>NC_083717.1:86243214-87443214 GCF_028564815.1 Eubalaena glacialis
GGTCTTGTCTATTACATATTTGGCTTATGGAACGGTATCTGAGCTAATTTCAAACCCTTGTTTTATGCATCACCCCACCTGACCTTTCCCGTTAAGCAGCCATAGTGTGTTTTCTAAACGTGTGACTCTGTTCTGTTTTGTAATTCAGTTCAAAGGTAGCGATTTTGACATTCCCTCTATAAGTGATATCTTAGGATAAGTGTCTTTTTCTGTGTGACTTATTTCACTTAGAGTCAGCGTACCTAAATCCATTCATCGTGCTGCTACTAGCCTTATGACATTGATTTCATGGCTGAGTGATATTCCATTGTGCATAAGTACCACAACTTCTTTATCCATTTTTCTCTTTCCTGGGCTATTTAAGGTGTACCGAAGTGGAGGTTCTTGTAAACAGAGCAGCCCTACACTTTGGGGTGCCTGTGTCTTGTGGATTTTCAGGTTTCCCAATGTATACGCCCATGAGTGGAAGTGCCCTATGCTCTCTAAGCTGTGTTTATTACATGTTTCAGGACACACCGTACACTTCTCCAGAGTGGCTGTTGGCAATTTACATCCCGCCCATCAGCGTAGCAAGGCTCCCATGTCTCCATGGCCTGCCCTGCATTTCTGGTTTTTACACTTTTTTCAGCAAGGCCCTTTTGCCCGATGGCAAGCGAGACTTCTTTGTAGTGCTGATTTGCCTTTCGGGCTTGCTTGGTTGGCCAAAAAGGGCGTATGCGTTTTTTCCTGAATATATTCAGGAAAAAACGCATACGCCCTTTTTGGCCAAGGGCATCATTGTCGACATTTTGCCGCTTTTCATGTGCTTTAAAGGCGAGTCGAATCTACCTCCTGAAATCTGTTTCCTGCAATTCTGCCTTGCTTTCCAATCCTCTTCGTTGCCTTCCCTCAATATATTTGTGGACGAGAGTTATCATTTCTAACTCTGCAGGTTTGTGAATTGCAGTGCCCCTGAGCTCCATTTGTTAACTCGCTTTTTTGGGAGCTGGCCGCAAAATCGCAGGATTGCTTCAGGCCCTATTCTGGTTCAGGGGGGGCAGGCTGAGCCTGTGGTTCATTCTTCTTCCTGATGGGAAACTAGAGTGACCTGTGCCTGTCCCAACACCTAGAGCTAGTCTCTCATTGGTTCCCCCTCTTCCCGTTCATCCTAGGACAAATTGCAACCTGTACGAAACAGGAGGGTAACGGTGCTGATTCTCCAAGTAGGGAGATTGTTAGTAAAGCGGCTGGAATGGCGAACCCGAGCACAAGGAGAGGAGAAATGAGGTGTGTTTTTCACACCTTTCCCGATCACACGGTGTACCATCTTCTGGGTTTCCCAGGCATGTTTTCGATGTAGGAAGATGCCCTTGAACCTGGAGATTTGGGACCCATGGGATGGGTACCATGCAGTATTACTTTAAAGGGTCTGCGTTTGCTCGCCCAACCTCACCAATCCTCTCAGCCCCAAGAGTGTCCAGCCTTATGTCTCATCCAGCTGTGGGTCTAGATATGGTCAATCCAGGTGGCATCAGAACCCCTGAACGGATTTTGTAAGAATTTCTCTCTCTTTCACTGTCTTTGTTTTATGGGATTTTTTTTTTGAGTAATTTATTTTTATAATGGGGTTTAGCTGCTTTTCACTGCTGTGTTTATGCCGCTTTACACCCTCTTGATTCACTTCCCGAGAGATATCAATACATAGGTTTTAAGATTCTTACTAGTCAGATATATTTTTGTGCGGTGAATAGGGGGTGTTGAGTCCAGTTCACTGAGCAGGGAGTAGGTCTTGTCTATTACATATTTGGCTTATGGAACGGTATCTGAGCTAATTTCAAACCCTTGTTTTATGCATCACCCCACCTGACCTTTCCCGTTAGGCAGCCATAGTGTGTTTTCTAAACGTGTGACTCTGTTCTGTTTTGTAATTCAGTTCAAGGGTAGCGATTTTGACATTCCCTCTATAAGTGATATCTTAGGATAAGTGTCTTTTTCTGTGTGACTTATTTCACTTAGAGTCATCGAACCTAAATCCACTCATCATGCTGCTACTAGCCTTATGACATTGATTTCATGGCTGAGTGATATTCCATTGTGCATAAGTACCACAACTTCTTTATCCATTTTTCTCTTTCCTGGGCTATTTAAGGTGTACCGAATTGGAGGTTCTTGTAAACAGAGCAGCCCTACACTTTGGGGTGCCTGTGTCTTGTGGATTTTCAATATTCCCAATGCATACGCTCATGAGTGGAAGTGCCCTATCCTCTCTAAGCTGTGTTTATTACATGTTTCAGGACCCACCGTACACTTCTCCAGAATGGCTGTTGGCAATTTACATCCCGCCCATCAGTGTAGCAAGGCTCCCATGTCTCCATTGCCTTTCCTGCATTTCTGGTTTTTACACTTTTTTAAGCATGGCCCTTTTGCCCGATGGCAAGCGAGACTTCCTTGTAGTGCTGATTTGCCTTTCCGGCTTGCTTGGTTGGCCAAAAAGGGCGTATGCATTTTTTCCTGAATATATTCAGGAAAAAGCGCATACGCCCTTTTTGGCCAAGGGCATCATGGTCGACGTTTTGCCGCTTTTCATGTGCTTTAAAGGCGAGTCAAATCTACCTCCTGAAATCTGTTTCCTGCAATTCTGCCTTGCTTTCAAATCCTCTTCGTTGCCTTCCCTCAATATATTTCTGGACGAGAGTTATCATTTATAACTCTGCAGGTTTGTGAATTGCAGTGCCCCTGAGTTCCATTTGTCAACTCGCTATTTTGGAAGCTGGCCGCAAAAGCGCAGGATTGCTTCAGGCCCTATTCTTGTTCCGGGGGGGCAGGCTGATCCTGTGGTTCATTCTTCTTCCTGATGGGAAAATAGAGTGACCTGTGAATGTCCCAACACCTAGAGCTACTCTCTCATTGGTTCCCCCTCTTCCCGTTCATCCTCAGGACAAATTGCAACCTGTACGAAACAGGAGGGTAACGGTGCTGATTCTCCAAGTAGGGAGATTGTTGGTAAAGCGGCTGGAATGGCGAACCCGAGCACAAGGAGAGGAGAAATGAGGTGTGTTTTACGAACCATTCCCGATCACACGGTGTACCATCTTCTGGGTATCCCAGGCATGTTTTCGATGTAGGAAGATGCCCTTGAACCTGGAGATTTGGGTCCCATGGGATGGGTACCACGCAGTATTACTTTAAAGGGTCTGCGTTTGCTCGCCCAACCTCACCAATCCTCTCAGCCCCAAGAGTGTCCAGCCTTATGTCTCATCCAGCTGTGGGTCTAGATATGGTCAATCCAGGTGGCATCAGAGCCCCTGAACGTATTTTGTAAGAATTTCTCTCTCTTTCACTGTCTTTGTTTTATGGGGGTTTTTTTTGAGTAATTTATTTTTATAATGGGGTTTAGCTGCTTTTCACTGCTGTGTTTATGCCGCTTTACACCCTCTTGATTGACTTCCCGAGAGATATCAATACATAGGTTTTAAGATTCTTACTAGTCAAGTATATTCTTGTGCGGTGAATAGGGGGTGTTGAGTCCAGTTCACTGAGCAGGGAGTAGGTCTTGTCTATTACATATTTGGCTTATGGAACGGTATCTGAGCTAATTTCAAACCCTTGTTTTATGCATCACCCCACCTGACCTTTCCCGTTAAGCAGCCATAGTGTGTTTTCTAAACGTGTGACTCTGTTCTGTTTTGTAATTCAGTTCAAAGGTAGCGATTTTGACATTCCCTCTATAAGTGATATCTTAGGATAAGTGTCTTTTTCTGTGTGACTTATTTCACTTAGAGTCAGCGTACCTAAATCCATTCATCGTGCTGCTACTAGCCTTATGACATTGATTTCATGGCTGAGTGATATTCCATTGTGCATAAGTACCACAACTTCTTTATCCATTTTTCTCTTTCCTGGGCTATTTAAGGTGTACCGAAGTGGAGGTTCTTGTAAACAGAGCAGCCCTACACTTTGGGGTGCCTGTGTCTTGTGGATTTTCAGGTTTCCCAATGTATACGCCCATGAGTGGAAGTGCCCTATGCTCTCTAAGCTGTGTTTATTACATGTTTCAGGACACACCGTACACTTCTCCAGAGTGGCTGTTGGCAATTTACATCCCGCCCATCAGCGTAGCAAGGCTCCCATGTCTCCATGGCCTGCCCTGCATTTCTGGTTTTTACACTTTTTTCAGCAAGGCCCTTTTGCCCGATGGCAAGCGAGACTTCTTTGTAGTGCTGATTTGCCTTTCGGGCTTGCTTGGTTGGCCAAAAAGGGCGTATGCGTTTTTTCCTGAATATATTCAGGAAAAAACGCATACGCCCTTTTTGGCCAAGGGCATCATTGTCGACATTTTGCCGCTTTTCATGTGCTTTAAAGGCGAGTCGAATCTACCTCCTGAAATCTGTTTCCTGCAATTCTGCCTTGCTTTCCAATCCTCTTCGTTGCCTTCCCTCAATATATTTGTGGACGAGAGTTATCATTTCTAACTCTGCAGGTTTGTGAATTGCAGTGCCCCTGAGCTCCATTTGTTAACTCGCTTTTTTGGGAGCTGGCCGCAAAATCGCAGGATTGCTTCAGGCCCTATTCTGGTTCAGGGGGGGCAGGCTGAGCCTGTGGTTCATTCTTCTTCCTGATGGGAAACTAGAGTGACCTGTGCCTGTCCCAACACCTAGAGCTAGTCTCTCATTGGTTCCCCCTCTTCCCGTTCATCCTAGGACAAATTGCAACCTGTACGAAACAGGAGGGTAACGGTGCTGATTCTCCAAGTAGGGAGATTGTTAGTAAAGCGGCTGGAATGGCGAACCCGAGCACAAGGAGAGGAGAAATGAGGTGTGTTTTTCACACCTTTCCCGATCACACGGTGTACCATCTTCTGGGTTTCCCAGGCATGTTTTCGATGTAGGAAGATGCCCTTGAACCTGGAGATTTGGGACCCATGGGATGGGTACCATGCAGTATTACTTTAAAGGGTCTGCGTTTGCTCGCCCAACCTCACCAATCCTCTCAGCCCCAAGAGTGTCCAGCCTTATGTCTCATCCAGCTGTGGGTCTAGATATGGTCAATCCAGGTGGCATCAGAACCCCTGAACGGATTTTGTAAGAATTTCTCTCTCTTTCACTGTCTTTGTTTTATGGGATTTTTTTTTTGAGTAATTTATTTTTATAATGGGGTTTAGCTGCTTTTCACTGCTGTGTTTATGCCGCTTTACACCCTCTTGATTCACTTCCCGAGAGATATCAATACATAGGTTTTAAGATTCTTACTAGTCAGATATATTTTTGTGCGGTGAATAGGGGGTGTTGAGTCCAGTTCACTGAGCAGGGAGTAGGTCTTGTCTATTACATATTTGGCTTATGGAACGGTATCTGAGCTAATTTCAAACCCTTGTTTTATGCATCACCCCACCTGACCTTTCCCGTTAGGCAGCCATAGTGTGTTTTCTAAACGTGTGACTCTGTTCTGTTTTGTAATTCAGTTCAAGGGTAGCGATTTTGACATTCCCTCTATAAGTGATATCTTAGGATAAGTGTCTTTTTCTGTGTGACTTATTTCACTTAGAGTCATCGAACCTAAATCCACTCATCATGCTGCTACTAGCCTTATGACATTGATTTCATGGCTGAGTGATATTCCATTGTGCATAAGTACCACAACTTCTTTATCCATTTTTCTCTTTCCTGGGCTATTTAAGGTGTACCGAATTGGAGGTTCTTGTAAACAGAGCAGCCCTACACTTTGGGGTGCCTGTGTCTTGTGGATTTTCAATATTCCCAATGCATACGCTCATGAGTGGAAGTGCCCTATCCTCTCTAAGCTGTGTTTATTACATGTTTCAGGACCCACCGTACACTTCTCCAGAATGGCTGTTGGCAATTTACATCCCGCCCATCAGTGTAGCAAGGCTCCCATGTCTCCATTGCCTTTCCTGCATTTCTGGTTTTTACACTTTTTTAAGCATGGCCCTTTTGCCCGATGGCAAGCGAGACTTCCTTGTAGTGCTGATTTGCCTTTCCGGCTTGCTTGGTTGGCCAAAAAGGGCGTATGCATTTTTTCCTGAATATATTCAGGAAAAAGCGCATACGCCCTTTTTGGCCAAGGGCATCATGGTCGACGTTTTGCCGCTTTTCATGTGCTTTAAAGGCGAGTCAAATCTACCTCCTGAAATCTGTTTCCTGCAATTCTGCCTTGCTTTCAAATCCTCTTCGTTGCCTTCCCTCAATATATTTCTGGACGAGAGTTATCATTTATAACTCTGCAGGTTTGTGAATTGCAGTGCCCCTGAGTTCCATTTGTCAACTCGCTATTTTGGAAGCTGGCCGCAAAAGCGCAGGATTGCTTCAGGCCCTATTCTTGTTCCGGGGGGGCAGGCTGATCCTGTGGTTCATTCTTCTTCCTGATGGGAAAATAGAGTGACCTGTGAATGTCCCAACACCTAGAGCTACTCTCTCATTGGTTCCCCCTCTTCCCGTTCATCCTCAGGACAAATTGCAACCTGTACGAAACAGGAGGGTAACGGTGCTGATTCTCCAAGTAGGGAGATTGTTGGTAAAGCGGCTGGAATGGCGAACCCGAGCACAAGGAGAGGAGAAATGAGGTGTGTTTTACGAACCATTCCCGATCACACGGTGTACCATCTTCTGGGTATCCCAGGCATGTTTTCGATGTAGGAAGATGCCCTTGAACCTGGAGATTTGGGTCCCATGGGATGGGTACCACGCAGTATTACTTTAAAGGGTCTGCGTTTGCTCGCCCAACCTCACCAATCCTCTCAGCCCCAAGAGTGTCCAGCCTTATGTCTCATCCAGCTGTGGGTCTAGATATGGTCAATCCAGGTGGCATCAGAGCCCCTGAACGTATTTTGTAAGAATTTCTCTCTCTTTCACTGTCTTTGTTTTATGGGGGTTTTTTTTGAGTAATTTATTTTTATAATGGGGTTTAGCTGCTTTTCACTGCTGTGTTTATGCCGCTTTACACCCTCTTGATTGACTTCCCGAGAGATATCAATACATAGGTTTTAAGATTCTTACTAGTCAAGTATATTCTTGTGCGGTGAATAGGGGGTGTTGAGTCCAGTTCACTGAGCAGGGAGTAGGTCTTGTCTATTACATATTTGGCTTATGGAACGGTATCTGAGCTAATTTCAAACCCTTGTTTTATGCATCACCCCACCTGACCTTTCCCGTTAAGCAGCCATAGTGTGTTTTCTAAACGTGTGACTCTGTTCTGTTTTGTAATTCAGTTCAAAGGTAGCGATTTTGACATTCCCTCTATAAGTGATATCTTAGGATAAGTGTCTTTTTCTGTGTGACTTATTTCACTTAGAGTCAGCGTACCTAAATCCATTCATCGTGCTGCTACTAGCCTTATGACATTGATTTCATGGCTGAGTGATATTCCATTGTGCATAAGTACCACAACTTCTTTATCCATTTTTCTCTTTCCTGGGCTATTTAAGGTGTACCGAAGTGGAGGTTCTTGTAAACAGAGCAGCCCTACACTTTGGGGTGCCTGTGTCTTGTGGATTTTCAGGTTTCCCAATGTATACGCCCATGAGTGGAAGTGCCCTATGCTCTCTAAGCTGTGTTTATTACATGTTTCAGGACACACCATACACTTCTCCAGAGTGGCTGTTGGCAATTTACATCCCGCCCATCAGCGTAGCAAGGCTCCCATGTCTCCATGGCCTGCCCTGCATTTCTGGTTTTTACACTTTTTTCAGCAAGGCCCTTTTGCCCGATGGCAAGCGAGACTTCTTTGTAGTGCTGATTTGCCTTTCGGGCTTGCTTGGTTGGCCAAAAAGGGCGTATGCGTTTTTTCCTGAATATATTCAGGAAAAAACGCATACGCCCTTTTTGGCCAAGGGCATCATTGTCGACATTTTGCCGCTTTTCATGTGCTTTAAAGGCGAGTCGAATCTACCTCCTGAAATCTGTTTCCTGCAATTCTGCCTTGCTTTCCAATCCTCTTCGTTGCCTTCCCTCAATATATTTGTGGACGAGAGTTATCATTTCTAACTCTGCAGGTTTGTGAATTGCAGTGCCCCTGAGCTCCATTTGTTAACTCGCTTTTTTGGGAGCTGGCCGCAAAATCGCAGGATTCCTTCAGGCCCTATTCTGGTTCAGGGGGGGCAGGCTGAGCCTGTGGTTCATTCTTCTTCCTGATGGGAAACTAGAGTGACCTGTGCCTGTCCCAACACCTAGAGCTAGTCTCTCATTGGTTCCCCCTCTTCCCGTTCATCCTAGGACAAATTGCAACCTGTACGAAACAGGAGGGTAACGGTGCTGATTCTCCAAGTAGGGAGATTGTTAGTAAAGCGGCTGGAATGGCGAACCCGAGCACAAGGAGAGGAGAAATGAGGTGTGTTTTTCACACCTTTCCCGATCACACGGTGTACCATCTTCTGGGTTTCCCAGGCATGTTTTCGATGTAGGAAGATGCCCTTGAACCTGGAGATTTGGGACCCATGGGATGGGTACCATGCAGTATTACTTTAAAGGGTCTGCGTTTGCTCGCCCAACCTCACCAATCCTCTCAGCCCCAAGAGTGTCCAGCCTTATGTCTCATCCAGCTGTGGGTCTAGATATGGTCAATCCAGGTGGCATCAGAACCCCTGAACGGATTTTGTAAGAATTTCTCTCTCTTTCACTGTCTTTGTTTTATGGGATTTTTTTTTTGAGTAATTTATTTTTATAATGGGGTTTAGCTGCTTTTCACTGCTGTGTTTATGCCGCTTTCCACCCTCTTGATTCACTTCCCGAGAGATATCAATACATAGGTTTTAAGATTCTTACTAGTCAGATATATTTTTGTGCGGTGAATAGGGGGTGTTGAGTCCAGTTCACTGAGCAGGGAGTAGGTCTTGTCTATTACATATTTGGCTTATGGAACGGTATCTGAGCTAATTTCAAACCCTTGTTTTATGCATCACCCCACCTGACCTTTCCCGTTAGGCAGCCATAGTGTGTTTTCTAAACGTGTGACTCTGTTCTGTTTTGTAATTCAGTTCAAGGGTAGCGATTTTGACATTCCCTCTATAAGTGATATCTTAGGATAAGTGTCTTTTTCTGTGTGACTTATTTCACTTAGAGTCATCGAACCTAAATCCACTCATCATGCTGCTACTAGCCTTATGACATTGATTTCATGGCTGAGTGATATTCCATTGTGCATAAGTACCACAACTTCTTTATCCATTTTTCTCTTTCCTGGGCTATTTAAGGTGTACCGAATTGGAGGTTCTTGTAAACAGAGCAGCCCTACACTTTGGGGTGCCTGTGTCTTGTGGATTTTCAATATTCCCAATGCATACGCTCATGAGTGGAAGTGCCCTATCCTCTCTAAGCTGTGTTTATTACATGTTTCAGGACCCACCGTACACTTCTCCAGAATGGCTGTTGGCAATTTACATCCCGCCCATCAGTGTAGCAAGGCTCCCATGTCTCCATTGCCTTTCCTGCATTTCTGGTTTTTACACTTTTTTAAGCATGGCCCTTTTGCCCGATGGCAAGCGAGACTTCCTTGTAGTGCTGATTTGCCTTTCCGGCTTGCTTGGTTGGCCAAAAAGGGCGTATGCATTTTTTCCTGAATATATTCAGGAAAAAGCGCATACGCCCTTTTTGGCCAAGGGCATCATGGTCGACGTTTTGCCGCTTTTCATGTGCTTTAAAGGCGAGTCAAATCTACCTCCTGAAATCTGTTTCCTGCAATTCTGCCTTGCTTTCAAATCCTCTTCGTTGCCTTCCCTCAATATATTTCTGGACGAGAGTTATCATTTATAACTCTGCAGGTTTGTGAATTGCAGTGCCCCTGAGTTCCACTTGTCAACTCGCTATTTTGGAAGCTGGCCGCAAAAGCGCAGGATTGCTTCAGGCCCTATTCTTGTTCCGGGGGGGCAGGCTGATCCTGTGGTTCATTCTTCTTCCTGATGGGAAAATAGAGTGACCTGTGAATGTCCCAACACCTAGAGCTACTCTCTCATTGGTTCCCCCTCTTCCCGTTCATCCTCAGGACAAATTGCAACCTGTACGAAACAGGAGGGTAACGGTGCTGATTCTCCAAGTAGGGAGATTGTTGGTAAAGCGGCTGGAATGGCGAACCCGAGCACAAGGAGAGGAGAAATGAGGTGTGTTTTACGAACCATTCCCGATCACACGGTGTACCATCTTCTGGGTATCCCAGGCATGTTTTCGATGTAGGAAGATGCCCTTGAACCTGGAGATTTGGGTCCCATGGGATGGGTACCACGCAGTATTACTTTAAAGGGTCTGCGTTTGCTCGCCCAACCTCACCAATCCTCTCAGCCCCAAGAGTGTCCAGCCTTATGTCTCATCCAGCTGTGGGTCTAGATATGGTCAATCCAGGTGGCATCAGAGCCCCTGAACGTATTTTGTAAGAATTTCTCTCTCTTTCACTGTCTTTGTTTTATGGGGGTTTTTTTTGAGTAATTTATTTTTATAATGGGGTTTAGCTGCTTTTCACTGCTGTGTTTATGCCGCTTTACACCCTCTTGATTGACTTCCCGAGAGATATCAATACATAGGTTTTAAGATTCTTACTAGTCAAGTATATTCTTGTGCGGTGAATAGGGGGTGTTGAGTCCAGTTCACTGAGCAGGGAGTAGGTCTTGTCTATTACATATTTGGCTTATGGAACGGTATCTGAGCTAATTTCAAACCCTTGTTTTATGCATCACCCCACCTGACCTTTCCCGTTAAGCAGCCATAGTGTGTTTTCTAAACGTGTGACTCTGTTCTGTTTTGTAATTCAGTTCAAAGGTAGCGATTTTGACATTCCCTCTATAAGTGATATCTTAGGATAAGTGTCTTTTTCTGTGTGACTTATTTCACTTAGAGTCAGCGTACCTAAATCCATTCATCGTGCTGCTACTAGCCTTATGACATTGATTTCATGGCTGAGTGATATTCCATTGTGCATAAGTACCACAACTTCTTTATCCATTTTTCTCTTTCCTGGGCTATTTAAGGTGTACCGAAGTGGAGGTTCTTGTAAACAGAGCAGCCCTACACTTTGGGGTGCCTGTGTCTTGTGGATTTTCAGGTTTCCCAATGTATACGCCCATGAGTGGAAGTGCCCTATGCTCTCTAAGCTGTGTTTATTACATGTTTCAGGACACACCGTACACTTCTCCAGAGTGGCTGTTGGCAATTTACATCCCGCCCATCAGCGTAGCAAGGCTCCCATGTCTCCATGGCCTGCCCTGCATTTCTGGTTTTTACACTTTTTTCAGCAAGGCCCTTTTGCCCGATGGCAAGCGAGACTTCTTTGTAGTGCTGATTTGCCTTTCGGGCTTGCTTGGTTGGCCAAAAAGGGCGTATGCGTTTTTTCCTGAATATATTCAGGAAAAAACGCATACGCCCTTTTTGGCCAAGGGCATCATTGTCGACATTTTGCCGCTTTTCATGTGCTTTAAAGGCGAGTCGAATCTACCTCCTGAAATCTGTTTCCTGCAATTCTGCCTTGCTTTCCAATCCTCTTCGTTGCCTTCCCTCAATATATTTGTGGACGAGAGTTATCATTTCTAACTCTGCAGGTTTGTGAATTGCAGTGCCCCTGAGCTCCATTTGTTAACTCGCTTTTTTGGGAGCTGGCCGCAAAATCGCAGGATTCCTTCAGGCCCTATTCTGGTTCAGGGGGGGCAGGCTGAGCCTGTGGTTCATTCTTCTTCCTGATGGGAAACTAGAGTGACCTGTGCCTGTCCCAACACCTAGAGCTAGTCTCTCATTGGTTCCCCCTCTTCCCGTTCATCCTAGGACAAATTGCAACCTGTACGAAACAGGAGGGTAACGGTGCTGATTCTCCAAGTAGGGAGATTGTTAGTAAAGCGGCTGGAATGGCGAACCCGAGCACAAGGAGAGGAGAAATGAGGTGTGTTTTTCACACCTTTCCCGATCACACGGTGTACCATCTTCTGGGTTTCCCAGGCATGTTTTCGATGTAGGAAGATGCCCTTGAACCTGGAGATTTGGGACCCATGGGATGGGTACCATGCAGTATTACTTTAAAGGGTCTGCGTTTGCTCGCCCAACCTCACCAATCCTCTCAGCCCCAAGAGTGTCCAGCCTTATGTCTCATCCAGCTGTGGGTCTAGATATGGTCAATCCAGGTGGCATCAGAACCCCTGAACGGATTTTGTAAGAATTTCTCTCTCTTTCACTGTCTTTGTTTTATGGGATTTTTTTTTTGAGTAATTTATTTTTATAATGGGGTTTAGCTGCTTTTCACTGCTGTGTTTATGCCGCTTTACACCCTCTTGATTCACTTCCCGAGAGATATCAATACATAGGTTTTAAGATTCTTACTAGTCAGATATATTTTTGTGCGGTGAATAGGGGGTGTTGAGTCCAGTTCACTGAGCAGGGAGTAGGTCTTGTCTATTACATATTTGGCTTATGGAACGGTATCTGAGCTAATTTCAAACCCTTGTTTTATGCATCACCCCACCTGACCTTTCCCGTTAGGCAGCCATAGTGTGTTTTCTAAACGTGTGACTCTGTTCTGTTTTGTAATTCAGTTCAAGGGTAGCGATTTTGACATTCCCTCTATAAGTGATATCTTAGGATAAGTGTCTTTTTCTGTGTGACTTATTTCACTTAGAGTCATCGAACCTAAATCCACTCATCATGCTGCTACTAGCCTTATGACATTGATTTCATGGCTGAGTGATATTCCATTGTGCATAAGTACCACAACTTCTTTATCCATTTTTCTCTTTCCTGGGCTATTTAAGGTGTACCGAATTGGAGGTTCTTGTAAACAGAGCAGCCCTACACTTTGGGGTGCCTGTGTCTTGTGGATTTTCAATATTCCAATGCATACGCTCATGAGTGGAAGTGCCCTATCCTCTCTAAGCTGTGTTTATTACATGTTTCAGGACCCACCGTACACTTCTCCAGAATGGCTGTTGGCAATTTACATCCCGCCCATCAGTGTAGCAAGGCTCCCATGTCTCCATTGCCTTTCCTGCATTTCTGGTTTTTACACTTTTTTAAGCATGGCCCTTTTGCCCGATGGCAAGCGAGACTTCCTTGTAGTGCTGATTTGCCTTTCCGGCTTGCTTGGTTGGCCAAAAAGGGCGTATGCATTTTTTCCTGAATATATTCAGGAAAAAGCGCATACGCCCTTTTTGGCCAAGGGCATCATGGTCGACGTTTTGCCGCTTTTCATGTGCTTTAAAGGCGAGTCAAATCTACCTCCTGAAATCTGTTTCCTGCAATTCTGCCTTGCTTTCAAATCCTCTTCGTTGCCTTCCCTCAATATATTTCTGGACGAGAGTTATCATTTATAACTCTGCAGGTTTGTGAATTGCAGTGCCCCTGAGTTCCACTTGTCAACTCGCTATTTTGGAAGCTGGCCGCAAAAGCGCAGGATTGCTTCAGGCCCTATTCTTGTTCCGGGGGGGCAGGCTGATCCTGTGGTTCATTCTTCTTCCTGATGGGAAAATAGAGTGACCTGTGAATGTCCCAACACCTAGAGCTACTCTCTCATTGGTTCCCCCTCTTCCCGTTCATCCTCAGGACAAATTGCAACCTGTACGAAACAGGAGGGTAACGGTGCTGATTCTCCAAGTAGGGAGATTGTTGGTAAAGCGGCTGGAATGGCGAACCCGAGCACAAGGAGAGGAGAAATGAGGTGTGTTTTACGAACCATTCCCGATCACACGGTGTACCATCTTCTGGGTATCCCAGGCATGTTTTCGATGTAGGAAGATGCCCTTGAACCTGGAGATTTGGGTCCCATGGGATGGGTACCACGCAGTATTACTTTAAAGGGTCTGCGTTTGCTCGCCCAACCTCACCAATCCTCTCAGCCCCAAGAGTGTCCAGCCTTATGTCTCATCCAGCTGTGGGTCTAGATATGGTCAATCCAGGTGGCATCAGAGCCCCTGAACGTATTTTGTAAGAATTTCTCTCTCTTTCACTGTCTTTGTTTTATGGGGGTTTTTTTTGAGTAATTTATTTTTATAATGGGGTTTAGCTGCTTTTCACTGCTGTGTTTATGCCGCTTTACACCCTCTTGATTGACTTCCCGAGAGATATCAATACATAGGTTTTAAGATTCTTACTAGTCAAGTATATTCTTGTGCGGTGAATAGGGGGTGTTGAGTCCAGTTCACTGAGCAGGGAGTAGGTCTTGTCTATTACATATTTGGCTTATGGAACGGTATCTGAGCTAATTTCAAACCCTTGTTTTATGCATCACCCCACCTGACCTTTCCCGTTAAGCAGCCATAGTGTGTTTTCTAAACGTGTGACTCTGTTCTGTTTTGTAATTCAGTTCAAAGGTAGCGATTTTGACATTCCCTCTATAAGTGATATCTTAGGATAAGTGTCTTTTTCTGTGTGACTTATTTCACTTAGAGTCAGCGTACCTAAATCCATTCATCGTGCTGCTACTAGCCTTATGACATTGATTTCATGGCTGAGTGATATTCCATTGTGCATAAGTACCACAACTTCTTTATCCATTTTTCTCTTTCCTGGGCTATTTAAGGTGTACCGAAGTGGAGGTTCTTGTAAACAGAGCAGCCCTACACTTTGGGGTGCCTGTGTCTTGTGGATTTTCAGGTTTCCCAATGTATACGCCCATGAGTGGAAGTGCCCTATGCTCTCTAAGCTGTGTTTATTACATGTTTCAGGACACACCGTACACTTCTCCAGAGTGGCTGTTGGCAATTTACATCCCGCCCATCAGCGTAGCAAGGCTCCCATGTCTCCATGGCCTGCCCTGCATTTCTGGTTTTTACACTTTTTTCAGCAAGGCCCTTTTGCCCGATGGCAAGCGAGACTTCTTTGTAGTGCTGATTTGCCTTTCGGGCTTGCTTGGTTGGCCAAAAAGGGCGTATGCGTTTTTTCCTGAATATATTCAGGAAAAAACGCATACGCCCTTTTTGGCCAAGGGCATCATTGTCGACATTTTGCCGCTTTTCATGTGCTTTAAAGGCGAGTCGAATCTACCTCCTGAAATCTGTTTCCTGCAATTCTGCCTTGCTTTCCAATCCTCTTCGTTGCCTTCCCTCAATATATTTGTGGACGAGAGTTATCATTTCTAACTCTGCAGGTTTGTGAATTGCAGTGCCCCTGAGCTCCATTTGTTAACTCGCTTTTTTGGGAGCTGGCCGCAAAATCGCAGGATTCCTTCAGGCCCTATTCTGGTTCAGGGGGGGCAGGCTGAGCCTGTGGTTCATTCTTCTTCCTGATGGGAAACTAGAGTGACCTGTGCCTGTCCCAACACCTAGAGCTAGTCTCTCATTGGTTCCCCCTCTTCCCGTTCATCCTAGGACAAATTGCAACCTGTACGAAACAGGAGGGTAACGGTGCTGATTCTCCAAGTAGGGAGATTGTTAGTAAAGCGGCTGGAATGGCGAACCCGAGCACAAGGAGAGGAGAAATGAGGTGTGTTTTTCACACCTTTCCCGATCACACGGTGTACCATCTTCTGGGTTTCCCAGGCATGTTTTCGATGTAGGAAGATGCCCTTGAACCTGGAGATTTGGGACCCATGGGATGGGTACCATGCAGTATTACTTTAAAGGGTCTGCGTTTGCTCGCCCAACCTCACCAATCCTCTCAGCCCCAAGAGTGTCCAGCCTTATGTCTCATCCAGCTGTGGGTCTAGATATGGTCAATCCAGGTGGCATCAGAACCCCTGAACGGATTTTGTAAGAATTTCTCTCTCTTTCACTGTCTTTGTTTTATGGGATTTTTTTTTTGAGTAATTTATTTTTATAATGGGGTTTAGCTGCTTTTCACTGCTGTGTTTATGCCGCTTTACACCCTCTTGATTCACTTCCCGAGAGATATCAATACATAGGTTTTAAGATTCTTACTAGTCAGATATATTTTTGTGCGGTGAATAGGGGGTGTTGAGTCCAGTTCACTGAGCAGGGAGTAGGTCTTGTCTATTACATATTTGGCTTATGGAACGGTATCTGAGCTAATTTCAAACCCTTGTTTTATGCATCACCCCACCTGACCTTTCCCGTTAGGCAGCCATAGTGTGTTTTCTAAACGTGTGACTCTGTTCTGTTTTGTAATTCAGTTCAAGGGTAGCGATTTTGACATTCCCTCTATAAGTGATATCTTAGGATAAGTGTCTTTTTCTGTGTGACTTATTTCACTTAGAGTCATCGAACCTAAATCCACTCATCATGCTGCTACTAGCCTTATGACATTGATTTCATGGCTGAGTGATATTCCATTGTGCATAAGTACCACAACTTCTTTATCCATTTTTCTCTTTCCTGGGCTATTTAAGGTGTACCGAATTGGAGGTTCTTGTAAACAGAGCAGCCCTACACTTTGGGGTGCCTGTGTCTTGTGGATTTTCAATATTCCCAATGCATACGCTCATGAGTGGAAGTGCCCTATCCTCTCTAAGCTGTGTTTATTACATGTTTCAGGACCCACCGTACACTTCTCCAGAATGGCTGTTGGCAATTTACATCCCGCCCATCAGTGTAGCAAGGCTCCCATGTCTCCATTGCCTTTCCTGCATTTCTGGTTTTTACACTTTTTTAAGCATGGCCCTTTTGCCCGATGGCAAGCGAGACTTCCTTGTAGTGCTGATTTGCCTTTCCGGCTTGCTTGGTTGGCCAAAAAGGGCGTATGCATTTTTTCCTGAATATATTCAGGAAAAAGCGCATACGCCCTTTTTGGCCAAGGGCATCATGGTCGACGTTTTGCCGCTTTTCATGTGCTTTAAAGGCGAGTCAAATCTACCTCCTGAAATCTGTTTCCTGCAATTCTGCCTTGCTTTCAAATCCTCTTCGTTGCCTTCCCTCAATATATTTCTGGACGAGAGTTATCATTTATAACTCTGCAGGTTTGTGAATTGCAGTGCCCCTGAGTTCCATTTGTCAACTCGCTATTTTGGAAGCTGGCCGCAAAAGCGCAGGATTGCTTCAGGCCCTATTCTTGTTCCGGGGGGGCAGGCTGATCCTGTGGTTCATTCTTCTTCCTGATGGGAAAATAGAGTGACCTGTGAATGTCCCAACACCTAGAGCTACTCTCTCATTGGTTCCCCCTCTTCCCGTTCATCCTCAGGACAAATTGCAACCTGTACGAAACAGGAGGGTAACGGTGCTGATTCTCCAAGTAGGGAGATTTTTGGTAAAGCGGCTGGAATGGCGAACCCGAGCACAAGGAGAGGAGAAATGAGGTGTGTTTTACGAACCATTCCCGATCACACGGTGTACCATCTTCTGGGTATCCCAGGCATGTTTTCGATGTAGGAAGATGCCCTTGAACCTGGAGATTTGGGTCCCATGGGATGGGTACCACGCAGTATTACTTTAAAGGGTCTGCGTTTGCTCGCCCAACCTCACCAATCCTCTCAGCCCCAAGAGTGTCCAGCCTTATGTCTCATCCAGCTGTGGGTCTAGATATGGTCAATCCAGGTGGCATCAGAGCCCCTGAACGTATTTTGTAAGAATTTCTCTCTCTTTCACTGTCTTTGTTTTATGGGGGTTTTTTTTGAGTAATTTATTTTTATAATGGGGTTTAGCTGCTTTTCACTGCTGTGTTTATGCCGCTTTACACCCTCTTGATTGACTTCCCGAGAGATATCAATACATAGGTTTTAAGATTCTTACTAGTCAAGTATATTCTTGTGCGGTGAATAGGGGGTGTTGAGTCCAGTTCACTGAGCAGGGAGTAGGTCTTGTCTATTACATATTTGGCTTATGGAACGGTATCTGAGCTAATTTCAAACCCTTGTTTTATGCATCACCCCACCTGACCTTTCCCGTTAAGCAGCCATAGTGTGTTTTCTAAACGTGTGACTCTGTTCTGTTTTGTAATTCAGTTCAAAGGTAGCGATTTTGACATTCCCTCTATAAGTGATATCTTAGGATAAGTGTCTTTTTCTGTGTGACTTATTTCACTTAGAGTCAGCGTACCTAAATCCATTCATCGTGCTGCTACTAGCCTTATGACATTGATTTCATGGCTGAGTGATATTCCATTGTGCATAAGTACCACAACTTCTTTATCCATTTTTCTCTTTCCTGGGCTATTTAAGGTGTACCGAAGTGGAGGTTCTTGTAAACAGAGCAGCCCTACACTTTGGGGTGCCTGTGTCTTGTGGATTTTCAGGTTTCCCAATGTATACGCCCATGAGTGGAAGTGCCCTATGCTCTCTAAGCTGTGTTTATTACATGTTTCAGGACACACCGTACACTTCTCCAGAGTGGCTGTTGGCAATTTACATCCCGCCCATCAGCGTAGCAAGGCTCCCATGTCTCCATGGCCTGCCCTGCATTTCTGGTTTTTACACTTTTTTCAGCAAGGCCCTTTTGCCCGATGGCAAGCGAGACTTCTTTGTAGTGCTGATTTGCCTTTCGGGCTTGCTTGGTTGGCCAAAAAGGGCGTATGCGTTTTTTCCTGAATATATTCAGGAAAAAACGCATACGCCCTTTTTGGCCAAGGGCATCATTGTCGACATTTTGCCGCTTTTCATGTGCTTTAAAGGCGAGTCGAATCTACCTCCTGAAATCTGTTTCCTGCAATTCTGCCTTGCTTTCCAATCCTCTTCGTTGCCTTCCCTCAATATATTTGTGGACGAGAGTTATCATTTCTAACTCTGCAGGTTTGTGAATTGCAGTGCCCCTGAGCTCCATTTGTTAACTCGCTTTTTTGGGAGCTGGCCGCAAAATCGCAGGATTCCTTCAGGCCCTATTCTGGTTCAGGGGGGGCAGGCTGAGCCTGTGGTTCATTCTTCTTCCTGATGGGAAACTAGAGTGACCTGTGCCTGTCCCAACACCTAGAGCTAGTCTCTCATTGGTTCCCCCTCTTCCCGTTCATCCTAGGACAAATTGCAACCTGTACGAAACAGGAGGGTAACGGTGCTGATTCTCCAAGTAGGGAGATTGTTAGTAAAGCGGCTGGAATGGCGAACCCGAGCACAAGGAGAGGAGAAATGAGGTGTGTTTTTCACACCTTTCCCGATCACACGGTGTACCATCTTCTGGGTTTCCCAGGCATGTTTTCGATGTAGGAAGATGCCCTTGAACCTGGAGATTTGGGACCCATGGGATGGGTACCATGCAGTATTACTTTAAAGGGTCTGCGTTTGCTCGCCCAACCTCACCAATCCTCTCAGCCCCAAGAGTGTCCAGCCTTATGTCTCATCCAGCTGTGGGTCTAGATATGGTCAATCCAGGTGGCATCAGAACCCCTGAACGGATTTTGTAAGAATTTCTCTCTCTTTCACTGTCTTTGTTTTATGGGATTTTTTTTTTGAGTAATTTATTTTTATAATGGGGTTTAGCTGCTTTTCACTGCTGTGTTTATGCCGCTTTACACCCTCTTGATTCACTTCCCGAGAGATATCAATACATAGGTTTTAAGATTCTTACTAGTCAGATATATTTTTGTGCGGTGAATAGGGGGTGTTGAGTCCAGTTCACTGAGCAGGGAGTAGGTCTTGTCTATTACATATTTGGCTTATGGAACGGTATCTGAGCTAATTTCAAACCCTTGTTTTATGCATCACCCCACCTGACCTTTCCCGTTAGGCAGCCATAGTGTGTTTTCTAAACGTGTGACTCTGTTCTGTTTTGTAATTCAGTTCAAGGGTAGCGATTTTGACATTCCCTCTATAAGTGATATCTTAGGATAAGTGTCTTTTTCTGTGTGACTTATTTCACTTAGAGTCATCGAACCTAAATCCACTCATCATGCTGCTACTAGCCTTATGACATTGATTTCATGGCTGAGTGATATTCCATTGTGCATAAGTACCACAACTTCTTTATCCATTTTTCTCTTTCCTGGGCTATTTAAGGTGTACCGAATTGGAGGTTCTTGTAAACAGAGCAGCCCTACACTTTGGGGTGCCTGTGTCTTGTGGATTTTCAATATTCCCAATGCATACGCTCATGAGTGGAAGTGCCCTATCCTCTCTAAGCTGTGTTTATTACATGTTTCAGGACACACCGTACACTTCTCCAGAATGGCTGTTGGCAATTTACATCCCGCCCATCAGTGTAGCAAGGCTCCCATGTCTCCATTGCCTTTCCTGCATTTCTGGTTTTTACACTTTTTTAAGCATGGCCCTTTTGCCCGATGGCAAGCGAGACTTCCTTGTAGTGCTGATTTGCCTTTCCGGCTTGCTTGGTTGGCCAAAAAGGGCGTATGCATTTTTTCCTGAATATATTCAGGAAAAAGCGCATACGCCCTTTTTGGCCAAGGGCATCATGGTCGACGTTTTGCCGCTTTTCATGTGCTTTAAAGGCGAGTCAAATCTACCTCCTGAAATCTGTTTCCTGCAATTCTGCCTTGCTTTCAAATCCTCTTCGTTGCCTTCCCTCAATATATTTCTGGACGAGAGTTATCATTTATAACTCTGCAGGTTTGTGAATTGCAGTGCCCCTGAGTTCCATTTGTCAACTCGCTATTTTGGAAGCTGGCCGCAAAAGCGCAGGATTGCTTCAGGCCCTATTCTTGTTCCGGGGGGGCAGGCTGATCCTGTGGTTCATTCTTCTTCCTGATGGGAAAATAGAGTGACCTGTGAATGTCCCAACACCTAGAGCTACTCTCTCATTGGTTCCCCCTCTTCCCGTTCATCCTCAGGACAAATTGCAACCTGTACGAAACAGGAGGGTAACGGTGCTGATTCTCCAAGTAGGGAGATTGTTGGTAAAGCGGCTGGAATGGCGAACCCGAGCACAAGGAGAGGAGAAATGAGGTGTGTTTTACGAACCATTCCCGATCACACGGTGTACCATCTTCTGGGTATCCCAGGCATGTTTTCGATGTAGGAAGATGCCCTTGAACCTGGAGATTTGGGTCCCATGGGATGGGTACCACGCAGTATTACTTTAAAGGGTCTGCGTTTGCTCGCCCAACCTCACCAATCCTCTCAGCCCCAAGAGTGTCCAGCCTTATGTCTCATCCAGCTGTGGGTCTAGATATGGTCAATCCAGGTGGCATCAGAGCCCCTGAACGTATTTTGTAAGAATTTCTCTCTCTTTCACTGTCTTTGTTTTATGGGGGTTTTTTTTGAGTAATTTATTTTTATAATGGGGTTTAGCTGCTTTTCACTGCTGTGTTTATGCCGCTTTACACCCTCTTGATTGACTTCCCGAGAGATATCAATACATAGGTTTTAAGATTCTTACTAGTCAAGTATATTCTTGTGCGGTGAATAGGGGGTGTTGAGTCCAGTTCACTGAGCAGGGAGTAGGTCTTGTCTATTACATATTTGGCTTATGGAACGGTATCTGAGCTAATTTCAAACCCTTGTTTTATGCATCACCCCACCTGACCTTTCCCGTTAAGCAGCCATAGTGTGTTTTCTAAACGTGTGACTCTGTTCTGTTTTGTAATTCAGTTCAAAGGTAGCGATTTTGACATTCCCTCTATAAGTGATATCTTAGGATAAGTGTCTTTTTCTGTGTGACTTATTTCACTTAGAGTCAGCGTACCTAAATCCATTCATCGTGCTGCTACTAGCCTTATGACATTGATTTCATGGCTGAGTGATATTCCATTGTGCATAAGTACCACAACTTCTTTATCCATTTTTCTCTTTCCTGGGCTATTTAAGGTGTACCGAAGTGGAGGTTCTTGTAAACAGAGCAGCCCTACACTTTGGGGTGCCTGTGTCTTGTGGATTTTCAGTTTTCCCAATGTATACGCCCATGAGTGGAAGTGCCCTATGCTCTCTAAGCTGTGTTTATTACATGTTTCAGGACACACCGTACACTTCTCCAGAGTGGCTGTTGGCAATTTACATCCCGCCCATCAGCGTAGCAAGGCTCCCATGTCTCCATGGCCTGCCCTGCATTTCTGGTTTTTACACTTTTTTCAGCAAGGCCCTTTTGCCCGATGGCAAGCGAGACTTCTTTGTAGTGCTGATTTGCCTTTCGGGCTTGCTTGGTTGGCCAAAAAGGGCGTATGCGTTTTTTCCTGAATATATTCAGGAAAAAACGCATACGCCCTTTTTGGCCAAGGGCATCATTGTCGACATTTTGCCGCTTTTCATGTGCTTTAAAGGCGAGTCGAATCTACCTCCTGAAATCTGTTTCCTGCAATTCTGCCTTGCTTTCCAATCCTCTTCGTTGCCTTCCCTCAATATATTTGTGGACGAGAGTTATCATTTCTAACTCTGCAGGTTTGTGAATTGCAGTGCCCCTGAGCTCCATTTGTTAACTCGCTTTTTTGGGAGCTGGCCGCAAAATCGCAGGATTGCTTCAGGCCCTATTCTGGTTCAGGGGGGGCAGGCTGAGCCTGTGGTTCATTCTTCTTCCTGATGGGAAACTAGAGTGACCTGTGCCTGTCCCAACACCTAGAGCTAGTCTCTCATTGGTTCCCCCTCTTCCCGTTCATCCTAGGACAAATTGCAACCTGTACGAAACAGGAGGGTAACGGTGCTGATTCTCCAAGTAGGGAGATTGTTAGTAAAGCGGCTGGAATGGCGAACCCGAGCACAAGGAGAGGAGAAATGAGGTGTGTTTTTCACACCTTTCCCGATCACACGGTGTACCATCTTCTGGGTTTCCCAGGCATGTTTTCGATGTAGGAAGATGCCCTTGAACCTGGAGATTTGGGACCCATGGGATGGGTACCATGCAGTATTACTTTAAAGGGTCTGCGTTTGCTCGCCCAACCTCACCAATCCTCTCAGCCCCAAGAGTGTCCAGCCTTATGTCTCATCCAGCTGTGGGTCTAGATATGGTCAATCCAGGTGGCATCAGAACCCCTGAACGGATTTTGTAAGAATTTCTCTCTCTTTCACTGTCTTTGTTTTATGGGATTTTTTTTTTGAGTAATTTATTTTTATAATGGGGTTTAGCTGCTTTTCACTGCTGTGTTTATGCCGCTTTACACCCTCTTGATTCACTTCCCGAGAGATATCAATACATAGGTTTTAAGATTCTTACTAGTCAGATATATTTTTGTGCGGTGAATAGGGGGTGTTGAGTCCAGTTCACTGAGCAGGGAGTAGGTCTTGTCTATTACATATTTGGCTTATGGAACGGTATCTGAGCTAATTTCAAACCCTTGTTTTATGCATCACCCCACCTGACCTTTCCCGTTAGGCAGCCATAGTGTGTTTTCTAAACGTGTGACTCTGTTCTGTTTTGTAATTCAGTTCAAGGGTAGCGATTTTGACATTCCCTCTATAAGTGATATCTTAGGATAAGTGTCTTTTTCTGTGTGACTTATTTCACTTAGAGTCATCGAACCTAAATCCACTCATCATGCTGCTACTAGCCTTATGACATTGATTTCATGGCTGAGTGATATTCCATTGTGCATAAGTACCACAACTTCTTTATCCATTTTTCTCTTTCCTGGGCTATTTAAGGTGTACCGAATTGGAGGTTCTTGTAAACAGAGCAGCCCTACACTTTGGGGTGCCTGTGTCTTGTGGATTTTCAATATTCCCAATGCATACGCTCATGAGTGGAAGTGCCCTATCCTCTCTAAGCTGTGTTTATTACATGTTTCAGGACACACCGTACACTTCTCCAGAATGGCTGTTGGCAATTTACATCCCGCCCATCAGTGTAGCAAGGCTCCCATGTCTCCATTGCCTTTCCTGCATTTCTGGTTTTTACACTTTTTTAAGCATGGCCCTTTTGCCCGATGGCAAGCGAGACTTCCTTGTAGTGCTGATTTGCCTTTCCGGCTTGCTTGGTTGGCCAAAAAGGGCGTATGCATTTTTTCCTGAATATATTCAGGAAAAAGCGCATACGCCCTTTTTGGCCAAGGGCATCATGGTCGACGTTTTGCCGCTTTTCATGTGCTTTAAAGGCGAGTCAAATCTACCTCCTGAAATCTGTTTCCTGCAATTCTGCCTTGCTTTCAAATCCTCTTCGTTGCCTTCCCTCAATATATTTCTGGACGAGAGTTATCATTTATAACTCTGCAGGTTTGTGAATTGCAGTGCCCCTGAGTTCCATTTGTCAACTCGCTATTTTGGAAGCTGGCCGCAAAAGCGCAGGATTGCTTCAGGCCCTATTCTTGTTCCGGGGGGGCAGGCTGATCCTGTGGTTCATTCTTCTTCCTGATGGGAAAATAGAGTGACCTGTGAATGTCCCAACACCTAGAGCTACTCTCTCATTGGTTCCCCCTCTTCCCGTTCATCCTCAGGACAAATTGCAACCTGTACGAAACAGGAGGGTAACGGTGCTGATTCTCCAAGTAGGGAGATTGTTGGTAAAGCGGCTGGAATGGCGAACCCGAGCACAAGGAGAGGAGAAATGAGGTGTGTTTTACGAACCATTCCCGATCACACGGTGTACCATCTTCTGGGTATCCCAGGCATGTTTTCGATGTAGGAAGATGCCCTTGAACCTGGAGATTTGGGTCCCATGGGATGGGTACCACGCAGTATTACTTTAAAGGGTCTGCGTTTGCTCGCCCAACCTCACCAATCCTCTCAGCCCCAAGAGTGTCCAGCCTTATGTCTCATCCAGCTGTGGGTCTAGATATGGTCAATCCAGGTGGCATCAGAGCCCCTGAACGTATTTTGTAAGAATTTCTCTCTCTTTCACTGTCTTTGTTTTATGGGGGTTTTTTTTGAGTAATTTATTTTTATAATGGGGTTTAGCTGCTTTTCACTGCTGTGTTTATGCCGCTTTACACCCTCTTGATTGACTTCCCGAGAGATATCAATACATAGGTTTTAAGATTCTTACTAGTCAAGTATATTCTTGTGCGGTGAATAGGGGGTGTTGAGTCCAGTTCACTGAGCAGGGAGTAGGTCTTGTCTATTACATATTTGGCTTATGGAACGGTATCTGAGCTAATTTCAAACCCTTGTTTTATGCATCACCCCACCTGACCTTTCCCGTTAAGCAGCCATAGTGTGTTTTCTAAACGTGTGACTCTGTTCTGTTTTGTAATTCAGTTCAAAGGTAGCGATTTTGACATTCCCTCTATAAGTGATATCTTAGGATAAGTGTCTTTTTCTGTGTGACTTATTTCACTTAGAGTCAGCGTACCTAAATCCATTCATCGTGCTGCTACTAGCCTTATGACATTGATTTCATGGCTGAGTGATATTCCATTGTGCATAAGTACCACAACTTCTTTATCCATTTTTCTCTTTCCTGGGCTATTTAAGGTGTACCGAAGTGGAGGTTCTTGTAAACAGAGCAGCCCTACACTTTGGGGTGCCTGTGTCTTGTGGATTTTCAGGTTTCCCAATGTATACGCCCATGAGTGGAAGTGCCCTATGCTCTCTAAGCTGTGTTTATTACATGTTTCAGGACACACCATACACTTCTCCAGAATGGCTGTTGGCAATTTACATCCCGCCCATCAGCGTAGCAAGGCTCCCATGTCTCCATGGCCTGCCCTGCATTTCTGGTTTTTACACTTTTTTCAGCAAGGCCCTTTTGCCCGATGGCAAGCGAGACTTCTTTGTAGTGCTGATTTGCCTTTCGGGCTTGCTTGGTTGGCCAAAAAGGGCGTATGCGTTTTTTCCTGAATATATTCAGGAAAAAACGCATACGCCCTTTTTGGCCAAGGGCATCATTGTCGACATTTTGCCGCTTTTCATGTGCTTTAAAGGCGAGTCGAATCTACCTCCTGAAATCTGTTTCCTGCAATTCTGCCTTGCTTTCCAATCCTCTTCGTTGCCTTCCCTCAATATATTTGTGGACGAGAGTTATCATTTCTAACTCTGCAGGTTTGTGAATTGCAGTGCCCCTGAGCTCCATTTGTTAACTCGCTTTTTTGGGAGCTGGCCGCAAAATCGCAGGATTGCTTCAGGCCCTATTCTGGTTCAGGGGGGGCAGGCTGAGCCTGTGGTTCATTCTTCTTCCTGATGGGAAACTAGAGTGACCTGTGCCTGTCCCAACACCTAGAGCTAGTCTCTCATTGGTTCCCCCTCTTCCCGTTCATCCTCAGGACAAATTGCAACCTGTACGAAACAGGAGGGTAACGGTGCTGATTCTCCAAGTAGGGAGATTGTTAGTAAAGCGGCTGGAATGGCGAACCCGAGCACAAGGAGAGGAGAAATGAGGTGTGTTTTTCACACCTTTCCCGATCACACGGTGTACCATCTTCTGGGTTTCCCAGGCATGTTTTCGATGTAGGAAGATGCCCTTGAACCTGGAGATTTGGGACCCATGGGATGGGTACCATGCAGTATTACTTTAAAGGGTCTGCGTTTGCTCGCCCAACCTCACCAATCCTCTCAGCCCCAAGAGTGTCCAGCCTTATGTCTCATCCAGCTGTGGGTCTAGATATGGTCAATCCAGGTGGCATCAGAACCCCTGAACGGATTTTGTAAGAATTTCTCTCTCTTTCACTGTCTTTGTTTTATGGGATTTTTTTTTGAGTAATTTATTTTTATAATGGGGTTTAGCTGCTTTTCACTGCTGTGTTTATGCCGCTTTACACCCTCTTGATTCACTTCCCGAGAGATATCAATACATAGGTTTTAAGATTCTTACTAGTCAGATATATTATTGTGCGGTGAATAGGGGGTGTTGAGTCCAGTTCACTGAGCAGGCAGTAGGTCTTGTCTATTACATATTTGGCTTATGGAACGGTATCTGAGCTAATTTCAAACCCTTGTTTTATGCATCACCCCACCTGACCTTTCCCGTTAGGCAGCCATAGTGTGTTTTCTAAACGTGTGACTCTGTTCTGTTTTGTAATTCAGTTCAAGGGTAGCGATTTTGACATTCCCTCTATAAGTGATATCTTAGGATAAGTGTCTTTTTCTGTGTGACTTATTTCACTTAGAGTCAGCGTACCTAAATCCATTCATCGTGCTGCTACTAGCCTTATGACATTGATTTCATGGCTGAGTGATATTCCATTGTGCATAAGTACCACAACTTCTTTATCCATTTTTCTCTTTCCTGGGCTATTTAAGGTGTAGCGAAGTGGAGGTTCTTGTAAACAGAGCAGCCCTACACTTTGGGGTGACTGTGTCTTGTGGATTTTCAGTTTTCACAATGCATACGCTCATGAGTGGAAGTGCCCTATGCTCTCTAAGCTGTGTTTATTACATGTTTCAGGACACACCGTACACTTCTCCAGAATGGCTGTTGGCAATTTACATCCCGCCCATCAGTGTAGCAAGGCTCCCATGTCTCCATTGCCTTTCCTGCATTTCTGGTTTTACACTTTTTTAAGCATGGCCCTTTTGCCCGATGGCAAGCGAGACTTCCTTGTAGTGCTGATTTGACTTTCCGGCTTGCTTGGTTGGCCAAAAAGGGCGTATGCATTTTTTCCTGAATATATTCAGGAAAAAGCGCATACGCCCTTTTTGGCCAAGGGCATCATGGTCGACGTTTTGCCGCTTTTCATGTGCTTTAAAGGCGAGTCAAATCTACCTCCTGAAATCTGTTTCCTGCAATTCTGCCTTGCTTTCAAATCCTCTTCGTTGCCTTCCCTCAATATATTTCTGGACGAGAGTTATCATTTATAACTCTGCAGGTTTGTGAATTGCAGTGCCCCTGAGCTCCATTTGTCAACTCGCTATTTTGGAAGCTGGCCGCAAAAGCGCAGGATTGCTTCAGGCCCTATTCTTGTTCCGGGAGGGCAGGCTGAGCCTGTGGTTCATTCTTCTTCCTGATGGGAAAATAGAGTGACCTGTGAATGTCCCAACACCTAGAGCTACTCTCTCATTGGTTCCCCCTCTTCCCGTTCATCCTCAGGACAAATTGCAACCTGTACGAATCAGGAGGGTAACGGTGCTGATTCTCCAAGTAGGGAGATTGTTGGTAAAGCGGCTGGAATGGCGAACCCGAGCACAAGGAGAGGAGAAATGAGGTGTGTTTTACGAACCATTCCCGATCACACGGTGTACCATCTTCTGGGTATCCCTGGCATGTTTTCGATGTAGGAAGATGCCCTTGAACCTGGAGATTTGGGTCCCATGGGATGGGTACCACGCAGTATTACTTTAAAGGGTCTGCGTTTTCTCGCCCAACCTCACCAATCCTCTCAGCCCCAAGAGTGTCCAGCCTTATGTCTCATCCAGCTGTGGGTCTAGATATGGTCAATCCAGGTGGCATCAGAGCCCCTGAACGTATTTTGTAAGAATTTCTCTCTCTTTCACTGTCTTTGTTTTATGGGGGTTTTTTTTGAGTAATTTATTTTTATAATGGGGTTTAGCTGCTTTTCACTGCTGTGTTTATGCCGCTTTACACCCTCTTGATTGACTTCCCGAGAGATATCAATACATAGGTTTTAAGATTCTTACTAGTCAAGTATATTCTTGTGCGGTGAATAGGGGGTGTTGAGTCCAGTTCACTGAGCAGGGAGTAGGTCTTGTCTATTACATATTTGGCTTATGGAACGGTATCTGAGCTAATTTCAAACCCTTGTTTTATGCATCACCCCACCTGACCTTTCCCGTTAAGCAGCCATAGTGTGTTTTCTAAACGTGTGACTCTGTTCTGTTTTGTAATTCAGTTCAAAGGTAGCGATTTTGACATTCCCTCTATAAGTGATATCTTAGGATAAGTGTCTTTTTCTGTGTGGCTTATTTCACTTAGAGTCAGCGTACCTAAATCCACTCATCATGCTGCTACTAGCCTTATGACATTGATTTCATGGCTGAGTGATATTCCATTGTGCATAAGTACCACAACTTCTTTATCCATTTTTCTCTTTCCTGGGCTATTTAAGGTGTACCGAAGTGGAGGTTCTTGTAAACAGAGCAGCCCTACACTTTGGGGTGCCTGTGTCTTGTGGATTTTCAGTTTGCCCAATGCATACGCCCATGAGTGGAAGTGCCCTATGCTCTCTTAGCTGTGTTTATACATGTTTCAGGACACACCGTACACTTCTCCAGAATGGCTGTTGGCAATTTACATCCCGCCCATCAGTGTAGCAAGGCTCCCATGTCTGCATGGCCTGTCCTGCATTTCTGGTTTTTACACATTTTTAAGCATGGCCCTTTTGCCCGATGGCAAGCGAGACTTCCTTGTAGTGCTGATTTGCCTTTCCGGCTTGCTTGGTTGGCCAAAAAGGGCGTATGCGTTTTTTCCTGAATATATTCAGAAAAAACGCATACGCCCTTTTTGGCCAAGGGCATCATGGTCGACGTTTTGCCGCTTTTCATGTGCTTTAAAGGCGAGTCAAATCTACCTCCTGAAATCTGTTTCCTGCAATTCTGCCTTGCTTTCAAATCCTCTTCGTTACCTTCCCTCAATATATTTGTGGACGAGAGTTATCATTTATAACTCTGCAGGTTTGTGAATTGCAGTGCCCCTGAGCTCCATTTGTCAACTTGCTTTTTTGGAAGCTGGCCGCAAAAGCGCAGGATTGCTTCAGGCCCTATTCTTGTTCCGGGAGGGCAGGCTGAGCCTGTGGTTCATTCTTCTTCCTGATGGGAAAATAGAGTGACCTGTGAATGTCCCAACACCTAGAGCTAGTCTCTCATTGGTTCCCCCTCTTCCCGTTCATCCTCAGGACAAATTGCAACCTGTACGAATCAGGAGGGTAACGGTGCTGATTCTCCAAGTAGGGAGATTGTTGGTAAAGCGGCTGGAATGGCGAACCCGAGCACAAGGAGAGGAGAAATGAGGTGTGTTTTACAAACCTTTCCCGATCACACGGTGTACCATCTTCTGGGTATCCCAGGCATGTTTTCGATGTAGGAAGATGCCCTTGAACCTGGAGATTTGGGTCCCATGGGATGGGTACCACGCAGTATTACTTTAAAGGGTCTGCGTTTGCTCGCCCAACCTCACCAATCCTCTCAGCCCCAAGAGTGTCCAGCCTTATGTCTCATCCAGCTGTGGGTCTAGATATGGTCAATCCAGGTGGCATCAGAGCCCCTGAACGGATTTTGTAAGAATTTCTCTCTCTTTCACTGTCTTTGTTTTATGGGGGGTTTTTTTGAGTAATTTATTTTTATAATGGGGTTTAGCTGCTTTTCACTGCTGTGTTTATGCCGCTTTACACCCTCTTGATTGACTTCCCGAGAGATATCAATACATAGGTTTTAAGATTCTTACTAGTCAAGGATATTCTTGTGCGGTGAATAGGGGGTGTTGAGTCCAGTTCACTGAGCAGGGAGTAGGTCTTGTCTATTACATATTTGGCTTATGGAACGGTATCTGAGCTAATTTCAAACCCTTGTTTTATGCATCACCCCACCTGACCTTTCTCGTTAAGCAGCCATAGTGTGTTTTCTAAACGTGTGACTCTGTTCTGTTTTGTAATTCAGTTCAAAGGTAGCGATTTTGACATTCCCTCTATAAGTGATATCTTAGGATAAGTGTCTTTTTCTGTGTGACTTATTTCACTTAGAGTCAGCGTACCTAAATCCACTCATCATGCTGCTACTAGCCTTATGACATTGATTTCATGGCTGAGTGATATTCCATTGTGCATAAGTACCACAACTTCTTTATCCATTTTTCTCTTTCCTGGGCTATTTAAGTTATAGCGAAGTGGAGGTTCTTGTAAACAGAGCAGCCCTACACTTTGGGGTGCCTGTGTCTTGTGGATTTTCAGTTTTCCCAATGCATACGCCCATGAGTGGAAGTGCCCTATGCTCTCTAAGCTGTGTTTATTACATGTTTCAGGACACACCGTACACTTCTCCAAGGTGGCTGTTGGCAATTTACATCCCGCCCATCAACGTAGCAAGGCTCCCATGTCTCCATGGCCTGTCCTGCATTTCTGGTTTTTACACTTTTTTCAGCATGGCCCTTTTGACTGATGGCAAGCGAGACTTCTTTGTAGTGCTGATTTGCCTTTCCGGCTTGCTTGGTTGGCCAAAAACGGCGTATGCGTTTTTTCCTGAATATATTCAGGAAAAAACGCATACGCCCTTTTTGGCCAAGGGCATCATTGTCGACGTTTTGCCGCTTTTCATGTGCTTTAAAGGCGAGTCGAATCTACCTCCTGAAATCTGTTTCCTGCAATTCTGCCTTGCTTTCCAATCCTCTTCGTTGCCTTCCCTCAATATATTTGTGGACGAGAGTTATCATTTCTAACTCTGCAGGTTTGTGAATTGCAGTGCCCCTGAGCTCCATTTGTCAAGTCGCTTTTTTGGGAGCTGGCCGCAAAAGCGCAGGATTGCTTCAGGCCCTATTCTGGTTCCGGGGGGGCAGGCTGAGCCTGTGGTTCACTCTTCTTCCTGATGGGATAATAAAGTGACCTGTGCCTGTCCCAACACCTAGAGCTAGTCTCTCATTGGTTCCCCCTCTTCCCGTTCATCCTCAGGACAAATTGCAACCTGTACGAAACAGGAGGGTAACGGTGCTGATTCTCCAAGTAGGGAGATTGTTGGTAAAGCGGCTGGAATGGCGAACCCGAGCACAAGGAGAGGAGAAATGAGGTGCGTTTTACAAACCTTTCCCGATCACACGGTGTACCATCTTCTGGGTTTCCCAGGCATGTTTTCGATGTAGGAAGATGCCCTTGAACCTGGAGATTTGGGACCCATGGGATGGGTACCACGCAGTATTACTTTAAAGGGTCTGCGTTTGCTCGCCCAACCTCACCAATCCTCTCAGCCCCAAGAGTGTCCAGCCTTCTGTCTCATCCAGCTGTGTGTCTAGATATGGTCAATCCAGGTGGCATCAGAGCCCCTGAACGGATTTTGTAAGAATTTCTCTCTCTTTCACTGTCTTTGTTTTATGGGGGTTTTTTTTGAGTAATTTATTTTTATAATGGGGTTTAGCTGCTTTTCACTGCTGTGTTTATGCCGCTTTACACCCTCTTGATTGACTTCCCGAGAGATATCAATACATAGGTTTTAAGATTCTTACTAGTCAAGTATATTCTTGTGCGGTGAATAGGGGGTGTTGAGTCCAGTTCACTGAGCAGGGAGTAGGTCTTGTCTATTACATATTTGGCTTATGGAACGGTATCTGAGCTAATTTCAAACCCTTGTTTTATGCATCACCCCACCTGACCTTTCCCGTTAAGCAGCCATAGTGTGTTTTCTAAACGTGTGACTCTGTTCTGTTTTGTAATTCAGTTCAAAGGTAGCGATTTTGACATTCCCTCTATAAGTGATATCTTAGGATAAGTGTCTTTTTCTGTGTGACTTATTTCACTTAGAGTCAGCGTACCTAAATCCATTCATCGTGCTGCTACTAGCCTTATGACATTGATTTCATGGCTGAGTGATATTCCATTGTGCATAAGTACCACAACTTCTTTATCCATTTTTCTCTTTCCTGGGCTATTTAAGGTGTACCGAAGTGGAGGTTCTTGTAAACAGAGCAGCCCTACACTTTGGGGTGCCTGTGTCTTGTGGATTTTCAGTTTTCCCAATGTATACGCCCATGAGTGGAAGTGCCCTATGCTCTCTAAGCTGTGTTTATTACATGTTTCAGGACACACCGTACACTTCTCCAGAGTGGCTGTTGGCAATTTACATCCCGCCCATCAGCGTAGCAAGGCTCCCATGTCTCCATGGCCTGCCCTGCATTTCTGGTTTTTACACTTTTTTCAGCAAGGCCCTTTTGCCCGATGGCAAGCGAGACTTCTTTGTAGTGCTGATTTGCCTTTCGGGCTTGCTTGGTTGGCCAAAAAGGGCGTATGCGTTTTTTCCTGAATATATTCAGGAAAAAACGCATACGCCCTTTTTGGCCAAGGGCATCATTGTCGACATTTTGCCGCTTTTCATGTGCTTTAAAGGCGAGTCGAATCTACCTCCTGAAATCTGTTTCCTGCAATTCTGCCTTGCTTTCCAATCCTCTTCGTTGCCTTCCCTCAATATATTTGTGGACGAGAGTTATCATTTCTAACTCTGCAGGTTTGTGAATTGCAGTGCCCCTGAGCTCCATTTGTTAACTCGCTTTTTTGGGAGCTGGCTGCAAAATCGCAGGATTGCTTCAGGCCCTATTCTGGTTCAGGGGGGGCAGGCTGAGCCTGTGGTTCATTCTTCTTCCTGATGGGAAACTAGAGTGACCTGTGCCTGTCCCAACACCTAGAGCTAGTCTCTCATTGGTTCCCCCTCTTCCCGTTCATCCTAGGACAAATTGCAACCTGTACGAAACAGGAGGGTAACGGTGCTGATTCTCCAAGTAGGGAGATTGTTAGTAAAGCGGCTGGAATGGTGAACCCGAGCACAAGGAGAGGAGAAATGAGGTGTGTTTTTCACACCTTTCCCGATCACACGGTGTACCATCTTCTGGGTTTCCCAGGCATGTTTTCGATGTAGGAAGATGCCCTTGAACCTGGAGATTTGGGACCCATGGGATGGGTACCATGCAGTATTACTTTAAAGGGTCTGCGTTTGCTCGCCCAACCTCACCAATCCTCTCAGCCCCAAGAGTGTCCAGCCTTATGTCTCATCCAGCTGTGGGTCTAGATATGGTCAATCCAGGTGGCATCAGAACCCCTGAACGGATTTTGTAAGAATTTCTCTCTCTTTCACTGTCTTTGTTTTATGGGATTTTTTTTTTGAGTAATTTATTTTTATAATGGGGTTTAGCTGCTTTTCACTGCTGTGTTTATGCCGCTTTACACCCTCTTGATTCACTTCCCGAGAGATATCAATACATAGGTTTTAAGATTCTTACTAGTCAGATATATTTTTGTGCGGTGAATAGGGGGTGTTGAGTCCAGTTCACTGAGCAGGGAGTAGGTCTTGTCTATTACATATTTGGCTTATGGAACGGTATCTGAGCTAATTTCAAACCCTTGTTTTATGCATCACCCCACCTGACCTTTCCCGTTAGGCAGCCATAGTGTGTTTTCTAAACGTGTGACTCTGTTCTGTTTTGTAATTCAGTTCAAGGGTAGCGATTTTGACATTCCCTCTATAAGTGATATCTTAGGATAAGTGTCTTTTTCTGTGTGACTTATTTCACTTAGAGTCATCGAACCTAAATCCACTCATCATGCTGCTACTAGCCTTATGACATTGATTTCATGGCTGAGTGATATTCCATTGTGCATAAGTACCACAACTTCTTTATCCATTTTTCTCTTTCCTGGGCTATTTAAGGTGTACCGAATTGGAGGTTCTTGTAAACAGAGCAGCCCTACACTTTGGGGTGCCTGTGTCTTGTGGATTTTCAATATTCCCAATGCATACGCTCATGAGTGGAAGTGCCCTATCCTCTCTAAGCTGTGTTTATTACATGTTTCAGGACACACCGTACACTTCTCCAGAATGGCTGTTGGCAATTTACATCCCGCCCATCAGTGTAGCAAGGCTCCCATGTCTCCATTGCCTTTCCTGCATTTCTGGTTTTTACACTTTTTTCAGCATGGCCCTTTTGCCCGATGGCAAGCGAGACTTCCTTGTAGTGCTGATTTGCCTTTCCGGCTTGCTTGGTTGGCCAAAAAGGGCGTATGCATTTTTTCCTGAATATATTCAGGAAAAAGCGCATACGCCCTTTTTGGCCAAGGGCATCATGGTCGACGTTTTGCCGCTTTTCATGTGCTTTAAAGGCGAGTCAAATCTACCTCCTGAAATCTGTTTCCTGCAATTCTGCCTTGCTTTCAAATCCTCTTCGTTGCCTTCCCTCAATATATTTCTGGACGAGAGTTATCATTTATAACTCTGCAGGTTTGTGAATTGCAGTGCCCCTGAGTTCCATTTGTCAACTCGCTATTTTGGAAGCTGGCCGCAAAAGCGCAGGATTGCTTCAGGCCCTATTCTTGTTCCGGGGGGGCAGGCTGATCCTGTGGTTCATTCTTCTTCCTGATGGGAAAATAGAGTGACCTGTGAATGTCCCAACACCTAGAGCTACTCTCTCATTGGTTCCCCCTCTTCCCGTTCATCCTCAGGACAAATTGCAACCTGTACGAAACAGGAGGGTATCGGTGCTGATTCTCCAAGTAGGGAGATTGTTGGTAAAGCGGCTGGAATGGCGAACCCGAGCACAAGGAGAGGAGAAATGAGGTGTGTTTTACGAACCATTCCCGATCACACGGTGTACCATCTTCTGGGTATCCCAGGCATGTTTTCGATGTAGGAAGATGCCCTTGAACCTGGAGATTTGGGTCCCATGGGATGGGTACCACGCAGTATTACTTTAAAGGGTCTGCGTTTGCTCGCCCAACCTCACCAATCCTCTCAGCCCCAAGAGTGTCCAGCCTTATGTCTCATCCAGCTGTGGGTCTAGATATGGTCAATCCAGGTGGCATCAGAGCCCCTGAACGTATTTTGTAAGAATTTCTCTCTCTTTCACTGTCTTTGTTTTATGGGGGTTTTTTTTGAGTAATTTATTTTTATAATGGGGTTTAGCTGCTTTTCACTGCTGTGTTTATGCCGCTTTACACCCTCTTGATTGACTTCCCGAGAGATATCAATACATAGGTTTTAAGATTCTTACTAGTCAAGTATATTCTTGTGCGGTGAATAGGGGGTGTTGAGTCCAGTTCACTGAGCAGGGAGTAGGTCTTGTCTATTACATATTTGGCTTATGGAACGGTATCTGAGCTAATTTCAAACCCTTGTTTTATGCATCACCCCACCTGACCTTTCCCGTTAAGCAGCCATAGTGTGTTTTCTAAACGTGTGACTCTGTTCTGTTTTGTAATTCAGTTCAAAGGTAGCGATTTTGACATTCCCTCTATAAGTGATATCTTAGGATAAGTGTCTTTTTCTGTGTGACTTATTTCACTTAGAGTCAGCGTACCTAAATCCATTCATCGTGCTGCTACTAGCCTTATGACATTGATTTCATGGCTGAGTGATATTCCATTGTGCATAAGTACCACAACTTCTTTATCCATTTTTCTCTTTCCTGGGCTATTTAAGGTGTACCGAAGTGGAGGTTCTTGTAAACAGAGCAGCCCTACACTTTGGGGTGCCTGTGTCTTGTGGATTTTCAGGTTTCCCAATGTATACGCCCATGAGTGGAAGTGCCCTATGCTCTCTAAGCTGTGTTTATTACATGTTTCAGGACACACCATACACTTCTCCAGAGTGGCTGTTGGCAATTTACATCCCGCCCATCAGCGTAGCAAGGCTCCCATGTCTCCATGGCCTGCCCTGCATTTCTGGTTTTTACACTTTTTTCAGCAAGGCCCTTTTGCCCGATGGCAAGCGAGACTTCTTTGTAGTGCTGATTTGCCTTTCGGGCTTGCTTGGTTGGCCAAAAAGGGCGTATGCGTTTTTTCCTGAATATATTCAGGAAAAAACGCATACGCCCTTTTTGGCCAAGGGCATCATTGTCGACATTTTCCGCTTTTCATGTGCTTTAAAGGCGAGTCGAATCTACCTCCTGAAATCTGTTTCCTGCAATTCTGCCTTGCTTTCCAATCCTCTTCGTTGCCTTCCCTCAATATATTTGTGGACGAGAGTTATCATTTCTAACTCTGCAGGTTTGTGAATTGCAGTGCCCCTGAGCTCCATTTGTTAACTCGCTTTTTTGGGAGCTGGCCGCAAAATCGCAGGATTGCTTCAGGCCCTATTCTGGTTCAGGGGGGGCAGGCTGAGCCTGTGGTTCATTCTTCTTCCTGATGGGAAACTAGAGTGACCTGTGCCTGTCCCAACACCTAGAGCTAGTCTCTCATTGGTTCCCCCTCTTCCCGTTCATCCTCAGGACAAATTGCAACCTGTACGAAACAGGAGGGTAACGGTGCTGATTCTCCAAGTAGGGAGATTGTTAGTAAAGCGGCTGGAATGGCGAACCCGAGCACAAGGAGAGGAGAAATGAGGTGTGTTTTTCACACCTTTCCCGATCACACGGTGTACCATCTTCTGGGTTTCCCAGGCATGTTTTCGATGTAGGAAGATGCCCTTGAACCTGGAGATTTGGGACCCATGGGATGGGTACCATGCAGTATTACTTTAAAGGGTCTGCGTTTGCTCGCCCAACCTCACCAATCCTCTCAGCCCCAAGAGTGTCCAGCCTTATGTCTCATCCAGCTGTGGGTCTAGATATGGTCAATCCAGGTGGCATCAGAACCCCTGAACGGATTTTGTAAGAATTTCTCTCTCTTTCACTGTCTTTGTTTTATGGGATTTTTTTTTGAGTAATTTATTTTTATAATGGGGTTTAGCTGCTTTTCACTGCTGTGTTTATGCCGCTTTACACCCTCTTGATTCACTTCCCGAGAGATATCAATACATAGGTTTTAAGATTCTTACTAGTCAGATATATTATTGTGCGGTGAATAGGGGGTGTTGAGTCCAGTTCACTGAGCAGGGAGTAGGTCTTGTCTATTACATATTTGGCTTATGGAACGGTATCTGAGCTAATTTCAAACCCTTGTTTTATGCATCACCCCACCTGACCTTTCCCGTTAGGCAGCCATAGTGTGTTTTCTAAACGTGTGACTCTGTTCTGTTTTGTAATTCAGTTCAAGGGTAGCGATTTTGACATTCCCTCTATAAGTGATATCTTAGGATAAGTGTCTTTTTCTGTGTGACTTATTTCACTTAGAGTCAGCGTACCTAAATCCATTCATCGTGCTGCTACTAGCCTTATGACATTGATTTCATGGCTGAGTGATATTCCATTGTGCATAAGTACCACAACTTCTTTATCCATTTTTCTCTTTCCTGGGCTATTTAAGGTGTAGCGAAGTGGAGGTTCTTGTAAACAGAGCAGCCCTACACTTTGGGGTGACTGTGTCTTGTGGATTTTCAGTTTTCACAATGCATACGCTCATGAGTGGAAGTGCCCTATGCTCTCTAAGCTGTGTTTATTACATGTTTCAGGACACACCGTACACTTCTCCAGAATGGCTGTTGGCAATTTACATCCCGCCCATCAGTGTAGCAAGGCTCCCATGTCTCCATTGCCTTTCCTGCATTTCTGGTTTTACACTTTTTTAAGCATGGCCCTTTTGCCCGATGGCAAGCGAGACTTCCTTGTAGTGCTGATTTGCCTTTCCGGCTTGCTTGGTTGGCCAAAAAGGGCGTATGCATTTTTTCCTGAATATATTCAGGAAAAAGCGCATACGCCCTTTTTGGCCAAGGGCATCATGGTCGACGTTTTGCCGCTTTTCATGTGCTTTAAAGGCGAGTCAAATCTACCTCCTGAAATCTGTTTCCTGCAATTCTGCCTTGCTTTCAAATCCTCTTCGTTGCCTTCCCTCAATATATTTCTGGACGAGAGTTATCATTTATAACTCTGCAGGTTTGTGAATTGCAGTGCCCCTGAGCTCCATTTGTCAACTCGCTATTTTGGAAGCTGGCCGCAAAAGCGCAGGATTGCTTCAGGCCCTATTCTTGTTCCGGGAGGGCAGGCTGAGCCTGTGGTTCATTCTTCTTCCTGATGGGAAAATAGAGTGACCTGTGAATGTCCCAACACCTAGAGCTACTCTCTCATTGGTTCCCCCTCTTCCCGTTCATCCTCAGGACAAATTGCAACCTGTACGAATCAGGAGGGTAACGGTGCTGATTCTCCAAGTAGGGAGATTGTTGGTAAAGCGGCTGGAATGGCGAACCCGAGCACAAGGAGAGGAGAAATGAGGTGTGTTTTACGAACCATTCCCGATCACACGGTGTACCATCTTCTGGGTATCCCTGGCATGTTTTCGATGTAGGAAGATGCCCTTGAACCTGGAGATTTGGGTCCCATGGGATGGGTACCACGCAGTATTACTTTAAAGGGTCTGCGTTTTCTCGCCCAACCTCACCAATCCTCTCAGCCCCAAGAGTGTCCAGCCTTATGTCTCATCCAGCTGTGGGTCTAGATATGGTCAATCCAGGTGGCATCAGAGCCCCTGAACGTATTTTGTAAGAATTTCTCTCTCTTTCACTGTCTTTGTTTTATGGGGGTTTTTTTTGAGTAATTTATTTTTATAATGGGGTTTAGCTGCTTTTCACTGCTGTGTTTATGCCGCTTTACACCCTCTTGATTGACTTCCCGAGAGATATCAATACATAGGTTTTAAGATTCTTACTAGTCAAGTATATTCTTGTGCGGTGAATAGGGGGTGTTGAGTCCAGTTCACTGAGCAGGGAGTAGGTCTTGTCTATTACATATTTGGCTTATGGAACGGTATCTGAGCTAATTTCAAACCCTTGTTTTATGCATCACCCCACCTGACCTTTCCCGTTAAGCAGCCATAGTGTGTTTTCTAAACGTGTGACTCTGTTCTGTTTTGTAATTCAGTTCAAAGGTAGCGATTTTGACATTCCCTCTATAAGTGATATCTTAGGATAAGTGTCTTTTTCTGTGTGGCTTATTTCACTTAGAGTCAGCGTACCTAAATCCACTCATCATGCTGCTACTAGCCTTATGACATTGATTTCATGGCTGAGTGATATTCCATTGTGCATAAGTACCACAACTTCTTTATCCATTTTTCTCTTTCCTGGGCTATTTAAGGTGTACCGAAGTGGAGGTTCTTGTAAACAGAGCAGCCCTACACTTTGGGGTGCCTGTGTCTTGTGGATTTTCAGTTTGCCCAATGCATACGCCCATGAGTGGAAGTGCCCTATGCTCTCTTAGCTGTGTTTATACATGTTTCAGGACACACCGTACACTTCTCCAGAATGGCTGTTGGCAATTTACATCCCGCCCATCAGTGTAGCAAGGCTCCCATGTCTGCATGGCCTGTCCTGCATTTCTGGTTTTTACACTTTTTTAAGCATGGCCCTTTTGCCCGATGGCAAGCGAGACTTCCTTGTAGTGCTGATTTGCCTTTCCGGCTTGCTTGGTTGGCCAAAAAGGGCGTATGCGTTTTTTCCTGAATATATTCAGAAAAAACGCATACGCCCTTTTTGGCCAAGGGCATCATGGTCGACGTTTTGCCGCTTTTCATGTGCTTTAAAGGCGAGTCAAATCTACCTCCTGAAATCTGTTTCCTGCAATTCTGCCTTGCTTTCAAATCCTCTTCGTTACCTTCCCTCAATATATTTGTGGACGAGAGTTATCATTTATAACTCTGCAGGTTTGTGAATTGCAGTGCCCCTGAGCTCCATTTGTCAACTTGCTTTTTTGGAAGCTGGCCGCAAAAGCGCAGGATTGCTTCAGGCCCTATTCTTGTTCCGGGAGGGCAGGCTGAGCCTGTGGTTCATTCTTCTTCCTGATGGGAAAATAGAGTGACCTGTGAATGTCCCAACACCTAGAGCTAGTCTCTCATTGGTTCCCCCTCTTCCCGTTCATCCTCAGGACAAATTGCAACCTGTACGAATCAGGAGGGTAACGGTGCTGATTCTCCAAGTAGGGAGATTGTTGGTAAAGCGGCTGGAATGGCGAACCCGAGCACAAGGAGAGGAGAAATGAGGTGTGTTTTACAAACCTTTCCCGATCACACGGTGTACCATCTTCTGGGTATCCCAGGCATGTTTTCGATGTAGGAAGATGCCCTTGAACCTGGAGATTTGGGTCCCATGGGATGGGTACCACGCAGTATTACTTTAAAGGGTCTGCGTTTGCTCGCCCAACCTCACCAATCCTCTCAGCCCCAAGAGTGTCCAGCCTTATGTCTCATCCAGCTGTGGGTCTAGATATGGTCAATCCAGGTGGCATCAGAGCCCCTGAACGGATTTTGTAAGAATTTCTCTCTCTTTCACTGTCTTTGTTTTATGGGGGGTTTTTTTGAGTAATTTATTTTTATAATGGGGTTTAGCTGCTTTTCACTGCTGTGTTTATGCCGCTTTACACCCTCTTGATTGACTTCCCGAGAGATATCAATACATAGGTTTTAAGATTCTTACTAGTCAAGGATATTCTTGTGCGGTGAATAGGGGGTGTTGAGTCCAGTTCACTGAGCAGGGAGTAGGTCTTGTCTATTACATATTTGGCTTATGGAACGGTATCTGAGCTAATTTCAAACCCTTGTTTTATGCATCACCCCACCTGACCTTTCTCGTTAAGCAGCCATAGTGTGTTTTCTAAACGTGTGACTCTGTTCTGTTTTGTAATTCAGTTCAAAGGTAGCGATTTTGACATTCCCTCTATAAGTGATATCTTAGGATAAGTGTCTTTTTCTGTGTGACTTATTTCACTTAGAGTCAGCGTACCTAAATCCACTCATCATGCTGCTACTAGCCTTATGACATTGATTTCATGGCTGAGTGATATTCCATTGTGCATAAGTACCACAACTTCTTTATCCATTTTTCTCTTTCCTGGGCTATTTAAGTTATAGCGAAGTGGAGGTTCTTGTAAACAGAGCAGCCCTACACTTTGGGGTGCCTGTGTCTTGTGGATTTTCAGTTTTCCCAATGCATACGCCCATGAGTGGAAGTGCCCTATGCTCTCTAAGCTGTGTTTATTACATGTTTCAGGACACACCGTACACTTCTCCAAGGTGGCTGTTGGCAATTTACATCCCGCCCATCAACGTAGCAAGGCTCCCATGTCTCCATGGCCTGTCCTGCATTTCTGGTTTTTACACTTTTTTCAGCATGGCCCTTTTGACTGATGGCAAGCGAGACTTCTTTGTAGTGCTGATTTGCCTTTCCGGCTTGCTTGGTTGGCCAAAAACGGCGTATGCGTTTTTTCCTGAATATATTCAGGAAAAAACGCATACGCCCTTTTTGGCCAAGGGCATCATTGTCGACGTTTTGCCGCTTTTCATGTGCTTTAAAGGCGAGTCGAATCTACCTCCTGAAATCTGTTTCCTGCAATTCTGCCTTGCTTTCCAATCCTCTTCGTTGCCTTCCCTCAATATATTTGTGGACGAGAGTTATCATTTCTAACTCTGCAGGTTTGTGAATTGCAGTGCCCCTGAGCTCCATTTGTCAAGTCGCTTTTTTGGGAGCTGGCCGCAAAAGCGCAGGATTGCTTCAGGCCCTATTCTGGTTCCGGGGGGGCAGGCTGAGCCTGTGGTTCACTCTTCTTCCTGATGGGATAATAAAGTGACCTGTGCCTGTCCCAACACCTAGAGCTAGTCTCTCATTGGTTCCCCCTCTTCCCGTTCATCCTCAGGACAAATTGCAACCTGTACGAAACAGGAGGGTAACGGTGCTGATTCTCCAAGTAGGGAGATTGTTGGTAAAGCGGCTGGAATGGCGAACCCGAGCACAAGGAGAGGAGAAATGAGGTGCGTTTTACAAACCTTTCCCGATCACACGGTGTACCATCTTCTGGGTTTCCCAGGCATGTTTTCGATGTAGGAAGATGCCCTTGAACCTGGAGATTTGGGACCCATGGGATGGGTACCACGCAGTATTACTTTAAAGGGTCTGCGTTTGCTCGCCCAACCTCACCAATCCTCTCAGCCCCAAGAGTGTCCAGCCTTCTGTCTCATCCAGCTGTGTGTCTAGATATGGTCAATCCAGGTGGCATCAGAGCCCCTGAACGGATTTTGTAAGAATTTCTCTCTCTTTCACTGTCTTTGTTTTATGGGGTTTTTTTTGGAGTAATTTATTTTTATAATGGGGTTTAGCTGCTTTTCACTGCTGTGTTTATGCCGCTTTACACCCTCTTGATTGACTTCCCGAGAGATATCAATGCATAGGTTTTAAGATTCTTACTAGTCAAGTATATTCTTGTGCGGTGAATAGGGGGTGTTGAGTCCAGTTCACTGAGCAGGGAGTAGGTCTTGTCTATTACATATTTGGCTTATGGAACGGTATCTGAGCTAATTTCAAACCCTTGTTTTATGCATCACCCCACCTGACCTTTCCCGTTAAGCAGGCATAGTGTGTTTTCTAAACGTGTGACTCTGTTCTGTTTTGTAATTCAGTTCAAAGGTAGCAATTTTGACATTCCCTCTATAAGTGATATCTTAGGATAAGTGTCTTTTTCTGTGTGACTTATTTCACTTAGAGTCAGCGTACCTAAATCCACTCATCATGCTGCTACTAGCCTTATGACATTGATTTCATGGCTGAGTGATATTCCATTGTGCATAAGTACCACAACTTCTTTATCCATTTTTCTCTTTCCTGGGCTATTTAAGTTATAGCGAAGTGGAGGTTCTTGTTAACAGAGCAGCCCTACACTTTGGGGTGCCTGTGTCTTGTGGATTTTCAGTTTTCCCAGTGTATACGCCCATGAATGGAAGTGCCCTATGCTCTCTAAGCTGTGTTTATTACATGTTTCAGGACACACCGTACACTTTTCCAGAATGGCTGTTGGCAATTTACATCCCGCCCATCAGCGTAGCAAGGCTCCCATGTCTCCATGGCCTGTCCTGCATTTCTGGTTTTTACACTTTTTTAAGCATGGCCCTTTTGCCCGCTGGCAAGCGAGACTTCCTTGTAGTGCTGATTTGCCTTTCCGGCTTGCTTGTTTGGCCAAATAGGGCGTATGCGTTTTTTCCTGAATATATTCAGGAAAAAACGCATACGCCCTTTTTGGCCAAGGGCATCATGGTCGACGTTTTGCCGCTTTTCATGTGCTTTAAAGGCGAGTCAAATCTACCTCCTGAAATCTGTTTCCTGCAATTCTGCCTTGCTTTCAAATCCTCTTCGTTGCCTTCCCTCAATATATTTCTGGACGAGAGTTATCATTTATAACTCTGCAGGTTTGTGAATTGCAGTGCCCCTGAGCTCCATTTGTCAACTTGCTTTTTTGGAAGCTGGCCGCAAAAGCGCAGGATTGCTTCAGGCCCTATTCTTGTTCCGGGGGGGCAGGCTGAGCCTGTGGTTCATTCTTCTTCCTGATGGGAAAATAGAGTGACCTGTGAATGTCCCAACACCTAGAGCTACTCTCTCATTGGTTCCCCCTCTTCCCATTCATCCTCAGGACAAATTGCAACCTGTACGAATCAGGAGGGTAACGGTGCTGATTCTCCAAGTAGGGAGATTGTTGGTAAAGCGGCTGGAATGGCGAACCCGAGCACAAGGAGAGGAGAAATGAGGTGTGTTTTACAAACCTTTCCCGATCACACGGTGTACCATCTTCTGGGTATCCCAGGCATGTTTTCGATGTAGGAAGATGCCCTTGAACCTGGAGATTTGGGACCCATGGGATGGGTACCACGCAGTATTACTTTAAAGGGTCTGCGTTTGCTCGCCCAACCTCACCAATCCTCTCAGCCCCAAGAGTGTCCAGCCTTATGTCTCATCCAGCTGTGTGTCTAGATATGGTCAATCCAGGTGGCATCAGAGCCCCTGAACGGATTTTGTAAGAATTTCTCTCTCTTTCACTGTCTTTGTTTTATGGGGGTTTTTTTTGAGTAATTTATTTTTATAATGGGGTTTAGCTGCTTTTCACTGCTGTGTTTATGCCGCTTTACACCCTCTTGATTGACTTCCCGAGAGATATCAATACATAGGTTTTAAGATTCTTACTAGTCAAGTATATTCTTGTGCGGTGAATAGGGGGTGTTGAGTCCAGTTCACTGAGCAGGGAGTAGGTCTTGTCTATTACATATTTGGCTTATGGAACGGTATCTGAGCTAATTTCAAACCCTTGTTTTATGCATCACCCCACCTGACCTTTCCCGTTAAGCAGCCATAGTGTGTTTTCTAAACGTGTGACTCTGTTCTGTTTTGTATTTCAGTTCAAAGGTAGCGATTTTGACATTCCCTCTATAAGTGATATCTTAGGATAAGTGTCTTTTTCTGTGTGACTTATTTCACTTAGAGTCAGCGTACCTAAATCCACTCATCGTGCTGATACTAGCCTTATGACATTGATTTCATGGCTGAGTGATATGCCATTGTGCATAAGTACCACAACTTCTTTATCCATTTTTCTCTTTCCTGGGCTATTTAAGGTGTACCGAAGTGGAGGTTCTTGTAAACAGAGCAGCCCTACACTTTGGGGTGCCTGTGTCTTGTGGATTTTCAGTTTTCCCAATGTATACGCCCATGAGTGGAAGTGCCCTATGCTCTCTAAGCTGTGTTTATTACATGTTTCAGGACACACCGTACACTTCTCCAGAGTGGCTGTTGGCAATTTACATCCCGCCCATCAGCGTAGCAAGGCTCCCATGTCTCCATGGCCTGTCCTGCATTTCTGGTTTTTACACTTTCTTCAGCATGGCCCTTTTGCCCGATGGCAAGCGAGACTTCCTTGTAGTGCTGATTTGCCTTTCCGGCTTGCTTGGTTGGCCTAAACGTGCCAGGAGGAAGAAGGGAAAGAGGTTCAGGAGAGGGACCGAGAGCAGGAGAAGGAGGGAGGAGAGGGAGAGAGAGGGGGGAGTGGCAGAGATGGATAGAGGGAGGGAGGGAAAGACATAGTCGTCTCTCCCTCCCTCCCTCTATCCCTCTCTCCCTCCCTCTTTCCCTCTCCCTCGCTCCCTCTCCTCCCTCTCCCTCTCCCTCTCCCTCCATGTCTCCATCTCCCTCACTCCCTCCCAGAGATGGAGATATGGAGGAAGAGTCTTAGACACGGGAGGGGGAGAGAGGGAGAGGGCGAGAGTGAGGGGAGAGAGGGAGAGGGAGCGAGGTCTCTTCCTTCCTCTCTCTCTCTCTCTCCTCCTTCTCTCTCTCTCTCCTTCTTCCCTCTCCCTCTCCCTCCATCTGTCCCTCTACCCCTCTCCCTCTCCCTTGTCTCTGTCTCTCCCTCCATCTCTGCCTCTCTGGGAGGGAGTGAGGGAGAGGGAGAGACGGAGGGAGAGGGAGAGACAGAAGGAGAGAGAGGGATAGAGGAAGGGAAAGGGCGAGGGAGGAAGAGGGAGGGGGAGCGAGACGTCTCTCCCTCTCCCTCTCCCTCCACCTCCCTCTTTCTCTCCCTCCCTTCCTCTTCCTCTCCTAGAGGGAGGAAGGGAGAGGGAGAGATGGAGGGAGAGGAGAGGGATTGAGCGAAGGAGAGGGGGAGTTGGAGAAGGAGGTAGGGAGAGGGAGAAGGAGAGAGGGTGACTGCTTCCCTCTCTGTCTCCCTGCCTCCCTCTCCGTGTCCCTCTCTCCCCCCTCTCCCTCTCCCTCTGTCTCTCCCTCTCTGAGAGGGAGAGAGGGAGAGGGAGAGGGAGGGAGAGTGAGAAGGAGGGAATGTGATGGAGGGAGGGAGAGGGAGAGAGGGTGAGGGAGAGAGGGAGAGAAGGAGGAGAGAGGGAGAGGGAGGGAGGAAAAGACATCTCTCTCTCTCCCTCTCTCCCCCCTCCCTCTCCCTCTCCTTCTCTCCCTCTCCCTTGTCTCTGCCTCTCCCTCCGTCTAGTCTCTCCCTCTCTGGGAGGGAGTGAGGGAGATGGAGAGACGGAGGGAGAGGGAGAGTTAGAGGGAGAGGGAGAGGGAGGAGAGGGAAGGAGGGAGAGGAAGAGAGGGAGGGAGAGAGGGATAGAGGGAGGGAGGGAGAGATGTCTTTCCCTCCGTCCCTCCATCCCTCTCTCCCTCTCCCCCCCTTTCTCTCCCTCTCCCCCCCCTTTCTCTCCCTCTCCCCCTCCCTCTCCTGCTCTCTCTCCCTCTCCCTCCACCTCCTTCCATCCCCAGAGAGGGAAGGAGGTGGAGGGAGAGGGAGAAGGAGTGAGGGAGGGAGAGGGAAAGAGGTAGAGGCAGAGTGGGACAGGGAAACAAGGACAGGGAAACAGGCACAGGAGATAGGGAGGGAGAGAGGCAGAGGGAGAGAGGGAGAGGAAAGAGGGAGAGGGAGAGAGGGAGAGGAAAGAGAGAGAGGGAGAGGGAGAGAGGGAGGGAGAGAGGGAGAGACACATGGAGAAAGAGAGAGGGAGAGAGAGAGAGGGAGAGGGAAAGAGGTAGAGGGAGAGCAGAACATGGAAAGAGGGACAGGGAGAGAGGGAGGGATAGAGGGCGGAGAGGAAGCAGGGAGAAAAGAGAGAAAGAACACACCATCTACACTTCTGTCAAATGACACCGGGGATCCTTACACAACCAGGAGAAAATAACACAGGGAGGCTCTTTCTCAGCTGGAACTGGAACTGCAGAGGGGGCCAAACACCACCAGGCTGGCCACCCATGTCCAACCGCCGCTCCAGCCCCGTCAGCCGTGAGTCCGGTCACCAGGGCTCTGAGTGTCTGCTCCAGGGAGCTGGGGTTCACCCTCTCACCCGGGAGGCCGGGCCAAGACAGCAGGGCCCCGGGCTGGACACATAGGGGGAAAAGCATCCCCACAGGACAGCTTGTGTGAGCAGATTCAGCTGCCAGATTCTAGAGGCCCGGGACGACCCTGCAGCCCGTGAAACCAAGGAGCCACGAGGGTCTTGCATCGTGATTCCGGTCCGTTGGACTATAAAGTTTATGTAGGGAATCTTGGAAACAGTGGTAACAAGGCTGAATTGGAACAAGCTTTAGGCTATTATGGACCACTCTGAAGTGTGTGGGGTGCTAAAAACCCTCCCGGCTTCTGTCTTGTTGAATGTGAAGATCCCCGAGATGCAGCCGATGCTGTCCGAGAACTAGATGGGAGAACACTATGTGGCTGCCGAGTAAGTGTGGACCTGTGGAATGGGGAAAAGAGAAGTCGAAATCGTGACCGCCTCCTTGTTGGGGTCATCGCCCTCGAGATGATTATGGGAGGAGGAGTCCTCCACCTCCCACACATCTCCAAGATGGAGAGCCTTCTCTGTCAGCCAGAGCAGGTCCCTTTCTAGATATAGGAGAAGAGAGAGATCACTGTCCCAGGAGAGAAATCACAAGCTGTCCCGATCTTTCTCTAGGTCTCCTAGCCGATCTAGGTCAAATGAAAGGAAATAGAAGACCACTTTGCAAGAGGAGTGGTGTACAGGCAATAACTTCATTTGGCAGGAGTATGTACAGAAAATTCAAGTTTTCTTTGGGACTTCCGAAGCTTGGTGCACTTTTTAAATGTTTTGGTTGTTCACATTTGTTTGTCTCTTGGGACAGTGACACATAAAGGTGTCATTCTCTATGGTTTGAAATGGGTCATATGAGGCATGTAATATGAAGAATTGTTACCTTACAATGTTCCCTTAAGCAAAATTGAATTTGCTTTGAATTTTTGGTCTTGCCTAGACTGATAATAAAACTCTAACTCCTGCCCACCTAAAGTGTGATGTTTACTATTATGGAAACAACACTGGCAAACATTGAAAAGACTTTCTGTAGCTGGGATATGATATGCAGCTGTAGTTAAGCAAGCAGTCTTTAAAAGGTCCTGTGAACACAAGCCAGCAGGTAAAAATGAAAGCCGCACCCTTACCCTAGATTAGAGGTTTAATAATTCCACTAGTCTTCACACTGGACAAGAGGTTGTCCAGGGAGTTTAGAATCTAAGAAGTTTCAAGGAAGTTAGTTTACCTTTGAGTTAGGTCATAAGTCCCCTCTGTGATTGCTGTACATGAATACATAGCTCTTTGTAATATTTTTTGGAAATTTGAGATTATCAAGATACCAATGTCCTGTCAGATTAAGAGTATATTGTAGAGCTGAACTTTGAGTTACTGTGCAATTATTTTTTTTATGCTGTCATTTGTAATATGTTTTGTGAGAATCCTTGGGATTAAAGTTTTGGTTGCAACAGAAAAAAGAAAAGAAAAGAATCCGCCTGCCAATGCAGGGGACACAGGTTCAAGCCCTGGTCCGGGAAGATCCCAGGTGCCGCAGATCAACTAAGCCCGTGGGCCACAACTACTGAGCCTGCGCTCTAGATCCTGGGAGCCAGAACTACTGAGCCCCCGTGCCACAACTACAGAAGCCCGCACACAACGAAGACCCAACGCAGCAAAAAAAAAAAGACGATACTGGCCAGGTGATCAAGGGTAAAATCGTTTGTCATAAGTCCCGTTGATGGTGTGTATCCTTGATGTGACCTGAGGAGAATGGCATTTTTATCTCTGTCTGGATCTTCCGCCCCAAACCCCATAACTCTGGACCAACCATAAGAAAACATCAGAAAACAAACAGACAAACAAATTGAGGGACAAAATACCTGACCAGTCCTCCTCAAAACTTTCAAGGTATCAAAACCCAGAGACGTCTGAGAAATGTCACAGCCCAGAGGAGACTGGGACAGAAAAAGGATGTTAGGGGAAAACTAGGGAAAGTCTAATAAAGTGTGGACTTTAGTTAATAACAATGTATCCATCTTGGTTCCTTAGTTGGATAAACATGTCGTACTAACGTACTAACGTGTTGGAAATAGGGGTACTGGGTCAGGGTCCACGGCACTCTGTACACTCTGTACAGATCTTTGCAACTTTTTTGTAACTCCAAGCTATTCTAAAATTAAGCGAGTACTGAACAGAGATAAGAATGTTATTTCCCTGATTTGAACATGCCTGAGTTTCTTTTCATGGTCACATTTTTGCTATCTGGATGTGTCTTGGAATCAGTAGCAAAGGAGAGTTGCCAGCCCCTGGGAAGATGTGGGTGGTTTGCAGGTGGCTTGCTCTGGAGCTGAAGACCACGCTGGGAAGTCTGCAGCTTCGGGCTGCACTTAGAACCATGGGAGGGGATGGGCCAGCTCAGTTAGGGATGGAACCTATAAATAAAACTTTTTTCTTTTCCATTATGGCTTATCACAGGATATTGAATATAGTTCCCTGTGCTAGACAGTAGGACGTTGTAGTTTATCCATCCTATATTTAATAGTTTGCATCTGCTAACCCCAAACTCCCAATCCAACCCTCCCTCACTGTTTCTCCCCCTTGGCAACCACAAGTCTGTTCTCTATGTCTGTGAGTCTGTTTTTGTTTCGTAGACGAGTTCATTTGTGTCGTATTTTAGATTTCACATAGAAGTGAGATCATATGATATTTGTCTTTCTCTTCTGACTTACTTCACTTAGTATGATAATCTCTAGGTCCATCCACGTTGCTGCAAATAGCATTATTTCATTCTTTTTATGGCTGAATAATATTCCATTGTATATATGTACCACATCTTCTTTATCCATTCATCCATCAGTGGACATTTAGGTAGCTTCCATGTCTTGACTATTGTAAATAGTGCTGCAATGAACATTGGGGTGCATGTATCTTTTCTTTCTTTCTTTCTTCTTTCTTTCTTTCTTTCTTCCTTTCTTTCTTTCTTTCTTTCTTTTTCTTTCTTTCTTTTTTTCTTTCTATCTTTCTTTCTTTCTTTCTTTCTTTCTTTCTTTCTTTCTTTCTTTCTTTCTTTCTTTCTTTCTTTCTTTCTTTCTCTCTTTCTCTCTCTCTTTCTCTCTCTCTCTCTTTCTCTCTTTCTCTCTTTCTCTCTTTCTCTCTTTCTTTCTTTCTTTTTTCTTTCTTTCTTCTTTTATTGTCACACGGCATGTGAGATCTTAGTTCCCTGACCAGAGATGGAACCCATGCCCCCTGCACTGGAAGTGCGGATTCTTAACCACTGGCCCACCAGGGAAATCCCAGGGGTGTATGTATAGTTTTGAATTAGAGTTTTCTCTGGATCTATGCCCAGGAGTGGAATTGCGGGACCCTATGGCAGCTGTATCTGTTCCTGCACATCTCACATCAACCACCTGCACTCCAATCCTTGCTCTCAACGTCATCTTCGGGGAACCCAACCTGCGACAGGGACCTTGACAAGAAGAAATGGCTCAGGGAAAAGCTACCTGCACAGGGAGGAGATAGAGACCATCGCCCCTGGGGTGCGGCGGGGAGAGTGGGCACAGAGATTTGTCATTTCACTCCCGATACTTATCTCAGCCCTCCTGGCTGCCCCACTCTAGGTCACCTCGGGATACAGAGGTGACCCGGTTAGAGTCCCTGCCTGTGCAGGAATCTGGGGGCACCAGCGGGTCTGAATAATATTAGTGCAGGGTCTCCCCCATGGCACTGGGGTTATTTGGGGCAGGTCATCCTCTGCTGAGGGCCCCTCCTGGGCACTGTGTGGGGTTTAGCAGCATCCCTGGCCGCACCCATTTGATTCCAGGGGCCCCTCCCCCCCAGTTGTGACAACCACAGATTTTCCCCACACATCACGGAAGAACTGGGTGAGGCGGGGGCAGGATGGCCCTGGGTGAGGACAGCTGTGTTGAAGCAACCAGCCTGGCCCAGGGCAAGGTCTGCCCCAATCCCGTCAGTGCCTGCATTTAGAACTGCCCCTTTCCTCTCCCACCTCCCCTGCCCTGCAGTGGTCTCCGAGACATCATCCCCATGTAATAAATCACACCTTCTCAGTTTACTGTTTGCTGCCCTCGCTAGAATGTGAGCTCTTTGAGGACAGGGATTCTGTTATGTCCCCAGCACCTAGAAGAGTGTCTGCTGTGTAGTAGATGCTTCATAAATACTTGCTGAATAAAGGAGTTTAATAAAGGGATGAGTGGATGAATGAATGAAGGTTACAATGGAAGGAGGGGGGAGATTCCCTTTCTGGCTCTCGGTGGTTGGGAGATCAAGTGAAAGATCCATCCTAAATAGGCTGACCAGCCTTCTGGTGTTCCCCGGGACTGAGGGTTTCCCCAGAGTTCCAGCGCTGAAACCTGAGCGGTCTTGGGCAAACTTGGGGTGGGTGTTGGTCACCCTATCTAAACACAGTAACAATTCCAGCTGCAATAGCAATGGCCAATGACCTCTACGGTCTTATTGACCATGCACAGTTCTTTACCTGGCGGGGAAGGGTGGGCCAGGATCGGAATTCTGGTGATCCAGGGCGGGTGAGGGCACACCCCGGGCTTGTGTAGGGGAGTCCAGGAAGGTTCTGGAGGAAGGTTCTGGAGGAAGTGACAGTGACACAGGAAGGAGGGAGGAGTCTAAGGAAGAACGTCCCACATGACAACGTGTGCCAATGGCCCTGGGCCCAAGGTCACACCTGACCAGGGCTTGCTTTTTTTTTTTCTAATTTACTTTTTCCCACATGGATATGCAATTGTCCTAATGCCATTTATTGAAAACTCCTTAATTTCCCCACTTTCTATCATATCAAGTTCTCATATATCTGTTTCTGGACCTTTATTCTATACCATAGAGCTATACGTCCCATCCTTGCACCACTAGGGCTGTTTCATCACTATAACTTTATTTTTTATTCATTTATTTTTTTTGGCCGTGCTGTGCGGCATGTGAGATCTTATTTCCCTGACCAGGGATCAAACCCGCGCCCCCTGCAGTGGAAGCTCGGAGTCTTAATCACTGGATCTCCAGGGAAGTCCCTAGGGCTTGCTTTGACATCCATCGAATGGTGGCAGGTGGGCACGGGGAGCAGCTGTCTGTGAGCCATCCTGTGTAGAAATGCATTGTGGAGGGGAGGACAGATGGAGCGGGAGGGGAAGAAGCGGAGGAGGGAGGGAGGGAGGGAGGGCGGGCGAGAGACAGGCAGAGAGTTTCCAGAGACAATAGCTCTGGCCGTGTGCTAGGGCATGAAAGCTGAAAATAGCTCCTAGTGCCGGGAGCCTTGGAGCCAGAGCCTGGGAGCCAGGGTGACTGGCTCTCCTCCCTGGTGTGTGTGTGTTGGTGGGGGGGGGGTGGCTCTGGGTTTCTCAGGCTGGGAATGGGGTGCACAGAGCAGGGACGGAGCAGGGACCCTTCTCTCGGGGACCTCGTGGGCCATCCTCAGCTCACAAAGCTGAGCCACTCCTGGCCCTACGAGTGGGGGTCTTATCCTCCCTGTCCCCTGGATCATACCCCCTCACACACAACTTCCCTGTGTGTGTTCCCAGCAACCAAGAGAATCTGTTTTTAAAAGATTTGGGGGAGGGGGTAAACATACAAACAAGAGCAGAATGGATACTTTTTCAGAATGTGAATGGCTCTGTGTAAGCCCACCCCCAGAGTAACCACAGTCCTGACCTCTAACACCCTTGACGAGTCAGCCTTGGTCTGGGCTTGCGGACCCACGAAAGCTTCCTCATCCGCTCCTTCAGATCCCATCTCTCCCTCGACGTCTTTGTGAGAAGCACGCGGGGAAGTGGGACTGCTAGGCTGTACTGCTGCTAGAACTCCACCTGGGTTCCACCAGGCTCCAGCCCCCCGCCCTGTGCACCTCTCTGATCCTGAGGCACCTCAACTGGTAGGAGCCACATCACCTTCCCTCCTGGGATTTGTGACACTTAAGGGAGACACCGAAAGGACAAGCCTTTGGCTCCCTGGCTGGCGAAGAGCAGGTACTCAATTGTCATAAGTGTCCGTATCAGTGAGGGTTCTCCAGACAAACAGAATCCATAGGGTGTGTGTGTGTATATACACACACACATACATATGTACACGCATAAAAAATATACAGCTGTGTATATATGCAGTATGCATACACACATATACACATATAGTATATACAATACACACATACATATATACACACATATAAAATGCAGTTTGTATATATACAGTATGTATACACACATATACACATAATATATACAATACACACATACATATACACTATACATACACACATATAAAATGCATAGTTTGTATATATACAGTATGTACACATACGTATAACATATGCAATATACACACCTAGGTACATATATATCATACATATATACACACATACAAAGATATCTAGGTGTGTATTAGACAGTATACGTACATACACATATAATATATGCAATACATACACGTACATACATATAGACACACATATACACCTACATATAAAAGCATATAGCATAAAAATATATATGTACTGTATATATAGATTCATCGTATATATACATACATATATCATATATATAAGATATATACACATACATATATACAATGTATACACACACATACACACCTATATGTAAATATGCGCATGTACATACACATATAAATACATACGCAAGTGTGTATATAATAGTATATACATATATACATATAATACCTAGAAACATATACACATACAGGTATACAACATATATACACACCTATATATAAATATACACTGTATACATACATACAGTGTACATATACTGTATATATACAGACACCCATATATCAATATATGGGTGTCTGTATATATACAGCATGTTCACATTTATAATATGTATACTATATATATACACATACATACATGTATACAATATATACACACAAATATATAAGCTTGTATGTATACTGTATATAGTACTTACACATATACTACAAACGCACGCACATATAAACATGTGTATACATATATATAATACGTATACACACGTATACAAATTAATAGGCTTGTATATATTCAGTATTTTTACATATACAGTTTTGTTTTAAGGAGTTGACTCATGTGACCGTGAGGCAGGCAAGTCAGGGCAGGACTCTGGGCTGGAGACACAGGGAAGAGCTGATGTCCCAAGGCCATTGGAGGAACAGTTCCCTCTTTCTACGGAACCTCATTTTTCTCTCCAGTCCTTCAACTAATGGACGAGGCCCACCCACGCCGTGGCATTGACAATCTCCTTTACGCAAAGTGGACCAATTTCAGTGTTCATCTCTTCTGAAAAATACCTTCCTGGCCACATCTGGAATAATGTTGGTGGTTGCCGGGGCCCCACGCAGTGCACACATGAGATTAACCATCCCCGTGGCGATGATGACACTTTATTTTCTCCCTTGACCATTGTCACTACTATTCCAATTAAAATGGCAGCGCCATGAGGACAGGGCATTTCCTTTTTTGCCAGTACTGAGCGTCCAGGGTCTGGTGCCTAGCATAGGCTAAATACACAGCATTTTTGTGAACAGAAGCCGGGATTCCAGCTGTCATATTTAATGAGGAATTATAGTCTTATTATTCGGGGGGAGGTGTCATGGTACGTCAAGGGCGGGAGTCGAACCCGCCACCCCAGGCCCCGAGGGATCTCCCCGGGTCCCCACTTCGGGCCGGTGGGTGTGGCCGGGGGCAGCCGAACACGTGCTTGCGTGCGTGCGTACGTGCGTGCGTGAGAGGGGGCGTGTCCACGGGGCGGGCGGTGCTCGCCGCGAGTGAGTGGTTCAGTCCGGCCCTGGCCCATTGTGCTTGCTTCACGCCGGCCCCAGTTGGCAGCAGCGCTGGAGGCCCCGGGCCTGTGACCACAAAGAGGGAGCCGGGGGCCTGACGGGAGCGCGGCGGCGGCGGCTGAGGCCCAGGCCAGGCCCCCTCCCCTCAGCCTCCCGCCCGCCTGCCCCGCCCCCGCCGGCGGCGCCCCGCCCCTCCCCCAATCGCCAGACTAGCCTGGTGCGGGGGCCGCACGCGAAGACATGGGGGAGAAACTGAGGCTGCAGTCGCCCGTGGGGGCCGAGCCCGCCATCTACCCGTGGCCGCTGCCGGTCTACGTGAGTGCCGCCCGTCCCCTCTTCCCGGACCCCTGCCTCTCTTCCCCCACGGCGCGCGCTGAGCCCACCAAGAAACGGAGCGACTCGAGTCGCCAGACCCTCTTTGGAGACCCCTTTCCCACCCCGCTGTGGTTCTCCACGGCCGTTTCCAGCCCCCGCGCACAGGGTGGGCAGAGGGGAGCCGGGGCCGGCCGGGGGCGCAGACTCGGCCGCGGGGACCCCGCGCTTCCGAGGGGCGCCTGAGCTGGTCTGCCGTTGGCTCTGTAGGTCTGAGGACCCCGGTCCCCCCCGGCCTGGACTGCTGGCAGGCTTGCCCTTCCGTACTTTATGATCTGACACGTCGGGTTTCTTTTTCCTGACCAGCTTTACCAGACTTTACCTGACCAGCTTTACCCACGTCCCCTGATAATGTGTTAGATATTCAAGTTTTAGGGCCCGGTCCCAGCCCTATGGAATCAGCAACTCTGGTGGGGCTCAGTGATCTCTGTTATAACAGGCCCTCCAGATGATTTTTATTCACCTTAAAGTTTGAAAATATCTGCATCGTCAGCTGGCCAAAGCGTCCACCAGCAGGTGAAGGGGAGTGGCGCCTGGAAAAGATAGGGACTAGCCAAGGCAAGTACAGCAGCATTTGCCATGGTAGTAATGGAGAATGCCTTTTCTCCACTGGTTGGCACAGACTAGTATCTGGGAGCAGTGGCAGGGTTATTTAGGATGCTTTACATTTCAATGTAGAGTGACCGCTGTCCTGGTTTGCCAGGGACTTCCCCTGTGTGAGCACTTAAAATCTCATCCTGGCAAACCCCTTAGCCCTGGGTTTGAAAAACTTAGGGAATAACATGAAATTTAGGGGAAACATGATCTAGGTTTTGGGCAAGTCACAAGTGCTAATTAAAGCTAAGCAAGTATGGACAACATCTAGCCTTCTTTACCCCCTTGCGGGGAGGTAAATCTGATTGGGTGAAAGGACTTATTGTTAAGAGATCTTTGTAGAAACATCCCCTTCTGCTTAGTCCGCTGGTTCTCAGTTCTGGCTAGACATTGGCATTGTCTGAGGAGATTTAAAATGATTTTATTGGTCTAGGATGACCAACTGTCGGTGTGAGGGTTTTTAAAAAGTGCTTCAGATGATTCTAATGTGCAACCAAATTTAGGTGTCACTGCTTAAGCTTTTGAACCGCTGCTACATATTTTCACCTCATCTTCCTATGAGAATATCCAACTGTAGTTGAGGTTTGTTTTTTTCTTTTTCTTTTTTTAACTGTCTTATTATAAGATTTATTGTCTTAAATAAGATTGAATGTACAGAAAATCCTGCTAGTCCATCTGGTATAGCTGGATACCCAGAATAATATCGTTAAGATATATACCATTTAAGTATTGTGACTGGCCTTTTAAAAATTAACATATGCATTAAATTAGTATTGATAGTATAGATCTCTCTCGAAGTTGTCATGTTGGGGAGCTATACCTCTAATCTGCTGCCATTGCTAAATATCTGGACACCTCTTATTAGGAATTGCTTTTAAAAATCTTTAGGGATTAAAACCAAGATTGCTGTATTATTTGTACTGGGACCACAAAAACCTCACAAAGTTCCCCCGCTGTACCTTCTACCTCCATCTCTAACCCTTGGCAACTTCTAATCTGTTCTCCATCTCCACAGTTTTGTTATTTTAAGAATAATATGTAAACATAATCATGAATTACTTAATCTTCGGAGATTGGCTTTTTAAAATTTTTCCCTCGGCATCATTCCCTTGAAGTTCATTTCAATTTTTGCATATATTAATAATTTGTTCCTTTTTGTTGCTCGGTAGTATTCTATCATAAGATTTTATCACAATTTGTTTCAACATTCACCCATTGAAAGACATTTGGGTAGTTGCCAGTTTTTGGCTATTATAAATAAAACTGCTATGAACATTTATGTGTAAGTTTCTGTGGGAACTTCGTTAAGTTTTTGTTTCTTTTGGATAAATGCTCAAGAGTACAATTACTGCATTGTAGGGTGAATCTACTTTTAGGATTAAAAGAGACTGTCAAGCTGTTTCTCAGAGTGGCTAAACCATTTTATTTTCCCACCAGTGATGTGATATAATTTTTCTACGTACTCGCCAGCATTTGATGTTGTCACTATACTTTAATTTTAGTTATTCTCTGATATCTCATTATGGTCTTAATTTGCATTTCCCTGATGGCTAACGATGTTGAACATCTTTTCATGTGCTTCTTTGCCATGTGTATATTCTCTTCCATGAAATGTCTGTTCCTGTCTTCTGCCTATTTTCTAGTTGGATTTTTTTAAGTTGTTTGGAGAGTTCTTTGTATATTATAGATACAAGTCATTTGTCTCATATGGGATTTTCAAATATGTTTTCCCATTGTGTAATTTGAGTTTTCATCCACTTAAAAGGATCTTCTATGAAGCATTTTTAACTCATTTTGATGAGATCCAATTTATCAGTTTTTGCTTTTATTGATCATACTTTCGGTGTCAAGTCTAAGAATTATTCACCTAGTTCTAGATGCCAAAGATTTTCTCCTATTTTTTTTTCTAAAAATGTCCTGCTTTTACATTTAAGATTATGATCCACTTTGATTTAATTTTTGTGTAAGGTGTGTAAGGTTTAGGTTAAGGTTCATTTTTTGTTTGTTTGTTTTTGTCGAGGGATGTCCAACTGTTTCAGTACCATTTTTTGAAAAGTCTATTCTTCCTTGATAGCTTTTGCACTGCTGTCAAAAACAAGTTAAATGTATTTATGTCAGTCTATTTCTGGGTTCTCTGTTCCATTCCATTGATCTATGTATCTACCCTCCATCATTACTGCAAAATCTTGAAATTGGGTGGATTAATTCCTCCCATTTTAATCTTCCTTTACAAATTGTTTTAGCTATTCTTCAGCCTCTTCTTACCATATAAATCTTAGAATAAGCTTGTCTATATCCACAAAAACCTTGAGGTCATTTTAAGAGTAATTGTGTTAAGCCTCTTAACTTGGGGAGAATTGACATCTTTATTATGTTGTGTTTTCTAATCCATGAACAAGGTATATCTCCCTATTTGTTTGGGACTTTTAAAATTTTCTTCATCAGCATTTTGTAATTTTCAGTATAGAGGTCCTATAAATGTCTTATTGGGCTTATATTTAAGTATTTATTTAAGTCAGTTGTAAATGGCATCACATATTTTTATTTAAGCTTCTACACATTTGTTATTAATATATAATTTGATAAAATTGTGTTGATCTTGTACTCTAAAACATTTACAAACTAGTATTATTTCTCAAGCTTTTTGTGGATTCCTTGGTATTTTCTCCATTTAGATTATCATCTCATCTTCAGATATAGACAGTTTTAGTTTTCCTTATTCAATATAATAGGATATATTACTATTCAACATTCAGTAGGATATATTCCTTCCTATTCAACATAGTAGGAATAGTCCTTTTATCTTTTAAATACATTTTTAAAAAATTTCACTTTTCAATTTATGTATTTATTTATTTTTGCTTTATTTTCTTACTAGAACCTCCAGTAATATATTTAATAAAAGTGGTGAGAGCAGATATCGGTGCCTTGTTTCTGATCTTACAGAGAAAGCATTCAGTCTTTCACAGTTAAATATAATGTCGGTATAGGTTGTTTGTAGATCATCTTTATGAGTTTCAGGATGTTCCTTTTCTATTCCTAGTTTGCTTGGAGTTTTTTTTCTTCTTTTTTTAAAATCATGAATGGGATTGGATTTTGTCAAATGCTTTCTCTGCATTAATGGATAGGATCACATGACTTTTCCCCCTTAATCTATTGGATATGGTGGATTACATTGTTTGATTTTCAAATATTTAACCAACTTTGCATAACTGGAATAAATACCACTTGGTCATGGTATATTATTCTTTTTATATATTTCTGGATTTAATTTGCTAATATTTGGCTGAGGATTTTTACAGCCAATTTCATAAAAAATATTGGTCTGTAGTTTTCTTCTTTCTATACTACCCCTGTCTGGTTTTGGTATCAAGGTAATACTGGCTTCATAAAATTAATTAGGAACTGTTCCCTCTACTTCTATTTCTTATCAAGTCATGTAAAATTGGTGTTAATTCTTTAAGTCTTGGGTGAAAGTGAAACATCTAAGCCTGAATATTTCTTTTGGGAGTTTTTAAATGAAAAATCAGTGTTTCTAATGGTTACAGGAAAATTGAGATTATCTATTTCATCTTGGCTGAGTTTTAGTAGTTTTGGGTGTAGAAGCATTGGTCCATTTCATCCACATTTTTGAATTTATAGTGTAGACTTGTTCATAATAGCTTGTCCCTTATTAACCTGCAGGATATGTCATGGTATCCCTGGTTGCATTTCTGATATCTGTGATTTGTGCCATCTCTCTTTTTATCTTTATCAGTCTTGCTACATCTTTATTGATTAGATTGTTTATTTCAAAGAACCAGCCTTTTGTTTCATTGATTTTTCCCCCCTATTTTCCTGTTTTCAGTTTCATGGATTTTTGTTTCATCCTTATTATTTCCTTCTTTCTGCTTGTTTAGTGTTTTTTCCTCTTCCATTTTTACTATTTTAATATAGAAAATTAGATTATTGCTTTGAAATATTTTCTTTCCCAATTTAGTCCTATAAACTTCCCTTTCAGCATTGCTTTCACTTCATTCCACAAACTTTGATCCGTTATATCTCCATTTTCTTTTATTCTATGCATTTAAAAATTTTTCCTTGACTTTTTACCCATGAGTTATTGGGAATTGTGATGTTTAGTTTTCATGTGATTGAAGATTTTCCTGTTGTCTTTCTGTTATTGATTTCTAGTCTGATTCCATTATGGCTAGAGAACATACTCTCTATGATTTTAATTCTTTTAAATCTGCTAATTTTTTTATCACCCAGTATATGGTATATGAGTGAATGGTCCATGGACACTTGAATATGTATTCTGCTTTTATTGAGTGTGTTCTTTAAATGTCAGTTATATCCTGTTGATTGATGATGTTTTCAGTTCTTCCATATCCTTGCTGATTTTTCTCTCTGGTAGTTCTATAAATTGCTGTGTTGAAGTCTCAAATAATAATTGTGGATTTAAAATTTTCTCCTTTTACCTTTTTCAGTGTTTGCTTCATGTGTTTTGAAGTTCTGTTGTTTGGTGCACACACATTTAGTATCACTAGGTCATCTAGGTGGATTATTCCTGTTATCTTTATGTAATGACCCTCTTTGCCCCTATTAATTTCCTTTGCTCTGAAATCTACTTTATCTGATATTAATATAGCTATTCCTGCTTTTTCTGATTAATGTTCATATGATATATCTTTTTCATCCTTTTACTTTGAACTACCTATATCATGATGTTTAAAGTAAGCTTCTTATAGACAGTATATAGTTGGATCATGCTTGTGATTTTTTCATCTACTCTTCCAATCTCTGTCTTTGACTTGGTTATTTAGATCATTTACAGTTAATATAATTATTGCTATGTTAAAGATTAGGTCTACCATTTTATTTTTTGTTTTGTCTTTTACCTTAGTTTCTCAATCCTGTGTTTCTCTTATTTTGCCTTCTTGTGCGTTACTTAAACATTTTTTAATAAGTGCATTTTAATCTAATTTATTTATAATCATTTGTGTATACTGTTTGTATAGTTTTCTTAGTGGTTGCTTTTGGCATTACACTATACATATGTAACTTATCATAGCCTACTGGAATCAGTGTTTTATTACTTCAAGTGAAGTTTCAAAATTTTACTTCCATTTAGGTCTCTTAATATTCCCCAGTTTTAAAGTATGATTTTCTGTAGTATTTCCTTTATGTACATTGAGAACCACATCAGATGGTGTCATAATTTTTGCTTTGACCATCATATAGAATTTAAGAAACTCATGAGGCTAATGATAGTCTCTTATATTTACCCCATTTGTTTTCACCCATTCCATTGTTCCCCTTTTCTTTCTGAAGTTCCCAGTCTTCTGTTATTGTTTTTTTATGTTTTCATAACAGTAGGTGATATCTGGGCTTTCCAGTGCCATTGGATATGAGTTTCAGGAAACACTGAGCCTGGCTCACTTGATGCTACTGAGTTGGAGGGTTTGTATATGTTGGGCCTGTTGGCACAGCAGATGCTAGCAGATTAGACTAATGTTGATGGGACTAGTGCCACAGGAGAATGCATTCCCACTCAGGCTATGCTGCTGCTACAGTAGATCAAATCCCCCTCTACCCCAAGTGTGGGGCAGTGACCTGCTGCTGTCACTGTTTCTTTATTAGGCTGCTTTTGCCTCAAGTGTGTGGTGGGATCCCTTGGAAGCTGCTGCTGCTGTCAATCACAAGGTTAAATTCATTTTAGAAATACTTAAATATAAATATATAGCCTGGCTCTTGTAGGACCTCTGTATTTGTTTTTTATTGCTTTCATACGAATTACCACAAATTGAGTGACTCAAAACAACATAAATTTATTACCTTACAAGTCTGACATTGGTCTCAATTGAGTAAAGTAAAAGTGTTGGCAGGATCGACAGATGAATGGATAAAGATGTGGCACATATATACAATGGAATATTACTCAGCCATAAAAAGAAATGAAATTGAGTTATTTGTAGTGAGGTGGATTGACCTAGAGACTGTCATACAGAGTGAAGTAAGTCAGAAAGAGAAAAACAAATACCGTATGCTAACACATATATATGGAATCTAAAAAAAAAAGAAAAAATTGTTATGAAGAACCTAGGGGCAGGACAGGAATAAAGACTCAGCCATAGAGAATGGACTTGAGGACACAGGGAGGGGGAAGGGTAATCTGGGATGAAGTGAGAGAGTGGCATGGACATATATATACTACCAAATGTAAAATAGCTAGCTAGTGGGAAGCAACCACAAAGCACAGGGAGTGGAATCCTGCAGTGTTTGCTGATGGGTCATTTTGGAAGAGCTGACTTTCAGTCTGAAGCTCTGCCTGTTTGCATCTGAAGAATCTGCATTTAAGGAGAGGGTGTATGAGGAAGGGGGTGTAGGAGGGACAAAGGTGTCCGCGGTGCAGATGAGCCAGGACCTGACCAGCTGCCTTTTGGGTCCTTTGGTCCCATCTCTTGGTGTGTGCTTCATCTGCATCTTCACTGTCCCCGCTGGCACCCCTGGGGTGTTGTTGTCTGAGTGAGATTCCCCTGGTGCCCCTGCTCTCCTCCCCTCCTCCTGCTGGTTGGGGAGGGAACTGCTTGCTGTGTGTCTCTACTCCTGAGGCACGAAGGACCCTGTAGCATGGACCTGCAGAGTGTGGGGTGTGGTCCCAAGAGCATGGGGCCCACATAGGACACAACATTGGGGAGTGACAAGTATTAGGGCTGCCTCATCACTGACAGGGAATGTTGCCCAGATCCTGCTCGGGAGGGTGTGGTGGGTGGCCTGGGACCCTAGAGGCCCCATTCCTATCCTGGAGCTTGGAGAGTGCATCCCCATGGGCTCCAGATTCACCCCATATCTCAGCCATTTCCCTCTGTCCTGTCTTTGAACTCAGGAAAACGAGCTCTCTTGTCCACAACATAGGCCTGGTCCTGTTGGTATTAGGATTCTTTAAGTTAGGCGTCCTGGGATAGCTCTTTTTAGGCCTGAGAAGGAACAACTCAGGAGTGTACAACAATTTCAGATGAAACTAATATTCAATGACTATCTCCAACTACTCGGTTGTTGACTTCTATTAGTCATTATTCTCCTGGTTTTAGCTCTGATGTGGGAATTACAGAGGAGTCAACATTTAAATCTTCATAATCTGTGTATTTGTAGCTTCAGTATCATTACTGACCCATAGTTTTTATGGTTTGGGAAGAGTTATTGATTTCATGTATCATGTAAAGGATTCACAATGATGATAGGGCAATTAAGATTACAATAATGGCTAGTAAATTGTTCACATTTTCTCTACCTGTGCATCTATTGTATGCATATGAGTTAGTTTAGATGTCAATATTAGTGAAATGATATAGATGACTAGAGAACTTATTTTAAAAATCACTATTCATGTGTGATGATGAAAATGTAAACGTTCTTCCATTATCGGTGATGTTATATCTTGAGAGCGTAGATGAAATTGATATGCCTTAGTGATATACAGGATTTTAGCCTATGATTTAACTTTGACAAAGCTACATCACTTTTTACTTTTATCTCATTTATTGAGAAAGACATAATTGTTATGGTGTTGGCTTGAAACTGGTTGAGAAGGACTTGAGTCCTTCCTTATTTTACATTTACATAGGTAGGATCTTGAAACATAGGATATGGTGGAGGGCATTCGTGTAACCTTTCTAGGTTAGGAGTAGCAATTTCCACTGCTAAGACTTCTTGTTTAGACACAAATGCTTTTCAAAGTATGAAGATTATTAGCATTACTGCTGCTACTGAGATGAATGAGCCTAAAGACAAAATATTTCATGTGGTGTGTGCCTCAGGGTACTCAGACTAACGTAGTGACATCCCTGAGAGGCCAAGAAAGTGCTGCAGGAAGTCATATTTACTACTACAAATATACTTGTGAAGTGAATTTTTGCTCATGCTGAGTTAACTGTATAACCTGAGAATAGTGGGAATCAGTGTAGGAAGCCTCCTATAATAGTGAAGACTGCTCCCATGGACATTAGGTCATGGAAGTGTGCTACTACATAGTATGTATGCTGGAGGACAATGCCTGGGGGTGAGTTGGCTAAGATGATTCCTGTCAAACCACCTACTGTAAAAAGAAAAACTAAAGCCTAAAACTCATAGTATAGTGGGAAGTCATATAATATTACCTCCGTGAACAGTTGCTAACCAGGGACTTCCCTGGTGACGCAGTGGTTAAGAATTCGCCTGCCAATGCAGGGGACATGGGTTCGAGCCCTCGTCTGGGAAGATTCCACATGCCGTGGAGCAAAAAGCCCGTGCGCCACAACTACTGAGCTGCCCTCTAGAGCCCACAAGCCACAACTACTGAAGCCCACGCGCCTAGAGGCTGTGCTCTGCAACAAGAGAAGCCACTGCAATGAAAAGGCCGTGCACCACAACCAGAGAAAGCCCACGTGCAGCAACCAAGACCCAACGCAGCCAAAAAAAAAAAGAAAAGAGAAAAAAAATTAAATAAAGAGTTGTTAATCAGCTAGATACTTTTACTCCTGTAGGGATAGAAGTAATTATGGTAGCTGATGCAAAGTATGCTCCTGAGTCGACAGCTATCCCTATGGTAAACATATGATGGGCCCACGAGAGAAATCCTAAAAAGCCAGTGGACATGACTCATACTAGTCCCAAATAGCTGAAAGGCACTTTTTGTCCTAAATAGTATGTAATGATATGTGAGATTATAACAAATCCTGGTAGGCCATGAATACAGACTTCAGGGTGACCAAAGAGTCAAAATAGGTGTTGGTATAGGATTCGGTCTCCTCCTGCAGGGTCAAAGAAAGTAGTGTTTAGATTTCTGTCTCTTAACAGTATGGCAATTCTGGCTGCTCAGACTGAGAGTGGTAATGATAGTAATACGGCTATAGTTGGGAAAGATTAAACAAATACTGGTGTTTGGTATTGGGATATGACTGATGTTTTGTATTAAAGACTATAGTAATAAAAGTAATAGCACCAAGAATTGAAGAGACACCTGCTAAATGTAAGCAGAAAATGGTTAGGTCGACAGAGGCTCCTTCATGGGCCAGATTGCAGGCTAGAGCTGAATATACGGTTCCACTTGTACCAGAACCAGCTTCTACTATTGGTGATATGAGTAGGAGTAAGAATGATGGGGGAAGTAGTCAAAAGTTTATATGATTTATTTGGAGAAATGCTACTTTTGGTGTCCGAGTTATTAGTGGCCCAAGTCAGTTTTCAAAGCCTGCAATCATAATGGGTACAACTATAAAGAAAATTATTACAAGTGCAGGGACTGTTATGACTACCTTACAGATTTGGGCATCTCCAAGTAGCGCTCCAGGTTAGCATAGCTCAGCCAGGATTAATATACTTAAGGCGCTGCCTGCTACTCCAGCTCAAGCACCAAATAGTAAAGATAAAATGCCGATATCTTTGTGATTTGTTGAAAATAATCAGCAGTGTATGAACAGAGGTAAAATGACTGAGTTAGCATTAGACTCTAAATCTAAAGACAGAGATTGAGCCCTCTTTCTGGCAAACCCTGTGGTGAATCAACAAATTGAATTGTAACTGGAGAGAAGCAGCTTCAATTCTGCCGGTGATTTTCCTGCCTTTTTTTTTTCTTCTTTTTTCTTTCTCAAAGGCAGGAGAAGTAGATTGAAGCCAGTTGACTAGATGATTTGCCTGTTAACTAAAATTTCCTGGGGTTAAAACTCATCAATCTCGTAAGGATTTGGCTTAGTTACAATGTTTGCTTTGCATTCAGTTGATGTAGGATAAAGTCCTGCAGTCCTTATTTTTAGAAATTAAGTAAATTGTACTTTTTTAGGGTTTTGAAAGCTCTTGGTCTAAACTAACCTAAATTCCTAGTCCAGCACTGATAGGACGGGTGTTATGGGTAGTAATCGTGTGGCTATTATGATGAGTAATGATAGGAAAGTTATTTGTTTTGTATGTTCAAATTGTTGTACTTTTGTGTTGTTTAATGAAGGGAATATAGTTAGTGATGTGGATTATGTTAGCTTCAAGTAGAAATATATGCTGAGGACTGCTGTGATGGCTATTAGTGTTGGTAGAATGATGTTATCATTTTTGTTATCTCTTGGATAATTATTCATTTGGGTCAAAACCCTGATAATGGTGGGCGACCTCCTAATGACACTATAATGCTGAGGATAAGGATCCTGATGGGAGGTGTTTTATCTCATGTGTGTGATAATGATACTCTTGTAGTACATGATCTGGGTATAAATAGGAAGAAGATAGTGTTGTTATGATATAAATTAGTATGTTTAGGATTGTTATACTTGGAATATACATGATAATAGCTGTTATTCATCCTATATGGGCAATTGATGAGGAGGCTGTAATTTTTTCCAGGTGAGTATGGCTAAGTCTGCCTCAGCGTCCAACTATGGTTTATAATATCACTATGATTAACAGTATGTTTAGGTTGATGGATGGTGACATGTGGTATAAAACTGATAGGGGTGCAATTTTGTCATGTTGATAGCATCAGGCCTGCTGTTCATGGAATGCCTTGAGTTACTTTGGGCACTCAGAAGTGAAATGGGGAAAGTCCTACTTTAGTGACAAGGACGATTGTCATGATAGTGGATGCTGCTGGATTAAAGATTTTTGTAATTCATTGTGTTCTTTGACCAGAGTATATTAGATTAATGATAATAGCCATTATAAGTAGTATTGATGTGGTGGATTGTTTTAGAAAATATTTGTGGGATGCTTCTGTAGCTTATGGGTTCATGTTTTTTATTAGAATGGGGATACCATTAACCAGTGTGAGCTTGTTACTACAATTATATTTCCTGAAATAATGGTCAGTAGAATGATAGTAAAAACAATGAGAGTTTATTAGTACAGGAAGGATATACAACAATATTTTGGGGGTATGGGCCTTGAAGCTTTCTTAGAGAACCTTACTATATAGCATTGTGGTGTAATGTGGTAGCATGGAGAATGTAAAATTCTTAGAAATAAGTTCAATTCCAGGAATAAGCGCATTTAAACCTCTATCATTTACTTTATCAAAGTAACTCTTTAGTGAAACATATTTCTTAAGTTTGCTGTGGGTTGCCTGGTATGATGACAGGTAGTGAAAACTCTCATATACATAGGGCTAATGTTAGTAGTAAAAAAATTTTATGAGAGATGTATACGTTGATCATATCAAAATTGTGGGTAGGATGCTCGAATTCATAGAAAGGAGATTGTTAGATGTGTTTTAATGATGACTTGGGCTGTATATAATTCTGGCACGTAGGGATTGTTGAATGCTCCTAAAAATAGAATGTTGTGGAAATGTTTATTATAAGGAAATTGACATATTCTCTAGGAAGGACGGGGTGAATGGGCCTGCTACAGTTTCTACATTGAAGACATATACAGGTTTTGATTCTACTTCTGTTAAATCAAGTGGGGTTCATTGGATTTCTGCTACTGCGGAGATAATCAAATTCTGGGTAGGGGTCAGGAGAAAATTAGTCATAGGTGTTCTTGTGTAATAAATACTGTTGAAATTGTAAATGATCCATTTAGCAGTAGGACTGAGAATAGAATAACTGCTAACAAGACTTCATATGAGATTGTCTGTGCTACTGTCTGTAGAGCTCCAGTGAGTAAGTATTTTGAATCTGAAGCTCATCCAGATCAGAGGATGGAATAAATGGCTAGGCTTGATATGGCTAATATAAACAGTATGCCTACATTTATATTAATTAGTGGATAAGATATGGGAAGAGGAATTCATGTTGTGAGAGCCACGGTTAAGGCTAGCATTGAGGCAATAATATATAAATTGATGATGTTGATGGTCATGGTGGTTCTTTAATAAATAATTTGAATGTCTCAGTAATGGGTTGTAATAATCCATAGGGGCTGCTGACTTTTGGCCCTTTCTGGATTTGTATATAGCCTAGGATTCTCCATTTAGTTAATATGAGGAATGTTATGGTGAATTAAATTGGGTACTTTGTGAAAGCATGTTGATTATAAACATATTCTTAGGAAGAGAACTTGAACCACTGCAGATAAATGTTTCAGTCTTACTTAATTACCGGGCTCTGCCACCGTAACAAACCCTGTTCTACAGTAGGGTATGTATAAATTAATTGAATGTAGATTATATCATCATTTAGTTTGAAGACATTTTGTAAAGTAAGCCGTGTTGCTCTTGTCCTTTCATACTGGAAGAAATCTGCAATAGACAGAAACCAACCAGGATGACTCCAGTCTGAACTCAGATCACGTAAGACTTTAATCGTTGAACAAACAGACAATTCATAGCAGTTATACCATTGAAATGTCGTGATCCAGCATCAAGGTCATAAACCATATTGCCCATATGAACTCCAGAATACAATCACACTGTTATCCCTAGTAAAACTTGTTCCGTTGATCAGTGTTTTAGAAGAACAGGTGATAAAGCATTTTGACCAGCTGGTCTAAATTTTAATCACTCAGAGGCGGTTTTATTCTCCAAAAAATAAATGGCGCACGGGCTCAAGGCGCACCGGCTTCAGTAGTTGTGGTGCGCAGGCTCAGTAGTTGTGGCCCACTGGCTTAGTTGCTCCGTGGCACATGGGATCTTCCCGGACCAGGGATCGAACCCCTGTCCCCTGCATTGGCAGGTGAATTCCTAACCACTGCATCACCAGGGAAGTCCCAGAATCGCAGTCTCCCTTTTAATATACCTTAAGCCCAAAGAATCCATGGAATATTGTTACTGAAAATAAGACAATAAAATATTGTAAGGACTATAACAGAAGCATATAGTACACAGTTCATATAGACATATCCCAAGCAGTTACAAAGTATATTAAAAGGGAGGCTGCAATTTTAAAAGAATAAGATAAATTATACCCACAAACTCCCAATCTTTCCTGAAACGTTGCAATCTGAAACCCTATTGTAGGAAGCAGAAGATTCCAGGAGACATTCTACAAATGAAGGACTCTAAACCCTGTGGTTGGATAAGGAATTCTGGAAGGAAGGTATCCTCACCCAAGGAGAGCAGGTTCGTATACTTCTCTAACATCACATCCCTGTACAATTCCCATTGATCTTGGTCCAGTCATTCTCACTCCTCTTGAGAGAAATCTATGGCCACATCCTGGAATGTCAGCAGTCCCTGAAATTAAAAGTACACATGCCATGTGGCCACGGGAAGAGTTCATAATGTGACCCAAGAAGAAAACAGCAAGTTAAGAGAACTGGTTTTAATTTAGAAGACTGTCTTCAATTATCCACTAATATATATATATATATATATATTTACAAAGTAACTTTCTCTACCTTATTTCTAACTACAAGAAAAGAGTATGGCATGTGATCCACAAAACCAGTGTAGAGACTATACTTATCTGGAAAAGAAATGATAAAATGATGGTTTCAACACAGGCATATGCATTTTTGAGTGTTTTATTTATATCAAACTGGATAAAATGTGTGTATTTCTCAGACAGAAAAGACATGTCGAGGTAGAAATGTACCTTTCAACTATTCATGGGTACACAAGTACACTGGGGAGATTGTAAAAGTGCAGCTCGTGATTCAGTAGGTCTGGTGGGCCTGAGTTCTATTTTTTTCTCAAGCTCATTTTTAACTAGTGATGCCACAGTCCCTGATTCATTAACCACAGTTGGGAATAGCAGAGAGATAATTAGAAAGGTAAAAATTCATATTTAACTTTGAACTTAAAGTGTTTTATGGATTTTTCACCTTTAATAGAATAGTAAGCACAGCAGCAACAATCATTTGTGAATATTTACTATAGACTGTGTATCTTTCTTTTTCGTGTAGGATTCCAGGGAAAAGGCCTGGGCTGCGGCCACAGTGGGCGGGGCCCCCAGGCCAGGCCGCCCCTCCAGGACCCCCAGAAGGGCTCCTGGCCGCTCCAGGCGGCTCCTCCCCTGGCGCCGCCCTCCCTCCCGGAAGGCCTCGGGGCAGAGCGGTCCCACCTCCTCGCCCAGAATGGAGCCCGCGTTTCCGCAGAGCTGGAACTCCCGGCTCGGGGTCTCTTCCCTCCGCCGTCACTGAAGTGCCCCGGAGCCCGAGGGGAGGGCGTCCTCACTGAGGCTGCCAGCTCTGGAGGGGCCCCGGCGGCCGAAGCCTTGACAGTCCTGGGGACCGCGGGCCGGGTAAGTGGGTGCCGACCCTCCTCCTGGTCCGGTGCCCGGGCGTCAGTGCAAGACCAGCTTCTGAGGGGCAGGGGTTCGCTGCCACCCGCCGCTGCTGTGCAGAAAGAGTGGCCCCCAGCGTTCTGGTCCCGGGGAACTTCGGTCCCTCCTCTCGCCCCTGCCCTCGGCCTGGCTCGCGGGGCCTGGTGGGCGTGGGGAGTGGGTCGGCCTGAGCGTCCTGAGGGGAAACGGGGAAAGGGAGGTGCAGGGCCCGGTTGGAGCGTCAGCGCCCCTCCTCCTGACTGCGGGGAAAGCGGCTGAAAACGCATCCCCAGTCTCACAGCCCCCTTGTTCAGCCGATTCTCTCTGCGCTCCTTCCTCCCTGAGCTAAAGTACCGGGGGGAGGGGACAGGGGAGGGCAATGGCGCAGGTAATGGGGAACATCAAAAATGATTGTTAACTAAGGAAAACCAGCTCTCCCAAGGTGAGGAATGTAGCGTTTTTCTTTGTATGGGAAGATGCAAGAGTCTGGGCTCACTGAAATCATTCCTTTGATATGCACCTCAGCTCTCTGGGGCCAGCATTCTGTATTTGCATATCCTGAGTTCCTCAGGGCCCACGGGCTCACATTGGAGTTCTGCAAGTGCTGATGACTGTGACATCCTTTTTTTACTGATATGGCAAGAAATATTCCATTTCTCACAGGCTTGAGGGGCAGAGAGTGAAAAAGAGTAGGAGAATCTCACTCAGCATGTAATTTGGCATATATATATATATATAATATTTATATTTAACTGTGCTAATGGAGGCGCTCAATTCCAATCAATTTGTACTACTGCCCTCTATGTATTAATTTCCTCAATATCATATCATGATATGATTGATATTTATCATGATAAATGCCTATAAAATTGACATAATCCATTTAAACAGGATAATGATTTTTAAAGGAAACATAATAGAAATATAACAACAAAACCCTTACCACCAAAGGCTGTGTGTGGAACAACCTAAATACATGTTCCATTGTTAAAATATTGAAAGGTGTATTCAGTAGAAATATCAACAAAATGAAAAATAATAAGGGCAGCGGAATGCTGAAATGTTGTATCTTTATCATTAAAGTGGCAGAAAATCATTTATTAGTAGGCACTGAGGGCAGAGGATGCCTGATTTTATATCTTTGTCACATTTGTGCAGTTGTTTCAGCAAGTAACTTAAAGACAAAATGGAAAAACAAGGAGGTTTGTGCCTGAGATCATGTTGATGTGAAACCAGGGATGGCCACCTTGTGCCAGGTGAGTGAAGTTTACCTGGCCAGGTAGACCGCAGAGCTCCTGAGAAGCCAGGGTTGGAATTCTTCTGCTGGGTGCCCCTTAGCTTCTGTGACTTGATTGATTGTGAGTCATGTTGGGGGAAAGACCTGATCACAGGAAATGGGTGGAAATAGAGTGATTTGGGGAGCAGCTAACGACATTCATCACAGCTCATGGCCTGATTGAATTTTAAAGAAACAGGAAAACAAATGCTTCTTATGGAATCAGAGAATGTGAGGGCTGGACAATCCCAGAAAATGAGAAACACCCATCCCATTTTCCAGATGAGAAAACAGAAGCCCAGCAAGGTGAAATCCCTCACCCAAGTTGCACCTGTCTCTCCTCCCCACTACATGGTTCATGAAAGCAGGACTCTTCCTGTCTTGATCACTGCTGAACTCCAAACAGGGCCAGGCATCTAACAGCTGATTCAAAAAATTTGGTTGACTGGATGAACAATGCTATTTCTTTCTTTCTCACTCTTATTCAGGACTGTGCCAAGAACTCCCCAGGTTGCAATGTAATTCGATAAATGTAAATATTAATTGAGTTTTGTTGTGATGAGGGCTTAGGCTTTGAAGGTAACAGACTTGGTTCAGATCCTGGTTCTGCCACTTGATAGCTGTTTGGCTTTGGGAAAATTACTAAACCTCTCTGAGCTTACTTCCTCCTTTGTAAAGTGGGGATAAAACTATCTGAGCCAGCAGAGCACCTGCATCAGGGATGTGCACTAAGTATTGGTCTTTCTCACTCTCCCACTCCTTCTCTCTGTTCTTCCCAGAGAAGATGTAAAGAAGGTATAGTAGTTTTTTTAAAAAAAATAATTAATTTAATTATTTTTGGCTGCGTTGGGTCTTCGTTGCTGCGTGTGGGCTTTCTCTAGTTGCAGTGAGCGGGGGTTACTCTTTGTTGCGGCTTCTCATTGCGGTGGATTCTCTTGTTGTGCTTGTTGTGGAGCACCGGCTTTAGGCGCGCGGGCTTCAGTAGTTGTGGCCTCCAGGCTCAGTAGTTGTGTCGCATGGGCTTAGCTGCTCCGTGGCATTTGGGATCTTCCCTGACCAGGACTCGAGCCCATGTCCTCTGCCTTGGCAGGCAGATTCTTAACCACTGCGCCACCAGGGAAGTCCGATATAGTACTTTTTAAAAAGGGGTTTTAATTTATTTCAGAAAATAGACATTTTTCTTGTAGAAAAGTTTATTCCCCTATAGAAACATAAACACGCAAACCACTCCAAATGCTGTATTCTATGGGTTAGATATTATCAGTCACATTTTATAAGTAATTGGGCAAATGACAAAGCACTAGCTACTGGGGAGTAAGAAAACTCAAATCCGGGGTGCCCCACACCCCAGTTTCAAGAGCAGGGTGTGTTTTTCAAATCCATGTTTCATCTGGTCTTTGTTTCTCATCCATCCTCTGTGTCTGCCTTTCTCAAGAAGGCTCAGATCCTCCGCTTTCACACCCTCCCGGCTGGCTGTGCCCCAGCTCCCGCCCTGGAGCCTCTGCATGCCTGGGTGTGCCTGCTCCCCCTGTGCATCACCAGCTTTGCCAGGGAGCTGCTGTATCGTGCACTGCTTGCTGTACCCAGAGTACCTGGACCCTTCTGGTACATGAAGTACACCCTCATCACCATGTGTGCACGCCCATCCCCTTACCTTATATCCTGCCTCTAAGCCAGGGTTGGGGGTGACTACAGTGTGCATTCAGCTGTGTGAGGTGCTGGGATCAAAGTGAAGTTCCCAACTTTTGAAGTTGCAGGCTTGAGGGGCATACAGTGATTTAAAGTCAGGTCACCTGACTTAGGGGAGACTGATTGATTTAAAGCCAAGGCAGCTGACTTAAAGCCTGCGTCCCTCAGCTGCAGGATGAGACCAGCTTTGGTGGTGCACGGGTTCGCTCCAAGCCAGCATTGCTGTTCAGGAAGAGCTTCCAGTAGCGCCTTAGTGCAGGGGGACTTGGTCCGTTGTCTTCCCCCTGCCCTCAGAGGGGGGCCACCTGCTCTTCTGGAGAATCAGGGAGGGGGAAGTGCAGAGTCCCAGCTGGAGTTGCGGCACCCTTGTCTGATGGCAGGGAAAGGGGGGCAGGGCTGTGTGGTGTCCTAGGGCTGGACTCACCAGGTCGACTCAGCCTCTCAGCCTGCTAACCTCCCCCCACACACCCCACAAGAGTTTCCAATAATATGTAATTGTGCCTTAGGTTCTCGGTCTTCAAACTCATACCCAGGCTTCCAGGTCCCTTGATTCAGCCAATTCCTCTGTGCTCTTTCTTCTATTAGATACAGTCCCAGAGGGAGGGGCTGGGGGATGAGACTGGAGGGATCCCGGCAGCACTGGCCTCAGCTGACTAAAGAGATCCGGGGCCTGCGCTATCACACATGTGCGAGGACCCTTAAGGCGGGATCGAGGGGGCCAGCTAGAGGCAGTGTTTGCTGCCTCAAGTGAGTATGGATCACCGTCGGGTGGGGAGCAGCCTGACCCCTGAGAAGTACTGTTAGGAGGATGTGTTCCTCCCTCAGCTTCAAGGACGTGGGTGGGCTTCAGGGCTTCAGTTCCTCTCCAGGCCTCCAGGTCCGACTGCACCGCAGCGGCCTTGCAGACCTGCCTTCCTGTCCCAGAACTTGCCAGGCTCCAGGAAGAATCCAGACTGCAGAGATGGTGCCTGAGCACTCCAGCTTAAGAAGTGCTGTCCCCGGGGACCCAACAGTGGAGGGAGGAAGGGTGAAGGGAGTGGGGGTGTTGGGTACTGAGGGGTGGCTGCCCTGGGAGACGTTGAGAGAGAGATATCGCCCCCCACAGCCCCTGCCCCTGCAACTGACCCATTGATGTCATAGGATCTCAGGGCCTTTTAGTCAGAGATGCCTCTGCTTCTTTACTCCTGTGTTCAAAACTATGCAAAACCAACTCTTCATCCTCTTGCTGCCTTGCCAGGACTTTTAAAGCACTGTTCTTTTGAAGCACTCATTCCCTAAACTGCAGTTTGGAGCTGTCCCAGCTATTTAAAAGTGTCCTCCTTAAACTGAGACTAAATTCTACTCTTTTGGAAAAATGTCCTTCACTTCATTGGAGATCATCTTTTCTGCCCATTCCTTCCTTCTACTTCCCTCTTAAGAACCCCTGTGCTCAAAGAGCTTGGTGATTTATTTTTTGCTTGATGTCAAAAAGAAACCTTCCCCATGCACCCCAAAAAGCTTTCCTGGATCATAGGTGTTTCAAAACCATGACAGTGTTTTGCAGTTAGTATACACTGGGTAGACTGCCTAGCAATCCCTCCAAGAGCCAGAGGTGAGCAACACCTTTACTTACTTGATTGGATGCCCTTCAAGTTTAGGAAGGTCCCATTCTTATGACCCAGCAGAGAAGACAGAGCCCTGGATGGCTGTGGCTGTGATTAGATAACTTCTGATGATTTTATTTCCCTTACTGAGCTGCTGCTTCTAGGTTAAATTCATTTTATTACCTGTCCAGTTTTAAAGAAAGACTGACAAAGTCACTGGAATAGGTCAGGAGTCTGAGCTCAGGGTTGGTCAAAGGTATTCACAGGGAGGAAGGTGGATAAAAATAGGTGGGTAAAATAGGAGGGTTGGCAAGTACAGCCAGGACACCCGTGTTCATCGTGCATACTAATAAAGGCCAGAATCTCCTCATTTATCTCTGGTGGGAAGTTCTGATGGTTTCACAGGATCAAACTCAAATCATATACAAACTAAGGGATTTCCCTGAGCATAAAAGGAAGTATCCATCCCTAGCAGGAGTCACTAAAGAGGAATAAAGACGTAGATGTAGAGAATGGACTGGAGGACACAGGGAAGGGGAAGGGTAAGCTGGGATGAAGTGAGAGAGTGGCATGGACATATATACACTACCAAAGGTGAAATAGATAGCTAGTGGGAAGCAGCTGCATATATGATCACAGGGAGATCAGCTCAGTGCTTTGTGACCAGCTAGAGGGGTGGGATAGGGAAGGTGGGAGGGAGACACAAGAGGGAGAGGATATGGGAATATATGTATACGAATATTTGATTCACTTTGTTATACAGCAGAAGCTAACACAACAAGGTAAAGTAATTATACTCCAAGAAATATGTTAACAACAACAACAACAAAACCCCAAAATCTAAGTCAATCAAGCCAACGGAGACATTGTATGTGTTTACAGTTCAAGAAATCCACAAGAGAATCCTTTATTCTGTAGGCAATGAATGGTCCATTCGAAAAGAAAAAAACTTTCTAAAATGTTGTTTTTCCATTTATTGTTCAGAACATCCTTTTTATACCTCTGCATTTCTTACTATTCAAAGCCAAGTCACGTGAGCTACAGGGAAGCAGCTGATTGATTTAAAGTTGGGTCATGTGATTTAAAAACCAGTGGCAGTTGATTGATTTAAATCCCAGTTAAATGACATGAGGAAGGGGTGCTAGAAACTGCTTTTTCATCTCTGGCTCAGAATATCATATTTACCTTGGTTCTTCTTATGCTTTAGAAAACTTGAGCTGTATCTCCTTGGAATCATCAGGAGAAAAATACAGTATTTCAGGTTCATTCTTGATACCAACTTCTCACAGTTAAGGTGTATTGACTAAAAGATCTTCCTTCTTCAAGAGATTCCAAACCTCTGTAAGACACTTCATTGTAATTGGAGAAAAAAGAAGAATGAAATCAGGCCAGCAGCTGCAGGAGGCCAAGGCAGCCCCCAGGACTAGGGAAGGAGGGGGAGGAAGGGCTGAGAGTTGCCATTAGAGCAGACAACCTCCAGAGGGCGCTGAAGCACCGGCAGAGCCCACCTGCCACTCCCAGTTTGGCACTCCAGGGTCAGATTTGGGTTTGGAGATGGGGTTGCTGTAACCCCAAGGAGGTGAGCAGAGAGGAGGAGTTGATTACCTCTGATTATCCTCTGACTCTCTGATTTGATTACCCTCTGACTCTCTGGCCCAAATTGCCTGACGTCACAGGGGGGACAGAGTTTTGCTTTCAGCAACTGATGGGACACTTCCAGGCTGGTCGGGTTGCCCAGTGGCCCGACAGCCTGACAGGCTGACTGCGGTGTGATCGCCCTTCGTTTCTCCAGAATCTGTACATCAGGCGGTGCATGGATGTGGGAGCCCATTCACTGCCACCCCCCACCCCCAGGGGGGGATGGCACCTTCCCTGGCTGTACCCTATGATCACCAGGTGCTTGAAATGAATGCAAGATTTTTGACTTCAAGGAAAAGCTCATGTAACCACTTCTGCCTCATAATGTGTGGGATTTACTATAATGGAAGGACATTATAAAGAACAGGTAGAAAGCTCACCTGTTGATCTCCATGTAGGAGTTAATTTTGCATGAATCCCTCCTACATGAGTAGATAGCAGATGTTTATTTTTGTTCCCATGTGTGTAGTTGTGTCAGAGGATGTAGGTATGGTGATTTGAAGCCCTCAAAGAAATATTCTCAGAACTCTCAAGACTTCTCTTGATTGGAACCGAAAGAGACCTGGAAAAGGAGGAAAAGAAAAGGAGGAGGGAGAACGAATGACTGTTTCTCAGTAAATTCACCTTCCTGGTTGATTGTTCTGTCTTCTCATTTCTTTTAACTTCTATGAATGTCTAATGGAATAATGTAGAAAGGCTGATTTTTATGCTTTAAAAGATTTTACATCACAAAGAAACTAGAAGTGGCTAACAGAACTTATTCAAATCAATTTTACATAGAGACTTTGATATTAAATTTGTATACTAAAATGGGTTTATCCAAATTTTCTCTTTCTTTTTGAGTGAATATTTGTAACATATTTTGTAGATAATAATTTATCCTAGATATACAAAATTGTGAGAATGGGTACCATTTTTTACCACTTAAATGATTTCTTTTAAATGAATAGATTGTACACTTTAAATGCCAATGTTGTGTCTTACATGTTGTGTTTTAATTCCTTGATTTCCAAAACTTGTGTTTATTTAATTGATTTCAATCTAATAATCTGTGTCTCCCCTTTATTGTTTCTTACTTTATATTTTATTGATCTATAGTTAATTTACATTATTATATTAGTTTCAGAGGTACAACAGTGATTCATAAATGTTTAGGTTCTTCTCCATTTATAGTTATTATAAAAGAGTGGCTATATTCCCCATGCTATACAGTACACCACTGTAGATTATTGATTTTATACATAGTGGATTGTACCTCAAAATCTCCTACCACTATTTTGCTCCTCCACCCTATCTCTCCCTGCTGGTAACCACTAGTCTGTTTTTTAATCTGTGAGTCTGTTTTTTTGTTGTTGTTGTTGTTGTATTCAATTTTTCAGATGCCACGTGTAAGTGATAACATACCATGCTTGTTTTCTCATAACATACCATGTTTGTTTTCTCTGCGGCTTATTTTACTAAGCATAATACCCTCCAAGTCCATCCATGTTCTTGCAAAAGGCAAAATTTCATTTTTTGCTGAAGTCATCATAAAAAAATCTTGTTTATCCACTAAGCTATTGATGAACACTTAGTTTGACTCTATATCTTGGCTATGGCAAATAACACTGTTATGAACATTGGGGTGCAGTTAGTTTTTTGAAATAGTGTTTTTGTTTTCTTCTGATATACCCAAGAGTGAAACTGCTGGATATTATGGTAGTTCTATTTTTAGTTTTTTGTGGAACCTCCATTCTGCTTTCCACAGTAGCTGCACTAATTCACATTCACATCAAGAGTGTGCAAGAGTTTCCCTTTCTCCACATCCTCACTAACCTTTGTCATTTGTGATCTGTTTGATGACAGCCATTCTGACAAGACTGAGGTGGTATATCTCATAGTTTTGATTTGCATGTTACTGCCGATTAGCTATGTTTAGCATCTTTGTGAGTTCTGGCTATCTGTACTTTTTCCTTGGAAAAATGTATATTTAGGTCTTCTCATTAAAAAAAAAAAAGATTTTGGGTGTTTTTTTGATATTGAGTTGTATGTGCTGTTTCTGTAGTTTAGATATGAACCCTTGATTAGTCATCTTTTTGGTGTTAACCTCTTATCATGTGCAAATATTGTCTCTCCTTCAGCAGGTTGTCTTTTCATTTTGTCTTTGGTTTCCTTTGCTGTGCAAAATCTTTTAAGTTTAGTGAAGTCCCATTTGTTTATTTTTGCTTTTGTTTCATTTGCCTTAGTAGACTGAACCTAAAACTGTTGCTATCATTTATGTTGAAGAATGTTGTATATTTTCCTCTAGGGGTTTTATGGTTTCTGGTCCTACATTTAGGTGTTTATTCAGTTTTGCATTTATTTTATATATGGTGTGCTAAAATAATCTAATTTTATTCTTTTCCATGGAGCTGACCAGTTTTCCTAGTACCACTTATTGAAGAGACAGTTTTTTCTCCATATTGCCTGCTTTGTCATAAGTCAATTAAATATAAGTGTGTGGGCTTATTTCTGGGATCTCTGTTCTCTTCCAGTGATCTTTGTGTCTGTTTTTGCTCTGGTACGATTCTCTCTGATTACTGTCACTTTGCAATATAGTCTGAAGTCAAGGTGCGTGATGCCTCCAGCTGTGTTCTTTCTCAAGATTGTTTGGCTATTTGGGGTCTTTGTGTTTCTATACAAATTTTAAAATTACTTTTTCAAGTTCTGTGCAAATGCTTTGGTATTCTGATAGGGATTGCATTAAATCTGTAGATTGTCTTTGGTAGTATGGTTATTTTAAGAGTATTAATTCTTCCAGTCTATGCACATGCTATGTTTTTCCATCTTTTTGTGTTGCCTTCAACTTCTTTCACCAATGGCTGATAGATTTCTGAGCACACGTCTTTTACCTGCTTAGGTGTGTTTATTCCTAGGTATCTTATTCTTTTTGATGTGATTGCATATGGTATAGTTTTCTTAATTTTTCTTTCTGACAGCTTTGGGTTTTGTTTTTTCTTCTTTACCTAATTCCTTCAGGTGTAATGTTAGGTTGTTTATTTGATATATTTCTTGTTTCCTAAGAATAAGCTTGTGTCACTATAACTTCCCCCATGAACTGCGTTGGCCGTGTTCCATAGATTTTGGATCATTGTGTGTTCATTTTCATTTGTCTTGGGTATTTTTAGAATCCCTCTTTAATTTCTTCAGTCTTCCTTTCTTCCCCTTTTATTCCCTTCATCTGTGACATGAGGACTATCTTTAATATTATGTTTGGATTTCTTTCAATTTTGTGTGAGTGTGTATGTGTGTAATTATTTAAGTTGCTGAGCTCTTAATTTCACATGGACACTACCAACCCTGCATTGTTACTCTGCTCCCCCACAGTTACGGAATTTGACCTTATATTTTACATCTACTTGTTTTGTGTGTCCCTTAACTTCTTATTGTGAATATAGATGATTTTATTACTGTTTTCTTTCATCCTTCCTATTAGCTGTGTACATGGTTGATTTAGTACCTTTGTTGAATATTTGCCTTAACCAATGAGCTTTTTCCTTTAGTAAGTTTCCTTTCCTAATTTTTATGTTTCAGTCGTGGCCTTTTCTTTTTCACTTAGAAAAGCCCCTTTAAGATTTCTCATAAAGCTGGTTTGGCGATGCTGAGCTCGTTTAGTTTTGCTTCTCTGTAAAACTTTATATCTCTCCATCAAATCTGAAGGAGAGCCTTGCTGGGTAGAGTATTTTTGGTTATCGGCTTTTCCCTTTCATGACTTTAAATATACCATGCCACTCCCTTCTGGCATGCAGAGGTTATCCTGAAAAGTCAGCTGGTAACTTTATGCAAGTTCCCATGTTTGTAACTTGTTGCTTTTCCTTTGCTCCTTTTAATAGTGTCTTTTTATCTTTATTTTTTTTCCATTTTAATTACAATGAGTCTTGGTGTGGTCCTCTTTGGGTTGATCCTGTTTTGGCCTTACTGTGTTTACTGGACTTGGATGTCTGTTTTCTTTCCCAGGTTAGGGAAGTTTTCAGCTCGTATGTCTTCAGGTATGTTCTACACTGCTTTCTCTTCCCTTTTTGCTTCTGGGACCAGTATAATGCAAATATTAGTACACTTGATGTTGTTTCACAAGTCTGTTCAACTTTCCTCATGTCATTTTAATCTATTGTTTTACCGTTCATCTTCAGTGATTGCCAGTACTCTGTCCTTCAGTTTTCTGATTCATTCCTCTGTATCATTTAGTCTACAGTAGTTTCCTTTTAGTGAATTTTTCATTTCAGTTATTGCATTCCTCATCTCTGTTTTGTTGTTCTTTAATGGTCTAACTCTTTCTGAAAAACTTCTAACTTCTTGCTCTGGTCGTCCATTCTTCTCCTGAGTTCTTTGATCAATTTTACCGTCATTACCTTGAACTCTTTCTTGAGTAGATTGGCTATCTCCACTTCACTTAGATCTTCTTCTGAGTTCTTATCTTGTTCCTTCATTTGGATCGTGTTTCTGTGTCACCTCATTTTTCTTAACTTGCTGTTTTTATTGCTATGTATGCAGTAGGTTCGTTACATTTCCTGACCTTGGAGAAGTGGCCTTTTGTAGGAGAGGTCCTATGTGTCCCAGCAGCCCAGTGTCCCCTGGTCACTAGAACTATATGTTCTAGGTGTACCCCCTATGTGGGCTGCTTGGGCTCTTCTGTTGTGGTGGGCTGACTACTGTGGGTGGTCTGGTAGGCTTGGCTGCCCCGAGACTGCTTGTTTGCCAGGCTCTGCCTTGTATGGAGGCTGTCTGTGCTGCTTGGTGAGACTAAATCATAAGGCAGCTGGCTGCACAACTCTGGGGGACACCAAATCTAGTGCTGGTTCACTTATGGGTAGAACTGCAGTCCAGGTGATATCAGGGCTAGTGCCCAGTCACTGGTCCTGGGGCTATGCTGGCTACTGGGAGGAAGAGACAGGTCCTGAGTTCTGGCTGCAGGGCCCAGGAGTCGCAGAGTTAGTGTTGGATCACTGTTCCTGACACAGCTATCTGCAGGGTCTGGGGTATCCCTAATCTTGTGTTGACATTCTGATGGGCAGGGTCAGGACCCAGCTGAGTCCATGGCTGCTTCTGGCCTGCAAGTGAGTGTTCTGGTCACACAGGCTGCTGGGCTGTGGTATTCCTGGAGCTGGTGTGTGCCTGTTGGTGTATGAGGCTGATCCCAATGCTAGAGCAGGTTTGCTGTTGGGTAGGTCCAAGCTCCATCCAGTCCCTGTGCAGTTATCACCTGCCGATGGTGAGGCTGACTCCAAGGCCAGAGTAAGCTCACTTGTCAGAGGGGCCAGGGACTCTGGGGCTGGTGTCTGTCCACTGAGGTGTGGAGGCTGGTCCTGGGGCTTTTGGTGGCTGGGCCCATACCCAGGGGCAGCTGTGCATTGAGAGGGTCTGAAGGCAGCCTGTTTGCTGGTGGGTGGGGCTATGCCCCTGCTCAGTTAGTTGCTTGGCCTGCAGCATCCTAGTACTTGTGTCTCTAGTCTGGTGGAAATGGGTAGGGCTAGGTCCTGAGGCTAAAAAGATAGAGGGAGGATTCTGAAATTATGCTTGCTGGTACCAGTGTCCACGAGGTAGAAGGAGCTCCCCCGAATGGCTGCTGCCAGTGTCTCTGTCCCTGAGGCTGTGCTGTAGTTGCCTCTTGCCTCTCTGGGAGACTCTCCAAGATCAGGAGGTAGGTGTGACCCGGGATCCTTTCAAATGACTGCTTCTGTTCTGATTCTCGGATCATGTGGGATTTTGTGAGCATCTTTTAATCTCTATTTCCCACAACCCTCTGGCTCTCTGGAAAATAAGCACTACTGGTCTTCAAAGCCCAACTTTCTAGGAACTCTTCTTTCCAGAACAGGATCCCTGGGCTTGGGAGCCTGATGTTGGGTTCATACCCCTTGCTACCTGGGAGCACCTCTGAAATTGTAATTATTCTCCCATTTATGGGCCACCCACCTGGTGGTATGGGTCTTGACTCTATTGAGATTTTGCCCTTCCTTCCTGTCTTGTCGAGGTGCCTTCCTTATGTCTTTAGCTGTAAAACATCTTTTACGGTAGGTCCCGGACTTTTTCATCAATTGCTGTTCTGTAAACACTTGTGACTTTGGTGTGCCCATGAGAGGCATCAAGCTCTGGGTCTTTGAATGCTACCATCTTGGACAATCTGTACACTTCATTCTTAAATCATATTATTTAATTTTTCTTAGTATCTTATTTGATTAGCAACAGTTTGAAATTTATTATCACTCATGTTTACTTCGCCTGTTTAAAAAAATTGAATAGTGCATTCATTCATCTTGAAATGAAGATAGTGACCTGTGAATTTCCATACCTCAAAAATCAAGGATAGGACAAAAGCCTTTTCTACCTGTGTTACCCTCAAACTCTGCACCCCACCCCAGCCTAGGGATTAACCTCTTGTACCCATGTTCACTTTCTGTTTTTGGACCGTTAACCATCATTGCATCTGTATGTGTGTTGACAAAGTGAACTCTAGTCTTTCCAGTTTTTGAGTTTTGTTTTTTGGTTTAGGGAACAGTCCTACTATGAATGTACATATACTGGTCTGCTGAAGTTCATATATAAACCTGTCAAGCACATTACCAGAATTGGAATTGCTTGTATGTACACTTTGATAAATTTTAGAGACAATGGTAGAACAGAAGTAAATTGTATTTCAAATCCCACAATATTTTCACACCATGAAAACCCTTCCCTGTTTACTATATTTGTGTGTAGTTTATCTTTATGCCCATACTATATTTCCCAGAGATGGGTAAGTGTTATGTTTCTTGCTAGCACATTTACCGTATTGTTCAAAGTCAGGCGTTTAGTGGTTTTAGCATGATCCTATTTTCATGAACTCGCAAATACAAGATCTTCTCTCACACTGTCTTTTACTCCCTGCTGTTTTATATTGCCCTCCTAATTCTCAGTCCTGGTCTTTCTTTATGTTCTTCATCAACCTGGATAGGTTATACTATTTTCTCCCTTATTCAAGACCAATAGAATAGAATAGAACACCCAGAAATAAACCCTGATATATGGCCAAATGATTTTTGACAAGTTGCCAAGACTTTTCAAAGTAGAAAGGATAGTATTTTCAACATTGGTGCTGGGAAGTCATGTTGTCAACATGCAAAAGTAGGAAGATGGACCCTTACCTAACATCATATGCAAAAATTAATGAAAACGTATCAAGAAACTAAATATAAGACCTAATAAAATAAAAAGTCTTAGAAGAAGACACAAGACAAGGGCTTCATGACATTGGATTTGGCAGTGTTTTCCTCCATATGAAACGAAGGAACAACAAAGGTACAGCTAACAAAAAAATTAACAATTTGCAGTACATAATTTAAAAAAAAATGTGTATCAAAGAAATGTAAACAGAATAAAATGGCAACCCACAAGATGGGAGAAAATATTTGAAAGTCATGTATCTGACACGAGATTTCTATTCAGAATATACAGAGAACTCCTACACCTCAACAAAAAGCAAACACCCTGATTCAAAAATGGATAAAAGACTTGAATAGATGGTTCTTCAAAAAGATGTACAAATGACTAAGCACTTGAATAGATGCTCCATATCACTAAATGCATGTTTATATACTTGTGTGCATGCATACACACACAAGCACACACACGCATACACAAGCAGAAAACAAGTATTGGTGAGGATGTGAGGGAGTTGGAACCATTGTGCTATGTCAGTGGGAATGTAGAATGATACAGCTGTTTTGCAAAAGAGTATGGCAATTTTTCAGATATTGAAAAATAGAATTACTACATGATCCAGGAATTTTACTATGAGGTATACCCAAAGGAATTGAAATCAGGGTCTTAGAGAAATATTTGTACTCCAGTGTTTAGAGCAGTAATAATCAGAGTAGCTAAAATATGAAAGCAACCTAAGTGTTCATCCACTAGTTGCTGGATAAGCAAAGTGTGGTATACCCATATAATACAATATTATTCAGCCTTAAGAAGGAAAAGATCTAGGAATATGCTACAACATGGATGAATCTTGAGGAAATTTAGCTACCAAAAATGCCATTTTTGTGACTTTTAGTGAGTCATAACAATACAACTACTTATTTCAATTATATGGGGTACTTAGTGTAGTCAAAACCATAGAAATTGGGAGGGTAATGATGCTTTTCAGGTGGTTATGGAACAAAAAGGAAAGTTATGTTTAAAGGATACAGAGTTACAGTTTTAAAACGTAGAAAAGAATTAGAAAGATAAATGGTGATGTTGATCGCCCAATAATATGAATGTATTTAATATCACTGAACGGTGCACTTTATAATAATTAACATGTTATATTTTATGTTATTTGATTTTACCAACATACACAATTGGGAAAGAATGTAATATCAGGAAAGGGAGTGGACCTGGGATAGAGCAGAGAGTAATCAGAAGGGTGAGACACTGCATATGTTGAAGAAGAAGAGCTGAGAGTCTTCATTGGCCAGAAGAGTCTTTATTAAAAAAAAATTACTCTGAGGGTGTATTAAATAGATATCTATGGGTGCACTGCTATCTCCCATGGGTTATCTTAAAGAGTCTTTAATAAAGTCCATAAGGCTTGCTGAGGCTTTTTTAAAAACTGGATTCCCTAGGAGATAATTAGAGGGTGGTACTTAAGTCTACGTCTAGGTTGACAGATTTTGCAGGGAAGACGAACCTGAGAAGAGTGGAGGTCTTAAGAGTGTAAGTACATGGAAATTAGAAAAAAAATAATAAAGTGAATTAGGAAAACTTTGGACTTCGAAGGTCATGTATTATTACTGAATCAGACCTGATGTTCCTAAGGAGTTATATACACAGTTGCTATTTGGATTACTTGTTGATAAAGATAAGTGGAAAAACTAGAGTCGTTTCCAAGTGTAGGTAAGATATAATGAGAGGATGGAGGTGGAAAGTAGGGAGGCCCAGAGAGAAGTGGGAAGGTCATATTGGGCCAAGATGGTGGTAATATCCAGCAGAACAGATGGTAGAGCAGACTATGGATTCATCTTTTTTATTTCGGCTCCCCACCACATCCTTAATCATTCTTTGGGAATATTTCATGGCTCTGTGATGCAGGTACAGAATTCGAGTGAGGAGACTACACCCTCAGTGTCCAGCTGTCTGAGTCCTCAGTGTGCTTCAAATGATGGAGAACTATTGCTTCTTTATGAGAAGAGTTAGTACCTCGTAGCTAAGCTTAAGCTGGAGCTTATGCAATATTGATTCCATTTTATATATACTGTTGGCATGGAGGTTCCTCCTCCTCTTTTCTTGACCATTATGAAATGAATCTATATTTCTCAACATTTGGGTATATCAGGCAAATACATTAAGTAAAGGAATCTTATACAGTGCTCCCTGCATAGTTTGCTCCTTCTTGTTTCTCTTTTATCTTTACTAAATTAGCACAGGGAGAGACCTTGAAATGTTCTAATCAGGAGAGATTAGAACATCATATTTCTAGAGAGGTTGGTTGGACAGAGCAGGGGTCCCAGTGAAAATCAAAGCTTCTGTTTCTACTTGGAAGTGTACCTGTATAGAGTAGAGGGCTCCAGGAAATATCCTAGAATATTCCAATGTCCCTGCAGGAGATCATTAAGAGAGGCAGGATCTGGTACCAGATCAGTGTACTATGCCATGTTTGTCAGTCATCTGATGTGAGATTCTCAGAGCCAATCCCATATGGTAGGGCTGAGTGCAGAGTGATGAAGAACCTGTGAAAGCCTTTGATTGCATGTTAAAGATGAAGCTCTGATTTCGGGGAGAATTTTCTTACCTGACTGAATGTCACCCTTCTGTGGGGATGAGATTCTGTGCTTTTCCTCCGTTGATGACCACTGACTGAAAATCATTAGAGAATCATGTCTAGAAAGCATTCTTTATTTAATTTCTTAAAGAAGAAAACATAGAAAACATTTTTATCCACTTTCAAATTGAGGATCAAGGGGAATGACATCAGTGAAAATGTCAGAGTAGGGAGCTCTGGCTTGTGTCCATCCCCAGAAACACTGACATACGTGGTAAAACCTGTCAAAATGATCTTATCCACACATGTAAGTTTTCTTTTCTTTTCGCCCTGTAGATTTATCTTTCATTGAAACTTTACTTACTACAGGATGTGGAGAATAAACAGGGAAGTAGAAACTGTATTTCCTGATGAGAGAATCACTACGTCACATTAGCTGTTCTGAGCTATGTCTTACTCACCGTGACTGTAATTAAAACAAACAAACAAACAAAACACTTTTTTTTTTAGTCAGTTCTGACATTTCCTCGTTAAAGACATGGTAACAGATACAGACTTAGATTTATCAGAATTGAGCAAAATTTTGATTGTACCTGTGTTGAATATATGAGCATGACCTGCTACAAAACTTTATTATACTTATTGCCACAACTGACAAATTCCCTTTTTCCACTCCTGATATGTTGCATGTAAGGAATGCATAGGTCACTAACCCCAGCTGGTCACAGGTAAACTCTGCCACATGGATTACTGCATGTTTTCCTGCTAGAAGACCATACATTCTCGAGTATCATGCCTGCAAAGTATCTGGGCTCTTCTTTTTTCTGGATAAAGTTTAGATAATCACCTAATTTTATGAGAAATATATAAATTGTATCTGCATATTCTTCAGGTTTTTATTTATCCATTCTCTTTCAAGTCCTAAGTGCAAATATTAAAGTGATTTCCAAGAGGGTGGTAAATAAGACAGCTATGTTTATGCTCCAAAATTAACAATAAATCATAATACAATTGTAAATGCATTAATGTGTGATTAATATGTAGATACTTATGTAAATGCAATTTTAGTAATGCTTTGTGGAGAGCTTCAGAATCTAGGTATTAAAAAAGAAGAAGAAGAAGGAGTTCTTGAAACTCTGAGGGAACTATAGAGAAGTCTTTGTGTCTATAAATATCACTCTGAAATAATGCATTTTCTCAGAAATAGACTAGGCATAAAATTGTAGGAAAAAACTTCATGAAATGAAAGAGCATGTGAGATGGCCATACAAGAAAAAGAAGATTCTCAGAGAATAATGAACAGTGTGGAGTTCAGCAGAAGGGTCATACAGATTCAGAGAGTAAAACTTTGTAGAGCCTACTTGTGAGTTCCTCATATTTCATCTTTGGAGACACGGTAGTCATTGGAAATATGATGTTATAAGATGACGTTAACATACTTAAACACTTTCATTTAGAAATGACCACTTAGAATCAGAATAAATGAAAGAGAAGACAAAATTATGTTTTTGTTGATTTTTAAAGACCTCAGGTGAGTGCTGATAATTTAAAAATACATGATGTCTTTCACTGCAAAGTAAAGGAGCAGTTACAGTGGAGGATTACTGGACTGAATGTCAATATCATGACATAGTATGAGTGTGTTTCGTGTTTGGTAATTGCAATCATTGTTGCTTTTGTTGTGGTCATCCATTTACAATGCTTGGTGTCAGTTGATTTATCTCTTGTAAAAATAAAATACAGTGTGTGTGTGTAAAAAAAATACATGATGTCTTGACTAAAGCTGTATGGACTTTGAGATCTGGAAAAAAAGCATTTCTTTTCTGTAATGCTAGGATGCTAATTGGACATTTTTGCAAGAAAGAGATTTCAGGATGCAAATCTCGTGCCTCTAAGGTGGGAAGTCAGTTCATGGCGGAACATTCTATTAAACTTGTGTGAGTGGAGAAATATTTCTTTGGAAGGAAGAGGTCGGTCACGAATCCCTTTTCAATAAAGTTAGTGGTTTATAGTATACCGAATGAGCAAAATGGCTATTTCTGAACTTTAGAAAGAATTAATATAGTTTTTCTGCATTTATATTATGAAGCTGATGTAAAGTATCAAAAATTCTTTATGTTGAAAAACAATGTAATCAATTTGACATAATTCATATATATTGAACCTGTGGTACACACACACAATAAAACTTACATTCCCAAATTTTTTTGCACTAAAGAAATATCTTCAAGTGTAGTTGATTTACAATGCTGTGGGTTTTTCAAATACATGTTTATTGGAGTATAATTGCTTTATAACATTGTATTAGTTTCTGCTTTACAACAAAGTGGATCAGCTATATGTATACATATATTCCCGATACCCCCCCCTCTTGAGCCTCCCTCCCACACTCCCTATCCCACCCCTCTGGGGGACATAAAGCACCGAGTTGATCTCCCTGTACTATGCGGCAGCTTACCACTAGCTATTTTACATTTGGTAGTGTATATATGTCAGTGCTACTCTCTCACTACGTCCCTGTCTCCCCTTCCCCCCTGTGTCCTTAAGTCCGTTCTCTACATCTGTGTCTTTATTCCTGCCCTGTCACTAGGTTCGTCAGTACCATTTTTCTAGATGCCATATATATGTGTTAGCGTACGGTATTTGTTTTTCTCTTTCTGACATACTTCACTCTGTATGACAGACTCTAGGTCCAGCCACCTCACTACAAATAACTCAATTTTGTTCGTTTTTATGGCTGAGTAGTACTCCATTGTGTATATGTGCCACGTCTTCTTTATATATTCATCTGTCGATGGACATTTAGGTTGCGTCTATGTCCTGGCTATTGTAAATAGTGCTACAGTGAACATTGTGGTACATGTATCTTTTTGAATTATAGTTTTCTCCGGGTATATGCCCAGTAGTGGAATTGCTGGGTCATATGGTAGTTCTATTTTTAGCTTTTAAGGAACCTCCATACTGTTCTCCATAATGGCTGTATCCGTTTACATTCCCACCAACAGTGCAGGAGGGTTTCCTTTTCTCCACACCCTATCCAGCCTTTATGCATTGTTTTATTAATTTCTTTTTTTTTAACTTTTTTTAAAATTTTTATATTTATTTTTGGCTGTGTTGGGTCTTCGTTTCTGTGCGAGGGCTTTCTCTAGATGCGGCAAGTGGGGGCCACTCTTCATCGCGGTGCGCGGGCCTCTTCACTATCGTGGCCTCTCTTGTTGCGGAGCACAGGCTCCAGACGCGCAGGCTCAGTAGTTGTGGCTCACGGGCCTAGCTGCTCCGCAGCATGTGGGATCTTCCCAGACCAGGGCTTGAACCTGTGTCCCCTGCATTGGCAGGCAGATTCTCAACCACTGCGCCACTAGGGAAGCCCTCCTTCATTTTTTTTTCATTTATTTCTGATTTCATCTTTATGATTTCTTTCCTTCTGCTAACTTTGGGTTTTTTTTATTATTCTTTCTTTAATTGCTTTAGGTGTAAGTTTAGGTCGTTTATTTGAGATTTTTCTTTTTTCTTGAGGTAGGATTGTATTGCTATAAACTTCCCTCTTAGAACTGCTTTTGCTGCATCCCTTAGATTTTGGGTCATTGTGTTTTCATTGTCAGTTGTTTCTAGGTAATTTTTTATTTCCTCTTTGATTTCTTCAGTGATCTCTTGGTTATTAAGTAGTGTATTGTTTAGCGTCCATGTGTTTGTATTTTTTTTACAAATTTTTTCCTGTAATTCATATCTAGTCTGATAGTGTTGTGGTCGGAAAAGATACATGATACGATTTCAATTTTCTTAAATTTACCAAGGCTTGATTTGTGACCCAAGATAAAATCTATCCTGGAGGATGTTCCATGAGCACTTGAGAAGAAAGTGTATTCTGTTGTTTTTGGATGGAATGTCGTATAAATATCAATTAAGTCCATCTTGTTTAATGTATCATTTAAAGATTGTGTTTCCTTATTTATTTTCCTTTTGGATGAATTGTCCATTGGTGAAAGGGGGTGTTAAAGTCCCCCACTATGATTGTGTTACTGTCAATTTCCGCTTTTGTGGCTGTTAGCATTTGCCTTATGTATTGAGGTGCTCCTATGTTGGGTGCATAAATATTTACAATTGTTATATCTTCTTTTGTAGATTGATCCCTTCATCATTATGTAGTGTTCTTCTTTGTTTCTTGTAATAGTCTTTGTTTTAAAGTCTATTTTGTCTGATATGAAAATTGCTACTCCAACTCTCTTTTGATTTCCATTTGCATGGAATATGTTTTTCCATCAACACACTTTCAGTCTGTATGTGTCCCTAGGTCTGAAGTGGGTCTCTTGTAGACAGCATATATACGGGTCTTGTTTTTGTGTCCAGTCAGCCAGTCTATGTCTTTTGGTTGGAGCATTTAATCCATTTCATTTAAGGTAATTATCGATATGTATTTTCCTATTCCCATTTTCTTAAATGTTTTGGGTTTGTTATTGTAGGTGTTTTCCTTCTCTTGTGTTTCTTGCCTAGAGAAGTTCCTTTAGCGTTTGTTGTAAAGCTGGTTTGGTGGTGCTGAACTCTCTCAGCTTTTGCTTGTCTGTAAAGGTTTTAATTTCTCCGTCAAATCTGAATGAGATCCTTGCTGGGTAGAGTAATCTTGGTTGTAGGCTTTTTCCCTTTCATCACTTTAAATATGCACAAAGATGCACAAAGTGTATGCTCAGCAGTCCCTCAGAGTCGACAGCCTTTCTATTGTGATCTATTTATGATTTATTTCTTAAATGACTAATGAGGCTTAGTCAGATTTTTCTGACAGCTTTGGGTCTTCAACTTTCTGCTTTCATCATTTGTCCTTAATAGCAAAATCTAGATTTAAAGTGTTTTAGTTTTCTATTCACTTATACACAGTTATATAGATAAAAGATGTCAACATCCCATACAAATGCACCCTTCCCTACTTCTACCTCTCAATATTTTGTAGAGACTTCTGTCTTTATGCAGAGAGTGTATTTGGAGGGGGTGGGGGGGAGGGGGTTCCCATGTTTAAAGAAAATTGCATTTAATATAAACCCAAATCAATACTTTATACCATTAGTACCACCAATATGCCACTCAGGCTGTCCTAAAAGCATCCCAAAAGCAGTTCCTGTGGGAAACAGAAAACAGGCTGTTTGCAGTTCATGAAGAACACCCCAATACTATTCCATTGTATTTTATGTCAAAAAAAAGCATGATCTCTATCAATTTGAGACATCATGTTTTAGAAAATTTGGATATAAGATGCACTTTTTCCCTTTCCTAGCTAACCTAAATTAATAGCAAAAGTAATCATTTATTGAGCACCTACTGTGTTACACAAATTATTTATAATCTTTATAACACACCTACAATGTAGGCATTATAATTGCCATTTTTAAAATACGGAAATTGAAACTCAGAAATACAATATAATCTGAGCAGAGTTACACAGCTATTGAATGGCAGAGCTAGTATTTAAACCTGTCTCATCATGTTCCAAAGTCTATGTCTGTATTAAGATAGGAAGACTATAACTTTCTGATACTCAATACACCTAAAAAAGTGAAATTTAGAGAATGTGAAAATTCCCCCCATATCAGAAAACTAGTGTAATTTTTAAAAGAAGTATCATGAGCAGAATCAGGCAATTAAGTAAAAGTACTATTCAAGTACACAAATCACTGTGATCATTGGAGAACATGTTACTGTCACATGAAAGGCAATGAGAGAAGAATAGTATTTACAGCAGTGGGAGAAAATTTCTATGTCTTTATGCTTCTTTGCCTTTTAAAATGTTAATCTCATAATGATAAAACTAAAGGAACAATAGGTTTTGTTTCCAAAAGCTGCTGCTAATAATGATATGTTCACTATACCATAGGCTGTCTAGGCCAGTGTGTTTGTGCATTACTTGTTTATTTATGTATATACTTAATTTTTAAAATAAGTCTTTTATTATAAATATGATATACCTTCGTTGCTACATATTCAAGCCATAGAGAAAGGCATAGAATCGTTTTTCGTTATATTCTTCCAGATTTTATTATTTTTTCACTTCCTTTTCCTTTCCTCCCTTTATTTGAGGTTGTTATTTATGGAAATGCTGGCCCAAAACTTGAAGTTTCTAATGACTCTATTAAGCTTCTACCATCCCACTTCCTGCTTCCAAGTGGCAACCACTTTGAATTTTTCAACTTGATCTTTTGGTGTTTACCTCTGTATCTCCATGTAACATGTTTATACATGTTTCTACTTCCTGTATTTTCTCATTGAAATTACCTTTTGACTTCCCATTTTTGGAAGATGAGGATTTATATCTTTTTACAATCCCTTCTCAACCCCCACTACACACACACACACACACACACACACACACACACACACACACACACCCCTTCAACTTGGTAAGAGTGAAATTTTGGTTTTGTTTTTTAGGACTGAATCCAGTATACTATGATCACTTTTTCTTGTACATTTTGTTTAACTTTGAGCTAATATTTTCTCTCTTTCATATTCTATCAAGTTTATATGTACTCTTCACTAATTCAACTCCAAAGCCTCCTTCTGTTGTATAATAAACTTCTTATTATATCCAAACACATTAGGTCTTCTCCGAATTTTCTCTTCTTACTAAAAAATAACTTTCCTGGAAACTTCTAAGCTGCTACAACCTGGACTCGTTCCTCTCTGTGCCCACCTTTGGTCCTGGACACATTTCACTATCACTTTAATTCCCTTCACCTGTCTCTTTTGTAGGATCTCCTATTTCCTGGGTTCCATCTCCTGTTGGGGAAGAAGGGAGTGTTTGTTTGTTTGTTTACTTCCTGTTTGGGTGGAGTATATCTTCCAGCATATTCCTAATAAAGAGATGCATGGGAAACATTTTTTGAGAATTTACATATGTGAATATTCCCTTATTCTGTCATCTTTCTACTTAATAGTTTGGCAAGGTATAGAACACTAGATTGGAAAGTGGCGTCTCACAAAATTTTGAAGGTATTTCTCCACTGTCTTCTAGGCCCAAATGTGACTGAAATCATTCAAATTATTTTCTTTGAAACCTGGTTGTCTCTCTCTCTCTTTCTCTCTCACCTTGTCAATATTCCTCTATTTTGCAGGTAGATACTTTGATGGGCTCTGTTTCCTTCCATTATGTTAGGCACTCTGTGTGTAAATCCCTTTTGAGTGCAAACTTATATTCTCCAGATCTGCTAATCTTTTGAAAATTATTTTATTCATGACTTTATCCTTTCTATGGACTTTTTTCTCTTTTTGGAAATTTCTATCAGATCTCTTGGACTGTTTCCTTTCTTTTTCCCCCTCACTGTTTCCTATTTATTTGCTTCTTTACCCTAGTTTATGCGAGAATTGTTGACTTCATATTCTAAATCTTGTGAATTTTTCTTTTCTGCTCTAATAGTTTCAATTTTCAAAATATCTCTACTAGTTCTTTGAATGTTACTTTTTCAAAGCATCCATTTAATTTATGAATGCAATATCTTATGGCTCTGAGGATACTTACGCTATTTTAATAATGTTTTTCTTCTCTCCACTTAATTCATATTTTCTTTTTCTTTTTTTTCTACCTGTTTTGTTGCTTGCCTGTTTGCTCATAGTTAAGAGTGGTACATTAGAAACCCAAACGGAGACTCTGAGAGCAGATGAATTTCTTAAACTGTGGTCTTTATGTAGAGTGATCTGGCGGGGACATTTCCTTGTGGAAATCCTGATGTTGGCGTATTTAGAGCTTTCCTCTGGGGCTGCTCAAATTCCCAAGCAAAGTCTTCCTCTGTCCTGCTTGGAGGGAATCCTCCTGGTTGCTACTTCGGGAATTTGTTTTTTCCCCAGCTTGCTAACACACATCCAATTTTGTGATTTATTATTAAAATTACATTCTCTTGGGACTTCCCTGGTGGTCCAGTGGCTAAGACTCTGTGCTCTCAATGCAGGGGGCCCAGGTTTGATCCCTAGTCAGGGAATTAGATACCACATGCCAAAACTAAGAGTTCACATGCCGCAACTAAAAGATCCCTCATGCCACAACTAAGACCTGCCACAGCCCAATAAATAAATAAATATTTTTAAAAATAATAAATAAAATTACATTTTCTCACTTGAACACAATTTATGTGAAGGAACTAGGATGACTAGGAGGCAGAGGTGTCATGCACTTAAAAATTATCTCAACGGAATTTTTCTTTTCAGTGATGTCCTTAATACTTTACTGTTTGTGAGGGCCTGTTACAAAAGTAAAATCTTGGAGTTAACAGAACTGTGTATAAGGTATGGGATTATGAAGTTGAGGTCAGCTGATAGAGAAAATTGAACCAGGTGGCATTAGCACCACAATTCAGGGTTATATTTTTTTCTGTAAACTACAGCACCAAAAACTTAATTGGCTAAATCAAGTTGTCCTTCCTCATAGTGTTCACAGTCTATAATGTTGAAAGCTATTTTGGTGAGTGTTATGTTGCAATTTACAATAAAAAGTATATATTCAGTGTTCAAACCCTGCTCCTGCCACAAATCTCCTAAAAGTCTTGGAATTTCCTAAGTGATAAGGACAACAAAGGTGTGTTTTTTCGTGAATGAGGTGACTTTTGGAAAGAACCTAAGGATGGGGGCTGGTTGCTAGCTGAGTCAAAGATTTGATTAGAATGTTGGAACTTTCACTTTCCTCCCCACCCCTGAACTTCCAGCCTCAGGGGAGGGGACAGGGCTGGAGACTGAGTTCAGCCAGCAGTGTTGTAATCAGTCATGCCTTTCAGGAAGCCTCCATAAAAACTCAAAAGGAGGGGTTCCAAGAGCTTCCGAGTTGGTGAACACGTGGAGATTTGGGGAGTCACACCCAAAGAGGGCAAGGAAGCTCCATGCCCTTTCTCATACCTTACCCTAGGCATCTCTTTTATCTGGCTACTTCTGAGTCATATTCTTTTATAATAAACCAGCAATCAGTTAAGTAAATGTTTCTCTGAGCTCTGTGAGCCACTCAAGCAAATTAACCCCAAACCAAGGAGGGTCGCTGGAATTGCTGATCTACAGTCAATCAGTCAGAAGCACAGGTGATAACCTGGACTTGAGAGTCACGTCTGAAGTGTGTGTGTGTGTGTGTGTGTGTGTGTTTGTGTGTGTGTTTGTAAGGAGGTGGGTGGCAGTGGAGGGCCATGTGGTCTGGTAGGACTGAGCCCATAACCTGTGGAATCTGATGCTGTTTCCAAGTATATAGTGTTAGAATTGAGTTGAACTGTAGGACACCCAGTTGGCGTCCAGAAAACTTCTTGGTGGTGGGAAACACCCTCCCTCCACACATTAGAAATGGGGTGTTCAGAGGACCAAAGAGTGAGTTTCCAAAATAATTGAGATCGGTTCAAAAGTGACACTGAGATGCGTGTGCACAGACACACACAAATCCTTCACTGTGTTCATGAAATTCACTTTTATTTAATAGAGTAGGAAGTTTGTCAGTGTGTGGGGGGAAGAAAAAAAAATACAAACCTCATTAAGTAGAAGTAAATAAACTCATATTGAACATTTTTGCCATTTTAGAATCAGACAACAATCTGTGACTTCAGATATTGAATAAAAATGTAGCACGTGTGCTGGTAAATTTAAGAGGCCCCCTACAGATGACTTTAAAATTATAAAATTACCTAATTTTATTTCCAAGTCAAAATCTAGAATAACTTTATGAATATCACCAACTAATTCATGGCTTCTTGGGATAGATCCTCAACCACATGACAGCTTCTGATAACTGGAATATTACTTTTATGTATTAGTTCAAATACCTGGGAAAGTGGATCGGTTTGGTCTAGCTAATCTTAATGAGCCTGTCCACCGAGTTCACTGGTTACCTGCCACCTTTGGATCTGCTGCCCATTAGTCACATGCCCACACCTGAGCAATGAACTCTGGAGGAAGGACAACTGGAGATGGGCTGCACGTCATGGTCACTAGGCAAGAAGGAATTGTCTGAAGGAAAACTTTTACCTGGAAGGGAAATATCATCATTTCCTCCCCAGTTTTAAGATTCAATGTTTTTCCATTGCTTTTTTAAAAAAAAAATTTTATTAGAGTATACTTGATTTGCAATGTTGTGTCAGTCTCTGCTGTACAACAAAGTGAATCATGTGTGTATATATATATATATATATATATCTGCTCTTTTTTAGATCCTTTTCCCATATAGGTCATTACATAGTACTGAGTAGTTTCCTGTGCTATACAGTAGGTCCTTATTAGCTATCTATTTTATATATATAGTGTGTATATGTCAATCCCAATCTCCCAATTTATCCCTCCCTCCCATCCTCCCTGGTAACCATAAGATTGTTTTCTACATCTGTGACTCTCTTTCTGTTTTGTACCATGATTTTAGATTCCACATATAAGCAATATCATATAATATTTGTCTTTCTCTGACTTACTTCACTCAGTATGACAATCTCTAGGTCCATCATGTTGCAAATGTTACTATTTTTTGTCATTCTTTTTTATGCCTGAGTAATATTCCATCATATATATATGTATACACACACACACATCATGTCTTTTTTATCCATTCATCTGTTGACGGACATTTAGGTTGCTTCCATTTCCTGGCTATGGTAAATAGTGCTGCAATGAACATTCGGGTGCGTGTATCTTTTTCAAATTATGGTCTTCTCTGGATATATGCCCGGGAGTAGGATTGCTAGAACTTATGGTAGCTCTAAAAACAATTAATGCTGGAGAGGGTGTGGAGAAAAGGGAACCCTTGTACACTGTTGGTGGGCATGTAAGTTGGTACAGCCACTATGGAGAACAATATGGAGGTTCCTTAAAAACAAACAAAACCTGCGGGGCGGTGGTGGTGGTGGTGTGATGAATTGGGCGATTGGGATTGACATGTATACACTGATGTGTATAAAATTGATGACTCATTAAAACAACAACAACAACAAAAACTACTAAAAATAGAGCTTCCATTGCTTAGGATCGATCCTACAAAGGCTGATGTGACTGGGCCCCTGCCTCGCCTCTTCTCTCATTACTCTCTGCTCTTTCTCTCTGCTGCAGCCATGCTGACTTTGCAGTTTCTCAAATCACCCTTGTTTCCATGTTGCCCCACAACATTTGCCTAGGCTTTTCCCTTTGCCCACCTAATAATCACCCTTTAGATCTCATTTCAAATTACATTCTCAGTGTCTTTGAAGAAGTCTACAGAACAACTTACTTCTGGAACTTAGAGCTGCCAATTAAATTCCATTTTGTTATGAAACTAATTGTGTGAATCTGTTGATCGGGGTTCAGGACACACTAACCCAAAATATGACACCGTGGCATACTGAATATTTTCAGCTGAAGGAATTTGAGAAAGAGCATATGTAGAAAGGACTCTCTGACCTTCCCCTGCAGGAGATCGTAAGACCCTTATGTGAGGGGTGCCTTTTCTATACCCAGAGAAAATGTTCATCCTCATCTCCAAGACGTCAAGAGGAATTAGACTGAAAAGGCTTTGCTATTTCCCCTAATTTACCGCATTAAACTCATACCCCTTTTTGTCCTATCATATTTTCCATGACTTTCTACTCTTCTTCCAACCAAACAGAAACACTCTCAGGTTTAACCACTTCTTCAGGTCTTCCTTTTCTAATGAAGTTTCCGGTGTTACGTGAAACTTACAATAAACGAATTTGTATGCTTTTCTCTTGTCAATCTGTCTTTTGTTAGAGGGGTCTCTGTCAAGAACTTAGAAGGGTAGAGGAAACAGCTCTTTTTCTTCCCTTCTTCAGTAACCAGGTAAGAGGCTGTCAAGGTAGTCAAAAAAGAGGAAGTTTCTAGGCGGTGAGAAGGGTCACACTGTGTTGAGTAGTGATTAGCAAGGAGAGAAGAGTTAGTAGCAGGGGAGTAGTACTACTCTCAGAAGTCACCTCTCTCATCTCTGAAGTCTCCTCAGATTTGCTACTTAGGCAGTGAATTGTTCCCATAGTATTTTTTTTTCTTCTCCTTATCTGAGATGCTCATTGAAGACCACATTTATAAGGTACAACTTGATCACTGTATGTGGATGGCTTGGTGCATTATATTTGGAAAGTTTTAAATTATTATTGAGTAATAAGTAAGCTTTGTTGAAGCCTTGTCTTTCTTTTTTTTTAGTGTTTGTAATATACTTTGATTTGATTGGATTTTTTACTGAAGTATAGTTAATTAACAATGTTGTGCTAGTTTCAGGTATACAGGAGAGTGATTCATTTTTATATATACATATATTAAGATTAATTTTTATATATATTATATAATATATATATATTCTTTTTCAGATTCTTTTCCATTATAGGTTATTACAAGATATTGAGTATAGTTCCCTGTGCTATACAGTAGTTGCTTTTTCATGTTCTTATTAAGTTTCATCTTCCTGCATTTTACTTTTTAAGATGCTTTTTTTTTTAAACGGGAAACTTTTTTCTGATTATGTTAGTCTATGGACTATCATGGGTCTCTAAATTCAGAAATATATATTAGTAAATGTTCCCTTCCTCATCCCTACATTCATGGGTAATCTCCTGCTAATTATTAGCATGGTGAAGTAAATTAAGGAAGCTATTATTGGGTGTATATGTTAATAGAGTGATAATTGGATACCAGTGGGTAAGAATTAAGTAGGAAATGTCAAGGTGAGTTCAGAGACGTTTCATTAAAGAAAAAAATAGGAAAATGCTGAGGAGCTTACAATCAATTGCTTATTTTACACCAAATGGCTTTTTAAAATTATGGTCACAAAAAGTGGATAAGCAGTAAAATGTACATTTGAGCTGATACAAATTGTCAGAAGAGAAATAAATATCAACACGTTTCACATTTGAGGTAGATTAGATAAATGTTTGATTTTTGAACATTCATTTCAAACAACAAAATTGAAATAACCTAAAATTTTCATGAAAGCTGTGCTGACATTCTAAATCAGTTATGCCATCATTTTGAAAATGGTCAAGATGGGAAGGGGAGGTAGGAAGATGGGATTCCACGTAAAATTCATCCAAAATATTTTTCTAAGAGGATTTGAACAACACACTTAGGATTTCAGGGATGCCCATTCTGTGTATAACGTATCTATCTGCAAACGTGTTATGGCAAGCATCACTTGGCTGACACACCTGCCCACTGTCCTACCTACAGTGAGCTGTCTGAGATGTCGTGGGAGTTGCCTGTAACCAGGACCTGATACCCAATGCCCTGACAACGCTGCCTTTTCAAAGCTTGAACTGCGACTCTTCACTTGGCTCCGCAGGCCCAGGGCAACTTGAACACCTGGCAAGACAGTAAGTTGGCAGATTCCTGCCTCTGAAAGATATGCAATTTTCAAGTGAGAGTTGCATTTCTCAGTTTTACTTTTCTGTTTAGGGATTAGTTTGCTAATTTGTTCACTTATTCATTCACACATTTACATTTATTGACCAATATTTGTACAATTACGTTTTGTTTCCTCACTTGAATAAATAATTTTTTTCTCCGCGATGACTAAGGAACAAGCTGGTAAATGGTTGTTTGCTCTACGGTCATTTTGCCACAAGGTGGTGGTATAACTCTTTGAAGTTAAAAAAAAAACTTGCAAAAAGTGTAATTTCAAGATTTATAAAAACAAATATAACTCATGAGAACGGCTTATTTTTGTTTCATAGTTTAATTTCTCTACAGCTTTAATAACTGTAGAAATTAGATTTCTATTGCAAATGAATTTTTCTTAAATGATATATAAATTATAAGAATTGAAATCACTCTGATAATGATGATGATATGCAGTTATCACAGCTAACATTATCTAAGGCCTTATTTTGTGCCAGGCACTGTGCGAGGTGTTTTATGTACAGCGAGTCAGTGCTCGCTGTCCTATCATTACTTAAATACAATCACTGCTACCCTCTTTGCAGATAAGAAGACCAACACTTATATTAACAGGGATTCTTATTTATCTGGTCTTTTAATACTGTGTCTTATGTTAGGCTTTATAGTTGAATTAGAGCTATGTTTCCTGAGTTAGCAGGACAGTAATCTCCAGGGGGTACATTTTTCCATAAGTAATTTTTGCAGAGTCCTAACCTGAAGATTCTAATTCCGAGTGTCTGGAATTGGGACCTAGTAAACTGTACTTTGAACAAATGTCCCTTATGATTCTTACTGTTAAACAAGTTTAAAAACTATTGATTGATAGTTGTCTTTGAGTTTCACTGCTCTGCTTAAAAGATGCTTAAAATCACCTATTCCCAGCACTGCATCCTTTACCTCAAGATTTTAAAATCAAGATTATAAAATTACAATAATGTTTCATTCAGGCTCTTCAATACTATTTTCACCCTGATTTTGAGGATTTGGGCAAGTGATGTATTATAAAGAGGTGAATGCTTTTGTATTTTATTGTAAAAAAAAAAGTGATATGTAAAGAAAGTATTTTGTGCTCTGTTACAGAAATATCCCAGTGAAATTCATACTACACAATGTAGTAAAAACAGATATAAAATGCTTTATCAGTTTAAAAGTACTGAAAATTCTAATTTGTATTTTAGGGATGCATATAAACTATTAACAATTCAAATATGATATGGCAATATTGAGTTAGTAAAATCTCTTATAACATAACTGATCCCAACTTTTTTAAAAGCATGTAATATTTTGCCTCACCAGCTTTACACTGCTGAAGTTTAAAAATGAACAAAGTACTGAAATCCAGTGACAACAGCTAGCAGAACATTTTCCTTTAAATCTAAAGTATTTATAGTGCTCTGTGTATTTAGATCTCTCTTCTCCTAGATATTAGGTATCCATATTAGGTATGAGTATTTTCATTTTTGCATTTTTTCAGAACAATTTAATTGTTTGCTCTACAGTCATTTTACCACAAGGTGGTGGTATAACCTTCTGTCTTAGATTCCTTGACACACCCAAAACCTTCTAACTGGATTAAAATTGCTTAGAGAAAAATATCCCATTACCTTTGTAACTATTTTAACAAACTTTAAGAGGTTTAATTAATTATTATGTGTTGCCAATGCACCTATAATTTATACCAATTTGACAAGTGATATTTTCTTAAAATGATAAAGAAAACCTAATGTTTTAAAATTCTTGTGTGCTGTACCAAGAGATGACACTAATCACCAGAAAAACTTCATCTAATTCTGGAACTAGCCAACATTAATGGAGATACTAAAATGGGAGTAGTAGGATGAGGTCTCTGAATGTTTTTCATTGCCTTGAACTTTACTTTTAGAACTTGGTAGTTTATCTATTTCATGTTTATTCTAAAACTGGATTTTTCAAAATTAATTTTTTCTTTTTTTTTTTTGTATTACTGGTAGCAGCCTTAATCCTAAGTGCCCCGTACTGAAACATTTATATAAGTTACTGTGGTAGATATTTGAGTGTACCTTTCAGATGTGGTCTGCAGACAGCCTCTAGCTATCAGCTCCTTCTGTCTCAGCTGCAGAGAACCACCTATGTGGAGGTTAGGCCCTTCCCAGGGCAGCCCACTTCTACTGACTGAGCAAAGTGGCAGTATAAAGACCTGGCCATTTGGGCTCTATGCAGAATTTTTTTTTTTTATTGAGATATAAATGACATATAACATTGTATTAGTTTTAGTCATACAGTATAATTATCTGATACATGTTTATATTGCAAAATGATTACCATGAGTTTAGTTAACATCCATTACAGCACATAATAACAATTTTTTTCCTTGTGACGAGAACTTTTAAGATCTACTCTCTTAGCAACTTTTAAATATACAACACTGTATTGTTAACTGTACTCACCATGCTGTATATTACATTCCCAGGACTTATTTATCTTACAACTGGAAGTTTGTACCTTTGCACCACCTTGACTCATTTCTCCCATTTTCCCACACACCCCCCTACCCCACACACACACCTGCTTCTGGTAATCACAAATCTATTCTCTGTATCCATGAGTTTGTTTTTTTAAATTTTAACTTAGTTTTTAAGATTCCACATATAAGTGACATTATAAGTATTTGTCTTTCTCTGACTGTCTTATTTCACTTACCCTCCATATCCATCCATGTTGCCACAGATGGCAGGATTTCCTTCATTTTTATGGCTGAATAATATCTCATTGTGTATATACACTATATTTTCTTTATCCATTCATTCATCCATGGACACTTAGTTTGTTTCCATGTCTTGGCTATTGGAAATAATGCTGCAATCTATATGGGGATGCAGGTATCTTTTGGAGACAGTGATTCTGTTTCTGTTAGATAAGTACCCAGAAATGGAATTGCTAGACCATATGGCAGTTCTAATTTTTATTTTTTGAGGAGCCTCCATACTGTTTTCCACAGTGGCTGCACCAATTTACATTCCCACCAACAGTGTACAAGGTTTCCCTTTTCTCTACAGCCTTGCCAACACTTGTTATTTCTTGTCTTTTTGATAATAGCCATTCTAACATGCATGAAGCGATACCTAATTATGGTTTTGATTTGCATTTCCCTGATGATTAGTGATGTTGAGCATCTTTTCATGTGCCTGTTGGCTTTCCGTATGTCTTCTTTGGAAAAATCTCTATTCAGATATTCTGCCCATTTTTAAACTAGATTGTTTCTTGCTTCCTTATTCTGCTGATTTGTATGAGTTTAAATACTTTTTAGATATTTAACCCTTATCGGATACATAATTTGCAAATATTGTCTCCCATTCCATAGGTTGCCTTTTCATTTTGTTGATGGTTTCCTTTGCTGCGCAGAAGTCTTTTAGTTTGATATAGTCCTACTTGTTTATTTTTGCTTTTTTGCCTTTCTGTTTAGTGTCAAATCCAAAAAGTCATTGCCACAACTGATGTCAAGGAGCTTACCTCCTATGTTTTCTTTTAGGAGTTTTAAGGTTTCAGGTCTTCTGTTCAAGTCTTTAATCTATTTTGGGTTAATTTTTGTGTTAATTTTTGTGTATGGTGTAAGATAGGGCTTCATTCTCTTGCATGTGGCTGTCTAGTTTTACCAACACAATTTATTGAAGAGATTATCCATTCTCCATTGTATATTCTTGTCTCCTTTGTTGTAAATTAATTGACCATACATAGGAGAGTTTACTTTTGGGCTTTTGATTCTGTTCCATTGACCTATGTTTCCATTTTTGTGCCAGTACCATACTGTTTCAATTACTGTAGCTTTGTAATACGGTTTGAAAACAAGAAGCATGTTGCCTCCAGCTTTGTTCTTCTTTCTTAAGATTGCTTTGGCTATTCCAGGTCTTTTGTGGTTTTATATAAATTTTAGGATTATTTATTCTAGTTCTGTGAAAAATGCCATTGGTATTTTGATAGGAATTGCCTTGAATCTGTAAATTGATTTGGATAGTATGGACATTTTAATATCAATTCTTCCAATCCATGAACCTAGAATATTTTTCCATTTGTTTGTGTCTTCTATTTCTTTCATCAGTGTTTTATAGGTTTCAGTGTACAGATCTTTCACCTCATTGGTTAAGTTTATTCCTAGCTATTTTATTCATTTTGATGTAATTGTCAATGGATTGTTTTCTTAATTTCTCTTCATAATAACTTGTTATTAGCGTATAAAAATGCAACTGATTTTTATGTATTGATTTGGTATCCTGCAACTTACTGAATTCATTGATTAGTTCTAACTTTTTTTGGTGGAATCCTTAAGGTTTTCTATATATAATGTCATGTCATCTGCAAATAGAACCAGTTTTACTTCTTCTTTCCTTCCTTCCAAGCCTATACTGAATAAATGTGACAAGAGTGGGCATCCTTGTCTTATTCCTGATCTTAGAGAAAAAACTTTATGTTTTTCGCTGTTGAATATGAGATTAGCTGCAGGCTTGTCACATATGGCCTTTATTACATTAACGCATGTTCCCTCTATACCCACCTTTTTGAGAGTTTTTTCATAAATAAATGTTGAATTTTGTCAAATATTTTTCTGCGTCTATTAAAATGATCATATGATTCTTATCCTTCATTTTGTTAATGTGGTTTATAACATTGATTTGCAGATAGTGAACCATCCTTGAATCCCTGGAATAAATCCCACTTGATCATGGTGTATGGTCTTTTTAATGTATTGTTGACTTAGTTTGCTAATATTTTGTTCAGAATTTTTGCATCCATCTTCATCAGGGATATTGGCCTGTAAATTTCTTTCCTTGTAGTGTCCTTGTCTGGTTTTGGTATCAGGGTAATGGTGGTATCATAGAATGAGTTTGGAAGTGTTGCCTCCTGTTCTCTTTTTTGGAAGAGTTTGAGAAAGATTGGTATTAATTTTTCTTTAAATGTTTGGTAGAATTCACCAGTGAAGCCACCTGGGTGAGGACTTCTGTTTGTTGGTAGGTTTGATTATTATTTTTTTTTAATGTTGTGGCTGACTTGGTTTTTTCCCTACATGTTTTTTGGTTTTTGTTTTTCTTTGTTTTAATTTATTTATTTTTAAATTTTGGCTGTGTTGGGTCTTCGTTTCTGTGCGAGGGCTTTCTCCAGTTGTGGCAAGCAGGGGCCACTCTTCATCGCGGTGCGCGGGCCTTTCACTGTCGCGGCCTCTCTTGTTGCGGGGCACAGGCTCCAGACGCACAGGCTCAGTAGTTGTGGCTCACGGGCTTAGTTGCTCCGCGGCATGTGGGATCTTCCCAGACCAGGGCTCGAACCCGTGTCCCCTGCATTGGCAGGCAGATTCTCAACCACTGCGCCACCAGGGAAGCCCAGGTTTGATTATTGATTCAATCTCCTTACTAATAATTGGTCTGTTCAGATTTTCTGTTAATTCATGATTCAGTCTTGGTACGTTCTATGTTTCTAGGAATTTATCCATTTCTTGTAGATAGTCCAATTTGTTAGCATATAATTTTCATAGTAGTCTCTTATGATCCTTTGTATTTCTGAGGTATCAATTGTAACGTCTCCTCTTTCATTTCTGATTTTATTTATTTGAGTCCTCTCTCTTCTTTTCTTAATGAATCTGGCTAATGATCTATTTTGTTTATCTTATCAAAGAACCAGCTCTCAGTTTCACTGATCTTTTCTGTTGTCTTTTTAGTCTCGATTTCATTTATTTCTACTCTGACCTTCGTTACTTTCTTCCTTCTACTAACTTTTGTCTTAGTTTCTCCTTTTTCTAGTTCCTTGAGATACAAAGGTAGGTTGTTTGATATTTTCTTTTTTCTTCATGTAGGGGTTTATCCTTATGAATTTCCCTCTTAAAACTGCTACTACTGTATCCAATAAGTTTTGGTATATTGTATTTCCATTTTCATTTGTCTCAAGATATTTTTTTTAATTTCTTTTCAACCCACTGGTTGTTCAGTAGCATGCTATTTAATCTCCACATATTTGTGAATTTTCCAGTTTTCTTCTTGTAATTGATTTCTAGTTTCACACCACTGTTGTTGGAAAAGATACTTGATATGATTTCAATCGTCTTAAACCTAAGATGTGTTTTGTGGTCGAATACATGATCTATACTGGAGAATGTTCCATGTGTAAATGAGAAGTATGTGTATTCTATTGCTTTTGAATGGAATGTTGTGTAAACGTATGTTAAGTCCATCTGGTCTAACATATTATTTAAGTCTAATGTTTCCTTGTTGATTTTCTGTTTGATATTCTATATCTATCCATTGACGAAAGTGGGGTGTTTAAGTCCCTTACTATTACTGTTATTGCTGTCTTTTTTTCCCTTTTGTGTCATTAATATTATATATTTAGGTGCTCCTTTTTGGGGTGCATAAATATTTACAAATGTTACATTCTCTTGTTGGATTGACTGCTTTATAATTATATAATGACCTTCTTTGTCTCTTATTACAATCTTTGTCTTAAAGTCTATCTTGTATTATATATTACCTCAGCTTTCTTTTGGTTTCCGTTTGCATGGAATGCCTTTTTCCATCCCTTCACTTTCAGTCTGTGTGTGTCCTTAAAACTGAAGTGACTCTCTCACTTAAGGCAGAATATATAAATTGGGTCCTGTCCATAGACCTTTTATAACTCTCAATGAGGTCCATTTATCATGGAATAATATACTTTATAATATAAATGCAATTCACCATTAGCATTATTATGAAGAATAAGAAATATCAAAACAATTCCTATATTTATTTGGCTATTGTTATTGAAGGAAGTGATTTTTTAAAAAGAAAAGTCTGATCAAATAACTTATTGTTAAACTCTAGAAGGAAACAAGTGAAGAAGTCACTTCTCCATTCACTGTTCTCTCCTTTGCTCACTGTGCTCCAGCCGGACTGCCTTTCTTGCAAGCTTTCTAACACGCTGGAGACACTATCCTTGAACCTTTGTTCTGGAGGTTTCTTCTGTGGGTCTAGATGTGGTCAATCCAGGTTGCATCACAGCCCCTGAATGAATTTTGTAAGAATTTCTATCCCTCTCACTGTCTTTGTATCTCTTTTTTATTTTCTAATTTATTTTTATAATGGGGTTTGGCTGATTTTCAATGCTGTGTTTCTTCCTCCTGTACATCCACTTGATTCACTTACAGAGAGACATCAGTCAGTTCCTTTTCAGATTCTTACCAGTCTTCTATATTCTCCTCCGGTGACGAGAGTGTGCTGACTAAAGTGCTTTGAGCTATAGAGTAGGTCTTGTCAATTACCTATTTGGTCTATGGAACGGTATCTATGCTAATTTCAACCTCCTGGTTTATGCCTCACACCACCCCAGCTTTCCCCTTTAGCAGCCATAAGTGTGTTTTCTAAATGTGTGACGCTGTTTCTGTTTTGTCATTTAGTTCATGTGTAGCCATTTTTAGATTTCACCTATAAGTGATATCTTATGATAAGTCTCTTTTACTGTCTGACTTATGTCACTGAGAATGATCATACTTAAGTCCACCCGAGTTGCTGCAACTGGCCTTCTTTCATTCATGTCATGGCTGAGTAATATTCCATTTTACCTAAGTACCAAATCTTCTTAATCCATTTTTTCCTTCCAAGGTCATTTACATTGTATGCCAGTCGAGGCTCTTGTAAACAGAGCAGCCCTTAACTTTGGGGTGCCTGTGTCTTGTTGATTTGTAGTTTTCCCAATTTATACGCCCATGAGTGGAAGTGCCCTATGCTCTCTAGCTGTGTTTTTTAGATATTTTGGGAAACACCATACACTTCTCCAAAGTGGCCGTTGGCAATTTCCATCCCGCCCATCAGCGTAACAAGGCTCCCACTTCTCCCTGGCCTGTCCTGCATTTCTGGTTTTTACACTTTTTTAGGATGGCCCTTTTGACCGCTGGGAGGTGAGACTTCTTTGTAGTGCTGATTTGCATTTCCGGCTTGCTTGGTTGGCCAAAAAGGGCGTATGCGTTTTTTCCTGAATATATTCAGGAAAAAACGCATACGCCCTTTTTGGCCAAGTGCATCATTGTCGACGTTTGGCCGCTTTTCATGTGCTTTAAAGGCGAGTCAAATCTACCTCCTGAAATCTGTTTCCTGCAATTCTGCCTTGCTTTCCAATCCTCTTCGTTGCCTTCCCTCAATATATTTGTGGACGAGAGTTATCATATATAACTCTGCAGGTTAGTGAATTGCAGTGCCCCTGAGCTCCATTTGTCAACTCTCTTGTTTGGGAGCTGGCCGCAAAAGCGCAGGATTGCTTCAGGCCCTATTCTGGTTCCGGGGGGGCAGGCTGAGCCTGTGGTTAATTCTTCTTCCTGATGGGAAATTAGACTGACCTGTGCTTGTCCCAACACCTAGAGCTAGTCTCTCATTGTTTCCCCCTCTTCCCGTTCATCCTCAGGACAAATTGCAACCTGTACGAAAGAGGAGGTTAAAGGTGCTGATTCTCCAAGTGGTGAGATTGTTACTAAAGCGGCTGGAATGGCGAACCCGAGCACCAGGAGATGAGAAATGAGGTGCGTTTTAGAAACCTTTCCCGATCACACGATGTACCATCCTCTGGGTTTCCCATGCATGTTTTCGCTGTAGGAAGATTCCCTTGAACCTGGAGATTTGGGACCCATGGAATGGGTACCACGTAGTACTATTTTAAAGGGTCTGCATTTGCTCCCCCAACCTCACCAATCCTCTCAGCCCCTAGAGTGTCCACCCTTATGTCACATCCAGCTGTGGGTCTAGATATTGTCAGTCCAGGTTGCATCACAGCCCCTGAACGAATTTTGTAAGAATTTCTCTCTCTTTCACTATCTTTGTTTTTTTTTTTTGTAATTTATTTTTATGAAGGAGTTTAGCTGATTTCCACTACTGTGTTTATGCTGCTTTACGCCCACTTGATTCACTTACAGGGAGATATCAATACATAGGTTTTAAGATTCTTACTTGTCAGATATATTCTTGTGCCGTAAATAGGGGGTGTTGAGTCTAGTTCACTGAGCAAGGAGTAGGTCTTGTCTGTTACATATTTGGTTTATGGAACGGTATCTGAGCTAATTTCAAACCCTTGTTTTATGCATCACCTCACCTCACCTTTCCCGTTAAGCAGCCATAGTGTGTTTTCTACGTGTGTGACTCTGTTCTGTTTTTTAATTCAGTTCATGTGTAGCGATTTTTACATTCCGTCTATAAGTGATATCTTATGATAAGTGTCTTTTTCTGTGTGACTCATTTCACTTAGAATCATCGTACCTAAATCCACTCATCCTGCTGCTACTAGCCTTATGACATTGATTTCATGGCTGAGTGATATTCCATTGTACATAAGTACCACAACTTCTTTATCCATTTTTCTCTTTCCTGGGATATTTAAGGTGTACCAAAATGGAGATTCTTGTAAACAGAGCAGCCCTACACTTTGGGGTGCCTGTGTCTTGTTGATTTGTAGTTTTCCCAATTTATATGCCCGTGAGTGGTAGTGTCCTATGCTCTCTAGCTGTGTTTTTTAGATGTTTTGGGAAACACCATACACTTCTCCAGAGTAGCCGTTGGCAATTTACATCCCGCCCATCAGCGTAACAAGGTTCCCTTTTCTCCCTGGCCTGTACTGCATTTCTGGTTTTTACAGTTTTTTAGGATGGCCCTTTTGACCGATGGGAAGTGAGAATTCTTAGTAGTGCTGATTTGCATTTCCCACTTCTGCAGCATGTGGGATGTTCCCGAACCAGGGATCGAACCTGTATCCCCCGCATTGGCAGGCAGATTCTTAACCACAGTGCCACCAGGCAAGCCCCCGTGTAAATTATTACAGAATGTTCCGTAGACCTCCCTTGTTATATGGTTGGTCTTTTTGACACATGTGTTTAATATGTATTTGTATACGTATGGTAACCCTAATCTTAATGTATCCATTCCTCCCACCTTTCCTTTTAGATAACCGTGGTTTGTTTTCTAAGTCTGTGAGAGTCTTTCTCTGTGGAAATATGTTCATATGTGTCAGTTGTTAGGTAACACCTAGAAGTGATATCACAGGATATTTGTCATCTGCTTTCCGACTTACCTCATGTTCTGTGATTATCTCTAGGCTCATCTAAGGTGTTGCAAACAGCAGTGTTTCATCCTTTTCCATGGCGAATATTCCACTGTGTCCATGGACCACTTCTTCTTTTTACATTCACCTGTTAATGGGCATTTTGGTTACTTCTAAGTCTTGGCTATGCTAAATATTGATGCAGTGCAAGGTTGCCAGCCTGTGTCTTTTGGATTCTGGTCTTCTCAGGGGTTCGGCCCAGCAGTGGGCCTACTACATCATATGGTAGTTCAATTTTTACCTTTCAACGCACCTCCATTCTCTTCTCACTACTGGCTGTTACCAGTTTATATCCACCAGCAACTAGAGGGTATACAGATCTCTAAAACCCCTTCAGCATTTATTGTTTGTAGACTTTTTAATGATGGCATTTTGAGTGTTGGGTGGTGATACCTTTTTGTAGTTTCGATTTGTATGCGTCTAATAATTCCCAATGTTGAGCTTTTATCTACGTCCGTTTTCTTTTTTTTTTCTTTTATGTGAAACACAGAAACTTACCTCTTCAAATTGTTTCCTTGAAAAATGTGCCATGTTCTGAATTCCTGTGGCCATTACCTGCACCAGGACATTTTTTGAGGGCAGGTGTCATTTACAGCCCAGTAGTAATTGTGAATATTACATGACCATTAGCTCTGGATTTAAAGCTGCTGTTGCAGGAAACGGCCACAAGGAGGCAGCATTTCTATATTCCCAACTCTGGTTACTAGAGCAACATAGCCTTCCTGGAAGTCCTGTTTGTAGGTTGTAAAGTAGAGTGGAATGTGCCAGGACAAACCCCAAAAAACTATGTCTACTTATTTGTTGTTGGTATTCTTAGTTTAATTTTCATTTTTCTCAGAGCAAATTTGATTGCAATGTTGTGTTTATTCTAGGTGTACAGAATCTCTTTCATTGATACATATATCTTTTCATGTTTGGATCCTGTTCCATATAGGTTATTACAGAATGTTGTGTAGACCTCTCTCGGTATTAGGTATGTCTTTGATGATTATATATTTTATAAGTATTAGCATATGTCTATTAAACCCAATATCCTCCGTTATACATTCCTCACACCTTTCCATTTGGTTAACCACAAGCTTGTTCTCTGAACACGTGAGTGTCCTTCTCTGTGGAAATAGGTTCATTCCTATCAATTTTTAGATAACACCTATACGTGATAACATAGGATATGTGTCTCTCGCTTTCTGACTTATTTCAAGTTGTGTGATTATCTGTAGACTCATCTATGGTGCTGCAAATGGCCTTGTTTCATTATTTTCTGTGTCTAATATTGCATTGTGTACATGGACCAATTTTTCATCCATTCATCTGATGATGGACATTTTTGTTGCTTCCAGGTCTTGGCTATTGTAAATACTGCTGCAGTGCACGATTTTCCATCCAGTGTCTTTGATTCTGGCTTTCACAGGTGACAGGCCCAAGAGTGGGCCTTCCGGATCATATGGTGACTCAATTTTTACCTTTAAACGCACTGCCATTCTGTTCCTATTATTGGCTGTTACCAGTTTACATCCCACTTAGACCGAGAGGTTGCGCTATTCTCCACAACTTTTCAACATCTATTGTTTGTTGACTTTTTGCTGATGGTCATTCTGACTGGTGTGAGGTGATACCTTTGTGTAGATTAGATTTGCCTGCGTCTAGTAATTCCTAATGTTTTGCATTTATCAATGTCCTTTTCATGTTTTTTTAAGATTGAGCTAAACTCACAACTTCAAATTGGCTTCTTGAAAAATTTGCCCCGTTTGAATTTTTATGGCCATTCCCTACCCCAGGATATTTTTAGAGGGCATTAGTCATTTACAGCCCTGCAGTCCTTGTGAATATTATTGACCATTAGCAGTAGATTTAAAGCTGTTGTTTGAGGAAACGGCCTTAGGGTGGTAGCATTTCTACGTTGCCAACTCTGCTTGCTAGGGAAACAGAACCTTGCTGCAAGTTGTGCTTTGAGGTTGCAGATTAGAGTGGAATGTGCCAGGACAAACCCCCATAAGTTTTAGCCTCCTTAATTCTTGTTTGTGTCTTTAAGTTGTAGTTTTTATCAAGCAAATTTGATTGAAAAATGTCTTTTGTTCTAGATGTACAGAACCTTGTTCATTTACACATATACATACATCTATTGATCTTTGGGTCCTTTTCCATGTCGGTTATTACAGAGTGTTGAGTAGACCACACTTGCTATTCCATAGGTCGTTGGGGATTATATATTTTATATGTATTAGTATATGTGTGTTAACCCCAGTATCCTAATTTATCCATGCCTCACACCTTTTCTTTGGCTTAACCATAAGTTTGTCTTCTCAATCTGAGATTGTCTTTCTCTATGGAAATATGTTCATTTTTATGAATTTTCAGATAACATAAGTGATATCATAGGACATTTGTCTTTTGCATTCTGACTTACTTCACGTTGTGTGATTATCTCTAGGCTCATCTGTGGTGCTGCATATGCCATTCTTTTATTTTTTTCGTGACTGATATTCCATTCTGTCCATATACCACTTCTTCTTTGTTCATTCATCTGGTTATGGACCTTATTTTTGCTTCCATGTCTTGGCTATTTCAATATTGCTGCAGTGCACATTTGCCTGCCTCTGTCTTTCCTATTCTGGTGGTCTTAGGTTATAGGCCCAAAAGGTGCCCTGCCGCATCATACGGTAGCTCAATTTTTACCTTTTAAAGCAGCTCCATTCAGTTTTCATTAGTGCTGTTACCAATTACATCCCACCAGCAGCTAGAAGGTACAGAGTTCTCTAAAACCACTTCAGCATTTATAGTTTGTAGACTTTTTGCTGATGGTCATTTCACTGGTGTGAGCTGAAATCTTTTTGGAGGTTGCATTTGCATGTGGCTAATAATTCCTTATACTGAGCTTTAGGCATGCCCTTTTTTTTTCTTCTCCTTTTTTTTAAAGATTGAGGACAACTTCCCTCTTCATATTGCCTTCTTCAAAAATTTGTCATGTGTTGAATTTCCTTGCCTATTCCCTACCTCAGGGCATTTTTTGTGGGCAGCTGTCATTTACAGCCCTGCAGTCCTTGTGACTATTAAGCAACCATTAGCACTGGGTTTAAAGCTGCTGTTGTGGGAAACAGCTACAAGGCGGCAGCATTATTACGTTCTCACCTCTTGTTACTAGGGTAACAGAGTCTTCCTGGAGGTAGTGTTCCGAGGTTGTAAATTAGAGGGGAATGTGCTGGGACAAGCCCCCAGAAGTTTATGTCTCCTTAGTAATGTTTGTATTTTTAAATTTAATTTATATTTCTTATCGGAGTAATTTTGATTAGAGTGTTGTGATTGTCTGGCTGTACAGAATGTGCTCAATGATTCATACATATGTCTGTTCATCTTCGGATCCTGTTACGATGTATGTTATTCAGAATGTTGAGTAGACCTCCCTCGGTATTTGGTAGGTGTTTTCTCATTATATATTTTATATGTATTGGTGATTATATAATTCATAGAGTTTATGTATTATATGTTTATATACATTTAACATACATTAGTATATGTATGTTAGCCCCATAATCCTAATTTATCCATCCTCCCACCTTTCATTTTGGTTAACCATTAGTTTGTTGTATAAGTGTGTGTTGTCTTTTTTTGTGGAAATATGTTGATTGGTAGCAGTCTTAGCATAACATGTATCAATGATATCATAGGGTATTTGTCATTCCCTTTTGACTTACTTAACCTAATATGATTATTTCTAGGCTCATCTGGATTCCTCAAAATGGCATAGTTCATTTTTTTACAGAGGTTACCATTCCATTCTGTCCGTATACCACTTTTTCTTTCTCCATTCATTTGTTTTTGGACCCTTTTTTTGCTTCCATATCTTGGCTATTTCAATATTGCTGCAGTGCACATTTGCCTGCCTCTGTCTTTCTGATTCTGCTGGTCTTAGGTTATAGGCCCAAAAGGTACCCTGCCGCATCCTATGGTAGCTCAATTTTTACCTTTTAAAGTAGCTCCATTCAGTTTTCGTTAGTGCTGTTACCAATTACATCCCACCAGCAGCTAGATGGTACACAGTTCTCCAATCCCCTTCAGCATGTATAGTCTGTAGACTTTCTGCTGATGGTCATTTGACTGGTGTGAGCTGAAACGTTTTTGGAGGTTGGGTTTGCATTTGGCTAATAATTCCTTATACTGAGCTTTAGGCATGTCCATTTTTTTCTTTTCCTTGTTTTTAAAGAGTGAGTACAACTTCCCTCTTCATATTGCCTTCTTCAAAAATTTGTCATGTGTTGAATTTTCTTGCCTATTCCCTCCACCAGGGCATTTTTTGAGGGCAGGTGTCATTTTCAGCCCTGCAATCCTTGTGACTATTAAGCAACCATTAGCACTGGGTTTAAAGCTCCTGTTTTGGGAGACAGCCACAAGGCGCAGCATTATTACCTTCTCAACTCTTGTTTTTTGGGCCACAAAGTCTTCCTGGACGTAGTATTCCGAGGTTGTAAATTAGATGGGAATGTGCTGGGACAAGCCCCCAAAAGTTTATGTCTCCTTACTTTTGTTTGTTTTTTAAATTTAATTTCTATTTCTTATTGGAGTAAATTTGATTAGAGTGTTGTGATTGTCTGGCTGTCCAGAATCTGCTCAATAATTCCTACATATGTCTGTTCATCTTCGGATCCTGTTACCATGTATGTTTTACAGAATGTTGAGTAGACCTCCCTTGGTATTTGGTAGGTGTTTTGTCTTTATATATTTTATATGTATTGGTGATTCTATAATTCATATAGTTTATATGTTTTATGTTTATATACATTTAACGTACATCAGTATATGTATGTTAGCCCCATAGTCCTAATTTATCCATCCTCCCACCTTTCATTTTGGCGAACCATTCGTTTGTTTTATAAGTCTGTGAGTGTCTTTTTCTGTGGAAATATGTTCATTGGTAGCAATCTTAGGATAACATGTATAAATGATATCATAGGATATTTTGCATTCCCTTTTGACTTAACCTAATATGATTATTTCTAGGCTCATCTGTAGTCCTGAAAACGGCACTGTTCATTTTTTTCTGAGGCTAGTATTCCATTCGGTACGTATACCACTTCTTCTTTGTCCATTTATGTGTTGATGGACATTTTGTTTGCTTCCATGTTTTGGCTATTGTAAATAGTGCTGCAGTACACGATTCTCCATCCTGTGTCGTTTTGATTCTGGCTTTTACAGGTGACAGGACCAATAGTGGGCCTTCCGGATCATATGGTGACTCAATTTTTACCTTTAAACGCACTGCCATTCTGTTCCTATTATTGGCTGTTACCAGTTTACATCCCACTTAGACCGAGAGGTTGCGCTATTCTCCACAACTTTTCAACATCTATTGTTTGTTGACTTTTTGCTGATGGTCATTCTGATTGGTGTGAGGTGATACCTTTGTGTAGATTGGATTTGCCAGCGTCTAGTAATTCCTGATGTTTTGTGTTTATCAATGTCCTTTTCATTTTTTTTAAGATTGAGCTAAACTCACAACTTCAAATTGGCTTCTTGAAAAATTTGCCCCGTTTGGATTTTTATGGCCATTCCCTACCCCAGCATATTTTTTGAGGGCATGAGTCATTTACAGCCCTGCAGTCCTTGTGAATATTATTGACCAGTAGCAGTAGATTTAAAGCTGTTGTTTGAGGAAATGGCCTTAGGGTGGCAGCATTTCTACGTTGCCAACTCTGCTTGCTAGGGAAACAGAACCTTGCTGCAAGTTGTGCTTTGAGGTTGCAGGCTAGAGTGGAATGTGCCAGGACAAACCCCCGTAAGTTTTAGCCTCCTTAGTTCGGAAAGACATAATCGGAAAGACAGAGGCAGGCAAATGTGCAGTGCAGCAATACTGAAATAGCCAAGATATTGAAGCAAAAAAAGGGTCCAAAAACAAATGAATGGACAAAGAAAAAGTGGTATACGGACAGAATGGAATAGTAACCTCTGTAAAAAAATGAACTATGCCATTTTGAGGAATCCAGATGAGCCTAGAAATAATCATATAAGTTTAAGTAAGTCAAAAGGGAATGACAAATATCCTATGATATCATTTATACATGTTATCCTAAGACTGCTACCAATGAACACATTTCCACAAAAAAAGACAACACACACTTATACAACAAACTAATGGTTAACCAAAATGAAAGGTGGGAGGATGGATAAATTAGGATTATGGGACTAACATACATATACTAATGTATGTTAAATGTATATAAACATATAATATATAAACTCTATGAATTATATAATCACGAATACATATAAAATATATAATGAGAAAACACCTACCAAATACCGAGGGAGGTTTACTCAACATTCTGAATAACATACATCGTAACAGGATCCGAAGATGAACAGACATATGTATGAATCATTGAGCACATTCTGTACAGCCAGACAATCACAACACTCTAATCAAAATTACTCCAATAAGAAATATAAATTAAATTTAAAAATACAAACATTACTAAGGAGACATAAACTTCTGGGGGCTTGTTCCAGCACATTCCCCTCTAATTTACAACCTCGGAACACTACCTCCAGGAAGATTCTGTTACCCTAGTAACAAGAGGTGAGAACGTAATAATGCTGCTGCCTTGTAGCTGTTTCCCACAACAGCAGCTTTAAACCCAGTGCTAATGGTTGCTTAATAGTCACAAGGACTGCAGGGCTGTAAATGACCCCTGCCCACAAAAAATGCCCTGAGGTAGGGAATAGGCAAGGAAATTCAACACATGACAAATTTTTGAAGAAGGCAATATGAAGAGGGAAGTTGTACTCAATCTTTAAAAAAAAAGGAGAAGAAAAAAAAAGGGCATGCCTAAAGCTCAGTATAAGGAATTATTAGCCACATGCAAATCCAACCTGCAAAAAGATTTCAGCTTACACCAGTGAAATGACCATCAGCAAAAAGTCTACAAACTATAAATGCTGAAGTGGTTTTAGAGAACTCTGTACCTTCTAGCTGCTGGTGGGATGTAATTGGTAACAGCACTAATGAAAACTGAATGGAGCTGCTTTAAAAGGTAAAAATTGAGCTACTGTATGATGCGACAGGGCACCTTTTGGGCCTATAACCTAAGACCACCAGAATAGGAAAGACAGAGGCAGGCAAATGTGCACTGCAGCAATATTGAAATAGCCAAGACATGGAAGCAAAAATAAGGTCCATAAACAGATGAATGGACAAAGAAGAAGTGGTATATGGACAGAATGGAATATCAGTCCCGAAAAAAATAAAAGAATGGCATATGCAGCACCACAGATGAGCCTAGAGATAATCACACAACGTGAAGTAAGTCAGAATGAAAAAGACAAATGTCCTATGATATCAGTTATGTTATCTGAAAATTCATAAAAATGAACATATTTCCATAGAGAAAGACAATCTCAGATTGAGAAGACAAACTTATGATTAAGCCAAAGAAAAGGTGTGAGGAATGGATAAATTAGGATACTGGGGTTAACACACATATACTAATACATATAAAATATATAATCCCCAAAGACCTATGGAATAGCAACTGTGGTCAACTCAGCACTCTGTAATCACCGACATGGAAAAGGACCCAAAGATCAATAGATGTATGTATATGTGTAAATGAACAAGGTTCTGTACACCTAGAACAAAAGACATTTTTCAATCAAATTTGCTTGATAAAAACTGCAACTTGAGGACACAAACAAGAATTAAGGAGGCTAAAACTTATGCGGCTTTGTCCTGGCACATTCCACTCTAATCTGCAACCTCAAAGCACAACTTGCAGCAAGGTTCTGTTTCCCTAGCAAGCAGAGTTGGCAACGTAGAAATGCTGCCACCCTAAGGCGGTTTCCTCAAACAACAGCTTTAAATCTACTGCTAATGGTCAATAATATTCACAAGGACTGCAGGGCTGTAAATGACTCATGCCCTCAAAAAATATCCTGGGGTAGGGAATGGCCATAAAATCCAAACGGGGCAAATTTTTCAAGAAGCCAATTTGAAGTTGTGTGTTTAGCTCAATCTTAAAAAAACATGAAAAGGACATTGATAAACGCAAAACATCAGGAATTACTAGACGCTGGCAAATCCAATCTACACAAAGGTATCACCTAACACCAGTCACAATGACCATCAGCAAAAAGTCAACAAACAATAGATGTTGAAAAGTTGTGGAGAATAGCGCAACCTCTCGGTCTAAGTGGGATGTAAACTGGTAACAGCCAATAATAGGAACAGAATGGCAGTGCGTTTAAAGGTAAAAATTGAGTCACCATATGATCCGGAAGGCCCACTATTGGGCCTGTCACCTGTGAACGCCAGAATCAGAAAGACACTGGATGGAAAATCGTGTATTGCAGCAGTATTTACAATAGCCAAGACATGGAAGCAACAAAAATGTCCATCATCAGATGAATGGATGAAAAATTGGTCCATGTACACAATGCAATATTAGACACAGAAAATAATGAAACAAGGCCATTTGCAGCACCATAGATGAGTCTACAGATAATCACACAACTTGAAATAAGTCAGAAAGCGAGAGACACATATCCTATGTTATCACGTATAGGTGTTATCTAAAAATTGATAGGAATGAACCTATTTCCACAGAGAAGGACACTCACGTGTTCAGAGAACAAGCTTGTGGTTAACCAAATGGAAAGGTTTGAGGAATGTATAACGGAGGATATTGGATTCAATAGACATATGCTAATACTTATAAAATATATAATCATCAAAGACATACCTAATACCGAGAGAGGTCTACACAACATTCTGTAATAACCTATATGGAACAGGATCCAAACATGAAAAGATATATGTATCAATGAAAGAGATTCTGTACACCTAGAATAAACACAACATTGCAATCAAATTTGCTCTGAGAAAAATGAAAATTAAACTAAGAATACCAACAACAAATAAGTAGACATAGTTTTTGGGGGTTTGTCCTGGCACATTCCACTCTACTTTACAACCTACAAACAGGACTTCCAGGAAGGCTATGTTGCTCTAGTAACCAGAGTTGGGAATATAGAAATGCTGCCTCCTTGTGGCCGTTTCCTGCAACAGCAGCTTTAAATCCAGAGCTAATGGTCATGTAATATTCACAATTACTACTGGGCTGTAAATGACACCTGCCCTCAAAAAATGTCCTGGTGCAGGTAATGGCCACAGGAATTCAGAACATGGCACATTTTTCAAGGAAACAATTTGAAGAGGTAAGTTTCTGTGTTTCACATAAAAGAAAAAAAAAAGAAAACGGACGTAGATAAAAGCTCAACATTGGGAATTATTAGACGCATACAAATCGAAACTACAAAAAGGTATCACCACCCAACACTCAAAATGCCATCATTAAAAAGTCTACAAACAATAAATGCTGAAGGGGTTTTAGAGATCTGTATACCCTCTAGTTGCTGGTGGATATAAACTGGTAACAGCCAGTAGTGAGAAGAGAATGGAGGTGCGTTGAAAGGTAAAAATTGAACTACCATATGATGTAGTAGGCCCACTGCTGGGCCGAACCCCTGAGAAGACCAGAATCCAAAAGACACAGGCTGGCAACCTTGCACTGCATCAATATTTAGCATAGCCAAGACTTAGAAGTAACCAAAATGCCCATTAACAGGTGAATGTAAAAAGAAGAAGTGGTCCATGGACACAGTGGAATATTCGCCATGGAAAAGGATGAAACACTGCTGTTTGCAACACCTTAGATGAGCCTAGAGATAATCACAGAACATGAGGTAAGTCGGAAAGCAGATGACAAATATCCTGTGATATCACTTCTAGGTGTTACCTAACAACTGACACATATGAACATATTTCCACAGAGAAAGACTCTCACAGACTTAGAAAACAAACCACGGTTATCTAAAAGGAAAGGTGGGAGGAATGGATACATTAAGATTAGGGTTACCATACGTATACAAATACATATTAAACACATGTGTCAAAAAGACCAACCATATAACAAGGGAGGTCTACGGAACATTCTGTAATAATTTACACGGGGGCTTGCCTGGTGGCACTGTGGTTAAGAATCTGCCTGCCAATGCGGGGGACACAGGTTCGATCCCTGGTTCGGGAACATCCCACATGCTGCAGAAGTGGGAAATGCAAATCAGCACTACTAAGAATTCTCACTTCCCATCGGTCAAAAGGGCCATCCTAAAAAACTGTAAAAACCAGAAATGCAGTACAGGCCAGGGAGAAAAGGGAACCTTGTTACGCTGATGGGCGGGATGTAAATTGCCAACGGCTACTCTGGAGAAGTGTATGGTGTTTCCCAAAACATCTAAAAAACACAGCTAGAGAGCATAGGACACTACCACTCACGGGCATATAAATTGGGAAAACTACAAATCAACAAGACACAGGCACCCCAAAGTGTAGGGCTCCTCTGTTTACAAGAATCTCCATTTTGGTACACCTTAAATATCCCAGGAAAGAGAAAAATGGATAAAGAAGTTGTGGTACTTATGCACAATGGAATATCACTCAGCCATGAAATCAATGTCATAAGGCTAGTAGCAGCAGGATGAGTGGATTTAGGTACGATGATTCTAAGTGAAATGAGTCACACAGAAAAAGACACTTATCATAAGATATCACTTATAGACGGAATGTAAAAATCGCTACACATGAACTGAATTAAAAAACAGAACAGAGTCACACACGTAGAAAACACACTATGGCTGCTTAACGGGAAAGGTGAGGTGAGGTGATGCATAAAACAAGGGTTTGAAATTAGCTCAGATACCGTTCCATAAACCAAATATGTAACAGACAAGACCTACTCCTTGCTCAGTGAACTAGACTCAACACCCCCTATTTACGGCACAAGAATATATCTGACAAGTAAGAATCTTAAAACCTATGTATTGATATCTCCCTGTAAGTGAATCAAGTGGGCGTAAAGCAGCATAAACACAGTAGTGGAAATCAGCTAAACTCCTTCATAAAAATAAATTACAAAAAAAAAAAACAAAGATAGTGAAAGAGAGAGAAATTCTTACAAAATTCGTTCAGGGGCTGTGATGCAACCTGGACTGACAATATCTAGACCCACAGCTGGATGTGACATAAGGGTGGACACTCTAGGGGCTGAGAGGATTGGTGAGGTTGGGGGAGCAAATGCAGACCCTTTAAAATAGTACTACGTGGTACCCATTCCATGGGTCCCAAATCTCCAGGTTCAAGGGAATCTTCCTACAGCGAAAACATGCATGGGAAACCCAGAGGATGGTACATCGTGTGATCGGGAAAGGTTTCTAAAACGCACCTCATTTCTCATCTCCTGGTGCTCGGGTTCGCCATTCCAGCCGCTTTAGTAACAATCTCACCACTTGGAGAATCAGCACCTTTAACCTCCTCTTTCGTACAGGTTGCAATTTGTCCTGAGGATGAACGGGAAGAGGGGGAAACAATGAGAGACTAGCTCTAGGTGTTGGGACAAGCACAGGTCAGTCTAATTTCCCATCAGGAAGAAGAATTAACCACAGGCTCAGCCTGCCCCCCCGGAACCAGAATAGGGCCTGAAGCAATCCTGCGCTTTTGCGGCCAGCTCCCAAACAAGAGAGTTGACAAATGGAGCTCAGGGGCACTGCAATTCACTAACCTGCAGAGTTATATATGATAACTCTCGTCCACAAATATATTGAGGGAAGGCAACGAAGAGGATTGGAAAGCAAGGCAGAATTGCAGGAAACAGATTTCAGGAGGTAGATTTGACTCGCCTTTAAAGCACATGAAAAGCGGCCAAACGTCGACAATGATGCACTTGGCCAAAAAGGGCGTATGCGTTTTTTCCTGAATATATTCAGGAAAAAACGCATACGCCCTTTTTGGCCAACCAAGCAAGCCGGAAATGCAAATCAGCACTACAAAGAAGTCTCACCTCCCAGCGGTCAAAAGGGCCATCCTAAAAAAGTGTAAAAACCAGAAATGCAGGACAGGCCAGGGAGAAGTGGGAGCCTTGTTACGCTGATGGGCGGGATGGAAATTGCCAACGGCCACTTTGGAGAAGTGTATGGTGTTTCCCAAAATATCTAAAAAACACAGCTAGAGAGCATAGGGCACTTCCACTCATGGGCGTATAAATTGGGAAAACTACAAATCAACAAGACACAGGCACCCCAAAGTTAAGGGCTGCTCTGTTTACAAGAGCCTCGACTGGCATACAATGTAAATGACCTTGGAAGGAAAAAATGGATTAAGAAGATTTGGTACTTAGGTAAAATGGAATATTACTCAGCCATGACATGAATGAAAGAAGGCCAGTTGCAGCAACTCGGGTGGACTTAAGTATGATCATTCTCAGTGACATAAGTCAGACAGTAAAAGAGACTTATCATAAGATATCACTTATAGGTGAAATCTAAAAATGGCTACACATGAACTAAATGACAAAACAGAAACAGCGTCACACATTTAGAAAACACACTTATGGCTGCTAAAGGGGAAAGCTGGGGTGGTGTGAGGCATAAACCAGGAGGTTGAAATTAGCATAGATACCGTTCCATAGACCAAATAGGTAATTGACAAGACCTACTCTATAGCTCAAAGCACTTTAGTCAGCACACTCTCGTCACCGGAGGAGAATATAGAAGACTGGTAAGAATCTGAAAAGGAACTGATTGATGTCTCTCTGTAAGTGAATCAAGTGGATGTACAGGAGGAAGAAACACAGCATTGAAAATCAGCCAAACCCCATTATAAAAATAAATTAGAAAATAAAAAAGAGATACAAAGACAGTGAGAGGGATAGAAATTCTTACAAAATTCATTCAGGGGCTGTGATGCAACCTGGATTGACCACATCTAGACCCACAGAAGAAACCTCCAGAACAAAGGTTCAAGGATAGTGTCTCCAGCGTGTTAGAAAGCTTGCAAGAAAGGCAGTCCGGCTGGAGCACAGTGAGCAAAGGAGAGAACAGTGAATGGAGAAGTGACTTCTTCACTTGTTTCCTTCTAGAGTTTAACAATAAGTTATTTGATCAGACTTTTCTTTTTAAAAAATCACTTCCTTCAATAACAATAGCCAAATAAATATAGGAATTGTTTTGATATTTCTTATTCTTCATAATAATGCTAATGGTGAATTGCATTTATATTATAAAGTATATTATTCCATGATAAATGGACCTCATTGAGAGTTATAAAAGGTCTATGGACAGGACCCAATTTATATATTCTGCCTTAAGTGAGAGAGTCACTTCAGTTTTAAGGACACACACAGACTGAAAGTGAAGGGATGGAAAAAGGCATTCCATGCAAACGGAAACCAAAAGAAAGCTGAGGTAATATATAATACAAGATAGACTTTAAGACAAAGATTGTAATAAGAGACAAAGAAGGTCATTATATAATTATAAAGCAGTCAATCCAACAAGAGAATGTAACATTTGTAAATATTTATGCACCCCAAAAAGGAGCACCTAAATATATAATATTAATGACACAAAAGGGAAAAAAAGACAGCAATAACAGTAATAGTAAGGGACTTAAACACCCCACTTTCGTCAATGGATAGATATAGAATATCAAACAGAAAATCAACAAGGAAACATTAGACTTAAATAATATGTTAGACCAGATGGACTTAACATACGTTTACACAACATTCCATTCAAAAGCAATAGAATACACATACTTCTCATTTACACATGGAACATTCTCCAGTATAGATCATGTATTCGACCACAAAACACATCTTAGGTTTAAGACGATTGAAATCATATCAAGTATCTTTTCCAACAACAGTGGTGTGAAACTAGAAATCAATTACAAGAAGAAAACTGGAAAATTCACAAATATGTGGAGATTAAATAGCATGCTACTGAACAACCAGTGGGTTGAAAAGAAATTAAAAAAAATATCTTGAGACAAATGAAAATGGAAATACAATATACCAAAACTTATTGGATACAGTAGTAGCAGTTTTAAGAGGGAAATTCATAAGGATAAACCCCTACATGAAGAAAAAAGAAAATATCAAACAACCTACCTTTGTATCTCAAGGAACTAGAAAAAGGAGAAACTAAGACAAAAGTTAGTAGAAGGAAGAAAGTAACGAAGGTCAGAGTAGAAATAAATGAAATCGAGACTAAAAAGACAACAGAAAAGATCAGTGAAACTGAGAGCTGGTTCTTTGATAAGATAAACAAAATAGATCATTAGCCAGATTCATTAAGAAAAGAAGAGAGAGGACTCAAATAAATAAAATCAGAAATGAAAGAGGAGACGTTACAATTGATACCTCAGAAATACAAAGGATCATAAGAGACTACTATGAAAATTATATGCTAACAAATTGGACTATCTACAAGAAATGGATAAATTCCTAGAAACATAGAACGTACCAAGACTGAATCATGAATTAACAGAAAATCTGAACAGACCAATTATTAGTAAGGAGATTGAATCAATAATCAAACCTGGGCTTCCCTGGTGGCGCAGTGGTTGAGAATCTGCCTGCCAATGCAGGGGACACGGGTTCGAGCCCTGGTCTGGGAAGATCCCACATGCCGCGGAGCAACTAAGCCCGTGAGCCACAACTACTGAGCCTGTGCGTCTGGAGCCTGTGCCCCGCAACAAGAGAGGCCGCGACAGTGAAAGGCCCGCGCACCGCGATGAAGAGTGGCCCCTGCTTGCCACAACTGGAGAAAGCCCTCGCACAGAAACGAAGACCCAACACAGCCAAAATTTAAAAATAAATAAATTAAAACAAAGAAAAACAAAAACCAAAAAACATGTAGGGAAAAAACCAAGTCAGCCACAACATTAAAAAAAAATAATAATCAAACCTACCAACAAACAGAAGTCCTCACCCAGGTGGCTTCACTGGTGAATTCTACCAAACATTTAAAGAAAAATTAATACCAATCTTTCTCAAACTCTTCCAAAAAAGAGAACAGGAGGCAACACTTCCAAACTCATTCTATGATACCACCATTACCCTGATACCAAAACCAGACAAGGACACTACAAGGAAAGAAATTTACAGGCCAATATCCCTGATGAAGATGGATGCAAAAATTCTGAACAAAATATTAGCAAACTAAGTCAACAATACATTAAAAAGACCATACACCATGATCAAGTGGGATTTATTCCAGGGATTCAAGGATGGTTCACTATCTGCAAATCAATGTTATAAACCACATTAACAAAATGAAGGATAAGAATCATATGATCATTTTAATAGACGCAGAAAAATATTTGACAAAATTCAACATTTATTTATGAAAAAACTCTCAAAAAGGTGGGTATAGAGGGAACATGCGTTAATGTAATAAAGGCCATATGTGACAAGCCTGCAGCTAATCTCATATTCAACAGCGAAAAACATAAAGTTTTTTCTCTAAGATCAGGAATAAGACAAGGATGCCCACTCTTGTCACATTTATTCAGTATAGGCTTGGAAGGAAGGAAAGAAGAAGTAAAACTGGTTCTATTTGCAGATGACATGACATTATATATAGAAAACCTTAAAGATTCCACCAAAAAAAGTTAGAACTAATCAATGAATTCAGTAAGTTGCAGGATACCAAATCAATACATAAAAATCAGTTGCATTTTTATACGCTAATAACAAGTTATTATGAAGAGAAATTAAGAAAACAATCCATTGACAATTACATCAAAATGAATAAAATAGCTAGGAATAAACTTAACCAATGAGGTGAAAGATCTGTACACTGAAACCTATAAAACACTGATGAAAGAAATAGAAGACACAAACAAATGGAAAAATATTCTAGGTTCATGGATTGGAAGAATTGATATTAAAATGTCCATACTATCCAAATCAATTTACAGATTCAAGGCAATTCCTATCAAAATACCAATGGCATTTTTCACAGAACTAGAATAAATAATCCTAAAATTTATATAAAACCACAAAAGACCTGGAATAGCCAAAGCAATCTTAAGAAAGAAGAACAAAGCTGGAGGCAACATGCTTCTTGTTTTCAAACCGTATTACAAAGCTACAGTAATTGAAACAGTATGGTACTGGCACAAAAATGGAAACATAGGTCAATGGAACAGAATCAAAAGCCCAAAAGTAAACTCTCCTATGTATGGTCAATTAATTTACAACAAAGGAGACAAGAATATACAATGGAGAATGGATAATCTCTTCAATAAATTGTGTTGGTAAAACTAGACAGCCACATGCAAGAGAATGAAGCCCTATCTTACACCATACACAAAAATTAACACAAAAATTAACCCAAAATAGATTAAAGACTTGAACAGAAGACCTGAAACCTTAAAACTCCTAAAAGAAAACATAGGAGGTAAGCTCCTTGACATCAGTTGTGGCAATGACTTTTTGGATTTGACACTAAACAGAAAGGCAAAAAAGCAAAAATAAACAAGTAGGACTATATCAAACTAAAAGACTTCTGCGCAGCAAAGGAAACCATCAACAAAATGAAAAGGCAACCTATGGAATGGGAGACAATATTTGCAAATTATGTATCCGATAAGGGTTAAATATCTAAAAAGTATTTAAACTCATACAAATCAGCAGAATAAGGAAGCAAGAAACAATCTAGTTTAAAAATGGGCAGAATATCTGAATAGAGATTTTTCCAAAGAAGACATACGGAAAGCCAACAGGCACATGAAAAGATGCTCAACATCACTAATCATCAGGGAAATGCAAATCAAAACCATAATTAGGTATCGCTTCATGCATGTTAGAATGGCTATTATCAAAAAGACAAGAAATAACAAGTGTTGGCAAGGCTGTAGAGAAAAGGGAAACCTTGTACACTGTTGGTGGGAATGTAAATTGGTGCAGCCACTGTGGAAAACAGTATGGAGGCTCCTCAAAAAATAAAAATTAGAACTGCCATATGGTCTAGCAATTCCATTTCTGGGTACTTATCTAACAGAAACAGAATCACTGTCTCCAAAAGATACCTGCATCCCCATATAGATTGCAGCATTATTTCCAATAGCCAAGACATGGAAACAAACTAAGTGTCCATGGATGAATGAATGGATAAAGAAAATATAGTGTATATACACAATGAGATATTATTCAGCCATAAAAATGAAGGAAATCCTGCCATCTGTGGCAACATGGATGGATATGGAGGGTAAGTGAAATAAGACAGTCAGAGAAAGACAAATACTTATAATGTCACTTATATGTGGAATCTTAAAAACTAAGTTAAAATTTAAAAAAACAAACTCATGGATACAGAGAATAGATTTGTGATTACCAGAAGCAGGTGTGTGTGTGGGGTAGGGGGGTGTGTGGGAAAATGGGAGAAATGAGTCAAGGTGGTGCAAAGGTACAAACTTCCAGTTGTAAGATAAATAAGTCCTGGGAATGTAATATACAGCATGGTGAGTACAGTTAACAATACAGTGTTGTATATTTAAAAGTTGCTAAGAGAGTAGATCTTAAAAGTTCTCGTCACAAGGAAAAAAATTGTTATTATGTGCTGTAATGGATGTTAACTAAACTCATGGTAATCATTTTGCAATATAAACATGTATCAGATAATTATACTGTATGACTAAAACTAATACAATGTTATATGTCATTTATATCTCAATAAAAAAAAAAAATTCTGCATAGAGCCCAAATGGCCAGGTCTTTATACTGCCACTTTGCTCAGTCAGTAGAAGTGGGCTGCCCTGGGAAGGGCCTAACCTCCACATAGGTGGTTCTCTGCAGCTGAGACAGAAGGAGCTGATAGCTAGAGGCTGTCTGCAGACCACATCTGAAAGGTACACTCAAATATCTACCACAGTAACTTATATAAATGTTTCAGTACGGGGCACTTAGGATTAAGGCTGCTACCAGTAATACAAAAAAAAAAAAAGAAAAAATTAATTTTGAAAAATCCAGTTTTAGAATAAACATGAAATAGATAAACTACCAAGTTCTAAAAGTAAAGTTCAAGGCAATGAAAAACATTCAGAGACCTCATCCTACTACTCCCATTTTAGTATCTCCATTAATGTTGGCTAGTTCCAGAATTAGATGAAGTTTTTCTGGTGATTAGTGTCATCTCTTGGTACAGCACACAAGAATTTTAAAACATTAGGTTTTCTTTATCATTTTAAGAAAATATCACTTGTCAAATTGGTATAAATTATAGGTGCATTGGCAACACATAATAATTAATTAAACCTCTTAAAGTTTGTTAAAATAGTTACAAAGGTAATGGGATATTTTTCTCTAAGCAATTTTAATCCAGTTAGAAGGTTTTGGGTGTGTCAAGGAATCTAAGACAGAAGGTTATACCACCACCTTGTGGTAAAATGACTGTAGAGCAAACAATTAAATTGTTCTGAAAAAATGCAAAAATGAAAATACTCATACCTAATATGGATACCTAATATCTAGGAGAAGAGAGATCTAAATACACAGAGCACTATAAATACTTTAGATTTAAAGGAAAATGTTCTGCTAGCTGTTGTCACTGGATTTCAGTACTTTGTTCATTTTTAAACTTCAGCAGTGTAAAGCTGGTGAGGCAAAATATTACATGCTTTTAAAAAAGTTGGGATCAGTTATGTTATAAGAGATTTTACTAACTCAATATTGCCATATCATATTTGAATTGTTAATAGTTTATATGCATCCCTAAAATACAAATTAGAATTTTCAGTACTTTTAAACTGATAAAGCATTTTATATCTGTTTTTACTACATTGTGTAGTATGAATTTCACTGGGATATTTCTGTAACAGAGCACAAAATACTTTCTTTACATATCACTTTTTTTTTTACAATAAAATACAAAAGCATTCACCTCTTTATAATACATCACTTGCCCAAATCCTCAAAATCAGGGTGAAAATAGTATTGAAGAGCCTGAATGAAACATTATTGTAATTTTATAATCTTGATTTTAAAATCTTGAGGTAAAGGATGCAGTGCTGGGAATAGGTGATTTTAAGCATCTTTTAAGCAGAGCAGTGAAACTCAAAGACAACTATCAATCAATAGTTTTTAAACTTGTTTAACAGTAAGAATCATAAGGGACATTTGTTCAAAGTACAGTTTACTAGGTCCCAATTCCAGACACTCGGAATTAGAATCTTCAGGTTAGGACTCTGCAAAAATTACTTATGGAAAAATGTACCCCCTGGAGATTACTGTCCTGCTAACTCAGGAAACATAGCTCTAATTCAACTATAAAGCCTAACATAAGACACAGTATTAAAAGACCAGATAAATAAGAATCCCTGTTAATATAAGTGTTGGTCTTCTTATCTGCAAAGAGGGTAGCAGTGATTGTATTTAAGTAATGATAGGACAGCGAGCACTGACTCGCTGTACATAAAACACCTCGCACAGTGCCTGGCACAAAATAAGGCCTTAGATAATGTTAGCTGTGATAACTGCATATCATCATCATTATCAGAGTGATTTCAATTCTTATAATTTATATATCATTTAAGAAAAATTCATTTGCAATAGAAATCTAATTTCTACAGTTATTAAAGCTGTAGAGAAATTAAACTATGAAACAAAAATAAGCCGTTCTCATGAGTTATATTTGTTTTTATAAATCTTGAAATTACACTTTTTGCAAGTTTTTTTTTTAACTTCAAAGAGTTATACCACCACCTTGTGGCAAAATGACCGTAGAGCAAACAACCATTTACCAGCTTGTTCCTTAGTCATCGCGGAGAAAAAAATTATTTATTCAAGTGAGGAAACAAAACGTAATTGTACAAATATTGGTCAATAAATGTAAATGTGTGAATGAATAAGTGAACAAATTAGCAAACTAATCCCTAAACAGAAAAGTAAAACTGAGAAATGCAACTCTCACTTGAAAATTGCATATCTTTCAGAGGCAGGAATCTGCCAACTTACTGTCTTGCCAGGTGTTCAAGTTGCCCTGGGCCTGCGGAGCCAAGTGAAGAGTCGCAGTTCAAGCTTTGAAAAGGCAGCGTTGTCAGGGCATTGGGTATCAGGTCCTGGTTACAGGCAACTCCCACGACATCTCAGACAGCTCACTGTAGGTAGGACAGTGGGCAGGTGTGTCAGCCAAGTGATGCTTGCCATAACACGTTTGCAGATAGATACGTTATACACAGAATGGGCATCCCTGAAATCCTAAGTGTGTTGTTCAAATCCTCTTAGAAAAATATTTTGGATGAATTTTACGTGGAATCCCATCTTCCTACCTCCCCTTCCCATCTTGACCATTTTCAAAATGATGGCATAACTGATTTAGAATGTCAGCACAGCTTTCATGAAAATTTTAGGTTATTTCAATTTTGTTGTTTGAAATGAATGTTCAAAAATCAAACATTTATCTAATCTACCTCAAATGTGAAACGTGTCGATATTTATTTCTCTTCTGACAATTTGTATCAGCTCAAATGTACATTTTACTGCTTATCCACTTTTTGTGACCATAATTTTAAAAAGCCATTTGGTGTAAAATAAGCAATTGATTGTAAGCTCCTCAGCATTTTCCTATTTTTTTCTTTAATGAAACGTCTCTGAACTCACCTTGACATTTCCTACTTAATTCTTACCCACTGGTATCCAATTATCACTCTATTAACATATACACCCAATAATAGCTTCCTTAATTTACTTCACCATGCTAATAATTAGCAGGAGATTACCCATGAATGTAGGGATGAGGAAGGGAACATTTACTAATATATATTTCTGAATTTAGAGACCCATGATAGTCCATAGACTAACATAATCAGAAAAAAGTTTCCCGTTTAAAAAAAAAAGCATCTTAAAAAGTAAAATGCAGGAAGATGAAACTTAATAAGAACATGAAAAAGCAACTACTGTATAGCACAGGGAACTATACTCAATATCTTGTAATAACCTATAATGGAAAAGAATCTGAAAAAGAATATATATATATTATATAATATATATAAAAATTAATCTTAATATATGTATATATAAAAATGAATCACTCTCCTGTATACCTGAAACTAGCACAACATTGTTAATTAACTATACTTCAGTAAAAAATCCAATCAAATCAAAGTATATTACAAACACTAAAAAAAAAGAAAGACAAGGCTTCAACAAAGCTTACTTATTACTCAATAATAATTTAAAACTTTCCAAATATAATGCACCAAGCCATCCACATACAGTGATCAAGTTGTACCTTATAAATGTGGTCTTCAATGAGCATCTCAGATAAGGAGAAGAAAAAAAAATACTATGGGAACAATTCACTGCCTAAGTAGCAAATCTGAGGAGACTTCAGAGATGAGAGAGGTGACTTCTGAGAGTAGTACTACTCCCCTGCTACTAACTCTTCTCTCCTTGCTAATCACTACTCAACACAGTGTGACCCTTCTCACCGTCTAGAAAATTCCTCTTTTTTGACTACCTTGACAGCCTCTTACCTGGTTACTGAAGAAGGGAAGAAAAAGAGCTGTTTCCTCTACCCTTCTAAGTTCTTGACAGAGACCCCTCTAACAAAAGACAGATTGACAAGAGAAAAGCATACAAATTCGTTTATTGTAAGTTTCACGTAACACCGGAAACTTCATTAGAAAAGGAAGACCTGAAGAAGTGGTTAAACCTGAGAGTGTTTCTGTTTGGTTGGAAGAAGAGTAGAAAGTCATGGAAAATATGATAGGACAAAAAGGGGTATGAGTTTAATGCGGTAAATTAGGGGAAATAGCAAAGCCTTTTCAGTCTAATTCCTCTTGACGTCTTGGAGATGAGGATGAACATTTTCTCTGGGTATAGAAAAGGCACCCCTCACATAAGGGTCTTACGATCTCCTGCAGGGGAAGGTCAGAGAGTCCTTTCTACATATGCTCTTTCTCAAATTCCTTCAGCTGAAAATATTCAGTATGCCACGGTGTCATATTTTGGGTTAGTGTGTCCTGAACCCCGATCAACAGATTCACACAATTAGTTTCATAACAAAATGGAATTTAATTGGCAGCTCTAAGTTCCAGAAGTAAGTTGTTCTGTAGACTTCTTCAAAGACACTGAGAATGTAATTTGAAATGAGATCTAAAGGGTGATTATTAGGTGGGCAAAGGGAAAAGCCTAGGCAAATGTTGTGGGGCAACATGGAAACAAGGGTGATTTGAGAAACTGCAAAGTCAGCATGGCTGCAGCAGAGAGAAAGAGCAGAGAGTAATGAGAGAAGAGGCGAGGCAGGGGCCCAGTCACATCAGCCTTTGTAGGATCGATCCTAAGCAATGGAAGCTCTATTTTTAGTAGTTTTTGTTGTTGTTGTTGTTTTAATGAGTCATCAATTTTATACACATCAGTGTATACATGTCAATCCCAATCGCCCAATTCATCACACCACCACCACCACCGCCCCGCAGGTTTTGTTTGTTTTTAAGGAACCTCCATATTGTTCTCCATAGTGGCTGTACCAACTTACATGCCCACCAACAGTGTACAAGGGTTCCCTTTTCTCCACACCCTCTCCAGCATTAATTGTTTTTAGAGCTACCATAAGTTCTAGCAATCCTACTCCCGGGCATATATCCAGAGAAGACCATAATTTGAAAAAGATACACGCACCCGAATGTTCATTGCAGCACTATTTACCATAGCCAGGAAATGGAAGCAACCTAAATGTCCGTCAACAGATGAATGGATAAAAAAGACATGATGTGTGTGTGTGTATACATATATATATGATGGAATATTACTCAGGCATAAAAAAGAATGACAAAAAATAGTAACATTTGCAACATGATGGACCTAGAGATTGTCATACTGAGTGAAGTAAGTCAGAGAAAGACAAATATTATATGATATTGCTTATATGTGGAATCTAAAATCATGGTACAAAACAGAAAGAGAGTCACAGATGTAGAAAACAATCTTATGGTTACCAGGGAGGATGGGAGGGAGGGATAAATTGGGAGATTGGGATTGACATATACACACTATATATATAAAATAGATAGCTAATAAGGACCTACTGTATAGCACAGGAAACTACTCAGTACTATGTAATGACCTATATGGGAAAAGGATCTAAAAAAGAGCAGATATATATATATATATATATATACACACATGATTCACTTTGTTGTACAGCAGAGACTGACACAACATTGCAAATCAAGTATACTCTAATAAAATTTTTTTTTTAAAAAAGCAATGGAAAAACATTGAATCTTAAAACTGGGGAGGAAATGATGATATTTCCCTTCCAGGTAAAAGTTTTCCTTCAGACAATTCCTTCTTGCCTAGTGACCATGACGTGCAGCCCATCTCCAGTTGTCCTTCCTCCAGAGTTCATTGCTCAGGTGTGGGCATGTGACTAATGGGCAGCAGATCCAAAGGTGGCAGGTAACCAGTGAACTCGGTGGACAGGCTCATTAAGATTAGCTAGACCAAACCGATCCACTTTCCCAGGTATTTGAACTAATACATAAAAGTAATATTCCAGTTATCAGAAGCTGTCATGTGGTTGAGGATCTATCCCAAGAAGCCATGAATTAGTTGGTGATATTCATAAAGTTATTCTAGATTTTGACTTGGAAATAAAATTAGGTAATTTTATAATTTTAAAGTCATCTGTAGGGGGCCTCTTAAATTTACCAGCACACGTGCTACATTTTTATTCAATATCTGAAGTCACAGATTGTTGTCTGATTCTAAAATGGCAAAAATGTTCAATATGAGTTTATTTACTTCTACTTAATGAGGTTTGTATTTTTTTTCTTCCCCCCACACACTGACAAACTTCCTACTCTATTAAATAAAAGTGAATTTCATGAACACAGTGAAGGATTTGTGTGTGTCTGTGCACACGCATCTCAGTGTCACTTTTGAACCGATCTCAATTATTTTGGAAACTCACTCTTTGGTCCTCTGAACACCCCATTTCTAATGTGTGGAGGGAGGGTGTTTCCCACCACCAAGAAGTTTTCTGGACGCCAACTGGGTGTCCTACAGTTCAACTCAATTCTAACACTATATACTTGGAAACAGCATCAGATTCCACAGGTTATGGGCTCAGTCCTACCAGACCACATGGCCCTCCACTGCCACCCACCTCCTTACAAACACACACACAAACACACACACACACACACACACACACACACTTCAGACGTGACTCTCAAGTCCAGGTTATCACCTGTGCTTCTGACTGATTGACTGTAGATCAGCAATTCCAGCGACCCTCCTTGGTTTGGGGTTAATTTGCTTGAGTGGCTCACAGAGCTCAGAGAAACATTTACTTAACTGATTGCTGGTTTATTATAAAAGAATATGACTCAGAAGTAGCCAGATAAAAGAGATGCCTAGGGTAAGGTATGAGAAAGGGCATGGAGCTTCCTTGCCCTCTTTGGGTGTGACTCCCCAAATCTCCACGTGTTCACCAACTCGGAAGCTCTTGGAACCCCTCCTTTTGAGTTTTTATGGAGGCTTCCTGAAAGGCATGACTGATTACAACACTGCTGGCTGAACTCAGTCTCCAGCCCTGTCCCCTCCCCTGAGGCTGGAAGTTCAGGGGTGGGGAGGAAAGTGAAAGTTCCAACATTCTAATCAAATCTTTGACTCAGCTAGCAACCAGCCCCCATCCTTAGGTTCTTTCCAAAAGTCACCTCATTCACGAAAAAACACACCTTTGTTGTCCTTATCACTTAGGAAATTCCAAGACTTTTAGGAGATTTGTGGCAGGAGCAGGGTTTGAACACTGAATATATACTTTTTATTGTAAATTGCAACATAACACTCACCAAAATAGCTTTCAACATTATAGACTGTGAACACTATGAGGAAGGACAACTTGATTTAGCCAATTAAGTTTTTGGTGCTGTAGTTTACAGAAAAAAATATAACCCTGAATTGTGGTGCTAATGCCACCTGGTTCAATTTTCTCTATCAGCTGACCTCAACTTCATAATCCCATACCTTATACACAGTTCTGTTAACTCCAAGATTTTACTTTTGTAACAGGCCCTCACAAACAGTAAAGTATTAAGGACATCACTGAAAAGAAAAATTCCGTTGAGATAATTTTTAAGTGCATGACACCTCTGCCTCCTAGTCATCCTAGTTCCTTCACATAAATTGTGTTCAAGTGAGAAAATGTAATTTTATTTATTATTTTTAAAAATATTTATTTATTTATTGGGCTGTGGCAGGTCTTAGTTGTGGCATGAGGGATCTTTTAGTTGCGGCATGTGAACTCTTAGTTTTGGCATGTGGTATCTAATTCCCTGACTAGGGATCAAACCTGGGCCCCCTGCATTGAGAGCACAGAGTCTTAGCCACTGGACCACCAGGGAAGTCCCAAGAGAATGTAATTTTAATAATAAATCACAAAATTGGATGTGTGTTAGCAAGCTGGGGAAAAAACAAATTCCCGAAGTAGCAACCAGGAGGATTCCCTCCAAGCAGGACAGAGGAAGACTTTGCTTGGGAATTTGAGCAGCCCCAGAGGAAAGCTCTAAATACGCCAACATCAGGATTTCCACAAGGAAATGTCCCCGCCAGATCACTCTACATAAAGACCACAGTTTAAGAAATTCATCTGCTCTCAGAGTTTCCGTTTGGGTTTCTAATGTACCACTCTTAACTATGAGCAAACAGGCAAGCAACAAAACAGGTAGAAAAAAAAGAAAAAGAAAATATGAATTAAGTGGAGAGAAGAAAAACATTATTAAAATAGCGTAAGTATCCTCAGAGCCATAAGATATTGCATTCATAAATTAAATGGATGCTTTGAAAAAGTAACATTCAAAGAACTAGTAGAGATATTTTGAAAATTGAAACTATTAGAGCAGAAAAGAAAAATTCACAAGATTTAGAATATGAAGTCAACAATTCTCGCATAAACTAGGGTAAAGAAGCAAATAAATAGGAAACAGTGAGGGGGAAAAAGAAAGGAAACAGTCCAAGAGATCTGATAGAAATTTCCAAAAAGAGAAAAAAGTCCATAGAAAGGATAAAGTCATGAATAAAATAATTTTCAAAAGATTAGCAGATCTGGAGAATATAAGTTTGCACTCAAAAGGGATTTACACACAGAGTGCCTAACATAATGGAAGGAAACAGAGCCCATCAAAGTATCTACCTGCAAAATAGAGGAATATTGACAAGGTGAGAGAGAAAGAGAGAGAGAGACAACCAGGTTTCAAAGAAAATAATTTGAATGATTTCAGTCACATTTGGGCCTAGAAGACAGTGGAGAAATACCTTCAAAATTTTGTGAGACGCCACTTTCCAATCTAGTGTTCTATACCTTGCCAAACTATTAAGTAGAAAGATGACAGAATAAGGGAATATTCACATATGTAAATTCTCAAAAAATGTTTCCCATGCATCTCTTTATTAGGAATATGCTGGAAGATATACTCCACCCAAACAGGAAGTAAACAAACAAACAAACACTCCCTTCTTCCCCAACAGGAGATGGAACCCAGGAAATAGGAGATCCTACAAAAGAGACAGGTGAAGGGAATTAAAGTGATAGTGAAATGTGTCCAGGACCAAAGGTGGGCACAGAGAGGAACGAGTCCAGGTTGTAGCAGCTTAGAAGTTTCCAGGAAAGTTATTTTTTAGTAAGAAGAGAAAATTCGGAGAAGACCTAATGTGTTTGGATATAATAAGAAGTTTATTATACAACAGAAGGAGGCTTTGGAGTTGAATTAGTGAAGAGTACATATAAACTTGATAGAATATGAAAGAGAGAAAATATTAGCTCAAAGTTAAACAAAATGTACAAGAAAAAGTGATCATAGTATACTGGATTCAGTCCTAAAAAACAAAACCAAAATTTCACTCTTACCAAGTTGAAGGGGTGTGTGTGTGTGTGTGTGTGTGTGTGTGTGTGTGTGTGTGTGTGTAGTGGGGGTTGAGAAGGGATTGTAAAAAGATATAAATCCTCATCTTCCAAAAATGGGAAGTCAAAAGGTAATTTCAATGAGAAAATACAGGAAGTAGAAACATGTATAAACATGTTACATGGAGATACAGAGGTAAACACCAAAAGATCAAGTTGAAAAATTCAAAGTGGTTGCCACTTGGAAGCAGGAAGTGGGATGGTAGAAGCTTAATAGAGTCATTAGAAACTTCAAGTTTTGGGCCAGCATTTCCATAAATAACAACCTCAAATAAAGGGAGGAAAGGAAAAGGAAGTGAAAAAATAATAAAATCTGGAAGAATATAACGAAAAACGATTCTATGCCTTTCTCTATGGCTTGAATATGTAGCAACGAAGGTATATCATATTTATAATAAAAGACTTATTTTAAAAATTAAGTATATACATAAATAAACAAGTAATGCACAAACACACTGGCCTAGACAGCCTATGGTATAGTGAACATATCATTATTAGCAGCAGCTTTTGGAAACAAAACCTATTGTTCCTTTAGTTTTATCATTATGAGATTAACATTTTAAAAGGCAAAGAAGCATAAAGACATAGAAATTTTCTCCCACTGCTGTAAATACTATTCTTCTCTCATTGCCTTTCATGTGACAGTAACATGTTCTCCAATGATCACAGTGATTTGTGTACTTGAATAGTACTTTTACTTAATTGCCTGATTCTGCTCATGATACTTCTTTTAAAAATTACACTAGTTTTCTGATATGGGGGGAATTTTCACATTCTCTAAATTTCACTTTTTTAGGTGTATTGAGTATCAGAAAGTTATAGTCTTCCTATCTTAATACAGACATAGACTTTGGAACATGACGAGACAGGTTTAAATACTAGCTCTGCCATTCAATAGCTGTGTAACTCTGCTCAGATTATATTGTATTTCTGAGTTTCAATTTCCGTATTTTAAAAATGGCAATTATAATGCCTACATTGTAGGTGTGTTATAAAGATTATAAATAATTTGTGTAACACAGTAGGTGCTCAATAAATGATTACTTTTGCTATTAATTTAGGTTAGCTAGGAAAGGGAAAAAGTGCATCTTATATCCAAATTTTCTAAAACATGATGTCTCAAATTGATAGAGATCATGCTTTTTTTTGACATAAAATACAATGGAATAGTATTGGGGTGTTCTTCATGAACTGCAAACAGCCTGTTTTCTGTTTCCCACAGGAACTGCTTTTGGGATGCTTTTAGGACAGCCTGAGTGGCATATTGGTGGTACTAATGGTATATTGATTTGGGTTTATATTAAATGCAATTTTCTTTAAACATGGGAACCCCCTCCCCCCCACCCCCTCCAAATACACTCTCTGCATAAAGACAGAAGTCTCTACAAAATATTGAGAGGTAGAAGTAGGGAAGGGTGCATTTGTATGGGATGTTGACATCTTTTATCTATATAACTGTGTATAAGTGAATAGAAAACTAAAACACTTTAAATCTAGATTTTGCTATTAAGGACAAATGATGAAAGCAGAAAGTTGAAGACCCAAAGCTGTCAGAAAAATCTGACTAAGCCTCATTAGTCATTTAAGAAATAAATCATAAATAGATCACAATAGAAAGGCTGTCGACTCTGAGGGACTGCTGAGCATACACTTTGTGCATCTTTGTGCATATTTAAAGTGATGAAAGGGAAAAAGCCTACAACCAAGATTACTCTACCCAGCAAGGATCTCATTCAGATTTGACGGAGAAATTAAAACCTTTACAGACAAGCAAAAGCTGAGAGAGTTCAGCACCACCAAACCAGCTTTACAACAAACGCTAAAGGAACTTCTCTAGGCAAGAAACACAAGAGAAGGAAAACACCTACAATAACAAACCCAAAACATTTAAGAAAATGGGAATAGGAAAATACATATCGATAATTACCTTAAATGAAATGGATTAAATGCTCCAACCAAAAGACATAGACTGGCTGACTGGACACAAAAACAAGACCCGTATATATGCTGTCTACAAGAGACCCACTTCAGACCTAGGGACACATACAGACTGAAAGTGTGTTGATGGAAAAACATATTCCATGCAAATGGAAATCAAAAGAGAGTTGGAGTAGCAATTTTCATATCAGACAAAATAGACTTTAAAACAAAGACTATTACAAGAAACAAAGAAGAACACTACATAATGATGAAGGGATCAATCTACAAAAGAAGATATAACAATTGTAAATATTTATGCACCCAACATAGGAGCACCTCAATACATAAGGCAAATGCTAACAGCCACAAAAGCGGAAATTGACAGTAACACAATCATAGTGGGGGACTTTAACACCCCCTTTCACCAATGGACAATTCATCCAAAAGGAAAATAAATAAGGAAACACAATCTTTAAATGATACATTAAACAAGATGGACTTAATTGATATTTATACGACATTCCATCCAAAAACAACAGAATACACTTTCTTCTCAAGTGCTCATGGAACATCCTCCAGGATAGATTTTATCTTGGGTCACAAATCAAGCCTTGGTAAATTTAAGAAAATTGAAATTGTATCATGTATCTTTTCCGACCACAACACTATCAGACTAGATATGAATTACAGGAAAAAATTTGTAAAAAAAATACAAACACATGGACGCTAAACAATACACTACTTAATAACCAAGAGATCACTGAAGAAATCAAAGAGGAAATAAAAAATTACCTAGAAACAACTGACAATGAAAACACAATGACCCAAAATCTAAGGGATGCAGCAAAAGCAGTTCTAAGAGGGAAGTTTATAGCAATACAATCCTACCTCAAGAAAAAAGAAAAATCTCAAATAAACGACCTAAACTTACACCTAAAGCAATTAAAGAAAGAATAATAAAAAAAACCCAAAGTTAGCAGAAGGAAAGAAATCATAAAGATGAAATCAGAAATAAATGAAAAAAAAATGAAGGAGGGCTTCCCTAGTGGCGCAGTGGTTGAGAATCTGCCTGCCAATGCAGGGGACACAGGTTCAAGCCCTGGTCTGGGAAGATCCCACATGCCGCGGAGCAGCTAGGCCCGTGAGCCACAACTACTGAGCCTGCGCGTCTGGAGCCTGTGCTCCGCAACAAGAGAGGCCACGATAGTGAAGAGGCCCGCGCACCGCGATGAAGAGTGGCCCCCACTTGCCGCATCTAGAGAAAGCCCTCGCACAGAAACGAAGACCCAACACAGCCAAAAATAAATATAAAAATTTTAAAAAAAGTTTAAAAAAAAGAAATTAATAAAACAATGCATAAAGGCTGGATAGGGTGTGGAGAAAAGGAAACCCTCCTGCACTGTTGGTGGGAATGTAAACGGATACAGCCATTATGGAGAACAGTATGGAGGTTCCTTAAAAGCTAAAAATAGAACTATCATATGACCCAGCAATTCCACTACTGGGCATATACCCAGAGAAAACTATAATTCAAAAAGATACATGTACCACAATGTTCACTGTAGCACTATTTACAATAGCCAGGACATAGACGCAACCTAAATGTCCATCGACAGATGAATATATAAAGAAGACGTGGCACATATACACAATGGAGTACTACTCAGCCATAAAAACGAACAAAATTGAGTTATTTGTAGTGAGGTGGCTGGACCTAGAGTCTGTCATACAGAGTGAAGTATGTCAGAAAGAGAAAAACAAATACCGTACGCTAACACATATATATGGCATCTAGAAAAATGGTACTGACGAACCTAGTGACAGGGCAGGAATAAAGACACAGATGTAGAGAACGGACTTAAGGACACAGGGGGGAAGGGGAGACAGGGACGTAGTGAGAGAGTAGCACTGACATATATACACTACCAAATGTAAAATAGCTAGTGGTAAGCTGCCGCATAGTACAGGGAGATCAACTCGGTGCTTTATGTCCCCCAGAGGGGTGGGATAGGGAGTGTGGGAGGGAGGCTCAAGAGGGGGGGGTATCGGGAATATATGTATACATATAGCTGATCCACTTTGTTGTAAAGCAGAAACTAATACAATGTTATAAAGCAATTATACTCCAATAAACATGTATTTGAAAAACCCACAGCATTGTAAATCAACTACACTTGAAGATATTTCTTTAGTGCAAAAAAATTTGGGAATGTAAGTTTTATTGTGTGTGTGTACCACAGGTTCAATATATATGAATTATGTCAAATTGATTACATTGTTTTTCAACATAAAGAATTTTTGATACTTTACATCAGCTTCATAATATAAATGCAGAAAAACTATATTAATTCTTTCTAAAGTTCAGAAATAGCCATTTTGCTCATTCGGTATACTATAAACCACTAACTTTATTGAAAAGGGATTCGTGACCGACCTCTTCCTTCCAAAGAAATATTTCTCCACTCACACAAGTTTAATAGAATGTTCCGCCATGAACTGACTTCCCACCTTAGAGGCACGAGATTTGCATCCTGAAATCTCTTTCTTGCAAAAATGTCCAATTAGCATCCTAGCATTACAGAAAAGAAATGCTTTTTTTCCAGATCTCAAAGTCCATACAGCTTTAGTCAAGACATCATGTATTTTTTTTACACACACACACTGTATTTTATTTTTACAAGAGATAAATCAACTGACACCAAGCATTGTAAATGGATGACCACAACAAAAGCAACAATGATTGCAATTACCAAACACGAAACACACTCATACTATGTCATGATATTGACATTCAGTCCAGTAATCCTCCACTGTAACTGCTCCTTTACTTTGCAGTGAAAGACATCATGTATTTTTAAATTATCAGCACTCACCTGAGGTCTTTAAAAATCAACAAAAACATAATTTTGTCTTCTCTTTCATTTATTCTGATTCTAAGTGGTCATTTCTAAATGAAAGTGTTTAAGTATGTTAACGTCATCTTATAACATCATATTTCCAATGACTACCGTGTCTCCAAAGATGAAATATGAGGAACTCACAAGTAGGCTCTACAAAGTTTTACTCTCTGAATCTGTATGACCCTTCTGCTGAACTCCACACTGTTCATTATTCTCTGAGAATCTTCTTTTTCTTGTATGGCCATCTCACATGCTCTTTCATTTCATGAAGTTTTTTCCTACAATTTTATGCCTAGTCTATTTCTGAGAAAATGCATTATTTCAGAGTGATATTTATAGACACAAAGACTTCTCTATAATTCCCTCAGAGTTTCAAGAACTCCTTCTTCTTCTTCTTTTTTAATACCTAGATTCTGAAGCTCTCCACAAAGCATTACTAAAATTGCATTTACATAAGTATCTACATATTAATCACACATTAATGCATTTACAATTGTATTATGATTTATTGTTAATTTTGGAGCATAAACATAGCTGTCTTATTTACCACCCTCTTGGAAATCACTTTAATATTTGCACTTAGGACTTGAAAGAGAATGGATAAATAAAAACCTGAAGAATATGCAGATACAATTTATATATTTCTCATAAAATTAGGTGATTATCTAAACTTTATCCAGAAAAAAGAAGAGCCCAGATACTTTGCAGGCATGATACTCGAGAATGTATGGTCTTCTAGCAGGAAAACATGCAGTAATCCATGTGGCAGAGTTTACCTGTGACCAGCTGGGGTTAGTGACCTATGCATTCCTTACATGCAACATATCAGGAGTGGAAAAAGGGAATTTGTCAGTTGTGGCAATAAGTATAATAAAGTTTTGTAGCAGGTCATGCTCATATATTCAACACAGGTACAATCAAAATTTTGCTCAATTCTGATAAATCTAAGTCTGTATCTGTTACCATGTCTTTAACGAGGAAATGTCAGAACTGACTAAAAAAAAAAGTGTTTTGTTTGTTTGTTTGTTTTAATTACAGTCACGGTGAGTAAGACATAGCTCAGAACAGCTAATGTGACGTAGTGATTCTCTCATCAGGAAATACAGTTTCTACTTCCCTGTTTATTCTTCACATCCTGTAGTAAGTAAAGTTTCAATGAAAGATAAATCTACAGGGCGAAAAGAAAAGAAAACTTACATGTGTGGATAAGATCATTTTGACAGGTTTTACCACGTATGTCAGTGTTTCTGGGGATGGACACAAGCCAGAGCTCCCTACTCTGACATTTTCACTGATGTCATTCCCCTTGATCCTCAATTTGAAAGTGGATAAAAATGTTTTCTATGTTTTCTTCTTTAAGAAATTAAATAAAGAATGCTTTCTAGACATGATTCTCTAATGATTTTCAGTCAGTGGTCATCAACGGAGGAAAAGCACAGAATCTCATCCCCACAGAAGGGTGACATTCAGTCAGGTAAGAAAATTCTCCCCGAAATCAGAGCTTCATCTTTAACATGCAATCAAAGGCTTTCACAGGTTCTTCATCACTCTGCACTCAGCCCTACCATATGGGATTGGCTCTGAGAATCTCACATCAGATGACTGACAAACATGGCATAGTACACTGATCTGGTACCAGATCCTGCCTCTCTTAATGATCTCCTGCAGGGACATTGGAATATTCTAGGATATTTCCTGGAGCCCTCTACTCTATACAGGTACACTTCCAAGTAGAAACAGAAGCTTTGATTTTCACTGGGACCCCTGCTCTGTCCAACCAACCTCTCTAGAAATATGATGTTCTAATCTCTCCTGATTAGAACATTTCAAGGTCTCTCCCTGTGCTAATTTAGTAAAGATAAAAGAGAAACAAGAAGGAGCAAACTATGCAGGGAGCACTGTATAAGATTCCTTTACTTAATGTATTTGCCTGATATACCCAAATGTTGAGAAATATAGATTCATTTCATAATGGTCAAGAAAAGAGGAGGAGGAACCTCCATGCCAACAGTATATATAAAATGGAATCAATATTGCATAAGCTCCAGCTTAAGCTTAGCTACGAGGTACTAACTCTTCTCATAAAGAAGCAATAGTTCTCCATCATTTGAAGCACACTGAGGACTCAGACAGCTGGACACTGAGGGTGTAGTCTCCTCACTCGAATTCTGTACCTGCATCACAGAGCCATGAAATATTCCCAAAGAATGATTAAGGATGTGGTGGGGAGCCGAAATAAAAAAGATGAATCCATAGTCTGCTCTACCATCTGTTCTGCTGGATATTACCACCATCTTGGCCCAATATGACCTTCCCACTTCTCTCTGGGCCTCCCTACTTTCCACCTCCATCCTCTCATTATATCTTACCTACACTTGGAAACGACTCTAGTTTTTCCATTTATCTTTATCAACAAGTAATCCAAATAGCAACTGTGTATATAACTCCTTAGGAACATCAGGTCTGATTCAGTAATAATACATGACCTTCGAAGTCCAAAGTTTTCCTAATTCACTTTATTATTTTTTTTCTAATTTCCATGTACTTACACTCTTAAGACCTCCACTCTTCTCAGGTTCGTCTTCCCTGCAAAATCTGTCAACCTAGACATAGACTTAAGTACCACCCTCTAATTATCTCCTAGGGAATCCAGTTTTTAAAAAAGCCTCAGCAAGCCTTATGGACTTTATTAAAGACTCTTTAAGATAACCCATGGGAGATAGCAGTGCACCCATAGATATCTATTTAATACACCCTCAGAGTAATTTTTTTTTAATAAAGACTCTTCTGGCCAATGAAGACTCTCAGCTCTTCTTCTTCAACATATGCAGTGTCTCACCCTTCTGATTACTCTCTGCTCTATCCCAGGTCCACTCCCTTTCCTGATATTACATTCTTTCCCAATTGTGTATGTTGGTAAAATCAAATAACATAAAATATAACATGTTAATTATTATAAAGTGCACCGTTCAGTGATATTAAATACATTCATATTATTGGGCGATCAACATCACCATTTATCTTTCTAATTCTTTTCTATGTTTTAAAACTGTAACTCTGTATCCTTTAAACATAACTTTCCTTTTTGTTCCATAACCACCTGAAAAGCATCATTACCCTCCCAATTTCTATGGTTTTGACTACACTAAGTACCCCATATAATTGAAATAAGTAGTTGTATTGTTATGACTCACTAAAAGTCACAAAAATGGCATTTTTGGTAGCTAAATTTCCTCAAGATTCATCCATGTTGTAGCATATTCCTAGATCTTTTCCTTCTTAAGGCTGAATAATATTGTATTATATGGGTATACCACACTTTGCTTATCCAGCAACTAGTGGATGAACACTTAGGTTGCTTTCATATTTTAGCTACTCTGATTATTACTGCTCTAAACACTGGAGTACAAATATTTCTCTAAGACCCTGATTTCAATTCCTTTGGGTATACCTCATAGTAAAATTCCTGGATCATGTAGTAATTCTATTTTTCAATATCTGAAAAATTGCCATACTCTTTTGCAAAACAGCTGTATCATTCTACATTCCCACTGACATAGCACAATGGTTCCAACTCCCTCACATCCTCACCAATACTTGTTTTCTGCTTGTGTATGCGTGTGTGTGCTTGTGTGTGTATGCATGCACACAAGTATATAAACATGCATTTAGTGATATGGAGCATCTATTCAAGTGCTTAGTCATTTGTACATCTTTTTGAAGAACCATCTATTCAAGTCTTTTATCCATTTTTGAATCAGGGTGTTTGCTTTTTGTTGAGGTGTAGGAGTTCTCTGTATATTCTGAATAGAAATCTCGTGTCAGATACATGACTTTCAAATATTTTCTCCCATCTTGTGGGTTGCCATTTTATTCTGTTTACATTTCTTTGATACACATTTTTTTTTAAATTATGTACTGCAAATTGTTAATTTTTTTGTTAGCTGTACCTTTGTTGTTCCTTCGTTTCATATGGAGGAAAACACTGCCAAATCCAATGTCATGAAGCCCTTGTCTTGTGTCTTCTTCTAAGACTTTTTATTTTATTAGGTCTTATATTTAGTTTCTTGATACGTTTTCATTAATTTTTGCATATGATGTTAGGTAAGGGTCCATCTTCCTACTTTTGCATGTTGACAACATGACTTCCCAGCACCAATGTTGAAAATACTATCCTTTCTACTTTGAAAAGTCTTGGCAACTTGTCAAAAATCATTTGGCCATATATCAGGGTTTATTTCTGGGTGTTCTATTCTATTCTATTGGTCTTGAATAAGGGAGAAAATAGTATAACCTATCCAGGTTGATGAAGAACATAAAGAAAGACCAGGACTGAGAATTAGGAGGGCAATATAAAACAGCAGGGAGTAAAAGACAGTGTGAGAGAAGATCTTGTATTTGCGAGTTCATGAAAATAGGATCATGCTAAAACCACTAAACGCCTGACTTTGAACAATACGGTAAATGTGCTAGCAAGAAACATAACACTTACCCATCTCTGGGAAATATAGTATGGGCATAAAGATAAACTACACACAAATATAGTAAACAGGGAAGGGTTTTCATGGTGTGAAAATATTGTGGGATTTGAAATACAATTTACTTCTGTTCTACCATTGTCTCTAAAATTTATCAAAGTGTACATACAAGCAATTCCAATTCTGGTAATGTGCTTGACAGGTTTATATATGAACTTCAGCAGACCAGTAAATGTACATTCATAGTAGGACTGTTCCCTAAACCAAAAAACAAAACTCAAAAACTGGAAAGACTAGAGTTCACTTTGTCAACACACATACAGATGCAATGATGGTTAACGGTCCAAAAACAGAAAGTGAACATGGGTACAAGAGGTTAATCCCTAGGCTGGGGTGGGGTGCAGAGTTTGAGGGTAACACAGGTAGAAAAGGCTTTTGTCCTATCCTTGATTTTTGAGGTATGGAAATTCACAGGTCACTATCTTCATTTCAAGATGAATGAATGCACTATTCAATTTTTTTAAACAGGCGAAGTAAACATGAGTGATAATAAATTTCAAACTGTTGCTAATCAAATAAGATACTAAGAAAAATTAAATAATATGATTTAAGAATGAAGTGTACAGATTGTCCAAGATGGTAGCATTCAAAGACCCAGAGCTTGATGCCTCTCATGGGCACACCAAAGTCACAAGTGTTTACAGAACAGCAATTGATGAAAAAGTCCGGGACCTACCGTAAAAGATGTTTTACAGCTAAAGACATAAGGAAGGCACCTCGACAAGACAGGAAGGAAGGGCAAAATCTCAATAGAGTCAAGACCCATACCACCAGGTGGGTGGCCCATAAATAGGAGAATAATTACAATTTCAGAGGTGCTCCCAGGTAGCAAGGGGTATGAACCCAACATCAGGCTCCCAAGCCCAGGGATCCTGTTCTGGAAAGAAGAGTTCCTAGAAAGTTGGGCTTTGAAGACCAGTAGTGCTTATTTTCCAGAGAGCCAGAGGGTTGTGGGAAATAGAGATTCCACTCTTAAAAGATGCTCACAAAATCCCACATGATCCGAGAATCAGAACAGAAGCAGTCATTTGAAAGGATCCCGGGTCACACCTACCTCCTGATCTTGGAGAGTCTCCCAGAGAGGCAAGAGGCAACTACAGCACAGCCTCAGGGACAGAGACACTGGCAGCAGCCATTCGGGGGAGCTCCTTCTACCTCGTGGACACTGGTGCCAGCAAGCATAATTTCAGAATCCTCCCTCTATCTTTTTAGCCTCAGGACCTAGCCCTACCCATTTCCACCAGACTAGAGACACAAGTACTAGGATGCTGCAGGCCAAGCAACTAACTGAGCAGGGGCATAGCCCCACCCACCAGCAAACAGGCTACCTTCAGACCCTCTCAATGCACAGCTGCCCCTGGGTATGGGCCCAGCCACCAAAAGCCCCAGGACCAGCCTCCACACCTCAGTGGACAGACACCAGCCCCAGAGTCCCTGGCCCCTCTGACAAGTGAGCTTACTCTGGCCTTGGAGTCAGCCTCACCATCGGCAGGTGATAACTGCACAGGGACTGGATGGAGCTTGGACCTACCCAACAGCAAACCTGCTCTAGCATTGGGATCAGCCTCATACACCAACAGGCACACACCAGCTCCAGGAATACCACAGCCCAGCAGCCTGTGTGACCAGAACACTCACTTGCAGGCCAGAAGCAGCCATGGACTCAGCTGGGTCCTGACCCTGCCCATCAGAATGTCAACACAAGATTAGGGATACCCCAGACCCTGCAGATAGCTGTGTCAGGAACAGTGATCCAACACTAACTCTGCGACTCCTGGGCCCTGCAGCCAGAACTCAGGACCTGTCTCTTCCTCCCAGTAGCCAGCATAGCCCCAGGACCAGTGACTGGGCACTAGCCCTGATATCACCTGGACTGCAGTTCTACCCATAAGTGAACCAGCACTAGATTTGGTGTCCCCCAGAGTTGTGCAGCCAGCTGCCTTATGATTTAGTCTCACCAAGCAGCACAGACAGCCTCCATACAAGGCAGAGCCTGGCAAACAAGCAGTCTCGGGGCAGCCAAGCCTACCAGACCACCCACAGTAGTCAGCCCACCACAACAGAAGAGCCCAAGCAGCCCACATAGGGGGTACACCTAGAACATATAGTTCTAGTGACCAGGGGACACTGGGCTGCTGGGACACATAGGACCTCTCCTACAAAAGGCCACTTCTCCAAGGTCAGGAAATGTAACGAACCTACTGCATACATAGCAATAAAAACAGCAAGTTAAGAAAAATGAGGTGACACAGAAACACGATCCAAATGAAGGAACAAGATAAGAACTCAGAAGAAGATCTAAGTGAAGTGGAGATAGCCAATCTACTCAAGAAAGAGTTCAAGGTAATGACGGTAAAATTGATCAAAGAACTCAGGAGAAGAATGGACGACCAGAGCAAGAAGTTAGAAGTTTTTCAGAAAGAGTTAGACCATTAAAGAACAACAAAACAGAGATGAGGAATGCAATAACTGAAATGAAAAATTCACTAAAAGGAAACTACTGTAGACTAAATGATACAGAGGAATGAATCAGAAAACTGAAGGACAGAGTACTGGCAATCACTGAAGATGAACGGTAAAACAATAGATTAAAATGACATGAGGAAAGTTGAACAGACTTGTGAAACAACATCAAGTGTACTAATATTTGCATTATACTGGTCCCAGAAGCAAAAAGGGAAGAGAAAGCAGTGTAGAACATACCTGAAGACATACGAGCTGAAAACTTCCCTAACCTGGGAAAGAAAACAGACATCCAAGTCCAGTAAACACAGTAAGGCCAAAACAGGATCAACCCAAAGAGGACCACACCAAGACTCATTGTAATTAAAATGGAAAAAAAATAAAGATAAAAAGACACTATTAAAAGGAGCAAAGGAAAAGCAACAAGTTACAAACATGGGAACTTGCATAAAGTTACCAGCTGACTTTTCAGGATAACCTCTGCATGCCAGAAGGGAGTGGCATGGTATATTTAAAGTCATGAAAGGGAAAAGCCGATAACCAAAAATACTCTACCCAGCAAGGCTCTCCTTCAGATTTGATGGAGAGATATAAAGTTTTACAGAGAAGCAAAACTAAACGAGCTCAGCATCGCCAAACCAGCTTTATGAGAAATCTTAAAGGGGCTTTTCTAAGTGAAAAAGAAAAGGCCACGACTGAAACATAAAAATTAGGAAAGGAAACTTACTAAAGGAAAAAGCTCATTGGTTAAGGCAAATATTCAACAAAGGTACTAAATCAACCATGTACACAGCTAATAGGAAGGATGAAAGAAAACAGTAATAAAATCATCTATATTCACAATAAGAAGTTAAGGGACACACAAAACAAGTAGATGTAAAATATAAGGTCAAATTCCGTAACTGTGGGGGAGCAGAGTAACAATGCAGGGTTGGTAGTGTCCATGTGAAATTAAGAGCTCAGCAACTTAAATAATTACACACATACACACTCACACAAAATTGAAAGAAATCCAAACATAATATTAAAGATAGTCCTCATGTCACAGATGAAGGGAATAAAAGGGGAAGAAAGGAAGACTGAAGAAATTAAAGAGGGATTCTAAAAATACCCAAGACAAATGAAAATGAACACACAATGATCCAAAATCTATGGAACACGGCCAACGCAGTTCACGGGGGAAGTTATAGTGACACAAGCTTATTCTTAGGAAACAAGAAATATATCAAATAAACAACCTAACATTACACCTGAAGGAATTAGGTAAAGAAGAAAAAACAAAACCCAAAGCTGTCAGAAAGAAAAATTAAGAAAACTATACCATATGCAATCACATCAAAAAGAATAAGATACCTAGGAATAAACACACCTAAGCAGGTAAAAGACGTGTGCTCAGAAATCTATCAGCCATTGGTGAAAGAAGTTGAAGGCAACACAAAAAGATGGAAAAACATAGCATGTGCATAGACTGGAAGAATTAATACTCTTAAAATAACCATACTACCAAAGACAATCTACAGATTTAATGCAATCCCTATCAGAATACCAAAGCATTTGCACAGAACTTGAAAAAGTAATTTTAAAATTTGTATAGAAACACAAAGACCCCAAATAGCCAAACAATCTTGAGAAAGAACACAGCTGGAGGCATCACGCACCTTGACTTCAGACTATATTGCAAAGTGACAGTAATCAGAGAGAATCGTACCAGAGCAAAAACAGACACAAAGATCACTGGAAGAGAACAGAGATCCCAGAAATAAGCCCACACACTTATATTTAATTGACTTATGACAAAGCAGGCAATATGGAGAAAAAACTGTCTCTTCAATAAGTGGTACTAGGAAAACTGGTCAGCTCCATGGAAAAGAATAAAATTAGATTATTTTAGCACACCATATATAAAATAAATGCAAAACTGAATAAACACCTAAATGTAGGACCAGAAACCATAAAACCCCTAGAGGAAAATATACAACATTCTTCAACATAAATGATAGCAACAGTTTTAGGTTCAGTCTACTAAGGCAAATGAAACAAAAGCAAAAATAAACAAATGGGACTTCACTAAACTTAAAAGATTTTGCACAGCAAAGGAAACCAAAGACAAAATGAAAAGACAACCTGCTGAAGGAGAGACAATATTTGCACATGATAAGAGGTTAACACCAAAAAGATGACTAATCAAGGGTTCATATCTAAACTACAGAAACAGCACATACAACTCAATATCAAAAAAACACCCAAAATCTTTTTTTTTTTAAATGAGAAGACCTAAATAGACATTTTTCCAAGGAAAAAGTACAGATAGACAGCCAGAACTCACAAAGATGCTAAACATAGCTAATCGGCAGTAACATGCAAATCAAAACTATGAGATATACCACCTCAGTCTTGTCAGAATGGCTGTCATCAAACAGATCACAAATGACAAAGGTTAGTGAGGATGTGGAGAAAGGGTAACTCTTGCACACTCTTGATGTGAATGTGAATTAGTGCAGCTACTGTGGAAAGCAGAATGGAGGTTCCACAAAAAACTAAAAATAGAACTACCATAATATCCAGCAGTTTCACTCTTGGGTATATCAGAAGAAAACAAAAACACTATTTCAAAAAACTAACTGCACCCCAATGTTCATAACAGTGTTATTTGCCATAGCCAAGATATAGAGTCAAACTAAGTGTTCATCAATAGCTTAGTGGATAAAAAAGATTTTTTTATGATGACTTCAGCAAAAAATGAAATTTTGCCTTTTGCAAGAACATGGATGGACTTGGAGGGTATTATGCTTAGTAAAATAAGCCGCAGAGAAAACAAACATGGTATGTTATGAGAAAACAAGCATGGTATGTTATCACTTACACGTGGCATCTGAAAAATTGAATACAACAACAACAACAAAAAAACAGACTCACAGATTAAAAAACAGACTAGTGGTTACCAGCAGGGAGAGATAGGGTGGAGGAGCAAAATAGTGGTAGGAGATTTTGAGGTACAATCCACTATGTATAAAATCAATAATCTACAGTGGTGTACTGTATAGCATGGGGAATATAGCCACTCTTTTATAATAACTATAAATGGAGAAGAACCTAAACATTTATGAATCACTGTTGTACCTCTGAAACTAATATAATAATGTAAATTAACTATAGATCAATAAAATATAAAGTAAGAAACAATAAAGGGGAGACACAGATTATTAGATTGAAATCAATTAAATAAACACAAGTTTTGGAAATCAAGGAATTAAAACACAACATGTAAGACACAACATTGGCATTTAAAGTGTACAATCTATTCATTTAAAAGAAATCATTTAAGTGGTAAAAAATGGTACCCATTCTCACAATTTTGTATATCTAGGATAAATTATTATCTACAAAATATGTTACAAATATTCACTCAAAAAGAAAGAGAAAATTTGGATAAACCCATTTTAGTATACAAATTTAATATCAAAGTCTCTATGTAAAATTGATTTGAATAAGTTCTGTTAGCCACTTCTAGTTTCTTTGTGATGTAAAATCTTTTAAAGCATAAAAATCAGCCTTTCTACATTATTCCATTAGACATTCATAGAAGTTAAAAGAAATGAGAAGACAGAACAATCAACCAGGAAGGTGAATTTACTGAGAAACAGTCATTCGTTCTCCCTCCTCCTTTTCTTTTCCTCCTTTTCCAGGTCTCTTTCGGTTCCAATCAAGAGAAGTCTTGAGAGTTCTGAGAATATTTCTTTGAGGGCTTCAAATCACCATACCTACATCCTCTGACACAACTACACACATGGGAACAAAAATAAACATCTGCTATCTACTCATGTAGGAGGGATTCATGCAAAATTAACTCCTACATGGAGATCAACAGGTGAGCTTTCTACCTGTTCTTTATAATGTCCTTCCATTATAGTAAATCCCACACATTATGAGGCAGAAGTGGTTACATGAGCTTTTCCTTGAAGTCAAAAATCTTGCATTCATTTCAAGCACCTGGTGATCATAGGATACAGCCAGGGAAGGTGCCATCCCCCCTGGGGGTGGGGGGTGGCGGTGAATGGGCTCCCACACCCATGCAACGCCTGATGTACAGATTCTGGAGAAACGAAGGGCGATCACACCGCAGTCAGCCTGTCAGGCTGTCGGGCCACTGGGCAACCCGACCAGCCTGGAAGTGTCCCATCAGTTGCTGAAAGCAAAACTCTGTCCCCCCTGTGACGTCAGGCAATTTGGGCCAGAGAGTCAGAGGGTAATCAAATCAGAGAGTCAGAGGATAATCAGAGGTAATCAACTCCTCCTCTCTGCTCACCTCCTTGGGGTTACAGCAACCCCATCTCCAAACCCAAATCTGACCCTGGAGTGCCAAACTGGGAGTGGCAGGTGGGCTCTGCCGGTGCTTCAGCGCCCTCTGGAGGTTGTCTGCTCTAATGGCAACTCTCAGCCCTTCCTCCTCCTCCTTCCCTAGTCCTGGGGGCTGCCTTGGCCTCCTGCAGCTGCTGGCCTGATTTCATTCTTCTTTTTTCTCCAATTACAATGAAGTGTCTTACAGAGGTTTGGAATCTCTTGAAGAAGGAAGATCTTTTAGTCAATACACCTTAACTGTGAGAAGTTGGTATCAAGAATGAACCTGAAATACTGTATTTTTCTCCTGATGATTCCAAGGAGATACAGCCCAAGTTTTCTAAAGCATAAGAAGAACCAAGGTAAATATGATATTCTGAGCCAGAGATGAAAAAGCAGTTTCTAGCACCCCTTCCTCATGTCATTTAACTGGGATTTAAATCAATCAACTGCCACTGGTTTTTAAATCACATGACCCAACTTTAAATCAATCAGCTGCTTCCCTGTAGCTCACGTGACTTGGCTTTGAATAGTAAGAAATGCAGAGGTATAAAAAGGATGTTCTGAACAATAAATGGAAAAACAACATTTTAGAAAGTTTTTTTCTTTTCGAATGGACCATTCATTGCCTACAGAATAAAGGATTCTCTTGTGGATTTCTTGAACTGTAAACACATACAATGTCTCCGTTGGCTTGATTGACTTAGATTTTGGGGTTTTGTTGTTGTTGTTGTTAACATATTTCTTGGAGTATAATTACTTTACCTTGTTGTGTTAGCTTCTGCTGTATAACAAAGTGAATCAAATATTCGTATACATATATTCCCATATCCTCTCCCTCTTGTGTCTCCCTCCCACCTTCCCTATCCCACCCCTCTAGCTGGTCACAAAGCACTGAGCTGATCTCCCTGTGATCATATATGCAGCTGCTTCCCACTAGCTATCTATTTCACCTTTGGTAGTGTATATATGTCCATGCCACTCTCTCACTTCATCCCAGCTTACCCTTCCCCTTCCCTGTGTCCTCCAGTCCATTCTCTACATCTACGTCTTTATTCCTCTTTAGTGACTCCTGCTAGGGATGGATACTTCCTTTTATGCTCAGGGAAATCCCTTAGTTTGTATATGATTTGAGTTTGATCCTGTGAAACCATCAGAACTTCCCACCAGAGATAAATGAGGAGATTCTGGCCTTTATTAGTATGCACGATGAACACGGGTGTCCTGGCTGTACTTGCCAACCCTCCTATTTTACCCACCTATTTTTATCCACCTTCCTCCCTGTGAATACCTTTGACCAACCCTGAGCTCAGACTCCTGACCTATTCCAGTGACTTTGTCAGTCTTTCTTTAAAACTGGACAGGTAATAAAATGAATTTAACCTAGAAGCAGCAGCTCAGTAAGGGAAATAAAATCATCAGAAGTTATCTAATCACAGCCACAGCCATCCAGGGCTCTGTCTTCTCTGCTGGGTCATAAGAATGGGACCTTCCTAAACTTGAAGGGCATCCAATCAAGTAAGTAAAGGTGTTGCTCACCTCTGGCTCTTGGAGGGATTGCTAGGCAGTCTACCCAGTGTATACTAACTGCAAAACACTGTCATGGTTTTGAAACACCTATGATCCAGGAAAGCTTTTTGGGGTGCATGGGGAAGGTTTCTTTTTGACATCAAGCAAAAAATAAATCACCAAGCTCTTTGAGCACAGGGGTTCTTAAGAGGGAAGTAGAAGGAAGGAATGGGCAGAAAAGATGATCTCCAATGAAGTGAAGGACATTTTTCCAAAAGAGTAGAATTTAGTCTCAGTTTAAGGAGGACACTTTTAAATAGCTGGGACAGCTCCAAACTGCAGTTTAGGGAATGAGTGCTTCAAAAGAACAGTGCTTTAAAAGTCCTGGCAAGGCAGCAAGAGGATGAAGAGTTGGTTTTGCATAGTTTTGAACACAGGAGTAAAGAAGCAGAGGCATCTCTGACTAAAAGGCCCTGAGATCCTATGACATCAATGGGTCAGTTGCAGGGGCAGGGGCTGTGGGGGGCGATATCTCTCTCTCAACGTCTCCCAGGGCAGCCACCCCTCAGTACCCAACACCCCCACTCCCTTCACCCTTCCTCCCTCCACTGTTGGGTCCCCGGGGACAGCACTTCTTAAGCTGGAGTGCTCAGGCACCATCTCTGCAGTCTGGATTCTTCCTGGAGCCTGGCAAGTTCTGGGACAGGAAGGCAGGTCTGCAAGGCCGCTGCGGTGCAGTCGGACCTGGAGGCCTGGAGAGGAACTGAAGCCCTGAAGCCCACCCACGTCCTTGAAGCTGAGGGAGGAACACATCCTCCTAACAGTACTTCTCAGGGGTCAGGCTGCTCCCCACCCGACGGTGATCCATACTCACTTGAGGCAGCAAACGCTGCCTCTAGCTGGCCCCCTCGATCCCGCCTTAAGGGTCCTCGCACATGTGTGATAGCGCAGGCCCCGGATCTCTTTAGTCAGCTGAGGCCAGTGCTGCCGGGATCCCTCCAGTCTCATCCCCCAGCCCCTCCCTCTGGGACTGTATCTAATAGAAGAAAGAGCACAGAGGAATTGGCTGAATCAAGGGACCTGGAAGCCTGGGTATGAGTTTGAAGACCGAGAACCTAAGGCACAATTACATATTATTGGAAACTCTTGTGGGGTGTGTGGGGGGAGGTTAGCAGGCTGAGAGGCTGAGTCGACCTGGTGAGTCCAGCCCTAGGACACCACACAGCCCTGCCCCCCTTTCCCTGCCATCAGACAAGGGTGCCGCAACTCCAGCTGGGACTCTGCACTTCCCCCTCCCTGATTCTCCAGAAGAGCAGGTGGCCCCCCTCTGAGGGCAGGGGGAAGACAACGGACCAAGTCCCCCTGCACTAAGGCGCTACTGGAAGCTCTTCCTGAACAGCAATGCTGGCTTGGAGCGAACCCGTGCACCACCAAATCTGGTCTCATCCTGCAGCTGAGGGACGCAGGCTTTAAGTCAGCTGCCTTGGCTTTAAATCAATCAGTCTCCCCTAAGTCAGGTGACCTGACTTTAAATCACTGTATGCCCCTCAAGCCTGCAACTTCAAAAGTTGGGAACTTCACTTTGATCCCAGCACCTCACACAGCTGAATGCACACTGTAGTCACCCCCAACCCTGGCTTAGAGGCAGGATATAAGGTAAGGGGATGGGCGTGCACACATGGTGATGAGGGTGTACTTCATGTACCAGAAGGGTCCAGGTACTCTGGGTACAGCAAGCAGTGCACGATACAGCAGCTCCCTGGCAAAGCTGGTGATGCACAGGGGGAGCAGGCACACCCAGGCATGCAGAGGCTCCAGGGCGGGAGCTGGGGCACAGCCAGCCGGGAGGGTGTGAAAGCGGAGGATCTGAGCCTTCTTGAGAAAGGCAGACACAGAGGATGGATGAGAAACAAAGACCAGATGAAACATGGATTTGAAAAACACACCCTGCTCTTGAAACTGGGGTGTGGGGCACCCCGGATTTGAGTTTTCTTACTCCCCAGTAGCTAGTGCTTTGTCATTTGCCCAATTACTTATAAAATGTGACTGATAATATCTAACCCATAGAATACAGCATTTGGAGTGGTTTGCGTGTTTATGTTTCTATAGGGGAATAAACTTTTCTACAAGAAAAATGTCTATTTTCTGAAATAAATTAAAACCCCTTTTTAAAAAGTACTATATCGGACTTCCCTGGTGGCGCAGTGGTTAAGAATCTGCCTGCCAAGGCAGAGGACATGGGCTCGAGTCCTGGTCAGGGAAGATCCCAAATGCCACGGAGCAGCTAAGCCCATGCGACACAACTACTGAGCCTGGAGGCCACAACTACTGAAGCCCGCGCGCCTAAAGCCGGTGCTCCACAACAAGCACAACAAGAGAATCCACCGCAATGAGAAGCCGCAACAAAGAGTAACCCCCGCTCACTGCAACTAGAGAAAGCCCACACGCAGCAACGAAGACCCAACGCAGCCAAAAATAATTAAATTAATTATTTTTTTTAAAAAAACTACTATACCTTCTTTACATCTTCTCTGGGAAGAACAGAGAGAAGGAGTGGGAGAGTGAGAAAGACCAATACTTAGTGCACATCCCTGATGCAGGTGCTCTGCTGGCTCAGATAGTTTTATCCCCACTTTACAAAGGAGGAAGTAAGCTCAGAGAGGTTTAGTAATTTTCCCAAAGCCAAACAGCTATCAAGTGGCAGAACCAGGATCTGAACCAAGTCTGTTACCTTCAAAGCCTAAGCCCTCATCACAACAAAACTCAATTAATATTTACATTTATCGAATTACATTGCAACCTGGGGAGTTCTTGGCACAGTCCTGAATAAGAGTGAGAAAGAAAGAAATAGCATTGTTCATCCAGTCAACCAAATTTTTTGAATCAGCTGTTAGATGCCTGGCCCTGTTTGGAGTTCAGCAGTGATCAAGACAGGAAGAGTCCTGCTTTCATGAACCATGTAGTGGGGAGGAGAGACAGGTGCAACTTGGGTGAGGGATTTCACCTTGCTGGGCTTCTGTTTTCTCATCTGGAAAATGGGATGGGTGTTTCTCATTTTCTGGGATTGTCCAGCCCTCACATTCTCTGATTCCATAAGAAGCATTTGTTTTCCTGTTTCTTTAAAATTCAATCAGGCCATGAGCTGTGATGAATGTCGTTAGCTGCTCCCCAAATCACTCTATTTCCACCCATTTCCTGTGATCAGGTCTTTCCCCCAACATGACTCACAATCAATCAAGTCACAGAAGCTAAGGGGCACCCAGCAGAAGAATTCCAACCCTGGCTTCTCAGGAGCTCTGCGGTCTACCTGGCCAGGTAAACTTCACTCACCTGGCACAAGGTGGCCATCCCTGGTTTCACATCAACATGATCTCAGGCACAAACCTCCTTGTTTTTCCATTTTGTCTTTAAGTTACTTGCTGAAACAACTGCACAAATGTGACAAAGATATAAAATCAGGCATCCTCTGCCCTCAGTGCCTACTAATAAATGATTTTCTGCCACTTTAATGATAAAGATACAACATTTCAGCATTCCGCTGCCCTTATTATTTTTCATTTTGTTGATATTTCTACTGAATACACCTTTCAATATTTTAACAATGGAACATGTATTTAGGTTGTTCCACACACAGCCTTTGGTGGTAAGGGTTTTGTTGTTATATTTCTATTATGTTTCCTTTAAAAATCATTATCCTGTTTAAATGGATTATGTCAATTTTATAGGCATTTATCATGATAAATATCAATCATATCATGATATGATATTGAGGAAATTAATACATAGAGGGCAGTAGTACAAATTGATTGGAATTGAGCGCCTCCATTAGCACAGTTAAATATAAATATTATATATATATATATATATGCCAAATTACATGCTGAGTGAGATTCTCCTACTCTTTTTCACTCTCTGCCCCTCAAGCCTGTGAGAAATGGAATATTTCTTGCCATATCAGTAAAAAAAGGATGTCACAGTCATCAGCACTTGCAGAACTCCAATGTGAGCCCGTGGGCCCTGAGGAACTCAGGATATGCAAATACAGAATGCTGGCCCCAGAGAGCTGAGGTGCATATCAAAGGAATGATTTCAGTGAGCCCAGACTCTTGCATCTTCCCATACAAAGAAAAACGCTACATTCCTCACCTTGGGAGAGCTGGTTTTCCTTAGTTAACAATCATTTTTGATGTTCCCCATTACCTGCGCCATTGCCCTCCCCTGTCCCCTCCCCCCGGTACTTTAGCTCAGGGAGGAAGGAGCGCAGAGAGAATCGGCTGAACAAGGGGGCTGTGAGACTGGGGATGCGTTTTCAGCCGCTTTCCCCGCAGTCAGGAGGAGGGGCGCTGACGCTCCAACCGGGCCCTGCACCTCCCTTTCCCCGTTTCCCCTCAGGACGCTCAGGCCGACCCACTCCCCACGCCCACCAGGCCCCGCGAGCCAGGCCGAGGGCAGGGGCGAGAGGAGGGACCGAAGTTCCCCGGGACCAGAACGCTGGGGGCCACTCTTTCTGCACAGCAGCGGCGGGTGGCAGCGAACCCCTGCCCCTCAGAAGCTGGTCTTGCACTGACGCCCGGGCACCGGACCAGGAGGAGGGTCGGCACCCACTTACCCGGCCCGCGGTCCCCAGGACTGTCAAGGCTTCGGCCGCCGGGGCCCCTCCAGAGCTGGCAGCCTCAGTGAGGACGCCCTCCCCTCGGGCTCCGGGGCACTTCAGTGACGGCGGAGGGAAGAGACCCCGAGCCGGGAGTTCCAGCTCTGCGGAAACGCGGGCTCCATTCTGGGCGAGGAGGTGGGACCGCTCTGCCCCGAGGCCTTCCGGGAGGGAGGGCGGCGCCAGGGGAGGAGCCGCCTGGAGCGGCCAGGAGCCCTTCTGGGGGTCCTGGAGGGGCGGCCTGGCCTGGGGGCCCCGCCCACTGTGGCCGCAGCCCAGGCCTTTTCCCTGGAATCCTACACGAAAAAGAAAGATACACAGTCTATAGTAAATATTCACAAATGATTGTTGCTGCTGTGCTTACTATTCTATTAAAGGTGAAAAATCCATAAAACACTTTAAGTTCAAAGTTAAATATGAATTTTTACCTTTCTAATTATCTCTCTGCTATTCCCAACTGTGGTTAATGAATCAGGGACTGTGGCATCACTAGTTAAAAATGAGCTTGAGAAAAAAATAGAACTCAGGCCCACCAGACCTACTGAATCACGAGCTGCACTTTTACAATCTCCCCAGTGTACTTGTGTACCCATGAATAGTTGAAAGGTACATTTCTACCTCGACATGTCTTTTCTGTCTGAGAAATACACACATTTTATCCAGTTTGATATAAATAAAACACTCAAAAATGCATATGCCTGTGTTGAAACCATCATTTTATCATTTCTTTTCCAGATAAGTATAGTCTCTACACTGGTTTTGTGGATCACATGCCATACTCTTTTCTTGTAGTTAGAAATAAGGTAGAGAAAGTTACTTTGTAAATATATATATATATATATATATTAGTGGATAATTGAAGACAGTCTTCTAAATTAAAACCAGTTCTCTTAACTTGCTGTTTTCTTCTTGGGTCACATTATGAACTCTTCCCGTGGCCACATGGCATGTGTACTTTTAATTTCAGGGACTGCTGACATTCCAGGATGTGGCCATAGATTTCTCTCAAGAGGAGTGAGAATGACTGGACCAAGATCAATGGGAATTGTACAGGGATGTGATGTTAGAGAAGTATACGAACCTGCTCTCCTTGGGTGAGGATACCTTCCTTCCAGAATTCCTTATCCAACCACAGGGTTTAGAGTCCTTCATTTGTAGAATGTCTCCTGGAATCTTCTGCTTCCTACAATAGGGTTTCAGATTGCAACGTTTCAGGAAAGATTGGGAGTTTGTGGGTATAATTTATCTTATTCTTTTAAAATTGCAGCCTCCCTTTTAATATACTTTGTAACTGCTTGGGATATGTCTATATGAACTGTGTACTATATGCTTCTGTTATAGTCCTTACAATATTTTATTGTCTTATTTTCAGTAACAATATTCCATGGATTCTTTGGGCTTAAGGTATATTAAAAGGGAGACTGCGATTCTGGGACTTCCCTGGTGATGCAGTGGTTAGGAATTCACCTGCCAATGCAGGGGACAGGGGTTCGATCCCTGGTCCGGGAAGATCCCATGTGCCACGGAGCAACTAAGCCAGTGGGCCACAACTACTGAGCCTGCGCACCACAACTACTGAAGCCGGTGCGCCTTGAGCCCGTGCGCCATTTATTTTTTGGAGAATAAAACCGCCTCTGAGTGATTAAAATTTAGACCAGCTGGTCAAAATGCTTTATCACCTGTTCTTCTAAAACACTGATCAACGGAACAAGTTTTACTAGGGATAACAGTGTGATTGTATTCTGGAGTTCATATGGGCAATATGGTTTATGACCTTGATGCTGGATCACGACATTTCAATGGTATAACTGCTATGAATTGTCTGTTTGTTCAACGATTAAAGTCTTACGTGATCTGAGTTCAGACTGGAGTCATCCTGGTTGGTTTCTGTCTATTGCAGATTTCTTCCAGTATGAAAGGACAAGAGCAACACGGCTTACTTTACAAAATGTCTTCAAACTAAATGATGATATAATCTACATTCAATTAATTTATACATACCCTACTGTAGAACAGGGTTTGTTACGGTGGCAGAGCCCGGTAATTAAGTAAGACTGAAACATTTATCTGCAGTGGTTCAAGTTCTCTTCCTAAGAATATGTTTATAATCAACATGCTTTCACAAAGTACCCAATTTAATTCACCATAACATTCCTCATATTAACTAAATGGAGAATCCTAGGCTATATACAAATCCAGAAAGGGCCAAAAGTCAGCAGCCCCTATGGATTATTACAACCCATTACTGAGACATTCAAATTATTTATTAAAGAACCACCATGACCATCAACATCATCAATTTATATATTATTGCCTCAATGCTAGCCTTAACCGTGGCTCTCACAACATGAATTCCTCTTCCCATATCTTATCCACTAATTAATATAAATGTAGGCATACTGTTTATATTAGCCATATCAAGCCTAGCCATTTATTCCATCCTCTGATCTGGATGAGCTTCAGATTCAAAATACTTACTCACTGGAGCTCTACAGACAGTAGCACAGACAATCTCATATGAAGTCTTGTTAGCAGTTATTCTATTCTCAGTCCTACTGCTAAATGGATCATTTACAATTTCAACAGTATTTATTACACAAGAACACCTATGACTAATTTTCTCCTGACCCCTACCCAGAATTTGATTATCTCCGCAGTAGCAGAAATCCAATGAACCCCACTTGATTTAACAGAAGTAGAATCAAAACCTGTATATGTCTTCAATGTAGAAACTGTAGCAGGCCCATTCACCCCGTCCTTCCTAGAGAATATGTCAATTTCCTTATAATAAACATTTCCACAACATTCTATTTTTAGGAGCATTCAACAATCCCTACGTGCCAGAATTATATACAGCCCAAGTCATCATTAAAACACATCTAACAATCTCCTTTCTATGAATTCGAGCATCCTACCCACAATTTTGATATGATCAACGTATACATCTCTCATAAAATTTTTTTACTACTAACATTAGCCCTATGTATATGAGAGTTTTCACTACCTGTCATCATACCAGGCAACCCACAGCAAACTTAAGAAATATGTTTCACTAAAGAGTTACTTTGATAAAGTAAATGATAGAGGTTTAAATGCGCTTATTCCTGGAATTGAACTTATTTCTAAGAATTTTACATTCTCCATGCTACCACATTACACCACAATGCTATATAGTAAGGTTCTCTAAGAAAGCTTCAAGGCCCATACCCCCAAAATATTGTTGTATATCCTTCCTGTACTAATAAACTCTCATTGTTTTTACTATCATTCTACTGACCATTATTTCAGGAAATATAATTGTAGTAACAAGCTCACACTGGTTAATGGTATCCCCATTCTAATAAAAAACATGAACCCATAAGCTACAGAAGCATCCCACAAATATTTTCTAAAACAATCCACCACATCAATACTACTTATAATGGCTATTATCATTAATCTAATATACTCTGGTCAAAGAACACAATGAATTACAAAAATCTTTAATCCAGCAGCATCCACTATCATGACAATCGTCCTTGTCACTAAAGTAGGACTTTCCCCATTTCACTTCTGAGTGCCCAAAGTAACTCAAGGCATTCCATGAACAGCAGGCCTGATGCTATCAACATGACAAAATTGCACCCCTATCAGTTTTATACCACATGTCACCATCCATCAACCTAAACATACTGTTAATCATAGTGATATTATAAACCATAGTTGGACGCTGAGGCAGACTTAGCCATACTCACCTGGAAAAAATTACAGCCTCCTCATCAATTGCCCATATAGGATGAATAACAGCTATTATCATGTATATTCCAAGTATAACAATCCTAAACATACTAATTTATATCATAACAACACTATCTTCTTCCTATTTATACCCAGATCATGTACTACAAGAGTATCATTATCACACACATGAGATAAAACACCTCCCATCAGGATCCTTATCCTCAGCATTATAGTGTCATTAGGAGGTCGCCCACCATTATCAGGGTTTTGACCCAAATGAATAATTATCCAAGAGATAACAAAAATGATAACATCATTCTACCAACACTAATAGCCATCACAGCAGTCCTCAGCATATATTTCTACTTGAAGCTAACATAATCCACATCACTAACTATATTCCCTTCATTAAACAACACAAAAGTACAACAATTTGAACATACAAAACAAATAACTTTCCTATCATTACTCATCATAATAGCCACACGATTACTACCCATAACACCCGTCCTATCAGTGCTGGACTAGGAATTTAGGTTAGTTTAGACCAAGAGCTTTCAAAACCCTAAAAAAGTACAATTTACTTAATTTCTAAAAATAAGGACTGCAGGACTTTATCCTACATCAACTGAATGCAAAGCAAACATTGTAACTAAGCCAAATCCTTACGAGATTGATGAGTTTTAACCCCAGGAAATTTTAGTTAACAGGCAAATCATCTAGTCAACTGGCTTCAATCTACTTCTCCTGCCTTTGAGAAAGAAAAAAGAAGAAAAAAAAAAGGCAGGAAAATCACCGGCAGAATTGAAGCTGCTTCTCTCCAGTTACAATTCAATTTGTTGATTCACCACAGGGTTTGCCAGAAAGAGGGCTCAATCTCTGTCTTTAGATTTAGAGTCTAATGCTAACTCAGTCATTTTACCTCTGTTCATACACTGCTGATTATTTTCAACAAATCACAAAGATATCGGCATTTTATCTTTACTATTTGGTGCTTGAGCTGGAGTAGCAGGCAGCGCCTTAAGTATATTAATCCTGGCTGAGCTATGCTAACCTGGAGCGCTACTTGGAGATGCCCAAATCTGTAAGGTAGTCATAACAGTCCCTGCACTTGTAATAATTTTCTTTATAGTTGTACCCATTATGATTGCAGGCTTTGAAAACTGACTTGGGCCACTAATAACTCGGACACCAAAAGTAGCATTTCTCCAAATAAATCATATAAACTTTTGACTACTTCCCCCATCATTCTTACTCCTACTCATATCACCAATAGTAGAAGCTGGTTCTGGTACAAGTGGAACCGTATATTCAGCTCTAGCCTGCAATCTGGCCCATGAAGGAGCCTCTGTCGACCTAACCATTTTCTGCTTACATTTAGCAGGTGTCTCTTCAATTCTTGGTGCTATTACTTTTATTACTATAGTCTTTAATACAAAACATCAGTCATATCCCAATACCAAACACCAGTATTTGTTTAATCTTTCCCAACTATAGCCGTATTACTATCATTACCACTCTCAGTCTGAGCAGCCAGAATTGCCATACTGTTAAGAGACAGAAATCTAAACACTACTTTCTTTGACCCTGCAGGAGGAGACCGAATCCTATACCAACACCTATTTTGACTCTTTGGTCACCCTGAAGTCTGTATTCATGGCCTACCAGGATTTGTTATAATCTCACATATCATTACATACTATTTAGGACAAAAAGTGCCTTTCAGCTATTTGGGACTAGTATGAGTCATGTCCACTGGCTTTTTAGGATTTCTCTCGTGGGCCCATCATATGTTTACCATAGGGATAGCTGTCGACTCAGGAGCATACTTTGCATCAGCTACCATAATTACTTCTATCCCTACAGGAGTAAAAGTATCTAGCTGATTAACAACTCTTTATTTAATTTTTTTTCTCTTTTCTTTTTTTTTTTGGCTGCGTTGGGTCTTGGTTGCTGCACGTGGGCTTTCTCTGGTTGTGGTGCACGGCCTTTTCATTGCAGTGGCTTCTCTTGTTGCAGAGCACAGCCTCTAGGCGCGTGGGCTTCAGTAGTTGTGGCTTGTGGGCTCTAGAGGGCAGCTCAGTAGTTGTGGCGCACGGGCTTTTTGCTCCACGGCATGTGGAATCTTCCCAGACGAGGGCTCGAACCCATGTCCCCTGCATTGGCAGGCGAATTCTTAACCACTGCGTCACCAGGGAAGTCCCTGGTTAGCAACTGTTCACGGAGGTAATATTATATGACTTCCCACTATACTATGAGTTTTAGGCTTTAGTTTTTCTTTTTACAGTAGGTGGTTTGACAGGAATCATCTTAGCCAACTCACCCCCAGGCATTGTCCTCCAGCATACATACTATGTAGTAGCACACTTCCATGACCTAATGTCCATGGGAGCAGTCTTCACTATTATAGGAGGCTTCCTACACTGATTCCCACTATTCTCAGGTTATACAGTTAACTCAGCATGAGCAAAAATTCACTTCACAAGTATATTTGTAGTAGTAAATATGACTTCCTGCAGCACTTTCTTGGCCTCTCAGGGATGTCACTACGTTAGTCTGAGTACCCTGAGGCACACACCACATGAAATATTTTGTCTTTAGGCTCATTCATCTCAGTAGCAGCAGTAATGCTAATAATCTTCATACTTTGAAAAGCATTTGTGTCTAAACAAGAAGTCTTAGCAGTGGAAATTGCTACTCCTAACCTAGAAAGGTTACACGAATGCCCTCCACCATATCCTATGTTTCAAGATCCTACCTATGTAAATGTAAAATAAGGAAGGACTCAAGTCCTTCTCAACCAGTTTCAAGCCAACACCATAACAATTATGTCTTTCTCAATAAATGAGATAAAAGTAAAAAGTGATGTAGCTTTGTCAAAGTTAAATCATAGGCTAAAATCCTGTATATCACTAAGGCATATCAATTTCATCTACGCTCTCAAGATATAACATCACCGATAATGGAAGAACGTTTACATTTTCATCATCACACATGAATAGTGATTTTTAAAATAAGTTCTCTAGTCATCTATATCATTTCACTAATATTGACATCTAAACTAACTCATATGCATACAATAGATGCACAGGTAGAGAAAATGTGAACAATTTACTAGCCATTATTGTAATCTTAATTGCCCTATCATCATTGTGAATCCTTTACATGATACATGAAATCAATAACTCTTCCCAAACCATAAAAACTATGGGTCAGTAATGATACTGAAGCTACAAATACACAGATTATGAAGATTTAAATGTTGACTCCTCTGTAATTCCCACATCAGAGCTAAAACCAGGAGAATAATGACTAATAGAAGTCAACAACCGAGTAGTTGGAGATAGTCATTGAATATTAGTTTCATCTGAAATTGTTGTACACTCCTGAGTTGTTCCTTCTCAGGCCTAAAAAGAGCTATCCCAGGACGCCTAACTTAAAGAATCCTAATACCAACAGGACCAGGCCTATGTTGTGGACAAGAGAGCTCGTTTTCCTGAGTTCAAAGACAGGACAGAGGGAAATGGCTGAGATATGGGGTGAATCTGGAGCCCATGGGGATGCACTCTCCAAGCTCCAGGATAGGAATGGGGCCTCTAGGGTCCCAGGCCACCCACCACACCCTCCCGAGCAGGATCTGGGCAACATTCCCTGTCAGTGATGAGGCAGCCCTAATACTTGTCACTCCCCAATGTTGTGTCCTATGTGGGCCCCATGCTCTTGGGACCACACCCCACACTCTGCAGGTCCATGCTACAGGGTCCTTCGTGCCTCAGGAGTAGAGACACACAGCAAGCAGTTCCCTCCCCAACCAGCAGGAGGAGGGGAGGAGAGCAGGGGCACCAGGGGAATCTCACTCAGACAACAACACCCCAGGGGTGCCAGCGGGGACAGTGAAGATGCAGATGAAGCACACACCAAGAGATGGGACCAAAGGACCCAAAAGGCAGCTGGTCAGGTCCTGGCTCATCTGCACCGCGGACACCTTTGTCCCTCCTACACCCCCTTCCTCATACACCCTCTCCTTAAATGCAGATTCTTCAGATGCAAACAGGCAGAGCTTCAGACTGAAAGTCAGCTCTTCCAAAATGACCCATCAGCAAACACTGCAGGATTCCACTCCCTGTGCTTTGTGGTTGCTTCCCACTAGCTAGCTATTTTACATTTGGTAGTATATATATGTCCATGCCACTCTCTCACTTCATCCCAGATTACCCTTCCCCCTCCCTGTGTCCTCAAGTCCATTCTCTATGGCTGAGTCTTTATTCCTGTCCTGCCCCTAGGTTCTTCATAACAATTTTTTCTTTTTTTTTTAGATTCCATATATATGTGTTAGCATACGGTATTTGTTTTTCTCTTTCTGACTTACTTCACTCTGTATGACAGTCTCTAGGTCAATCCACCTCACTACAAATAACTCAATTTCATTTCTTTTTATGGCTGAGTAATATTCCATTGTATATATGTGCCACATCTTTATCCATTCATCTGTCGATCCTGCCAACACTTTTACTTTACTCAATTGAGACCAATGTCAGACTTGTAAGGTAATAAATTTATGTTGTTTTGAGTCACTCAATTTGTGGTAATTCGTATGAAAGCAATAAAAAACAAATACAGAGGTCCTACAAGAGCCAGGCTATATATTTATATTTAAGTATTTCTAAAATGAATTTAACCTTGTGATTGACAGCAGCAGCAGCTTCCAAGGGATCCCACCACACACTTGAGGCAAAAGCAGCCTAATAAAGAAACAGTGACAGCAGCAGGTCACTGCCCCACACTTGGGGTAGAGGGGGATTTGATCTACTGTAGCAGCAGCATAGCCTGAGTGGGAATGCATTCTCCTGTGGCACTAGTCCCATCAACATTAGTCTAATCTGCTAGCATCTGCTGTGCCAACAGGCCCAACATATACAAACCCTCCAACTCAGTAGCATCAAGTGAGCCAGGCTCAGTGTTTCCTGAAACTCATATCCAATGGCACTGGAAAGCCCAGATATCACCTACTGTTATGAAAACATAAAAAAACAATAACAGAAGACTGGGAACTTCAGAAAGAAAAGGGGAACAATGGAATGGGTGAAAACAAATGGGGTAAATATAAGAGACTATCATTAGCCTCATGAGTTTCTTAAATTCTATATGATGGTCAAAGCAAAAATTATGACACCATCTGATGTGGTTCTCAATGTACATAAAGGAAATACTACAGAAAATCATACTTTAAAACTGGGGAATATTAAGAGACCTAAATGGAAGTAAAATTTTTTTTTTTTTTTTTATAAATTTATTTATTTATTTGTTTTAGCTGTGTTGGGTCTTCATTTCTGTGCGAGGGCTTTCTCCAGTTGTGGCAAGCGGGGGCCACTCTTCATCGCGGTGCGCGGGCCTCTCACTGTCGCGGCCTGTCCCGTTGCGGAGCACAGGCTCCAGACGCGCAGGCTCAGTAGTTGTGGCTCACGGGCCCAGTTGCTCCGCGGTATGTGGGATCTTCCCAGACCAGGGCTCAAACCCGTGTACCCTGCATTGGCAGGCAGACTCTCAACCACTGCGCCACCAGGGAGGCCCGGAAGTAAAATTTTGAAACTTCACTTGAAGTAATAAAACACTGATTCCAGTAGGCTATGATAAGTTACATATGTATAGTGTAATGCCAAAAGCAACCACTAAGAAAACTATACAAACAGTATACACAAATGATTATAAATAAATTAGATTAAAATGCACTTATTAAAAAATGTTTAAGTAACGCACAAGAAGGCAAAATAAGAGAAACACAGGATTGAGAAACTAAGGTAAAAGACAAAACAAAAAATAAAATGGTAGACCTAATCTTTAACATAGCAATAATTATATTAACTGTAAATGATCTAAATAACCAAGTCAAAGACAGAGATTGGAAGAGTAGATGAAAAAATCACAAGCATGATCCAACTATATACTGTCTATAAGAAGCTTACTTTAAACATCATGATATAGGTAGTTCAAAGTAAAAGGATGAAAAAGATATATCATATGAACATTAATCAGAAAAAGCAGGAATAGCTATATTAATATCAGATAAAGTAGATTTCAGAGCAAAGGAAATTAATAGGGGCAAAGAGGGTCATTACATAAAGATAACAGGAATAATCCACCTAGATGACCTAGTGATACTAAATGTGTGTGCACCAAACAACAGAACTTCAAAACACATGAAGCAAACACTGAAAAAGGTAAAAGGAGAAAATTTTAAATCCACAATTATTATTTGAGACTTCAACACAGCAATTTATAGAACTACCAGAGAGAAAAATCAGCAAGGATATGGAAGAACTGAAAACATCATCAATCAACAGGATATAACTGACATTTAAAGAACACACTCAATAAAAGCAGAATACATATTCAAGTGTCCATGGACCATTCACTCATATACCATATACTGGGTGATAAAAAAATTAGCAGATTTAAAAGAATTAAAATCATAGAGAGTATGTTCTCTAGCCATAATGGAATCAGACTAGAAATCAATAACAGAAAGACAACAGGAAAATCTTCAATCACATGAAAACTAAACATCACAATTCCCAATAACTCATGGGTAAAAAGTCAAGGAAAAATTTTTAAATGCATAGAATAAAAGAAAATGGAGATATAACGGATCAAAGTTTGTGGAATGAAGTGAAAGCAATGCTGAAAGGGAAGTTTATAGGACTAAATTGGGAAAGAAAATATTTCAAAGCAATAATCTAATTTTCTATATTAAAATAGTAAAAATGGAAGAGGAAAAAACACTAAACAAGCAGAAAGAAGGAAATAATAAGGATGAAACAAAAATCCATGAAACTGAAAACAGGAAAATAGGGGGGAAAAATCAATGAAACAAAAGGCTGGTTCTTTGAAATAAACAATCTAATCAATAAAGATGTAGCAAGACTGATAAAGATAAAAAGAGAGATGGCACAAATCACAGATATCAGAAATGCAACCAGGGATACCATGACATATCCTGCAGGTTAATAAGGGACAAGCTATTATGAACAAGTCTACACTATAAATTCAAAAATGTGGATGAAATGGACCAATGCTTCTACACCCAAAACTACTAAAACTCAGCCAAGATGAAATAGATAATCTCAATTTTCCTGTAACCATTAGAAACACTGATTTTTCATTTAAAAACTCCCAAAAGAAATATTCAGGCTTAGATGTTTCACTTTCACCCAAGACTTAAAGAATTAACACCAATTTTACATGACTTGATAAGAAATAGAAGTAGAGGGAACAGTTCCTAATTAATTTTATGAAGCCAGTATTACCTTGATACCAAAACCAGACAGGGGTAGTATAGAAAGAAGAAAACTACAGACCAATATTTTTTATGAAATTGGCTGTAAAAATCCTCAGCCAAATATTAGCAAATTAAATCCAGAAATATATAAAAAGAATAATATACCATGACCAAGTGGTATTTATTCCAGTTATGCAAAGTTGGTTAAATATTTGAAAATCAAACAATGTAATCCACCATATCCAATAGATTAAGGGGGAAAAGTCATGTGATCCTATCCATTAATGCAGAGAAAGCATTTGACAAAATCCAATCCCATTCATGATTTTAAAAAAAGAAGAAAAAAAACTCCAAGCAAACTAGGAATAGAAAAGGAACATCCTGAAACTCATAAAGATGATCTACAAACAACCTATACCGACATTATATTTAACTGTGAAAGACTGAATGCTTTCTCTGTAAGATCAGAAACAAGGCACCGATATCTGCTCTCACCACTTTTATTAAATATATTACTGGAGGTTCTAGTAAGAAAATAAAGCAAAAATAAATAAATACATAAATTGAAAAGTGAAATTTTTTAAAAATGTATTTAAAAGATAAAAGGACTATTCCTACTATGTTGAATAGGAAGGAATATATCCTACTGAATGTTGAATAGTAATATATCCTATTATATTGAATAAGGAAAACTAAAACTGTCTATATCTGAAGATGAGATGATAATCTAAATGGAGAAAATACCAAGGAATCCACAAAAAGCTTGAGAAATAATACTAGTTTGTAAATGTTTTAGAGTACAAGATCAACACAATTTTATCAAATTATATATTAATAACAAATGTGTAGAAGCTTAAATAAAAATATGTGATGCCATTTACAACTGACTTAAATAAATACTTAAATATAAGCCCAATAAGACATTTATAGGACCTCTATACTGAAAATTACAAAATGCTGATGAAGAAAATTTTAAAAGTCCCAAACAAATAGGGAGATATACCTTGTTCATGGATTAGAAAACACAACATAATAAAGATGTCAATTCTCCCCAAGTTAAGAGGCTTAACACAATTACTCTTAAAATGACCTCAAGGTTTTTGTGGATATAGACAAGCTTATTCTAAGATTTATATGGTAAGAAGAGGCTGAAGAATAGCTAAAACAATTTGTAAAGGAAGATTAAAATGGGAGGAATTAATCCACCCAATTTCAAGATTTTGCAGTAATGATGGAGGGTAGATACATAGATCAATGGAATGGAACAGAGAACCCAGAAATAGACTGACATAAATACATTTAACTTGTTTTTGACAGCAGTGCAAAAGCTATCAAGGAAGAATAGACTTTTCAAAAAATGGTACTGAAACAGTTGGACATCCCTCGACAAAAACAAACAAACAAAAAATGAACCTTAACCTAAACCTTACACACCTTACACAAAAATTAAATCAAAGTGGATCATAATCTTAAATGTAAAAGCAGGACATTTTTAGAAAAAAAAATAGGAGAAAATCTTTGGCATCTAGAACTAGGTGAATAATTCTTAGACTTGACACCGAAAGTATGATCAATAAAAGCAAAAACTGATAAATTGGATCTCATCAAAATGAGTTAAAAATGCTTCATAGAAGATCCTTTTAAGTGGATGAAAACTCAAATTACACAATGGGAAAACATATTTGAAAATCCCATATGAGACAAATGACTTGTATCTATAATATACAAAGAACTCTCCAAACAACTTAAAAAAATCCAACTAGAAAATAGGCAGAAGACAGGAACAGACATTTCATGGAAGAGAATATACACATGGCAAAGAAGCACATGAAAAGATGTTCAACATCGTTAGCCATCAGGGAAATGCAAATTAAGACCATAATGAGATATCAGAGAATAACTAAAATTAAAGTATAGTGACAACATCAAATGCTGGCGAGTACGTAGAAAAATTATATCACATCACTGGTGGGAAAATAAAATGGTTTAGCCACTCTGAGAAACAGCTTGACAGTCTCTTTTAATCCTAAAAGTAGATTCACCCTACAATGCAGTAATTGTACTCTTGAGCATTTATCCAAAAGAAACAAAAACTTAACGAAGTTCCCACAGAAACTTACACATAAATGTTCATAGCAGTTTTATTTATAATAGCCAAAAACTGGCAACTACCCAAATGTCTTTCAATGGGTGAATGTTGAAACAAATTGTGATAAAATCTTATGATAGAATACTACCGAGCAACAAAAAGGAACAAATTATTAATATATGCAAAAATTGAAATGAACTTCAAGGGAATGATGCCGAGGGAAAAATTTTAAAAAGCCAATCTCCGAAGATTAAGTAATTCATGATTATGTTTACATATTATTCTTAAAATAACAAAACTGTGGAGATGGAGAACAGATTAGAAGTTGCCAAGGGTTAGAGATGGAGGTAGAAGGTACAGCGGGGGAACTTTGTGAGGTTTTTGTGGTCCCAGTACAAATAATACAGCAATCTTGGTTTTAATCCCTAAAGATTTTTAAAAGCAATTCCTAATAAGAGGTGTCCAGATATTTAGCAATGGCAGCAGATTAGAGGTATAGCTCCCCAACATGACAACTTCGAGAGAGATCTATACTATCAATACTAATTTAATGCATATGTTAATTTTTAAAAGGCCAGTCACAATACTTAAATGGTATATATCTTAACGATATTATTCTGGGTATCCAGCTATACCAGATGGACTAGCAGGATTTTCTGTACATTCAATCTTATTTAAGACAATAAATCTTATAATAAGACAGTTAAAAAAAGAAAAAGAAAAAAACAAACCTCAACTACAGTTGGATATTCTCATAGGAAGATGAGGTGAAAATATGTAGCAGCGGTTCAAAAGCTTAAGCAGTGACACCTAAATTTGGTTGCACATTAGAATCATCTGAAGCACTTTTTAAAAACCCTCACACCGACAGTTGGTCATCCTAGACCAATAAAATCATTTTAAATCTCCTCAGACAATGCCAATGTCTAGCCAGAACTGAGAACCAGCGGACTAAGCAGAAGGGGATGTTTCTACAAAGATCTCTTAACAATAAGTCCTTTCACCCAATCAGATTTACCTCCCCGCAAGGGGGTAAAGAAGGCTAGATGTTGTCCATACTTGCTTAGCTTTAATTAGCACTTGTGACTTGCCCAAAACCTAGATCATGTTTCCCCTAAATTTCATGTTATTCCCTAAGTTTTTCAAACCCAGGGCTAAGGGGTTTGCCAGGATGAGATTTTAAGTGCTCACACAGGGGAAGTCCCTGGCAAACCAGGACAGCGGTCACTCTACATTGAAATGTAAAGCATCCTAAATAACCCTGCCACTGCTCCCAGATACTAGTCTGTGCCAACCAGTGGAGAAAAGGCATTCTCCATTACTACCATGGCAAATGCTGCTGTACTTGCCTTGGCTAGTCCCTATCTTTTCCAGGCGCCACTCCCCTTCACCTGCTGGTGGACGCTTTGGCCAGCTGACGATGCAGATATTTTCAAACTTTAAGGTGAATAAAAATCATCTGGAGGGCCTGTTATAACAGAGATCACTGAGCCCCACCAGAGTTGCTGATTCCATAGGGCTGGGACCGGGCCCTAAAACTTGAATATCTAACACATTATCAGGGGACGTGGGTAAAGCTGGTCAGGTAAAGTCTGGTAAAGCTGGTCAGGAAAAAGAAACCCGACGTGTCAGATCATAAAGTACGGAAGGGCAAGCCTGCCAGCAGTCCAGGCCGGGGGGGACCGGGGTCCTCAGACCTACAGAGCCAACGGCAGACCAGCTCAGGTGCCCCTCGGAAGCGCGGGGTCCCCGCGGCCGAGTCTGCGCCCCCGGCCGGCCCCGGCTCCCCTCTGCCCACCCTGTGCGCGGGGGCTGGAAACGGCCGTGGAGAACCACAGCGGGGTGGGAAAGGGGTCTCCAAAGAGGGTCTGGCGACTCGAGTCGCTCCGTTTCTTGGTGGGCTCAGCGCGCGCCGTGGGGGAAGAGAGGCAGGGGTCCGGGAAGAGGGGACGGGCGGCACTCACGTAGACCGGCAGCAGCCACGGGTAGATGGCGGGCTCGGCCCCCACGGGCGACTGCAGCCTCAGTTTCTCCCCCATGTCTTCGCGTGCGGCCCCCGCACCAGGCTAGTCTGGCGATTGGGGGAGGGGCGGGGCGCCGCCGGCGGGGGCGGGGCAGGCGGGCGGGAGGCTGAGGGGAGGGGGCCTGGCCTGGGCCTCAGCCGCCGCCGCCGCGCTCCCGTCAGGCCCCCGGCTCCCTCTTTGTGGTCACAGGCCCGGGGCCTCCAGCGCTGCTGCCAACTGGGGCCGGCGTGAAGCAAGCACAATGGGCCAGGGCCGGACTGAACCACTCACTCGCGGCGAGCACCGCCCGCCCCGTGGACACGCCCCCTCTCACGCACGCACGTACGCACGCACGCAAGCACGTGTTCGGCTGCCCCCGGCCACACCCACCGGCCCGAAGTGGGGACCCGGGGAGATCCCTCGGGGCCTGGGGTGGCGGGTTCGACTCCCGCCCTTGACGTACCATGACACCTCCCCCCGAATAATAAGACTATAATTCCTCATTAAATATGACAGCTGGAATCCCGGCTTCTGTTCACAAAAATGCTGTGTATTTAGCCTATGCTAGGCACCAGACCCTGGACGCTCAGTACTGGCAAAAAAGGAAATGCCCTGTCCTCATGGCGCTGCCATTTTAATTGGAATAGTAGTGACAATGGTCAAGGGAGAAAATAAAGTGTCATCATCGCCACGGGGATGGTTAATCTCATGTGTGCACTGCGTGGGGCCCCGGCAACCACCAACATTATTCCAGATGTGGCCAGGAAGGTATTTTTCAGAAGAGATGAACACTGAAATTGGTCCACTTTGCGTAAAGGAGATTGTCAATGCCACGGCGTGGGTGGGCCTCGTCCATTAGTTGAAGGACTGGAGAGAAAAATGAGGTTCCGTAGAAAGAGGGAACTGTTCCTCCAATGGCCTTGGGACATCAGCTCTTCCCTGTGTCTCCAGCCCAGAGTCCTGCCCTGACTTGCCTGCCTCACGGTCACATGAGTCAACTCCTTAAAACAAAACTGTATATGTAAAAATACTGAATATATACAAGCCTATTAATTTGTATACGTGTGTATACGTATTATATATATGTATACACATGTTTATATGTGCGTGCGTTTGTAGTATATGTGTAAGTACTATATACAGTATACATACAAGCTTATATATTTGTGTGTATATATTGTATACATGTATGTATGTGTATATATATAGTATACATATTATAAATGTGAACATGCTGTATATATACAGACACCCATATATTGATATATGGGTGTCTGTATATATACAGTATATGTACACTGTATGTATGTATACAGTGTATATTTATATATAGGTGTGTATATATGTTGTATACCTGTATGTGTATATGTTTCTAGGTATTATATGTATATATGTATATACTATTATATACACACTTGCGTATGTATTTATATGTGTATGTACATGCGCATATTTACATATAGGTGTGTATGTGTGTGTATACATTGTATATATGTATGTGTATATATCTTATATATATGATATATGTATGTATATATACGATGAATCTATATATACAGTACATATATATTTTTATGCTATATGCTTTTATATGTAGGTGTATATGTGTGTCTATATGTATGTACGTGTATGTATTGCATATATTATATGTGTATGTACGTATACTGTCTAATACACACCTAGATATCTTTGTATGTGTGTATATATGTATGATATATATGTACCTAGGTGTGTATATTGCATATGTTATACGTATGTGTACATACTGTATATATACAAACTATGCATTTTATATGTGTGTATGTATAGTGTATATGTATGTGTGTATTGTATATATTATGTGTATATGTGTGTATACATACTGTATATATACAAACTGCATTTTATATGTGTGTATATATGTATGTGTGTATTGTATATACTATATGTGTATATGTGTGTATGCATACTGCATATATACACAGCTGTATATTTTTTTATGCGTGTACATATGTATGTGTGTGTGTATATACACACACACACCCTATGGATTCTGTTTGTCTGGAGAACCCTCACTGATACGGACACTTATGACAATTGAGTACCTGCTCTTCGCCAGCCAGGGAGCCAAAGGCTTGTCCTTTCGGTGTCTCCCTTAAGTGTCACAAATCCCAGGAGGGAAGGTGATGTGGCTCCTACCAGTTGAGGTGCCTCAGGATCAGAGAGGTGCACAGGGCGGGGGGCTGGAGCCTGGTGGAACCCAGGTGGAGTTCTAGCAGCAGTACAGCCTAGCAGTCCCACTTCCCCGCGTGCTTCTCACAAAGACGTCGAGGGAGAGATGGGATCTGAAGGAGCGGATGAGGAAGCTTTCGTGGGTCCGCAAGCCCAGACCAAGGCTGACTCGTCAAGGGTGTTAGAGGTCAGGACTGTGGTTACCCTGGGGGTGGGCTTACACAGAGCCATTCACATTCTGAAAAAGTATCCATTCTGCTCTTGTTTGTATGTTTACCCCCTCCCCCAAATCTTTTAAAAACAGATTCTCTTGGTTGCTGGGAACACACACAGGGAAGTTGTGTGTGAGGGGGTATGATCCAGGGGACAGGGAGGATAAGACCCCCACTCGTAGGGCCAGGAGTGGCTCAGCTTTGTGAGCTGAGGATGGCCCACGAGGTCCCCGAGAGAAGGGTCCCTGCTCCGTCCCTGCTCTGTGCACCCCATTCCCAGCCTGAGAAACCCAGAGCCACCCCCCCCCCACCAACACACACACACCAGGGAGGAGAGCCAGTCACCCTGGCTCCCAGGCTCTGGCTCCAAGGCTCCCGGCACTAGGAGCTATTTTCAGCTTTCATGCCCTAGCACACGGCCAGAGCTATTGTCTCTGGAAACTCTCTGCCTGTCTCTCGCCCGCCCTCCCTCCCTCCCTCCCTCCTCCGCTTCTTCCCCTCCCGCTCCATCTGTCCTCCCCTCCACAATGCATTTCTACACAGGATGGCTCACAGACAGCTGCTCCCCGTGCCCACCTGCCACCATTCGATGGATGTCAAAGCAAGCCCTAGGGACTTCCCTGGAGATCCAGTGATTAAGACTCCGAGCTTCCACTGCAGGGGGCGCGGGTTTGATCCCTGGTCAGGGAAATAAGATCTCACATGCCGCACAGCACGGCCAAAAAAAATAAATGAATAAAAAATAAAGTTATAGTGATGAAACAGCCCTAGTGGTGCAAGGATGGGACGTATAGCTCTATGGTATAGAATAAAGGTCCAGAAACAGATATATGAGAACTTGATATGATAGAAAGTGGGGAAATTAAGGAGTTTTCAATAAATGGCATTAGGACAATTGCATATCCATGTGGGAAAAAGTAAATTAGAAAAAAAAAAAGCAAGCCCTGGTCAGGTGTGACCTTGGGCCCAGGGCCATTGGCACACGTTGTCATGTGGGACGTTCTTCCTTAGACTCCTCCCTCCTTCCTGTGTCACTGTCACTTCCTCCAGAACCTTCCTCCAGAACCTTCCTGGACTCCCCTACACAAGCCCGGGGTGTGCCCTCACCCGCCCTGGATCACCAGAATTCCGATCCTGGCCCACCCTTCCCCGCCAGGTAAAGAACTGTGCATGGTCAATAAGACCGTAGAGGTCATTGGCCATTGCTATTGCAGCTGGAATTGTTACTGTGTTTAGATAGGGTGACCAACACCCACCCCAAGTTTGCCCAAGACCGCTCAGGTTTCAGCGCTGGAACTCTGGGGAAACCCTCAGTCCCGGGGAACACCAGAAGGCTGGTCAGCCTATTTAGGATGGATCTTTCACTTGATCTCCCAACCACCGAGAGCCAGAAAGGGAATCTCCCCCCTCCTTCCATTGTAACCTTCATTCATTCATCCACTCATCCCTTTATTAAACTCCTTTATTCAGCAAGTATTTATGAAGCATCTACTACACAGCAGACACTCTTCTAGGTGCTGGGGACATAACAGAATCCCTGTCCTCAAAGAGCTCACATTCTAGCGAGGGCAGCAAACAGTAAACTGAGAAGGTGTGATTTATTACATGGGGATGATGTCTCGGAGACCACTGCAGGGCAGGGGAGGTGGGAGAGGAAAGGGGCAGTTCTAAATGCAGGCACTGACGGGATTGGGGCAGACCTTGCCCTGGGCCAGGCTGGTTGCTTCAACACAGCTGTCCTCACCCAGGGCCATCCTGCCCCCGCCTCACCCAGTTCTTCCGTGATGTGTGGGGAAAATCTGTGGTTGTCACAACTGGGGGGGAGGGGCCCCTGGAATCAAATGGGTGCGGCCAGGGATGCTGCTAAACCCCACACAGTGCCCAGGAGGGGCCCTCAGCAGAGGATGACCTGCCCCAAATAACCCCAGTGCCATGGGGGAGACCCTGCACTAATATTATTCAGACCCGCTGGTGCCCCCAGATTCCTGCACAGGCAGGGACTCTAACCGGGTCACCTCTGTATCCCGAGGTGACCTAGAGTGGGGCAGCCAGGAGGGCTGAGATAAGTATCGGGAGTGAAATGACAAATCTCTGTGCCCACTCTCCCCGCCGCACCCCAGGGGCGATGGTCTCTATCTCCTCCCTGTGCAGGTAGCTTTTCCCTGAGCCATTTCTTCTTGTCAAGGTCCCTGTCGCAGGTTGGGTTCCCCGAAGATGACGTTGAGAGCAAGGATTGGAGTGCAGGTGGTTGATGTGAGATGTGCAGGAACAGATACAGCTGCCATAGGGTCCCGCAATTCCACTCCTGGGCATAGATCCAGAGAAAACTCTAATTCAAAACTATACATACACCCCTGGGATTTCCCTGGTGGGCCAGTGGTTAAGAATCCGCACTTCCAGTGCAGGGGGCATGGGTTCCATCTCTGGTCAGGGAACTAAGATCTCACATGCCGTGTGACAATAAAAGAAGAAAGAAAGAAAAAAGAAAGAAAGAAAGAGAGAAAGAGAGAAAGAGAGAAAGAGAGAAAGAGAGAGAGAGAGAAAGAGAGAGAGAAAGAGAGAAAGAAAGAAAGAAAGAAAGAAAGAAAGAAAGAAAGAAAGAAAGAAAGAAAGAAAGAAAGAAAGAAAGAAAGAAAGAAAGAAAGAAAGATAGAAAGAAAAAAAGAAAGAAAGAAAAAGAAAGAAAGAAAGAAAGAAAGGAAGAAAGAAAGAAAGAAAGAAGAAAGAAAGAAAGAAAAGATACATGCACCCCAATGTTCATTGCAGCACTATTTACAATAGTCAAGACATGGAAGCTACCTAAATGTCCACTGATGGATGAATGGATAAAGAAGATGTGGTACATATATACAATGGAATATTATTCAGCCATAAAAAGAATGAAATAATGCTATTTGCAGCAACGTGGATGGACCTAGAGATTATCATACTAAGTGAAGTAAGTCAGAAGAGAAAGACAAATATCATATGATCTCACTTCTATGTGAAATCTAAAATACGACACAAATGAACTCGTCTACGAAACAAAAACAGACTCACAGACATAGAGAACAGACTTGTGGTTGCCAAGGGGGAGAAACAGTGAGGGAGGGTTGGATTGGGAGTTTGGGGTTAGCAGATGCAAACTATTAAATATAGGATGGATAAACTACAACGTCCTACTGTCTAGCACAGGGAACTATATTCAATATCCTGTGATAAGCCATAATGGAAAAGAAAAAAGTTTTATTTATAGGTTCCATCCCTAACTGAGCTGGCCCATCCCCTCCCATGGTTCTAAGTGCAGCCCGAAGCTGCAGACTTCCCAGCGTGGTCTTCAGCTCCAGAGCAAGCCACCTGCAAACCACCCACATCTTCCCAGGGGCTGGCAACTCTCCTTTGCTACTGATTCCAAGACACATCCAGATAGCAAAAATGTGACCATGAAAAGAAACTCAGGCATGTTCAAATCAGGGAAATAACATTCTTATCTCTGTTCAGTACTCGCTTAATTTTAGAATAGCTTGGAGTTACAAAAAAGTTGCAAAGATCTGTACAGAGTGTACAGAGTGCCGTGGACCCTGACCCAGTACCCCTATTTCCAACACGTTAGTACGTTAGTACGACATGTTTATCCAACTAAGGAACCAAGATGGATACATTGTTATTAACTAAAGTCCACACTTTATTAGACTTTCCCTAGTTTTCCCCTAACATCCTTTTTCTGTCCCAGTCTCCTCTGGGCTGTGACATTTCTCAGACGTCTCTGGGTTTTGATACCTTGAAAGTTTTGAGGAGGACTGGTCAGGTATTTTGTCCCTCAATTTGTTTGTCTGTTTGTTTTCTGATGTTTTCTTATGGTTGGTCCAGAGTTATGGGGTTTGGGGCGGAAGATCCAGACAGAGATAAAAATGCCATTCTCCTCAGGTCACATCAAGGATACACACCATCAACGGGACTTATGACAAACGATTTTACCCTTGATCACCTGGCCAGTATCGTCTTTTTTTTTTTGCTGCGTTGGGTCTTCGTTGTGTGCGGGCTTCTGTAGTTGTGGCACGGGGGCTCAGTAGTTCTGGCTCCCAGGATCTAGAGCGCAGGCTCAGTAGTTGTGGCCCACGGGCTTAGTTGATCTGCGGCACCTGGGATCTTCCCGGACCAGGGCTTGAACCTGTGTCCCCTGCATTGGCAGGCGGATTCTTTTCTTTTCTTTTTTCTGTTGCAACCAAAACTTTAATCCCAAGGATTCTCACAAAACATATTACAAATGACAGCATAAAAAAAATAATTGCACAGTAACTCAAAGTTCAGCTCTACAATATACTCTTAATCTGGCAGGACATTGGTATCTTGATAATCTCAAATTTCCAAAAAATATTACAAAGAGCTATGTATTCATGTACAGCAATCACAGAGGGGACTTATGACCTAACTCAAAGGTAAACTAACTTCCTTGAAACTTCTTAGATTCTAAACTCCCTGGACAACCTCTTGTCCAGTGTGAAGACTAGTGGAATTATTAAACCTCTAATCTAGGGTAAGGGTGCGGCTTTCATTTTTACCTGCTGGCTTGTGTTCACAGGACCTTTTAAAGACTGCTTGCTTAACTACAGCTGCATATCATATCCCAGCTACAGAAAGTCTTTTCAATGTTTGCCAGTGTTGTTTCCATAATAGTAAACATCACACTTTAGGTGGGCAGGAGTTAGAGTTTTATTATCAGTCTAGGCAAGACCAAAAATTCAAAGCAAATTCAATTTTGCTTAAGGGAACATTGTAAGGTAACAATTCTTCATATTACATGCCTCATATGACCCATTTCAAACCATAGAGAATGACACCTTTATGTGTCACTGTCCCAAGAGACAAACAAATGTGAACAACCAAAACATTTAAAAAGTGCACCAAGCTTCGGAAGTCCCAAAGAAAACTTGAATTTTCTGTACATACTCCTGCCAAATGAAGTTATTGCCTGTACACCACTCCTCTTGCAAAGTGGTCTTCTATTTCCTTTCATTTGACCTAGATCGGCTAGGAGACCTAGAGAAAGATCGGGACAGCTTGTGATTTCTCTCCTGGGACAGTGATCTCTCTCTTCTCCTATATCTAGAAAGGGACCTGCTCTGGCTGACAGAGAAGGCTCTCCATCTTGGAGATGTGTGGGAGGTGGAGGACTCCTCCTCCCATAATCATCTCGAGGGCGATGACCCCAACAAGGAGGCGGTCACGATTTCGACTTCTCTTTTCCCCATTCCACAGGTCCACACTTACTCGGCAGCCACATAGTGTTCTCCCATCTAGTTCTCGGACAGCATCGGCTGCATCTCGGGGATCTTCACATTCAACAAGACAGAAGCCGGGAGGGTTTTTAGCACCCCACACACTTCAGAGTGGTCCATAATAGCCTAAAGCTTGTTCCAATTCAGCCTTGTTACCACTGTTTCCAAGATTCCCTACATAAACTTTATAGTCCAACGGACCGGAATCACGATGCAAGACCCTCGTGGCTCCTTGGTTTCACGGGCTGCAGGGTCGTCCCGGGCCTCTAGAATCTGGCAGCTGAATCTGCTCACACAAGCTGTCCTGTGGGGATGCTTTTCCCCCTATGTGTCCAGCCCGGGGCCCTGCTGTCTTGGCCCGGCCTCCCGGGTGAGAGGGTGAACCCCAGCTCCCTGGAGCAGACACTCAGAGCCCTGGTGACCGGACTCACGGCTGACGGGGCTGGAGCGGCGGTTGGACATGGGTGGCCAGCCTGGTGGTGTTTGGCCCCCTCTGCAGTTCCAGTTCCAGCTGAGAAAGAGCCTCCCTGTGTTATTTTCTCCTGGTTGTGTAAGGATCCCCGGTGTCATTTGACAGAAGTGTAGATGGTGTGTTCTTTCTCTCTTTTCTCCCTGCTTCCTCTCCGCCCTCTATCCCTCCCTCTCTCCCTGTCCCTCTTTCCATGTTCTGCTCTCCCTCTACCTCTTTCCCTCTCCCTCTCTCTCTCTCCCTCTCTCTTTCTCCATGTGTCTCTCCCTCTCTCCCTCCCTCTCTCCCTCTCCCTCTCTCTCTTTCCTCTCCCTCTCTCCCTCTCCCTCTTTCCTCTCCCTCTCTCCCTCTGCCTCTCTCCCTCCCTATCTCCTGTGCCTGTTTCCCTGTCCTTGTTTCCCTGTCCCACTCTGCCTCTACCTCTTTCCCTCTCCCTCCCTCACTCCTTCTCCCTCTCCCTCCACCTCCTTCCCTCTCTGGGGATGGAAGGAGGTGGAGGGAGAGGGAGAGAGAGCAGGAGAGGGAGGGGGAGAGGGAGAGAAAGGGGGGGGAGAGGGAGAGAAAGGGGGGGAGAGGGAGAGAGGGATGGAGGGACGGAGGGAAAGACATCTCTCCCTCCCTCCCTCTATCCCTCTCTCCCTCCCTCTCTTCCTCTCCCTCCTTCCCTCTCCTCCCTCTCCCTCTCCCTCTAACTCTCCCTCTCCCTCCATCTCTCCATCTCCCTCACTCCCTCCCAGAGAGGGAGAGACTAGACGGAGGGAGAGGCAGAGACAAGGGAGAGGGAGAGAAGGAGAGGGAGAGGGAGGGGGGAGAGAGGGAGAGAGAGAGATGTCTTTTCCTCCCTCCCTCTCCCTCTCTCCTCCTTCTCTCCCTCTCTCCCTCACCCTCTCTCCCTCTCCCTCCCTCCATCACATTCCCTCCTTCTCACTCTCCCTCCCTCTCCCTCTCCCTCTCTCCCTCTCAGAGAGGGAGAGACAGAGGGAGAGGGAGAGGGGGGAGAGAGGGACACGGAGAGGGAGGCAGGGAGACAGAGAGGGAAGCAGTCACCCTCTCTCCTTCTCCCTCTCCCTACCTCCTTCTCCAACTCCCCCTCTCCTTCGCTCAATCCCTCTCCTCTCCCTCCATCTCTCCCTCTCCCTTCCTCCCTCTAGGAGAGGAAGAGGAAGGGAGGGAGAGAAAGAGGGAGGTGGAGGGAGAGGGAGAGGGAGAGACGTCTCGCTCCCCCTCCCTCTTCCTCCCTCGCCCTTTCCCTTCCTCTATCCCTCTCTCTCCTTCTGTCTCTCCCTCTCCCTCCGTCTCTCCCTCTCCCTCACTCCCTCCCAGAGAGGCAGAGACGGAGGGAGAGACAGAGACAAGGGAGAGGGAGAGGGGTAGAGGGACAGATGGAGGGAGAGGGAGAGGGAAGAAGGAGAGAGAGAGAGAAGGAGGAGAGAGAGAGAGAGAGGAAGGAAGAGACCTCGCTCCCTCTCCCTCTCTCCCCTCACTCTCGCCCTCTCCCTCTCTCCCCCTCCCGTGTCTAAGACTCTTCCTCCATATCTCCATCTCTGGGAGGGAGTGAGGGAGATGGAGACATGGAGGGAGAGGGAGAGGGAGAGGGAGGAGAGGGAGCGAGGGAGAGGGAAAGAGGGAGGGAGAGAGGGATAGAGGGAGGGAGGGAGAGACGACTATGTCTTTCCCTCCCTCCCTCTATCCATCTCTGCCACTCCCCCCTCTCTCTCCCTCTCCTCCCTCCTTCTCCTGCTCTCTGTCCCTCTCCTGAACCTCTTTCCTTTCTTCCTCCTGGCACGTTTAGGCCAACCAAGCAAGCCGGAAAGGCAAATCAGCACTACAAGGAAGTCTCGCTTGCCATCGGGCAAAAGGGCCATGCTGAAGAAAGTGTAAAAACCAGAAATGCAGGACAGGCCATGGAGACATGGGAGCCTTGCTACGCTGATGGGCGGGATGTAAATTGCCAACAGCCACTCTGGAGAAGTGTACGGTGTGTCCTGAAACATGTAATAAACACAGCTTAGAGAGCATAGGGCACTTCCACTCATGGGCGTATACATTGGGAAAACTGAAAATCCACAAGACACAGGCACCCCAAAGTGTAGGGCTGCTCTGTTTACAAGAACCTCCACTTCGGTACACCTTAAATAGCCCAGGAAAGAGAAAAATGGATAAAGAAGTTGTGGTACTTATGCACAATGGCATATCACTCAGCCATGAAATCAATGTCATAAGGCTAGTATCAGCACGATGAGTGGATTTAGGTACGCTGACTCTAAGTGAAATAAGTCACACAGAAAAAGACACTTATCCTAAGATATCACTTATAGAGGGAATGTCAAAATCGCTACCTTTGAACTGAAATACAAAACAGAACAGAGTCACACGTTTAGAAAACACACTATGGCTGCTTAACGGGAAAGGTCAGGTGGGGTGATGCATAAAACAAGGGTTTGAAATTAGCTCAGATACCGTTCCATAAGCCAAATATGTAATAGACAAGACCTACTCCCTGCTCAGTGAACTGGACTCAACACCCCCTATTCACCGCACAAGAATATACTTGACTAGTAAGAATCTTAAAACCTATGTATTGATATCTCTCGGGAAGTGAATCAAGAGGGTGTAAAGCGGCATAAACACAGCAGTGAAAAGCAGCTAAACCCCATTATAAAAATAAATTACTCCAAAAAAAACCCCATAAAACAAAGACAGTGAAAGAGAGAGAAATTCTTACAAAATCCGTTCAGGGGCTCTGATGCCACCTGGATTGACCATATCTAGACACACAGCTGGATGAGACAGAAGGCTGGACACTCTTGGGGCTGAGAGGATTGGTGAGGTTGGGCGAGCAAACGCAGACCCTTTAAAGTAATACTGCGTGGTACCCATCCCATGGGTCCCAAATCTCCAGGTTCAAGGGCATCTTCCTACATCGAAAACATGCCTGGGATACCCAGAAGATGGTACACCGTGTGATCGGGAAAGGTTTGTAAAATACACCTCATTTCTCCTCTCCTTGTGCTCGGGTTCGCCATTCCAGCCGCTTTACCAACAATCTCCCTACTTGGAGAATCAGCACCGTTACCCTCCTGATTCGTACAGGTTGCAATTTGTCCTGAGGATGAACGGGAAGAGGGGGAACCAATGAGAGAGTAGCTCTAGGTGTTGGGACATTCACAGGTCACTCTATTTTCCCATCAGGAAGAAGAATGAACCACAGGCTCAGCCTGCCCTCCCGGAACAAGAATAGGGCCTGAAGCAATCCTGCGCTTTTGCGGCCAGCTTCCAAAAAAGCAAGTTGACAAATGGAGCTCAGGGGCACTGCAATTCACAAACCTGCAGAGTTATAAATGATAACTCTCGTCCAGAAATATATTGAGGGAAGGCAACGAAGAGGATTTGAAAGCAAGGCAGAATTGCAGGAAACAGATTTCAGGAGGTAGATTTGACTCGCCTTTAAAGCACATGAAAAGCGGCAAAACGTCGACCATGATGCCCTTGGCCAAAAAGGGCGTATGCGTTTTTTCCTGAATATATTCAGGAAAAAACGCATACGCCCTTTTTGGCCAACCAAGCAAGCCGGAAAGGCAAATCAGCACTACAAGGAAGTCTTGCTTGCCAGCGGGCAAAAGGGCCATGCTTAAAAAAGTGTAAAAACCAGAAATGCAGGACAGGCCATGGAGACATGAGAGCCTTGCTACACTGATGGGCGGGATGTAAATTGCCAACAGCCATTCTGGAGAAGTGTACGGTGTGTCCTGAAACATGTAATAAACACAGCTTAGAGAGCATAGGGCACTTCCACTCATGGGCGTATGCATTGGGAAAACTGAAAATCCACAAGACACAGGCACCCCAAAGTGTAGGGCTGCTCTGTTTACAAGAACCTCCACTTCGCTATAACTTAAATAGCCCAGGAAAGAGAAAAATGGATAAAGAAGTTGTGGTACTTATGCACAATGGAATATCACTCAGCCATGAAATCAATGTCATAAGGCTAGTAGCAGCATGATGAGTGGATTTAGGTACGCTGACTCTAAGTGAAATAAGTCACACAGAAAAAGACACTTATCCTAAGATATCACTTATAGAGGGAATGTCAAAATCGCTACCTTTGAACTGAATTACAAAACAGAACAGAGTCACACGTTTAGAAAACACACTATGGCTGCTTAACGGGAAAGGTCAGGTGGGGTGATGCATAAAACAAGGGTTTGAAATTAGCTCAGATACCGTTCCATAATCCAAATATGTAATAGACAAGACCTACTCCCTGCTCAGTGAACTGGACTCAACACCCCCTATTCACCGCACAAGAATATACTTGACTAGTAAGAATCTTAAAACCTATGTATTGATATCTCTCGGGAAGTGAATCAAGAGGGTGTAAAGCGGCATAAACACAGCAGTGAAAAGCAGCTAAACCCCATTATAAAAATAAATTACTCCAAAAAAAACCCCATAAAACAAAGACAGTGAAAGAGAGAGAAATTCTTACAAAATCCGTTCAGGGGCTCTGATGCCACCTGGATTGACCATATCTAGACACACAGCTGGATGAGACAGAAGTCTGGACACTCTTGGGGCTGAGAGGATTGGTGAGGTTGGGCGAGCAAACGCAGACCCTTTAAAGTAATACTGCGTGGTACCCATCCCATGGGTCCCAAATCTCCAGGTTCAAGGGCATCTTCCTACATCGAAAACATGCCTGGGAAACCCAGAAGATGGTACACCGTGTGATCGGGAAAGGTTTGTAAAACGCACCTCATTTCTCCTCTCCTTGTGCTCGGGTTCGCCATTCCAGCCGCTTTACCAACAATCTCCCTACTTGGAGAATCAGCACCGTTACCCTCCTCTTTCGTACAGGTTGCAATTTGTCCTGAGGATGAACGGGAAGAGGGGGAACCAATGAGAGACTAGCTCTAGGTGTTGGGACAGGCACAGGTCACTCTATTTTCCCATCAGGAAGAAGAATGAACCACAGGCTCAGCCTGCCCCCCCGGAACCAGAATAGGGCCTGAAGCAATCCTGCGCTTTTGCGGCCAGCTCCCAAAAAAGCGACTTGACAAATGGAGCTCAGGGGCACTGCAATTCACAAACCTGCAGAGTTAGAAATGATAACTCTCGTCCACAAATATATTGAGGGAAGGCAACGAAGAGGATTGGAAAGCAAGGCAGAATTGCAGGAAACAGATTTCAGGAGGTAGATTCGACTCGCCTTTAAAGCACATGAAAAGCGGCAAAACGTCGACAATGATGCCCTTGGCCAAAAAGGGCGTATGCGTTTTTTCCTGAATATATTCAGGAAAAAACGCATACGCCCTTTTTGGCCAACCAAGCAAGCCGGAAGAGCAAATCAGCACTACAAAGAAGTCTCGCTTGCCATCGGTCAAAAGGGCCATGCTGAAAAAAGTGTAAAAACCAGAAATGCAGGGCAGGCCATGGAGACATGGGAGCCTTGCTACGCTGATGGGCGGGATGTAAATTGCCAACAGCCACTCTGGAGAAGTGTACGGTGTGTCCTGAAACATGTAATAAACACAGCTTAGAGAGCATAGGGCACTTCCACTCATGGGCGTATACATTGGGAAAACTGAAAATCCACAAGACACAGGCACCCCAAAGTGTAGGGCTGCTCTGTTTACAAGAACCTCCACTTCGCTACACCTTAAATAGCCCAGGAAAGAGAAAAATGGATAAAGAAGTTGTGGTACTTATGCACAATGGAATATCACTCAGCCATGAAATCAATGTCAAAAGGCTAGTAGCAGCATGATGAGTGGATTTAGGTACGATGACTCTAAGTGAAATAAGTCACACAGAAAAAGACACTTATCCTAAGATATCCCTTATAGAGGGAATGTCAAAATCGCTACCCTTGAACTGAATTACAAAACAGAACAGAGTCACACGTTTAGAAAACACACTATGGCTGCTTAACGGGAAAGGTCAGGTGGGGTGATGCATAAAACAAGGGTTTGAAATTAGCTCAGATACCGTTCCATAAGCCAAATATGCAATAGACAAGACTTACTCCCTGCTCAGTGAACTGGACTCAACACCCCCTATTCACCACACAAGAATATATCTGACTAGTAAGAATCTTAAAACCTATGTATTGATATCTCTCGGGAAGTGAATCAAGAGGGTGTAAAGCGGCATAAACACAGCAGTGAAAAGCAGCTAAACCCCATTATAAAAATAAATTACTCAAAAAAAACCCCATAAAACAAAGACAGTGAAAGAGAGAGAAATTCTTACAAAATCCGTTCAGGGGCTCTGATGCCACCTGGATTGACCATATCTAGACACACAGCTGGATGAGACAGAAGGCTGGACACTCTTGGGGCTGAGAGGATTGGTGAGGTTGGGCGAGCAAACGCAGACCCTTTAAAGTAATACTGCGTGGTACCCATCCCATGGGTCCCAAATCTCCAGGTTCAAGGGCATCTTCCTACATCGAAAACATGCCTGGGAAACCCAGAAGATGGTACACCGTGTGATCGGGAAAGGTTTGTAAAACGCACCTCATTTCTCCTCTCCTTGTGCTCGGGTTCGCCATTCCAGCCGCTTTACCAACAATCTCCCTACTTGGAGAATCAGCACCGTTACCCTCCTGTTTCGTACAGGTTGCAATTTGTCCTGAGGATGAACGGGAAGAGGGGGAACCAATGAGAGACTAGCTCTAGGTGTTGGGACAGGCACAGGTCACTCTAGTTTCCCATCAGGAAGAAGAATGAATCACAGGCTCAGCCTGCCCCCCCGGAACCAGAATAGGGCCTGAAGCAATCCTGCGCTTTTGCGGCCAGCTCCCAAAAAAGCGAGTTGACAAATGGAGCTCAGGGGCACTGCAATTCACAAACCTGCAGAGTTAGAAATGATAACTCTTGTCCACAAATATATTGAGGGAAGGCAACGAAGAGGATTGGAAAGCAAGGTAGAACTGCAGGAAACAGATTTCAGGAGGTAGATTCGACTCGCCTTTAAAGCAAATGAAAAGCGGCAAAACGTCGACCATGATGCCCTTGGCCAAAAAGGGCGTATGCGTTTTTTCCTGAATATATTCAGGAAAAAACGCATACGCCCTTTTTGGCCAACCAAGCAAGCCAGAAGAGCAAATCAGCACTACAAAGAAGTCTCGCTTGCCATCGGTCAAAAGGGCCATGCTGAAAAAAGTGTAAAAACCAGAAATGCAGGGCAGGCCATGGAGACATGGGAGCCTTGCTACGCTGATGGGCGGGATGTAAATTGCCAACAGCCACTCTGAAAAAGTGTACGGTGTGTCCTGAAACATGTAATAAACACAGCTTAGAGAGCATAGGGCACTTCCACTCATGGGCGTATACATTGGGAAAACTGAAAATCCACAAGACACAGGCACCCCAAAGTGTAGGGCTGGTCTGTTTACAAGAACCTCCACTTCGCTACACCTTAAATAGCCCAGGAAAGAGAAAAATGGATAAAGAAGTTGTGGTACTTATGCACAATGGAATATCACTCAGCCATGAAATCAATGTCATAAGGCTAGTAGCAGCATGATGAGTGGATTTAGGTACGCTGACTCTAAGTGAAATAAGTCACACAGAAAAAGACACTTATCCTACGATATCACTTATAGAGGGAATGTCAAAATCGCTACCTTTGAACTGAATTACAAAACAGAACAGAGTCACACGTTTAGAAAACACACTATGGCTGCTTAACGGGAAAGGTCAGGTGGGGTGATGCATAAAACAAGGGTTTGAAATTAGCTCAGATACCGTTCCATAAGCCAAATATGTAATAGACAAGACCTACTCCCTGCTCAGTGAACTGGACTCAACACCCCCTATTCACCGCACAAGAATATACTTGACTAGTAAGAATCTTAAAACCTATGTATTGATATCTCTCGGGAAGTGAATCAAGAGGGTGTAAAGCGGCATAAACACAGCAGTGAAAAGCAGCTAAACCCCATTATAAAAATAAATTACTCCAAAAAAAACCCCATAAAACAAAGACAGTGAAAGAGAGAGAAATTCTTACAAAATCCGTTCAGGGGCTCTGATGCCACCTGGATTGACCATATCTAGACACACAGCTGGATGAGACAGAAGGCTGGACACTCTTGGGGCTGAGAGGATTGGTGAGGTTGGGCGACCAAACGCAGACCCTTTAAAGTAATACTGCGTGGTACCCATCCCATGGGTCCCAAATCTCCAGGTTCAAGGGCATCTTCCTACATCGAAAACATGCCTGGGAAACCCAGAAGATGGTACACCGTGTGATCGGGAAAGGTTTGTAAAACGCACCTCATTTCTCCTCTCCTTGTGCTCGGGTTCGCCATTCCAGCCGCTTTACCAACAATCTCCCTACTTGGAGAATCAGCACCGTTACCCTCCTGTTTCGTACAGGTTGCAATTTGTCCTGAGGATGAACGGGAAGAGGGGGAACCAATGAGAGACTAGCTCTAGGTGTTGGGACAGGCACAGGTCACTCTATTTTCCCATCAGGAAGAAGAATGAACCACAGGCTCAGCCTGCCCCCCCGGAACCAGAATAGGGCCTGAAGCAATCCTGCGCTTTTGCGGCCAGCTCCCAAAAAAGCGAGTTGACAAATGGAGCTCAGGGGCACTGCAATTCACAAACCTGCAGAGTTAGAAATGATAACTCTCGTCCACAAATATATTGAGGGAAGGCAACGAAGAGGATTGGAAAGCAAGGCAGAATTGCAGGAAACAGATTTCAGGAGGTAGATTCGACTCGCCTTTAAAGGACATGAAAAGCGGCAAAACGTCGACCATGATGCCCTTGGCCAAAAAGGGCGTATGCGTTTTTTCCTGAATATATTCAGGAAAAAACGCATACGCCGTTTTTGGCCAACCAAGCAAGCCGGAAAGGCAAATCAGCACTACAAAGAAGTCTCGCTTGCCATCGGTCAAAAGGGCCATGCTGAAAAAAGTGTAAAAACCAGAAATGCAGGACAGGCCATGGAGACATGGGAGCCTTGCTACGTTGATGGGCGGGATGTAAATTGCCAACAGCCACTCTGGAGAAGTGTACGGTGTGTCCTGAAACATGTAATAAACACAGCTTAGAGAGCATAGGGCACTTCCACTCATGGGCGTATGCATTGGGAAAACTGAAAATCCACAAGACACAGGCACCCCAAAGTGTAGGGCTGGTCTGTTTACAAGAACCTCCACTTCGCTACACCTTAAATAGCCCAGGAAAGAGAAAAATGGATAAAGAAGTTGTGGTACTTATGCACAATGGCATATCACTCAGCCATGAAATCAATGTCATAAGGCTAGTATCAGCACGATGAGTGGATTTAGGTACGCTGACTCTAAGTGAAATAAGTCACACAGAAAAAGACACTTATCCTAAGATATCACTTATAGAGGGAATGTCAAAATCGCTACCTTTGAACTGAATTACAAAACAGAACAGAGTCACACGTTTAGAAAACACACTATGGCTGCTTAACGGGAAAGGTCAGGTGGGGTGATGCATAAAACAAGGGTTTGAAATTAGCTCAGATACCGTTCCATAATCCAAATATGTAATAGACAAGACCTACTCCCTGCTCAGTGAACTGGACTCAACACCCCCTATTCACCGCACAAGAATATACTTGACTAGTAAGAATCTTAAAACCTATGTATTGATATCTCTCGGGAAGTGAATCAAGAGGGTGTAAAGCGGCATAAACACAGCAGTGAAAAGCAGCTAAACCCCATTATAAAAATAAATTACTCCAAAAAAAACCCCATAAAACAAAGACAGTGAAAGAGAGAGAAATTCTTACAAAATCCGTTCAGGGGCTCTGATGCCACCTGGATTGACCATATCTAGACACACAGCTGGATGAGACAGAAGTCTGGACACTCTTGGGGCTGAGAGGATTGGTGAGGTTGGGCGAGCAAACGCAGACCCTTTAAAGTAATACTGCGTGGTACCCATCCCATGGGTCCCAAATCTCCAGGTTCAAGGGCATCTTCCTACATCGAAAACATGCCTGGGAAACCCAGAAGATGGTACACCGTGTGATCGGGAAAGGTTTGTAAAACGCACCTCATTTCTCCTCTCCTTGTGCTCGGGTTCGCCATTCCAGCCGCTTTACCAACAATCTCCCTACTTGGAGAATCAGCACCGTTACCCTCCTCTTTCGTACAGGTTGCAATTTGTCCTGAGGATGAACGGGAAGAGGGGGAACCAATGAGAGACTAGCTCTAGGTGTTGGGACAGGCACAGGTCACTCTATTTTCCCATCAGGAAGAAGAATGAACCACAGGCTCAGCCTGCCCCCCCGGAACCAGAATAGGGCCTGAAGCAATCCTGCGCTTTTGCGGCCAGCTCCCAAAAAAGCGACTTGACAAATGGAGCTCAGGGGCACTGCAATTCACAAACCTGCAGAGTTAGAAATGATAACTCTCGTCCACAAATATATTGAGGGAAGGCAACGAAGAGGATTGGAAAGCAAGGCAGAATTGCAGGAAACAGATTTCAGGAGGTAGATTCGACTCGCCTTTAAAGCACATGAAAAGCGGCAAAACGTCGACAATGATGCCCTTGGCCAAAAAGGGCGTATGCGTTTTTTCCTGAATATATTCAGGAAAAAACGCATACGCCCTTTTTGGCCAACCAAGCAAGCCGGAAGAGCAAATCAGCACTACAAAGAAGTCTCGCTTGCCATCGGTCAAAAGGGCCATGCTGAAAAAAGTGTAAAAACCAGAAATGCAGGGCAGGCCATGGAGACATGGGAGCCTTGCTACGCTGATGGGCGGGATGTAAATTGCCAACAGCCACTCTGGAGAAGTGTACGGTGTGTCCTGAAACATGTAATAAACACAGCTTAGAGAGCATAGGGCACTTCCACTCATGGGCGTATACATTGGGAAAACTGAAAATCCACAAGACACAGGCACCCCAAAGTGTAGGGCTGCTCTGTTTACAAGAACCTCCACTTCGCTACACCTTAAATAGCCCAGGAAAGAGAAAAATGGATAAAGAAGTTGTGGTACTTATGCACAATGGAATATCACTCAGCCATGAAATCAATGTCAAAAGGCTAGTAGCAGCATGATGAGTGGATTTAGGTACGATGACTCTAAGTGAAATAAGTCACACAGAAAAAGACACTTATCCTAAGATATCCCTTATAGAGGGAATGTCAAAATCGCTACCCTTGAACTGAATTACAAAACAGAACAGAGTCACACGTTTAGAAAACACACTATGGCTGCTTAACGGGAAAGGTCAGGTGGGGTGATGCATAAAACAAGGGTTTGAAATTAGCTCAGATACCGTTCCATAAGCCAAATATGCAATAGACAAGACTTACTCCCTGCTCAGTGAACTGGACTCAACACCCCCTATTCACCACACAAGAATATATCTGACTAGTAAGAATCTTAAAACCTATGTATTGATATCTCTCGGGAAGTGAATCAAGAGGGTGTAAAGCGGCATAAACACAGCAGTGAAAAGCAGCTAAACCCCATTATAAAAATAAATTACTCAAAAAAAACCCCATAAAACAAAGACAGTGAAAGAGAGAGAAATTCTTACAAAATCCGTTCAGGGGCTCTGATGCCACCTGGATTGACCATATCTAGACACACAGCTGGATGAGACAGAAGGCTGGACACTCTTGGGGCTGAGAGGATTGGTGAGGTTGGGCGAGCAAACGCAGACCCTTTAAAGTAATACTGCGTGGTACCCATCCCATGGGTCCCAAATCTCCAGGTTCAAGGGCATCTTCCTACATCGAAAACATGCCTGGGAAACCCAGAAGATGGTACACCGTGTGATCAGGAAAGGTTTGTAAAACGCACCTCATTTCTCCTCTCCTTGTGCTCGGGTTCGCCATTCCAGCCGCTTTACCAACAATCTCCCTACTTGGAGAATCAGCACCGTTACCCTCCTGTTTCGTACAGGTTGCAATTTGTCCTGAGGATGAACGGGAAGAGGGGGAACCAATGAGAGACTAGCTCTAGGTTTTGGGACATTCACAGGTCACTCTATTTTCCCATCAGGAAGAAGAATGAACCACAGGCTCAGCCTGCCCCCCCGGAACCAGAATAGGGCCTGAAGCAATCCTGCGCTTTTGCGGCCAGCTCCCAAAAAAGCGAGTTGACAAATGGAGCTCAGGGGCACTGCAATTCACAAACCTGCAGAGTTAGAAATGATAACTCTCGTCCACAAATATATTGAGGGAAGGCAACGAAGAGGATTGGAAAGCAAGGCAGAATTGCAGGAAACAGATTTCAGGAGGTAGATTCGACTCGCCTTTAAAGGACATGAGAAGCGGCAAAACGTCGACCATGATGCCCTTGGCCAAAAAGGGCGTATGCGTTTTTTCCTGAATATATTCAGGAAAAAACGCATACGCCCTTTTTGGCCAACCAAGCAAGCCGGAAAGGCAAATCAGCACTACAAAGAAGTCTCGCTTGCCATCGGTCAAAAGGGCCATGCTGAAAAAAGTGTAAAAACCAGAAATGCAGGACAGGCCATGGAGACATGGGAGCCTTGCTACGTTGATGGGCGGGATGTAAATTGCCAACAGCCACTCTGGAGAAGTGTACGGTGTGTCCTGAAACATGTAATAAACACAGCTTAGAGAGCATAGGGCACTTCCACTCATGGGCGTATACATTGGGAAAACTGAAAATCCACAAGACACAGGCACCCCAAAGTGTAGGGCTGCTCTGTTCACGAGAACCTCCACTTCGCTACACCTTAAATAGCCCAGGAAAGAGAAAAATGGATAAAGAAGTTGTGGTACTTATGCACAATGGAATATCACTCAGCCATGACATCAATGTCATAAGGCTAGTAGCAGCATGATGAGTGGATTTAGGTACGGTGACTCTAAGTGAAATAAGTCACACAGAAAAAGACACTTATCCTAAGATATCACTTATAGAGGGAATGTCAAAATCGCTACCCTTGAACTGAATTACAAAACAGAACAGAGTCACACGTTTAGAAAACACACTATGGCTGCTTAACGGGAAAGGTCAGGTGGGGTGATGCATAAAACAAGGGTTTGAAATTAGCTCAGATACCGTTCTATAAGCCAAATATGCAATAGACAAGACTTACTCCCTGCTCAGTGAACTGGACTCAACACCCCCTATTCACCACACAAGAATATATCCGACTAGTAAGAATCTTAAAACCTATGTATTGATATCTCTCGGGAAGTGAATCAAGAGGGTGTAAAGCGGCATAAACACAGCAGTGAAAAGCAGGTAAACCCCATTATAAAAATAAATTCTCCAAAAAAAACCCCATAAAACAAAGACAGTGAAAGAGAGAGAAATTCTTACAAAATCCGTTCAGGGGCTCTGATGCCACCTGGATTGACCATATCTAGACACACAGCTGGATGAGACAGAAGGCTGGACACTCTTGGGGCTGAGAGGATTGGTGAGGTTGGGCGAGCAAACGCAGACCCTTTAAAGTAATACTGCGTGGTACCCATCCCATGGGTCCCAAATCTCCAGGTTCAAGGGCATCTTCCTACATCGAAAACATGCCTGGGAAACCCAGAAGATGGTACACCGTGTGATCGGGAAAGGTTTGTAAAACGCACCTCATTTCTCCTCTCCTTGTGCTCGGGTTCGCCATTCCAGCCGCTTTACCAACAATCTCCCTACTTGGAGAATCAGCACCGTTACCCTCCTCTTTCGTACAGGTTGCAATTTGTCCTGAGGATGAACGGGAAGAGGGGGAACCAATGAGAGACTAGCTCTAGGTGTTGGGACAGGCACAGGTCACTCTATTTTCCCATCAGGAAGAAGAATGAACCACAGGCTCAGCCTGCCCCCCCGGAACCAGAATAGGGCCTGAAGCAATCCTGCGCTTTTGCGGCCAGCTCCCAAAAAAGCGACTTGACAAATGGAGCTCAGGGGCACTGCAATTCACAAACCTGCAGAGTTAGAAATGATAACTCTCGTCCACAAATATATTGAGGGAAGGCAACGAAGAGGATTGGAAAGCAAGGCAGAATTGCAGGAAACAGATTTCAGGAGGTAGATTCGACTCGCCTTTAAAGCACATGAAAAGCGGCAAAACGTCGACAATGATGCCCTTGGCCAAAAAGGGCGTATGCGTTTTTTCCTGAATATATTCAGGAAAAAACGCATACGCCCTTTTTGGCCAACCAAGCAAGCCGGAAGAGCAAATCAGCACTACAAAGAAGTCTCGCTTGCCATCGGTCAAAAGGGCCATGCTGAAAAAAGTGTAAAAACCAGAAATGCAGGGCAGGCCATGGAGACATGGGAGCCTTGCTACGCTGATGGGCGGGATGTAAATTGCCAACAGCCACTCTGGAGAAGTGTACGGTGTGTCCTGAAACATGTAATAAACACAGCTTAGAGAGCATAGGGCACTTCCACTCATGGGCGTATACATTGGGAAAACTGAAAATCCACAAGACACAGGCACCCCAAAGTGTAGGGCTGCTCTGTTTACAAGAACCTCCACTTCGCTACACCTTAAATAGCCCAGGAAAGAGAAAAATGGATAAAGAAGTTGTGGTACTTATGCACAATGGAATATCACTCAGCCATGAAATCAATGTCAAAAGGCTAGTAGCAGCATGATGAGTGGATTTAGGTACGATGACTCTAAGTGAAATAAGTCACACAGAAAAAGACACTTATCCTAAGATATCCCTTATAGAGGGAATGTCAAAATCGCTACCCTTGAACTGAATTACAAAACAGAACAGAGTCACACGTTTAGAAAACACACTATGGCTGCTTAACGGGAAAGGTCAGGTGGGGTGATGCATAAAACAAGGGTTTGAAATTAGCTCAGATACCGTTCCATAAGCCAAATATGCAATAGACAAGACTTACTCCCTGCTCAGTGAACTGGACTCAACACCCCCTATTCACCACACAAGAATATATCTGACTAGTAAGAATCTTAAAACCTATGTATTGATATCTCTCGGGAAGTGAATCAAGAGGGTGTAAAGCGGCATAAACACAGCAGTGAAAAGCAGCTAAACCCCATTATAAAAATAAATTACTCAAAAAAAACCCCATAAAACAAAGACAGTGAAAGAGAGAGAAATTCTTACAAAATCCGTTCAGGGGCTCTGATGCCACCTGGATTGACCATATCTAGACACACAGCTGGATGAGACAGAAGGCTGGACACTCTTGGGGCTGAGAGGATTGGTGAGGTTGGGCGAGCAAACGCAGACCCTTTAAAGTAATACTGCGTGGTACCCATCCCATGGGTCCCAAATCTCCAGGTTCAAGGGCATCTTCCTACATCGAAAACATGCCTGGGAAACCCAGAAGATGGTACACCGTGTGATCGGGAAAGGTTTGTAAAACGCACCTCATTTCTCCTCTCCTTGTGCTCGGGTTCGCCATTCCAGCCGCTTTACCAACAATCTCCCTACTTGGAGAATCAGCACCGTTACCCTCCTGTTTCGTACAGGTTGCAATTTGTCCTGAGGATGAACGGGAAGAGGGGGAACCAATGAGAGACTAGCTCTAGGTGTTGGGACAGGCACAGGTCACTCTAGTTTCCCATCAGGAAGAAGAATGAATCACAGGCTCAGCCTGCCCCCCCGGAACCAGAATAGGGCCTGAAGCAATCCTGCGCTTTTGCGGCCAGCTCCCAAAAAAGCGAGTTGACAAATGGAGCTCAGGGGCACTGCAATTCACAAACCTGCAGAGTTAGAAATGATAACTCTTGTCCACAAATATATTGAGGGAAGGCAACGAAGAGGATTGGAAAGCAAGGTAGAACTGCAGGAAACAGATTTCAGGAGGTAGATTCGACTCGCCTTTAAAGCAAATGAAAAGCGGCAAAACGTCGACCATGATGCCCTTGGCCAAAAAGGGCGTATGCGTTTTTTCCTGAATATATTCAGGAAAAAACGCATACGCCCTTTTTGGCCAACCAAGCAAGCCAGAAGAGCAAATCAGCACTACAAAGAAGTCTCGCTTGCCATCGGTCAAAAGGGCCATGCTGAAAAAAGTGTAAAAACCAGAAATGCAGGGCAGGCCATGGAGACATGGGAGCCTTGCTACGCTGATGGGCGGGATGTAAATTGCCAACAGCCACTCTGAAAAAGTGTACGGTGTGTCCTGAAACATGTAATAAACACAGCTTAGAGAGCATAGGGCACTTCCACTCATGGGCGTATACATTGGGAAAACTGAAAATCCACAAGACACAGGCACCCCAAAGTGTAGGGCTGGTCTGTTTACAAGAACCTCCACTTCGCTACACCTTAAATAGCCCAGGAAAGAGAAAAATGGATAAAGAAGTTGTGGTACTTATGCACAATGGAATATCACTCAGCCATGAAATCAATGTCATAAGGCTAGTAGCAGCATGATGAGTGGATTTAGGTACGCTGACTCTAAGTGAAATAAGTCACACAGAAAAAGACACTTATCCTACGATATCACTTATAGAGGGAATGTCAAAATCGCTACCTTTGAACTGAATTACAAAACAGAACAGAGTCACACGTTTAGAAAACACACTATGGCTGCTTAACGGGAAAGGTCAGGTGGGGTGATGCATAAAACAAGGGTTTGAAATTAGCTCAGATACCGTTCCATAAGCCAAATATGTAATAGACAAGACCTACTCCCTGCTCAGTGAACTGGACTCAACACCCCCTATTCACCGCACAAGAATATACTTGACTAGTAAGAATCTTAAAACCTATGTATTGATATCTCTCGGGAAGTGAATCAAGAGGGTGTAAAGCGGCATAAACACAGCAGTGAAAAGCAGCTAAACCCCATTATAAAAATAAATTACTCCAAAAAAAACCCCATAAAACAAAGACAGTGAAAGAGAGAGAAATTCTTACAAAATCCGTTCAGGGGCTCTGATGCCACCTGGATTGACCATATCTAGACACACAGCTGGATGAGACAGAAGGCTGGACACTCTTGGGGCTGAGAGGATTGGTGAGGTTGGGCGACCAAACGCAGACCCTTTAAAGTAATACTGCGTGGTACCCATCCCATGGGTCCCAAATCTCCAGGTTCAAGGGCATCTTCCTACATCGAAAACATGCCTGGGAAACCCAGAAGATGGTACACCGTGTGATCGGGAAAGGTTTGTAAAACGCACCTCATTTCTCCTCTCCTTGTGCTCGGGTTCGCCATTCCAGCCGCTTTACCAACAATCTCCCTACTTGGAGAATCAGCACCGTTACCCTCCTGTTTCGTACAGGTTGCAATTTGTCCTGAGGATGAACGGGAAGAGGGGGAACCAATGAGAGACTAGCTCTAGGTGTTGGGACAGGCACAGGTCACTCTATTTTCCCATCAGGAAGAAGAATGAACCACAGGCTCAGCCTGCCCCCCCGGAACCAGAATAGGGCCTGAAGCAATCCTGCGCTTTTGCGGCCAGCTCCCAAAAAAGCGAGTTGACAAATGGAGCTCAGGGGCACTGCAATTCACAAACCTGCAGAGTTAGAAATGATAACTCTCGTCCACAAATATATTGAGGGAAGGCAACGAAGAGGATTGGAAAGCAAGGCAGAATTGCAGGAAACAGATTTCAGGAGGTAGATTCGACTCGCCTTTAAAGGACATGAAAAGCGGCAAAACGTCGACCATGATGCCCTTGGCCAAAAAGGGCGTATGCGTTTTTTCCTGAATATATTCAGGAAAAAACGCATACGCCGTTTTTGGCCAACCAAGCAAGCCGGAAAGGCAAATCAGCACTACAAAGAAGTCTCGCTTGCCATCGGTCAAAAGGGCCATGCTGAAAAAAGTGTAAAAACCAGAAATGCAGGACAGGCCATGGAGACATGGGAGCCTTGCTACGTTGATGGGCGGGATGTAAATTGCCAACAGCCACTCTGGAGAAGTGTACGGTGTGTCCTGAAACATGTAATAAACACAGCTTAGAGAGCATAGGGCACTTCCACTCATGGGCGTATGCATTGGGAAAACTGAAAATCCACAAGACACAGGCACCCCAAAGTGTAGGGCTGGTCTGTTTACAAGAACCTCCACTTCGCTACACCTTAAATAGCCCAGGAAAGAGAAAAATGGATAAAGAAGTTGTGGTACTTATGCACAATGGCATATCACTCAGCCATGAAATCAATGTCATAAGGCTAGTATCAGCACGATGAGTGGATTTAGGTACGCTGACTCTAAGTGAAATAAGTCACACAGAAAAAGACACTTATCCTAAGATATCACTTATAGAGGGAATGTCAAAATCGCTACCTTTGAACTGAATTACAAAACAGAACAGAGTCACACGTTTAGAAAACACACTATGGCTGCTTAACGGGAAAGGTCAGGTGGGGTGATGCATAAAACAAGGGTTTGAAATTAGCTCAGATACCGTTCCATAATCCAAATATGTAATAGACAAGACCTACTCCCTGCTCAGTGAACTGGACTCAACACCCCCTATTCACCGCACAAGAATATACTTGACTAGTAAGAATCTTAAAACCTATGTATTGATATCTCTCGGGAAGTGAATCAAGAGGGTGTAAAGCGGCATAAACACAGCAGTGAAAAGCAGCTAAACCCCATTATAAAAATAAATTACTCCAAAAAAAACCCCATAAAACAAAGACAGTGAAAGAGAGAGAAATTCTTACAAAATCCGTTCAGGGGCTCTGATGCCACCTGGATTGACCATATCTAGACACACAGCTGGATGAGACAGAAGTCTGGACACTCTTGGGGCTGAGAGGATTGGTGAGGTTGGGCGAGCAAACGCAGACCCTTTAAAGTAATACTGCGTGGTACCCATCCCATGGGTCCCAAATCTCCAGGTTCAAGGGCATCTTCCTACATCGAAAACATGCCTGGGAAACCCAGAAGATGGTACACCGTGTGATCGGGAAAGGTTTGTAAAACGCACCTCATTTCTCCTCTCCTTGTGCTCGGGTTCGCCATTCCAGCCGCTTTACCAACAATCTCCCTACTTGGAGAATCAGCACCGTTACCCTCCTCTTTCGTACAGGTTGCAATTTGTCCTGAGGATGAACGGGAAGAGGGGGAACCAATGAGAGACTAGCTCTAGGTGTTGGGACAGGCACAGGTCACTCTATTTTCCCATCAGGAAGAAGAATGAACCACAGGCTCAGCCTGCCCCCCCGGAACCAGAATAGGGCCTGAAGCAATCCTGCGCTTTTGCGGCCAGCTCCCAAAAAAGCGACTTGACAAATGGAGCTCAGGGGCACTGCAATTCACAAACCTGCAGAGTTAGAAATGATAACTCTCGTCCACAAATATATTGAGGGAAGGCAACGAAGAGGATTGGAAAGCAAGGCAGAATTGCAGGAAACAGATTTCAGGAGGTAGATTCGACTCGCCTTTAAAGCACATGAAAAGCGGCAAAACGTCGACAATGATGCCCTTGGCCAAAAAGGGCGTATGCGTTTTTTCCTGAATATATTCAGGAAAAAACGCATACGCCCTTTTTGGCCAACCAAGCAAGCCGGAAGAGCAAATCAGCACTACAAAGAAGTCTCGCTTGCCATCGGTCAAAAGGGCCATGCTGAAAAAAGTGTAAAAACCAGAAATGCAGGGCAGGCCATGGAGACATGGGAGCCTTGCTACGCTGATGGGCGGGATGTAAATTGCCAACAGCCACTCTGGAGAAGTGTACGGTGTGTCCTGAAACATGTAATAAACACAGCTTAGAGAGCATAGGGCACTTCCACTCATGGGCGTATACATTGGGAAAACTGAAAATCCACAAGACACAGGCACCCCAAAGTGTAGGGCTGCTCTGTTTACAAGAACCTCCACTTCGCTACACCTTAAATAGCCCAGGAAAGAGAAAAATGGATAAAGAAGTTGTGGTACTTATGCACAATGGAATATCACTCAGCCATGAAATCAATGTCAAAAGGCTAGTAGCAGCATGATGAGTGGATTTAGGTACGATGACTCTAAGTGAAATAAGTCACACAGAAAAAGACACTTATCCTAAGATATCCCTTATAGAGGGAATGTCAAAATCGCTACCCTTGAACTGAATTACAAAACAGAACAGAGTCACACGTTTAGAAAACACACTATGGCTGCTTAACGGGAAAGGTCAGGTGGGGTGATGCATAAAACAAGGGTTTGAAATTAGCTCAGATACCGTTCCATAAGCCAAATATGCAATAGACAAGACTTACTCCCTGCTCAGTGAACTGGACTCAACACCCCCTATTCACCACACAAGAATATATCTGACTAGTAAGAATCTTAAAACCTATGTATTGATATCTCTCGGGAAGTGAATCAAGAGGGTGTAAAGCGGCATAAACACAGCAGTGAAAAGCAGCTAAACCCCATTATAAAAATAAATTACTCAAAAAAAACCCCATAAAACAAAGACAGTGAAAGAGAGAGAAATTCTTACAAAATCCGTTCAGGGGCTCTGATGCCACCTGGATTGACCATATCTAGACACACAGCTGGATGAGACAGAAGGCTGGACACTCTTGGGGCTGAGAGGATTGGTGAGGTTGGGCGAGCAAACGCAGACCCTTTAAAGTAATACTGCGTGGTACCCATCCCATGGGTCCCAAATCTCCAGGTTCAAGGGCATCTTCCTACATCGAAAACATGCCTGGGAAACCCAGAAGATGGTACACCGTGTGATCAGGAAAGGTTTGTAAAACGCACCTCATTTCTCCTCTCCTTGTGCTCGGGTTCGCCATTCCAGCCGCTTTACCAACAATCTCCCTACTTGGAGAATCAGCACCGTTACCCTCCTGTTTCGTACAGGTTGCAATTTGTCCTGAGGATGAACGGGAAGAGGGGGAACCAATGAGAGACTAGCTCTAGGTTTTGGGACATTCACAGGTCACTCTATTTTCCCATCAGGAAGAAGAATGAACCACAGGCTCAGCCTGCCCCCCCGGAACCAGAATAGGGCCTGAAGCAATCCTGCGCTTTTGCGGCCAGCTCCCAAAAAAGCGAGTTGACAAATGGAGCTCAGGGGCACTGCAATTCACAAACCTGCAGAGTTAGAAATGATAACTCTCGTCCACAAATATATTGAGGGAAGGCAACGAAGAGGATTGGAAAGCAAGGCAGAATTGCAGGAAACAGATTTCAGGAGGTAGATTCGACTCGCCTTTAAAGGACATGAGAAGCGGCAAAACGTCGACCATGATGCCCTTGGCCAAAAAGGGCGTATGCGTTTTTTCCTGAATATATTCAGGAAAAAACGCATACGCCCTTTTTGGCCAACCAAGCAAGCCGGAAAGGCAAATCAGCACTACAAAGAAGTCTCGCTTGCCATCGGTCAAAAGGGCCATGCTGAAAAAAGTGTAAAAACCAGAAATGCAGGACAGGCCATGGAGACATGGGAGCCTTGCTACGTTGATGGGCGGGATGTAAATTGCCAACAGCCACTCTGGAGAAGTGTACGGTGTGTCCTGAAACATGTAATAAACACAGCTTAGAGAGCATAGGGCACTTCCACTCATGGGCGTATACATTGGGAAAACTGAAAATCCACAAGACACAGGCACCCCAAAGTGTAGGGCTGCTCTGTTCACGAGAACCTCCACTTCGCTACACCTTAAATAGCCCAGGAAAGAGAAAAATGGATAAAGAAGTTGTGGTACTTATGCACAATGGAATATCACTCAGCCATGACATCAATGTCATAAGGCTAGTAGCAGCATGATGAGTGGATTTAGGTACGGTGACTCTAAGTGAAATAAGTCACACAGAAAAAGACACTTATCCTAAGATATCACTTATAGAGGGAATGTCAAAATCGCTACCCTTGAACTGAATTACAAAACAGAACAGAGTCACACGTTTAGAAAACACACTATGGCTGCTTAACGGGAAAGGTCAGGTGGGGTGATGCATAAAACAAGGGTTTGAAATTAGCTCAGATACCGTTCTATAAGCCAAATATGCAATAGACAAGACTTACTCCCTGCTCAGTGAACTGGACTCAACACCCCCTATTCACCACACAAGAATATATCCGACTAGTAAGAATCTTAAAACCTATGTATTGATATCTCTCGGGAAGTGAATCAAGAGGGTGTAAAGCGGCATAAACACAGCAGTGAAAAGCAGGTAAACCCCATTATAAAAATAAATTCTCCAAAAAAAACCCCATAAAACAAAGACAGTGAAAGAGAGAGAAATTCTTACAAAATCCGTTCAGGGGCTCTGATGCCACCTGGATTGACCATATCTAGACACACAGCTGGATGAGACAGAAGGCTGGACACTCTTGGGGCTGAGAGGATTGGTGAGGTTGGGCGAGCAAACGCAGACCCTTTAAAGTAATACTGCGTGGTACCCATCCCATGGGTCCCAAATCTCCAGGTTCAAGGGCATCTTCCTACATCGAAAACATGCCTGGGAAACCCAGAAGATGGTACACCGTGTGATCGGGAAAGGTTTGTAAAACGCACCTCATTTCTCCTCTCCTTGTGCTCGGGTTCGCCATTCCAGCCGCTTTACCAACAATCTCCCTACTTGGAGAATCAGCACCGTTACCCTCCTGTTTCGTACAGGTTGCAATTTGTCCTGAGGATGAACGGGAAGAGGGGGAACCAATGAGAGACTAGCTCTAGGTGTTGGGACAGGCACAGGTCACTCTAGTTTCCCATCAGGAAGAAGAATGAATCACAGGCTCAGCCTGCCCCCCCGGAACCAGAATAGGGCCTGAAGCAATCCTGCGCTTTTGCGGCCAGCTCCCAAAAAAGCGAGTTGACAAATGGAGCTCAGGGGCACTGCAATTCACAAACCTGCAGAGTTAGAAATGATAACTCTTGTCCACAAATATATTGAGGGAAGGCAACGAAGAGGATTGGAAAGCAAGGTAGAACTGCAGGAAACAGATTTCAGGAGGTAGATTCGACTCGCCTTTAAAGCAAATGAAAAGCGGCAAAACGTCGACCATGATGCCCTTGGCCAAAAAGGGCGTATGCGTTTTTTCCTGAATATATTCAGGAAAAAACGCATACGCCCTTTTTGGCCAACCAAGCAAGCCAGAAGAGCAAATCAGCACTACAAAGAAGTCTCGCTTGCCATCGGTCAAAAGGGCCATGCTGAAAAAAGTGTAAAAACCAGAAATGCAGGGCAGGCCATGGAGACATGGGAGCCTTGCTACGCTGATGGGCGGGATGTAAATTGCCAACAGCCACTCTGAAAAAGTGTACGGTGTGTCCTGAAACATGTAATAAACACAGCTTAGAGAGCATAGGGCACTTCCACTCATGGGCGTATACATTGGGAAAACTGAAAATCCACAAGACACAGGCACCCCAAAGTGTAGGGCTGCTCTGTTTACAAGAACCTCCACTTCGCTACACCTTAAATAGCCCAGGAAAGAGAAAAATGGATAAAGAAGTTGTGGTACTTATGCACAATGGAATATCACTCAGCCATGAAATCAATGTCATAAGGCTAGTAGCAGCATGATGAGTGGATTTAGGTACGCTGACTCTAAGTGAAATAAGTCACACAGAAAAAGACACTTATCCTACGATATCACTTATAGAGGGAATGTCAAAATCGCTACCTTTGAACTGAATTACAAAACAGAACAGAGTCACACGTTTAGAAAACACACTATGGCTGCTTAACGGGAAAGGTCAGGTGGGGTGATGCATAAAACAAGGGTTTGAAATTAGCTCAGATACCGTTCCATAAGCCAAATATGTAATAGACAAGACCTACTCCCTGCTCAGTGAACTGGACTCAACACCCCCTATTCACCGCACAAGAATATACTTGACTAGTAAGAATCTTAAAACCTATGTATTGATATCTCTCGGGAAGTGAATCAAGAGGGTGTAAAGCGGCATAAACACAGCAGTGAAAAGCAGCTAAACCCCATTATAAAAATAAATTACTCCAAAAAAAACCCCATAAAACAAAGACAGTGAAAGAGAGAGAAATTCTTACAAAATCCGTTCAGGGGCTCTGATGCCACCTGGATTGACCATATCTAGACACACAGCTGGATGAGACAGAAGGCTGGACACTCTTGGGGCTGAGAGGATTGGTGAGGTTGGGCGACCAAACGCAGACCCTTTAAAGTAATACTGCGTGGTACCCATCCCATGGGTCCCAAATCTCCAGGTTCAAGGGCATCTTCCTACATCGAAAACATGCCTGGGAAACCCAGAAGATGGTACACCGTGTGATCGGGAAAGGTTTGTAAAACGCACCTCATTTCTCCTCTCCTTGTGCTCGGGTTCGCCATTCCAGCCGCTTTACCAACAATCTCCCTACTTGGAGAATCAGCACCGTTACCCTCCTGTTTCGTACAGGTTGCAATTTGTCCTGAGGATGAACGGGAAGAGGGGGAACCAATGAGAGACTAGCTCTAGGTGTTGGGACAGGCACAGGTCACTCTAGTTTCCCATCAGGAAGAAGAATGAACCACAGGCTCAGCCTGCCCCCCCGGAACCAGAATAGGGCCTGAAGCAATCCTGCGCTTTTGCGGCCAGCTCCCAAAAAAGCGAGTTGACAAATGGAGCTCAGGGGCACTGCAATTCACAAACCTGCAGAGTTAGAAATGATACCTCTCGTCCACAAATATATTGAGGGAAGGCAACGAAGAGGATTGGAAAGCAAGGCAGAATTGCAGGAAACAGATTTCAGGAGGTAGATTCGACTCGCCTTTAAAGCACATGAAAAGCGGCAAAACGTCGACAATGATGCCCTTGGCCAAAAAGGGCGTATGCGTTTTTTCCTGAATATATTCAGGAAAAAACGCATACGCCCTTTTTGGCCAACCAAGCAAGCCGGAAGAGCAAATCAGCACTACAAAGAAGTCTCGCTTGCCATCGGTCAAAAGGGCCATGCTGAAAAAAGTGTAAAAACCAGAAATGCAGGGCAGGCCATGGAGACATGGGAGCCTTGCTACGCTGATGGGCGGGATGTAAATTGCCAACAGCCACTCTGGAGAAGTGTACGGTGTGTCCTGAAACATGTAATAAACACAGCTTAGAGAGCATAGGGCACTTCCACTCATGGGCGTATACATTGGGAAAACTGAAAATCCACAAGACACAGGCACCCCAAAGTGTAGGGCTGCTCTGTTTACAAGAACCTCCACTTCGCTACACCTTAAATAGCCCAGGAAAGAGAAAAATGGATAAAGAAGTTGTGGTACTTATGCACAATGGAATATCACTCAGCCATGAAATCAATGTCAAAAGGCTAGTAGCAGCATGATGAGTGGATTTAGGTACGATGACTCTAAGTGAAATAAGTCACACAGAAAAAGACACTTATCCTAAGATATCCCTTATAGAGGGAATGTCAAAATCGCTACCCTTGAACTGAATTACAAAACAGAACTGAGTCACACGTTTAGAAAACACACTATGGCTGCTTAACGGGAAAGGTCAGGTGGGGTGATGCATAAAACAAGGGTTTGAAATTAGCTCAGATACCGTTCCATAAGCCAAATATGCAATAGACAAGACTTACTCCCTGCTCAGTGAACTGGACTCAACACCCCCTATTCACCACACAAGAATATATCTGACTAGTAAGAATCTTAAAACCTATGTATTGATATCTCTCGGGAAGTGAATCAAGAGGGTGTAAAGCGGCATAAACACAGCAGTGAAAAGCAGCTAAACCCCATTATAAAAATAAATTACTCAAAAAAAACCCCATAAAACAAAGACAGTGAAAGAGAGAGAAATTCTTACAAAATCCGTTCAGGGGCTCTGATGCCACCTGGATTGACCATATCTAGACACACAGCTGGATGAGACAGAAGGCTGGACACTCTTGGGGCTGAGAGGATTGGTGAGGTTGGGCGAGCAAACGCAGACCCTTTAAAGTAATACTGCGTGGTACCCATCCCATGGGTCCCAAATCTCCAGGTTCAAGGGCATCTTCCTACATCGAAAACATGCCTGGGAAACCCAGAAGATGGTACACCGTGTGATCGGGAAAGGTTTGTAAAACGCACCTCATTTCTCCTCTCCTTGTGCTCGGGTTCGCCATTCCAGCCGCTTTACCAACAATCTCCCTACTTGGAGAATCAGCACCGTTACCCTCCTGTTTCGTACAGGTTGCAATTTGTCCTGAGGATGAACGGGAAGAGGGGGAACCAATGAGAGACTAGCTCTAGGTTTTGGGACAGGCACAGGTCACTCTATTTTCCCATCAGGAAGAAGAATGAACCACAGGCTCAGGCTGCCCCCCCGGAACCAGAATAGGGACTGAAGCAATCCTGCGCTTTTGCGGCCAGCTCCCAAAAAAGCGAGTTGACAAATGGAGCTCAGGGGCACTGCAATTCACAAACCTGCAGAGTTAGAAATGATAACTCTCGTCCACAAATATATTGAGGGAAGGCAACGAAGAGGATTGGAAAGCAAGGCAGAATTGCAGGAAACAGATTTCAGGAGGTAGATTCGACTCGCCTTTAAAGGACATGAAAAGCGGCAAAACGTCGACCATGATGCCCTTGGCCAAAAAGGGCGTATGCGTTTTTTCCTGAATATATTCAGGAAAAAACGCATACGCCGTTTTTGGCCAACCAAGCAAGCCGGAAAGGCAAATCAGCACTACAAAGAAGTCTCGCTTGCCATCGGTCAAAAGGGCCATGCTGAAAAAAGTGTAAAAACCAGAAATGCAGGACAGGCCATGGAGACATGGGAGCCTTGCTACGTTGATGGGCGGGATGTAAATTGCCAACAGCCACTCTGGAGAAGTGTACGGTGTGTCCTGAAACATGTAATAAACACAGCTTAGAGAGCATAGGGCACTTCCACTCATGGGCGTATACATTGGGAAAACTGAAAATCCACAAGACACAGGCACCCCAAAGTGTAGGGCTGCTCTGTTCACGAGAACCTCCACTTCGCTACACCTTAAATAGCCCAGGAAAGAGAAAAATGGATAAAGAAGTTGTGGTACTTATGCACAATGGAATATCACTCAGCCATGAAATCAATGTCATAAGGCTAGTAGCAGCATGATGAGTGGATTTAGGTACGCTGACTCTAAGTGAAATAAGTCACACAGAAAAAGACACTTATCCTACGATATCACTTATAGAGGGAATGTCAAAATCGCTACCTTTGAACTGAATTACAAAACAGAACAGAGTCACACGTTTAGAAAACACACTATGGCTGCTTAACGGGAAAGGTCAGGTGGGGTGATGCATAAAACAAGGGTTTGAAATTAGCTCAGATACCGTTCCATAAGCCAAATATGTAATAGACAAGACCTACTCCCTGCTCAGTGAACTGGACTCAACACCCCCTATTCACCGCACAAGAATATACTTGACTAGTAAGAATCTTAAAACCTATGTATTGATATCTCTCGGGAAGTGAATCAAGAGGGTGTAAAGCGGCATAAACACAGCAGTGAAAAGCAGCTAAACCCCATTATAAAAATAAATTACTCCAAAAAAAACCCCATAAAACAAAGACAGTGAAAGAGAGAGAAATTCTTACAAAATCCGTTCAGGGGCTCTGATGCCACCTGGATTGACCATATCTAGACACACAGCTGGATGAGACAGAAGGCTGGACACTCTTGGGGCTGAGAGGATTGGTGAGGTTGGGCGACCAAACGCAGACCCTTTAAAGTAATACTGCGTGGTACCCATCCCATGGGTCCCAAATCTCCAGGTTCAAGGGCATCTTCCTACATCGAAAACATGCCTGGGAAACCCAGAAGATGGTACACCGTGTGATCGGGAAAGGTTTGTAAAACGCACCTCATTTCTCCTCTCCTTGTGCTCGGGTTCGCCATTCCAGCCGCTTTACCAACAATCTCCCTACTTGGAGAATCAGCACCGTTACCCTCCTGTTTCGTACAGGTTGCAATTTGTCCTGAGGATGAACGGGAAGAGGGGGAACCAATGAGAGACTAGCTCTAGGTGTTGGGACAGGCACAGGTCACTCTATTTTCCCATCAGGAAGAAGAATGAACCACAGGCTCAGCCTGCCCCCCCGGAACCAGAATAGGGCCTGAAGCAATCCTGCGCTTTTGCGGCCAGCTCCCAAAAAAGCGAGTTGACAAATGGAGCTCAGGGGCACTGCAATTCACAAACCTGCAGAGTTAGAAATGATACCTCTCGTCCACAAATATATTGAGGGAAGGCAACGAAGAGGATTGGAAAGCAAGGCAGAATTGCAGGAAACAGATTTCAGGAGGTAGATTCGACTCGCCTTTAAAGCACATGAAAAGCGGCAAAATGTCGACAATGATGCCCTTGGCCAAAAAGGGCGTATGCGTTTTTTCCTGAATATATTCAGGAAAAAACGCATACGCCCTTTTTGGCCAACCAAGCAAGCCGGAAGAGCAAATCAGCACTACAAAGAAGTCTCGCTTGCCATCGGTCAAAAGGGCCATGCTGAAAAAAGTGTAAAAACCAGAAATGCAGGGCAGGCCATGGAGACATGGGAGCCTTGCTACGCTGATGGGCGGGATGTAAATTGCCAACAGCCACTCTGGAGAAGTGTACGGTGTGTCCTGAAACATGTAATAAACACAGCTTAGAGAGCATAGGGCACTTCCACTCATGGGCGTATACATTGGGAAAACTGAAAATCCACAAGACACAGGCACCCCAAAGTGTAGGGCTGCTCTGTTTACAAGAACCTCCACTTCGCTACACCTTAAATAGCCCAGGAAAGAGAAAAATGGATAAAGAAGTTGTGGTACTTATGCACAATGGAATATCACTCAGCCATGAAATCAATGTCAAAAGGCTAGTAGCAGCATGATGAGTGGATTTAGGTACGATGACTCTAAGTGAAATAAGTCACACAGAAAAAGACACTTATCCTAAGATATCCCTTATAGAGGGAATGTCAAAATCGCTACCCTTGAACTGAATTACAAAACAGAACAGAGTCACACGTTTAGAAAACACACTATGGCTGCTTAACGGGAAAGGTCAGGTGGGGTGATGCATAAAACAAGGGTTTGAAATTAGCTCAGATACCGTTCCATAAGCCAAATATGCAATAGACAAGACTTACTCCCTGCTCAGTGAACTGGACTCAACACCCCCTATTCACCACACAAGAATATATCTGACTAGTAAGAATCTTAAAACCTATGTATTGATATCTCTCGGGAAGTGAATCAAGAGGGTGTAAAGCGGCATAAACACAGCAGTGAAAAGCAGCTAAACCCCATTATAAAAATAAATTACTCAAAAAAAACCCCATAAAACAAAGACAGTGAAAGAGAGAGAAATTCTTACAAAATCCGTTCAGGGGCTCTGATGCCACCTGGATTGACCATATCTAGACACACAGCTGGATGAGACAGAAGGCTGGACACTCTTGGGGCTGAGAGGATTGGTGAGGTTGGGCGAGCAAACGCAGACCCTTTAAAGTAATACTGCGTGGTACCCATCCCATGGGTCCCAAATCTCCAGGTTCAAGGGCATCTTCCTACATCGAAAACATGCCTGGGAAACCCAGAAGATGGTACACCGTGTGATCGGGAAAGGTTTGTAAAACGCACCTCATTTCTCCTCTCCTTGTGCTCGGGTTCGCCATTCCAGCCGCTTTACCAACAATCTCCCTACTTGGAGAATCAGCACCGTTACCCTCCTGTTTCGTACAGGTTGCAATTTGTCCTGAGGATGAACGGGAAGAGGGGGAACCAATGAGAGACTAGCTCTAGGTTTTGGGACATTCACAGGTCACTCTATTTTCCCATCAGGAAGAAGAATGAACCACAGGCTCAGGCTGCCCCCCCGGAACCAGAATAGGGACTGAAGCAATCCTGCGCTTTTGCGGCCAGCTCCCAAAAAAGCGAGTTGACAAATGGAGCTCAGGGGCACTGCAATTCACAAACCTGCAGAGTTAGAAATGATAACTCTCGTCCACAAATATATTGAGGGAAGGCAACGAAGAGGATTGGAAAGCAAGGCAGAATTGCAGGAAACAGATTTCAGGAGGTAGATTCGACTCGCCTTTAAAGGACATGAAAAGCGGCAAAACGTCGACCATGATGCCCTTGGCCAAAAAGGGCGTATGCGTTTTTTCCTGAATATATTCAGGAAAAAACGCATACGCCGTTTTTGGCCAACCAAGCAAGCCGGAAAGGCAAATCAGCACTACAAAGAAGTCTCGCTTGCCATCGGTCAAAAGGGCCATGCTGAAAAAAGTGTAAAAACCAGAAATGCAGGACAGGCCATGGAGACATGGGAGCCTTGCTACGTTGATGGGCGGGATGTAAATTGCCAACAGCCACTCTGGAGAAGTGTACGGTGTGTCCTGAAACATGTAATAAACACAGCTTAGAGAGCATAGGGCACTTCCACTCATGGGCGTATACATTGGGAAAACTGAAAATCCACAAGACACAGGCACCCCAAAGTGTAGGGCTGCTCTGTTCACGAGAACCTCCACTTCGCTACACCTTAAATAGCCCAGGAAAGAGAAAAATGGATAAAGAAGTTGTGGTACTTATGCACAATGTAATATCACTCAGCCATGACATCAATGTCATAAGGCTAGTAGCAGCATGATGAGTGGATTTAGGTACGGTGACTCTAAGTGAAATAAGTCACACAGAAAAAGACACTTATCCTAAGATATCCCTTATAGAGGGAATGTCAAAATCGCTACCCTTGAACTGAATTACAAAACAGAACAGAGTCACACGTTTAGAAAACACACTATGGCTGCTTAACGGGAAAGGTCAGGTGGGGTGATGCATAAAACAAGGGTTTGAAATTAGCTCAGATACCGTTCCATAAGCCAAATATGCAATAGACAAGACTTACTCCCTGCTCAGTGAACTGGACTCAACACCCCCTATTCACCACACAAGAATATATCTGACTAGTAAGAATCTTAAAATCTATGTATTGATATCTCTCGGGAAGTGAATCAAGAGGGTGTAAAGCGGCATAAACACAGCAGTGAAAAGCAGCTAAACCCCATTATAAAAATAAATTACTCAAAAAAAAAACCCTTAAAACAAAGACAGTGAAAGAGAGAGAAATTCTTACAAAATCCGTTCAGGGGCTCTGATGCCACCTGGATTGACCATATCTAGACACACAGCTGGATGAGACAGAAGGCTGGACACTCTTGGGGCTGAGAGGATTGGTGAGGTTGGGCGAGCAAACGCAGACCCTTTAAAGTAATACTGCGTGGTACCCATCCCATGGGTCCCAAATCTCCAGGTTCAAGGGCATCTTCCTACATCGAAAACATGCCTGGGAAACCCAGAAGATGGTACACCGTGTGATCGGGAAAGGTTTGTAAAACGCACCTCATTTCTCCTCTCCTTGTGCTCGGGTTCGCCATTCCAGCCGCTTTACCAACAATCTCCCTACTTGGAGAATCAGCACCGTTACCCTCCTGTTTCGTACAGGTTGCAATTTGTCCTGAGGATGAACGGGAAGAGGGGGAACCAATGAGAGACTAGCTCTAGGTGTTGGGACAGGCACAGGTCACTCTAGTTTCCCATCAGGAAGAAGAATGAACCACAGGCTCAGCCTGCCCCCCCGGAACCAGAATAGGGCCTGAAGCAATCCTGCGCTTTTGCGGCCAGCTCCCAAAAAAGCGAGTTGACAAATGGAGCTCAGGGGCACTGCAATTCACAAACCTGCAGAGTTAGAAATGATAACTCTCATCCACAAATATATTGAGGGAAGGCAACGAAGAGGATTGGAAAGCAAGGCAGAATTGCAGGAAACAGATTTCAGGAGGTAGATTCGACTCGCCTTTAAAGCACATGAAAAGCGGCAAAACGTCGACAATGATGCCCTTGGCCAAAAAGGGCGTATGCGTTTTTTCCTGAATATATTCAGGAAAAAACGCATACGCCCTTTTTGGCCAACCAAGCAAGCCGGAAGAGCAAATCAGCACTACAAAGAAGTCTCGCTTGCCATCGGTCAAAAGGGCCATGCTGAAAAAAGTGTAAAAACCAGAAATGCAGGGCAGGCCATGGAGACATGGGAGCCTTGCTACGCTGATGGGCGGGATGTAAATTGCCAACAGCCACTCTGGAGAAGTGTACGGTGTGTCCTGAAACATGTAATAAACACAGCTTAGAGAGCATAGGGCACTTCCACTCATGGGCGTATACATTGGGAAAACTGAAAATCCACAAGACACAGGCACCCCAAAGTGTAGGGCTGCTCTGTTTACAAGAACCTCCACTTCGCTACACCTTAAATAGCCCAGGAAAGAGAAAAATGGATAAAGAAGTTGTGGTACTTATGCACAATGGAATATCACTCAGCCATGAAATCAATGTCAAAAGGCTAGTAGCAGCATGATGAGTGGATTTAGGTACGATGACTCTAAGTGAAATAAGTCACACAGAAAAAGACACTTATCCTAAGATATCCCTTATAGAGGGAATGTCAAAATCGCTACCCTTGAACTGAATTACAAAACAGAACAGAGTCACACGTTTAGAAAACACACTATGGCTGCTTAACGGGAAAGGTCAGGTGGGGTGATGCATAAAACAAGGGTTTGAAATTAGCTCAGATACCGTTCCATAAGCCAAATATGCAATAGACAAGACTTACTCCCTGCTCAGTGAACTGGACTCAACACCCCCTATTCACCACACAAGAATATATCTGACTAGTAAGAATCTTAAAACCTATGTATTGATATCTCTCGGGAAGTGAATCAAGAGGGTGTAAAGCGGCATAAACACAGCAGTGAAAAGCAGCTAAACCCCATTATAAAAATAAATTACTCAAAAAAAACCCCATAAAACAAAGACAGTGAAAGAGAGAGAAATTCTTACAAAATCCGTTCAGGGGCTCTGATGCCACCTGGATTGACCATATCTAGACACACAGCTGGATGAGACAGAAGGCTGGACACTCTTGGGGCTGAGAGGATTGGTGAGGTTGGGCGAGCAAACGCAGACCCTTTAAAGTAATACTGCGTGGTACCCATCCCATGGGTCCCAAATCTCCAGGTTCAAGGGCATCTTCCTACATCGAAAACATGCCTGGGAAACCCAGAAGATGGTACACCGTGTGATCGGGAAAGGTTTGTAAAACGCACCTCATTTCTCCTCTCCTTGTGCTCGGGTTCGCCATTCCAGCCGCTTTACCAACAATCTCCCTACTTGGAGAATCAGCACCGTTACCCTCCTGTTTCGTACAGGTTGCAATTTGTCCTGAGGATGAACGGGAAGAGGGGGAACCAATGAGAGACTAGCTCTAGGTGTTGGGACAGGCACAGGTCACTCTAGTTTCCCATCAGGAAGAAGAATGAACCACAGGCTCAGCCTGCCCCCCCGGAACCAGAATAGGGCCTGAAGCAATCCTGCGCTTTTGCGGCCAGCTCCCAAAAAAGCGAGTTGACAAATGGAGCTCAGGGGCACTGCAATTCACAAACCTGCAGAGTTAGAAATGATACCTCTCGTCCACAAATATATTGAGGGAAGGCAACGAAGAGGATTGGAAAGCAAGGCAGAATTGCAGGAAACAGATTTCAGGAGGTAGATTCGACTCGCCTTTAAAGCACATGAAAAGCGGCAAAACGTCGACAATGATGCCCTTGGCCAAAAAGGGCGTATGCGTTTTTTCCTGAATATATTCAGGAAAAAACGCATACGCCCTTTTTGGCCAACCAAGCAAGCCGGAAGAGCAAATCAGCACTACAAAGAAGTCTCGCTTGCCATCAGTCAAAAGGGCCATGCTGAAAAAAGTGTAAAAACCAGAAATGCAGGGCAGGCCATGGAGACATGGGAGCCTTGCTACGCTGATGGGCGGGATGTAAATTGCCAACAGCCACTCTGGAGAAGTGTACGGTGTGTCCTGAAACATGTAATAAACACAGCTTAGAGAGCATAGGGCACTTCCACTCATGGGCGTATACATTGGGAAAACTGAAAATCCACAAGACACAGGCACCCCAAAGTGTAGGGCTGCTCTGTTTACAAGAACCTCCACTTCGCTACACCTTAAATAGCCCAGGAAAGAGAAAAATGGATAAAGAAGTTGTGGTACTTATGCACAATGGAATATCACTCAGCCATGAAATCAATGTCAAAAGGCTAGTAGCAGCATGATGAGTGGATTTAGGTACGATGACTCTAAGTGAAATAAGTCACACAGAAAAAGACACTTATCCTCAGATATCCCTTATAGAGGGAATGTCAAAATCGCTACCCTTGAACTGAATTACAAAACAGAACAGAGTCACACGTTTAGAAAACACACTATGGCTGCTTAACGGGAAAGGTCAGGTGGGGTGATGCATAAAACAAGGGTTTGAAATTAGCTCAGATACCGTTCCATAAGCCAAATATGCAATAGACAAGACTTACTCCCTGCTCAGTGAACTGGACTCAACACCCCCTATTCACCACACAAGAATATATCTGACTAGTAAGAATCTTAAAACCTATGTATTGATATCTCTCGGGAAGTGAATCAAGAGGGTGTAAAGTGGCATAAACACAGCAGTGAAAAGCAGCTAAACCCCATTATAAAAATAAATTACTCAAAAAAAACCCCATAAAACAAAGACAGTGAAAGAGAGAGAAATTCTTACAAAATCCGTTCAGGGGCTCTGATGCCACCTGGATTGACCATATCTAGACCCACAGCTGGATGAGACAGAAGGCTGGACACTCTTGGGGCTGAGAGGATTGGTGAGGTTGGGCGAGCAAACGCAGACCCTTTAAAGTAATACTGCGTGGTACCCATCCCATGGGTCCCAAATCTCCAGGTTCAAGGGCATCTTCCTACATCGAAAACATGCCTGGGAAACCCAGAAGATGGTACACCGTGTGATCGGGAAAGGTTTGTAAAACGCACCTCATTTCTCCTCTCCTTGTGCTCGGGTTCGCCATTCCAGCCGCTTTACCAACAATCTCCCTACTTGGAGAATCAGCACCGTTACCCTCCTGTTTCGTACAGGTTGCAATTTGTCCTGAGGATGAACGGGAAGAGGGGGAACCAATGAGAGACTAGCTCTAGGTTTTGGGACATTCACAGGTCACTCTATTTTCCCATCAGGAAGAAGAATGAACCACAGGCTCAGGCTGCCCCCCCGGAACCAGAATAGGGACTGAAGCAATCCTGCGCTTTTGCGGCCAGCTCCCAAAAAAGCGACTTGACAAATGGAGCTCAGGGGCACTGCAATTCACAAACCTGCAGAGTTAGAAATGATAACTCTCGTCCACAAATATATTGAGGGAAGGCAACGAAGAGGATTGGAAAGCAAGGCAGAATTGCAGGAAACAGATTTCAGGAGGTAGATTCGACTCGCCTTTAAAGGACATGAAAAGCGGCAAAACGTCGACCATGATGCCCTTGGCCAAAAAGGGCGTATGCGTTTTTTCCTGAATATATTCAGGAAAAAACGCATACGCCGTTTTTGGCCAACCAAGCAAGCCGGAAAGGCAAATCAGCACTACAAAGAAGTCTCGCTTGCCATCGGTCAAAAGGGCCATGCTGAAAAAAGTGTAAAAACCAGAAATGCAGGACAGGCCATGGAGACATGGGAGCCTTGCTACGTTGATGGGCGGGATGTAAATTGCCAACAGCCACTCTGGAGAAGTGTACGGTGTGTCCTGAAACATGTAATAAACACAGCTTAGAGAGCATAGGGCACTTCCACTCATGGGCGTATACATTGGGAAAACTGAAAATCCACAAGACACAGGCACCCCAAAGTGTAGGGCTGCTCTGTTCACGAGAACCTCCACTTCGCTACACCTTAAATAGCCCAGGAAAGAGAAAAATGGATAAAGAAGTTGTGGTACTTATGCACAATGTAATATCACTCAGCCATGACATCAATGTCATAAGGCTAGTAGCAGCATGATGAGTGGATTTAGGTACGGTGACTCTAAGTGAAATAAGTCACACAGAAAAAGACACTTATCCTAAGATATCCCTTATAGAGGGAATGTCAAAATCGCTACCCTTGAACTGAATTACAAAACAGAACAGAGTCACACGTTTAGAAAACACACTATGGCTGCTTAACGGGAAAGGTCAGGTGGGGTGATGCATAAAACAAGGGTTTGAAATTAGCTCAGATACCGTTCCATAAGCCAAATATGCAATAGACAAGACTTACTCCCTGCTCAGTGAACTGGACTCAACACCCCCTATTCACCACACAAGAATATATCTGACTAGTAAGAATCTTAAAATCTATGTATTGATATCTCTCGGGAAGTGAATCAAGAGGGTGTAAAGCGGCATAAACACAGCAGTGAAAAGCAGCTAAACCCCATTATAAAAATAAATTACTCAAAAAAAAAACCCTTAAAACAAAGACAGTGAAAGAGAGAGAAATTCTTACAAAATCCGTTCAGGGGCTCTGATGCCACCTGGATTGACCATATCTAGACACACAGCTGGATGAGACAGAAGGCTGGACACTCTTGGGGCTGAGAGGATTGGTGAGGTTGGGCGAGCAAACGCAGACCCTTTAAAGTAATACTGCGTGGTACCCATCCCATGGGTCCCAAATCTCCAGGTTCAAGGGCATCTTCCTACATCGAAAACATGCCTGGGAAACCCAGAAGATGGTACACCGTGTGATCGGGAAAGGTTTGTAAAACGCACCTCATTTCTCCTCTCCTTGTGCTCGGGTTCGCCATTCCAGCCGCTTTACCAACAATCTCCCTACTTGGAGAATCAGCACCGTTACCCTCCTCTTTCGTACAGGTTGCAATTTGTCCTGAGGATGAACGGGAAGAGGGGGAACCAATGAGAGACTAGCTCTAGGTGTTGGGACAGGCACAGGTCACTCTAGTTTCCCATCAGGAAGAAGAATGAACCACAGGCTCAGCCTGCCCCCCCGGAACCAGAATAGGGCCTGAAGCAATCCTGCGCTTTTGCGGCCAGCTCCCAAAAAAGCGAGTTGACAAATGGAGCTCAGGGGCACTGCAATTCACAAACCTGCAGAGTTAGAAATGATAACTCTCATCCACAAATATATTGAGGGAAGGCAACGAAGAGGATTGGAAAGCAAGGCAGAATTGCAGGAAACAGATTTCAGGAGGCAGATTCGACTCGCCTTTAAAGCACATGAAAAGCGGCAAAACGTCGACCATGATTCCCTTGGCCAAAAAGGGCGTATGCGTTTTTTTCCTGAATATATTCAGGAAAAAACGCATACGCCCTTTTTGGCCAACCAAGCAAGCCAGAAAGGCAAATCAGCACTACAAGGAAGTCTCGCTTGCCATCGGTCAAAAGGGACATGCTGAAAAATGTGTAAAAACCAGAAATGCAGGACAGGCCATGGAGACATGGGAGCCTTGCTAGGCTGATGGTCGGGATGTAAATTGCCAACAGCCACTCTGGAGAAGTGTACGGTGTGTCCTGAAACATGTAATAAACACAGCTTAGAGAGCATAGGGCACTTCCACTCATGGGCGTATACATTGGGAAAACTGAAAATCCACAAGACACAGGCACCCCAAAGTGTAGGGCTGCTCTGTTCACGAGAACCTCCACTTCGCTACACCTTAAATAGCCCAGGAAAGAGAAAAATGGATAAAGAAGTTGTGGTACTTATGCACAATGGAATATCACTCAGCCATGACATCAATGTCAAAAGGCTAGTGGCAGCATGATGAGTGGATTTAGGTACGGTGACTCTAAGTGAAATAAGTCACACAGAAAAAGACACTTATCCTCAGATATCCCTTATAGAGGGAATGTCAAAATCGCTACCCTTGAACTGAATTACAAAACAGAACAGAGTCACACGTTTAGAAAACACACTATGGCTGCTTAACGGGAAAGGTCAGGTGGGGTGATGCATAAAACAAGGGTTTGAAATTAGCTCAGATACCGTTCCATAAGCCAAATATGCAATAGACAAGACTTACTCCCTGCTCAGTGAACTGGACTCAACACCCCCTATTCACCACACAAGAATATATCTGACTAGTAAGAATCTTAAAACCTATGTATTGCTATCTCTCGGGAAGTGAATCAAGAGGGTGTAAAGCGGCATAAACACAGCAGTGAAAAGCAGCTAAACCCCATTATAAAAATAAATTACTCAAAAAAAAAACCCCTTAAAACAAAGACAGTGAAAGAGAGAGAAATTCTTACAAAATCCGTTCAGGGGCTCTGATGCCACCTGGATTGACCATATCTAGACACACAGCTGGATGAGACAGAAGGCTGGACACTCTTGGGGCTGAGAGGATTGGTGAGGTTGGGCGAGCAAACGCAGACCCTTTAAAGTAATACTGCGTGGTACCCATCCCATGGGTCCCAAATCTCCAGGTTCAAGGGCATCTTCCTACATCGAAAACATGCCTGGGAAACCCAGAAGATGGTACACCGTGTGATCGGGAAAGGTTTGTAAAACGCACCTCATTTCTCCTCTCCTTGTGCTCGGGTTCGCCATTCCAGCCGCTTTACCAACAATCTCCCTACTTGGAGAATCAGCACCGTTACCCTCCTGTTTCGTACAGGTTGCAATTTGTCCTGAGGATGAACGGGAAGAGGGGGAACCAATGAGAGACTAGCTCTAGGTGTTGGGACAGGCACAGGTCACTCTAGTTTCCCATCAGGAAGAAGAATGAACCACAGGCTCAGCCTGCCCCCCCGGAACCAGAATAGGGCCTGAAGCAATCCTGCGCTTTTGCGGCCAGCTCCCAAAAAAGCGAGTTGACAAATGGAGCTCAGGGGCACTGCAATTCACAAACCTGCAGAGTTAGAAATGATAACTCTCGTCCACAAATATATTGAGGGAAGGCAACGAAGAGGATTGGAAAGCAAGGCAGAATTGCAGGAAACAGATTTCAGGAGGTAGATTCGACTCGCCTTTAAAGCACATGAAAAGCGGCAAAACGTCGACCATGATGCCCTTGGCCAAAAAGGGCGTATGCGTTTTTTCCTGAATATATTCAGGAAAAAACGCATACGCCCTTTTTGGCCAACCAAGCAAGCCGGAAAGGCAAATCAGCACTACAAAGAAGTCTCGCTTGCCATCGGTCAAAAGGGCCATGCTGAAAAAAGTGTAAAAACCAGAAATGCAGGACAGGCCATGGAGACATGGGAGCCTTGCTAGGCTGATGGGCGGGATGTAAATTGCCAACAGCCACTCTGGAGAAGTGTACGGTGTGTCCTGAAACATGTAATAAACACAGCTTAGAGAGCATAGGGCACTTCCACTCATGGGCGTATACATTGGGAAAACTGAAAATCCACAAGACACAGGCACCCCAAAGTGTAGGGCTGCTCTGTTTACAAGAACATCCACTTAGCTACACCTTAAATAGCCCAGGAAAGAGAAAAATGGATAAAGAAGTTGTGGTACTTATGCACAATGGCATATCACTCAGCCATGACATCAATGTCATAAGGCTAGTAGCAGCATGATGAGTGGATTTAGGTACGGTGACTCTAAGTGAAATAAGTCACACAGAAAAAGACACTTATCCTAAGATATCCCTTATAGAGGGAATGTCAAAATCGCTACCCTTGAACTGAATTACAAAACAGAACAGAGTCACACGTTTAGAAAACACACTATGGCTGCTTAACGGGAAAGGTCAGGTGGGGTGATGCATAAAACAAGGGTTTGAAATTAGCTCAGATACCGTTCCATAAGCCAAATATGCAATAGACAAGACTTACTCCCTGCTCAGTGAACTGGACTCAACACCCCCTATTCACCACACAAGAATATATCTGACTAGTAAGAATCTTAAAACCTATGTATTGCTATCTCTCGGGAAGTGAATCAAGAGGGTGTAAAGCGGCATAAACACAGCAGTGAAAAGCAGCTAAACCCCATTATAAAAATAAATTACTCAAAAAAAAACCCCTTAAAACAAAGACAGTGAAAGAGAGAGAAATTCTTACAAAATCCGTTCAGGGGCTCTGATGCCACCTGGATTGACCATATCTAGACACACAGCTGGATGAGACAGAAGGCTGGACACTCTTGGGGCTGAGAGGATTGGTGAGGTTGGGCGAGCAAACGCAGACCCTTTAAAGTAATACTGCGTGGTACCCATCCCATGGGTCCCAAATCTCCAGGTTCAAGGGCATCTTCCTACATCGAAAACATGCCTGGGAAACCCAGAAGATGGTACACCGTGTGATCGGGAAAGGTTTGTAAAACGCACCTCATTTCTCCTCTCCTTGTGCTCGGGTTCGCCATTCCAGCCGCTTTACCAACAATCTCCCTACTTGGAGAATCAGCACCGTTACCCTCCTGTTTCGTACAGGTTGCAATTTGTCCTGAGGATGAACGGGAAGAGGGGGAACCAATGAGAGACTAGCTCTAGGTGTTGGGACATTCACAGGTCACTCTATTTTCCCATCAGGAAGAAGAATGAACCACAGGCTCAGGCTGCCCCCCCGGAACCAGAATAGGGCCTGAAGCAATCCTGCGCTTTTGCGGCCAGCTCCCAAAAAAGCGAGTTGACAAATGGAGCTCAGGGGCACTGCAATTCACAAACCTGCAGAGTTAGAAATGATAACTCTCGTCCACAAATATATTGAGGGAAGGCAACGAAGAGGATTGGAAAGCAAGGCAGAATTGCAGGAAACAGATTTCAGGAGGTAGATTCGACTCGCCTTTAAAGCACATGAAAAGCGGCAAAACGTCGACCATGATGCCCTTGGCCAAAAAGGGCCTATGCGTTTTTTCCTGAATATATTCAGGAAAAAACGCATACGCCCTTTTTGGCCAACCAAGAAAGCCAGAAGAGCAAATCAGCACTACAAAGAAGTCTCGCTTGCCATCGGTCAAAAGGGCCATGCTGAAAAAAGTGTAAAAACCAGAAATGCAGGACAGGCCATGCAGACATGGGAGCCTTGCTACGCTGATGGGCGGGATGTAAATTGCCAACAGCCACTCTGGAGAAGTGTACGGTGTGTCCTGAAACATGTAATAAACACAGCTTAGAGAGCATAGGGCACTTCCACTCATGGGCGTATACATTGGGAAAACTGAAAATCCACAAGACACAGGCACCCCAAAGTGTAGGGCTGCTCTGTTTACGAGAACCTCCACTTCGCTACACCTTAAATAGCCCAGGAAAGAGAAAAATGGATAAAGAAGTTGTGGTACTTATGCACAATGGCATATCACTCAGCCATGAAATCAATGTCATAAGGCTAGTAGCAGCATGATGAGTGGATTTAGGTACGGTGACTCTAAGTGAAATAAGTCACACAGAAAAAGACACTTATCCTAAGATATCCCTTATAGAGGGAATGTCAAAATCGCTACCCTTGAACTGAATTACATAACAGAACAGAGTCACACGTTTAGAAAACACACTATGGCTGCTTAACGGGAAAGGTCAGGTGGGGTGATGCATAAAACAAGGGTTTGAAATTAGCTCAGATACCGTTCCATAAGCCAAATATGCAATAGACAAGACTTACTCCCTGCTCAGTGAACTGGACTCAACACCCCCTATTCACCACACAAGAATATATCTGACTAGTAAGAATCTTAAATCCTATGTATTGCTATCTCTCGGGAAGTGAATCAAGAGGGTGTAAAGCGGCATAAACACAGCAGTGAAAAGCAGCTAAACCCCATTATAAAAATAAATTACTCAAAAAAAAAACCCCTTAAAACAAAGACAGTGAAAGAGAGAGAAATTCTTACAAAATCCGTTCAGGGGCTCTGATGCCACCTGGATTGACCATATCTAGACACACAGCTGGATGAGACAGAAGGCTGGACACTCTTGGGGCTGAGAGGATTGGTGAGGTTGGGCGAGCAAACGCAGACCCTTTAAAGTAATACTGCGTGGTACCCATCCCATGGGTCCCAAATCTCCAGGTTCAAGGGCATCTTCCTACATCGAAAACATGCCTGGGAAACCCAGAAGATGGTACACCGTGTGATCGGGAAAGGTTTGTAAAACGCACCTCATTTCTCTTCTCCTTGTGCTCGGGTTCGCCATTCCTGCCGCTTTACCAACAATCTCCCTACTTGGAGAATCAGCACCGTTACCCTCCTGTTTCGTACAGGTTGCAATTTGTCCTGAGGATGAACGGGAAGAGGGGGAACCAATGAGAGACTAGCTCTAGGTGTTGGGACAGGCACAGGTCACTCTAGTTTCCCATCAGGAAGAAGAATGAACCACAGGCTCAGGCTGCCCCCCCGGAACCAGAATAGGGTCTGAAGCAATCCTGCGCTTTCGCGGCCAGCTCCCAAAAAAGCGAGTTGACAAATGGAGCTCAGGGGCACTGCAATTCACAAACCTGCAGAGTTAGAAATGATAACTCTCGTCCACAAATATATTGAGGGAAGGCAACGAAGAGGATTGGAAAGCAAGGCAGAATTGCAGGAAACAGATTTCAGGAGGTAGATTCGACTCGCCTTTAAAGCACATGAAAAGCGGCAAAACGTCGACCATGATGCCCTTGGCCAAAAAGGGCGTATGCGTTTTTTCCTGAATATATTCAGGAAAAAACGCATACGCCCTTTTTGGCCAACCAAGCAAGCCAGAAAGGCAAATCAGCACTACAAGGAAGTCTCGCTTGCCATCGGTCAAAAGGGACATGCTGAAAAATGTGTAAAAACCAGAAATGCAGGACAGGCCATGGAGACATGGGAGCCTTGCTAGGCTGATGGGCGGGATGTAAATTGCCAACAGCCACTCTGGAGAAGTGTACGGTGTGTCCTGAAACATGTAATAAACACAGCTTAGAGAGCATAGGGCACTTCCACTCATGGGCGTATACATTGGGAAAACTGAAAATCCACAAGACACAGGCACCCCAAAGTGTAGGGCTGCTCTGTTCACGAGAACCTCCACTTCGCTACACCTTAAATAGCCCAGGAAAGAGAAAAATGGATAAAGAAGTTGTGGTACTTATGCACAATGGAATATCACTCAGCCATGACATCAATGTCAAAAGGCTAGTGGCAGCATGATGAGTGGATTTAGGTACGGTGACTCTAAGTGAAATAAGTCACACAGAAAAAGACACTTATCCTCAGATATCCCTTATAGAGGGAATGTCAAAATCGCTACCCTTGAACTGAATTACAAAACAGAACAGAGTCACACGTTTAGAAAACACACTATGGCTGCTTAACGGGAAAGGTCAGGTGGGGTGATGCATAAAACAAGGGTTTGAAATTAGCTCAGATACCGTTCCATAAGCCAAATATGCAATAGACAAGACTTACTCCCTGCTCAGTGAACTGGACTCAACACCCCCTATTCACCACACAAGAATATATCTGACTAGTAAGAATCTTAAAACCTATGTATTGATATCTCTCGGGAAGTGAATCAAGAGGGTGTAAAGCGGCATAAACACAGCAGTGAAAAGCAGCTAAACCCCATTATAAAAATAAATTACTCAAAAAAAAAAACCCCTTAAAACAAAGACAGTGAAAGAGAGAGAAATTCTTACAAAATCCGTTCAGGGGCTCTGATGCCACCTGGATTGACCATATCTAGACACACAGCTGGATGAGACAGAAGGCTGGACACTCTTGGGGCTGAGAGGATTGGTGAGGTTGGGCGAGCAAACGCAGACCCTTTAAAGTAATACTGCGTGGTACCCATCCCATGGGTCCCAAATCTCCAGGTTCAAGGGCATCTTCCTACATCGAAAACATGCCTGGGAAACCCAGAAGATGGTACACCGTGTGATCGGGAAAGGTTTGTAAAACGCACCTCATTTCTCCTCTCCTTGTGCTCGGGTTCGCCATTCCAGCCGCTTTACCAACAATCTCCCTACTTGGAGAATCAGCACCGTTACCCTCCTGTTTCGTACAGGTTGCAATTTGTCCTGAGGATGAACGGGAAGAGGGGGAACCAATGAGAGCCTAGCTCTAGGTGTTGGGACAGGCACAGGTCACTCTATTTTCCCATCAGGAAGAAGAATGAACCACAGGCTCAGCCTGCCCCCCCGGAACCAGAATAGGGCCTGAAGCAATCCTGCGCTTTTGCGGCCAGCTCCCAAAAAAGCGAGTTGACAAATGGAGCTCAGGGGCACTGCAATTCACAAACCTGCAGAGTTAGAAATGATAACTCTCGTCCACAAATATATTGAGGGAAGGCAACGAAGAGGATTGGAAAGCAAGGCAGAATTGCAGGAAACAGATTTCAGGAGGTAGATTCGACTCGCCTTTAAAGCACATGAAAAGCGGCAAAACGTCGACCATGATGCCCTTGGCCAAAAAGGGCGTATGCGTTTTTTCCTGAATATATTCAGGAAAAAACGCATACGCCCTTTTTGGCCAACCAAGAAAGCCAGAAGAGCAAATCAGCACTACAAAGAAGTCTCGCTTGCCATCGGTCAAAAGGGCCATGCTGAAAAAAGTGTAAAAACCAGAAATGCAGGACAGGCCATGGAGACATGGGAGCCTTGCTACGCTGATGGGCGGGATGTAAATTGCCAACAGCCACTCTGGAGAAGTGTACGGTGTGTCCTGAAACATGTAATAAACACAGCTTAGAGAGCATAGGGCACTTCCACTCATGGGCGTATACATTGGGAAAACTGAAAATCCACAAGACACAGGCACCCCAAAGTGTAGGGCTGCTCTGTTTACGAGAACCTCCAATTCGCTACACCTTAAATAGCCCAGGAAAGAGAAAAATGGATAAAGAAGTTGTGGTACTTATGCACAATGGCATATCACTCAGCCATGAAATCAATGTCATAAGGCTAGTAGCAGCATGATGAGTGGATTTAGGTACGGTGACTCTAAGTGAAATAAAACACACAGAAAAAGACACTTATCCTAAGATATCCCTTATAGAGGGAATGTCAAAATCGCTACCCTTGAACTGAATTACAAAACAGAACAGAGTCACACGTTTAGAAAACACACTATGGCTGCTTAACGGGAAAGGTCAGGTGGGGTGATGCATAAAACAAGGGTTTGAAATTAGCTCAGATACCGTTCCATAAGCCAAATATGCAATAGACAAGACTTACTCCCTGCTCAGTGAACTGGACTCAACACCCCCTATTCACCACACAAGAATATATCTGACTAGTAAGAATCTTAAAACCTATGTATTGATATCTCTCGGGAAGTGAATCAAGAGGGTGTAAAGCGGCATAAACACAGCAGTGAAAAGCAGCTAAACCCCATTATAAAAATAAATTACTCAAAAAAAAAACCCCTTAAAACAAAGACAGTGAAAGAGAGAGAAATTCTTACAAAATCCGTTCAGGGGCTCTGATGCCACCTGGATTGACCATATCTAGACACACAGCTGGATGAGACAGAAGGCTGGACACTCTTGGGGCTGAGAGGATTGGTGAGGTTGGGCGAGCAAACGCAGACCCTTTAAAGTAATACTGCGTGGTACCCATCCCATGGGTCCCAAATCTCCAGGTTCAAGGGCATCTTCCTACATCGAAAACATGCCTGGGAAACCCAGAAGATGGTACACCGTGTGATCGGGAAAGGTTTGTAAAACGCACCTCATTTCTCCTCTCCTTGTGCTCGGGTTCGCCATTCCAGCCGCTTTACCAACAATCTCCCTACTTGGAGAATCAGCACCGTTACCCTCCTGTTTCGTACAGGTTGCAATTTGTCCTGAGGATGAACGGGAAGAGGGGGAACCAATGAGAGACTAGCTCTAGGTGTTGGGACAGGCACAGGTCACTCTATTTTCCCATCAGGAAGAAGAATGAACCACAGGCTCAGCCTGCCCCCCCGGAACCAGAATAGGGCCTGAAGCAATCCTGCGCTTTTGCGGCCAGCTCCCAAAAAAGCGAGTTGACAAATGGAGCTCAGGGGCACTGCAATTCACAAACCTGCAGAGTTAGAAATGATAACTCTCGTCCACAAATATATTGAGGGAAGGCAACGAAGAGGATTGGAAAGCAAGGCAGAATTGCAGGAAACAGATTTCAGGAGGCAGATTCGACTCGCCTTTAAAGCACATGAAAAGCGGCAAAACGTCGACCATGATGCCCTTGGCCAAAAAGGGCGTATGCGTTTTTTCCTGAATATATTCAGGAAAAAACGCATACGCCCTTTTTGGCCAACCAAGCAAGCCAGAAAGGCAAATCAGCACTACAAGGAAGTCTCGCTTGCCATCGGTCAAAAGGGACATGCTGAAAAATGTGTAAAAACCAGAAATGCAGGACAGGCCATGGAGACATGGGAGCCTTGCTAGGCTGATGGGCGGGATGTAAATTGCCAACAGCCACTCTGGAGAAGTGTACGGTGTGTCCTGAAACATGTAATAAACACAGCTTAGAGAGCATAGGGCACTTCCACTCATGGGCGTATACATTGGGAAAACTGAAAATCCACAAGACACAGGCACCCCAAAGTGTAGGGCTGCTCTGTTCACGAGAACCTCCACTTCGCTACACCTTAAATAGCCCAGGAAAGAGAAAAATGGATAAAGAAGTTGTGGTACTTATGCACAATGGAATATCACTCAGCCATGACATCAATGTCAAAAGGCTAGTGGCAGCATGATGAGTGGATTTAGGTACGGTGACTCTAAGTGAAATAAGTCACACAGAAAAAGACACTTATCCTCAGATATCCCTTATAGAGGGAATGTCAAAATCGCTACCCTTGAACTGAATTACAAAACAGAACAGAGTCACACGTTTAGAAAACACACTATGGCTGCTTAACGGGAAAGGTCAGGTGGGGTGATGCATAAAACAAGGGTTTGAAATTAGCTCAGATACCGTTCCATAAGCCAAATATGCAATAGACAAGACTTACTCCCTGCTCAGTGAACTGGACTCAACACCCCCTATTCACCACACAAGAATATATCTGACTAGTAAGAATCTTAAATCCTATGTATTGCTATCTCTCGGGAAGTGAATCAAGAGGGTGTAAAGCGGCATAAACACAGCAGTGAAAAGCAGCTAAACCCCATTATAAAAATAAATTACTCAAAAAAAAAACCCCTTAAAACAAAGACAGTGAAAGAGAGAGAAATTCTTACAAAATCCGTTCAGGGGCTCTGATGCCACCTGGATTGACCATATCTAGACACACAGCTGGATGAGACAGAAGGCTGGACACTCTTGGGGCTGAGAGGATTGGTGAGGTTGGGCGAGCAAACGCAGACCCTTTAAAGTAATACTGCGTGGTACCCATCCCATGGGTCCCAAATCTCCAGGTTCAAGGGCATCTTCCTACATCGAAAACATGCCTGGGAAACCCAGAAGATGGTACACCGTGTGATCGGGAAAGGTTTGTAAAACGCACCTCATTTCTCTTCTCCTTGTGCTCGGGTTCGCCATTCCTGCCGCTTTACCAACAATCTCCCTACTTGGAGAATCAGCACCGTTACCCTCCTCTTTCGTACAGGTTGCAATTTGTCCTGAGGATGAACGGGAAGAGGGGGAACCAATGAGAGACTAGCTCTAGGTGTTGGGACAGGCACAGGTCACTCTATTTTCCCATCAGGAAGAAGAATGAACCACAGGCTCAGGCTGCCCCCCCGGAACCAGAATAGGGTCTGAAGCAATCCTGCGCTTTCGCGGCCAGCTCCCAAAAAAGCGAGTTGACAAATGGAGCTCAGGGGCACTGCAATTCACAAACCTGCAGAGTTAGAAATGATAACTCTCGTCCACAAATATATTGAGGGAAGGCAACGAAGAGGATTGGAAAGCAAGGCAGAATTGCAGGAAACAGATTTCAGGAGGTAGATTCGACTCGCCTTTAAAGCACATGAAAAGCGGCAAAACGTCGACCATGATGCCCTTGGCCAAAAAGGGCGTATGCGTTTTTTCCTGAATATATTCAGGAAAAAACGCATACGCCCTTTTTGGCCAACCAAGCAAGCCAGAAAGGCAAATCAGCACTACAAGGAAGTCTCGCTTGCCATCGGTCAAAAGGGACATGCTGAAAAATGTGTAAAAACCAGAAATGCAGGACAGGCCATGGAGACATGGGAGCCTTGCTAGGCTGATGGGCGGGATGTAAATTGCCAACAGCCACTCTGGAGAAGTGTACGGTGTGTCCTGAAACATGTAATAAACACAGCTTAGAGAGCATAGGGCACTTCCACTCATGGGCGTATACATTGGGAAAACTGAAAATCCACAAGACACAGGCACCCCAAAGTTTAGGGCTGCTCTGTTCACGAGAACCTCCACTTCGCTACACCTTAAATAGCCCAGGAAAGAGAAAAATGGATAAAGAAGTTGTGGTACTTATGCACAATGGAATATCACTCAGCCATGACATCAATGTCAAAAGGCTAGTGGCAGCATGATGAGTGGATTTAGGTACGGTGACTCTAAGTGAAATAAGTCACACAGAAAAAGACACTTATCCTCAGATATCCCTTATAGAGGGAATGTCAAAATCGCTACCCTTGAACTGAATTACAAAACAGAACAGAGTCACACGTTTAGAAAACACACTATGGCTGCTTAACGGGAAAGGTCAGGTGGGGTGATGCATAAAACAAGGGTTTGAAATTAGCTCAGATACCGTTCCATAAGCCAAATATGCAATAGACAAGACTTACTCCCTGCTCAGTGAACTGGACTCAACACCCCCTATTCACCACACAAGAATATATCTGACTAGTAAGAATCTTAAAATCTATGTATTGATATCTCTCGGGAAGTGAATCAAGAGGGTGTAAAGCGGCATAAACACAGCAGTGAAAAGCAGCTAAACCCCATTATAAAAATAAATTACTCAAAAAAAAAACCCTTAAAACAAAGACAGTGAAAGAGAGAGAAATTCTTACAAAATCCGTTCAGGGGCTCTGATGCCACCTGGATTGACCATATCTAGACACACAGCTGGATGAGACAGAAGGCTGGACACTCTTGGGGCTGAGAGGATTGGTGAGGTTGGGCGAGCAAACGCAGACCCTTTAAAGTAATACTGCGTGGTACCCATCCCATGGGTCCCAAATCTCCAGGTTCAAGGGCATCTTCCTACATCGAAAACATGCCTGGGAAACCCAGAAGATGGTACACCGTGTGATCGGGAAAGGTTTGTAAAACGCACCTCATTTCTCCTCTCCTTGTGCTCGGGTTCGCCATTCCAGCCGCTTTACCAACAATCTCCCTACTTGGAGAATCAGCACCGTTAACCTCCTGTTTCGTACAGGTTGCAATTTGTCCTGAGGATGAACGGGAAGAGGGGGAACCAATGAGAGACTAGCTCTAGGTGTTGGGACAGGCACAGGTCACTCTATTTTCCCATCAGGAAGAAGAATGAACCACAGGCTCAGCCTGCCCCCCCGGAACCAGAATAGGGCCTGAAGCAATCCTGCGCTTTTGCGGCCAGCTCCCAAAAAAGCGAGTTGACAAATGGAGCTCAGGGGCACTGCAATTCACAAACCTGCAGAGTTAGAAATGATAACTCTCGTCCACAAATATATTGAGGGAAGGCAACGAAGAGGATTGGAAAGCAAGGCAGAATTGCAGGAAACAGATTTCAGGAGGTAGATTCGACTCGCCTTTAAAGCACATGAAAAGCGGCAAAACGTCGACCATGATGCCCTTGGCCAAAAAGGGCGTATGCGTTTTTTCCTGAATATATTCAGGAAAAAACGCATACGCCCTTTTTGGCCAACCAAGAAAGCCAGAAGAGCAAATCAGCACTACAAAGAAGTCTCGCTTGCCATCGGTCAAAAGGGCCATGCTGAAAAAAGTGTAAAAACCAGAAATGCAGGGCAGGCCATGGACACATGGGAGCCTTGCTAGGCTGATGGGCGGGATGTAAATTGCCAACAGCCACTCTGGAGAAATGTACGGTGTGTCCTGAAACATGTAATAAACACAGCTTAGAGAGCATAGGGCACTTCCACTCATGGGCGTATACATTGGGAAAACTGAAAATCCACAAGACACAGGCACCCCAAAGTGTAGGGCTGCTCTGTTTACAAGAACATCCACTTAGCTACACCTTAAATAGCCCAGGAAAGAGAAAAATGGATAAAGAAGTTGTGGTACTTATGCACAATGGCATATCACTCAGCCATGAAATCAATGTCATAAGGCTAGTAGCAGCATGATGAGTGGATTTAGGTACGGTGACTCTAAGTGAAATAAGTCACACAGAAAAAGACACTTATCCTAAGATATCCCTTATAGAGGGAATGTCAAAATCGCTACCCTTGAACTGAATTACAAAACAGAACAGAGTCACACGTTTAGAAAACACACTATGGCTGCTTAACGGGAAAGGTCAGGTGGGGTGATGCATAAAACAAGGGTTTGAAATTAGCTCAGATACCGTTCCATAAGCCAAATATGCAATAGACAAGACTTACTCCCTGCTCAGTGAACTGGACTCAACACCCCCTATTCACCACACAAGAATATATCTGACTAGTAAGAATCTTAAAACCTATGTATTGATATCTCTCGGGAAGTGAATCAAGAGGGTGTAAAGCGGCATAAACACAGCAGTGAAAAGCAGCTAAACCCCATTATAAAAATAAATTACTCAAAAAAAAAACCCCTTAAAACAAAGACAGTGAAAGAGAGAGAAATTCTTACAAAATCCGTTCAGGGGCTCTGATGCCACCTGGATTGACCATATCTAGACACACAGCTGGATGAGACAGAAGGCTGGACACTCTTGGGGCTGAGAGGATTGGTGAGGTTGGGCGAGCAAACGCAGACCCTTTAAAGTAATACTGCGTGGTACCCATCCCATGGGTCCCAAATCTCCAGGTTCAAGGGCATCTTCCTACATCGAAAACATGCCTGGGAAACCCAGAAGATGGTACACCGTGTGATCGGGAAAGGTTTGTAAAACGCACCTCATTTCTCCTCTCCTTGTGCTCGGGTTTGCCATTCCAGCCGCTTTACCAACAATCTCCCTACTTGGAGAATCAGCACCGTTACCCTCCTGTTTCGTACAGGTTGCAATTTGTCCTGAGGATGAACGGGAAGAGGGGGAACCAATGAGAGACTAGCTCTAGGTGTTGGGACAGGCACAGGTCACTCTAGTTTCCCATCAGGAAGAAGAATGAACCACAGGCTCAGCCTGCCCCCCCGGAACCAGAATAGGGCCTGAAGCAATCCTGCGCTTTTGCGGCCAGCTCCCAAAAAAGCGAGTTGACAAATGGAGCTCAGGGGCACTGCAATTCACAAACCTGCAGAGTTAGAAATGATAACTCTCGTCCACAAATATATTGAGGGAAGGCAACGAAGAGGATTGGAAAGCAAGGCAGAATTGCAGGAAACAGATTTCAGGAGGTAGATTCGACTCGCCTTTAAAGCACATGAAAAGCGGCAAAACGTCGACCATGATGCCCTTGGCCAAAAAGGGCGTATGCGTTTTTTCCTGAATATATTCAGGAAAAAACGCATACGCCCTTTTTGGCCAACCAAGCAAGCCAGAAAGGCAAATCAGCACTACAAGGAAGTCTCGCTTGCCATCGGTCAAAAGGGACATGCTGAAAAATGTGTAAAAACCAGAAATGCAGGACAGGCCATGGAGACATGGGAGCCTTGCTAGGCTGATGGGCGGGATGTAAATTGCCAACAGCCACTCTGGAGAAGTGTACGGTGTGTCCTGAAACATGTAATAAACACAGCTTAGAGAGCATAGGGCACTTCCACTCATGGGCGTATACATTGGGAAAACTGAAAATACACAAGACACAGGCACCCCAAAGTGTAGGGCTGCTCTGTTCACGAGAACCTCCACTTCGCTACACCTTAAATAGCCCAGGAAAGAGAAAAATGGATAAAGAAGTTGTGGTACTTATGCACAATGGAATATCACTCAGCCATGACATCAATGTCAAAAGGCTAGTGGCAGCATGATGAGTGGATTTAGGTACGGTGACTCTAAGTGAAATAAGTCACACAGAAAAAGACACTTATCCTCAGATATCCCTTATAGAGGGAATGTCAAAATCGCTACCCTTGAACTGAATTACAAAACAGAACAGAGTCACACGTTTAGAAAACACACTATGGCTGCTTAACGGGAAAGGTCAGGTGGGGTGATGCATAAAACAAGGGTTTGAAATTAGCTCAGATACCGTTCCATAAGCCAAATATGCAATAGACAAGACTTACTCCCTGCTCAGTGAACTGGACTCAACACCCCCTATTCACCACACAAGAATATATCTGACTAGTAAGAATCTTAAAACCTATGTATTGCTATCTCTCGGGAAGTGAATCAAGAGGGTGTAAAGCGGCATAAACACAGCAGTGAAAAGCAGCTAAACCCCATTATAAAAATAAATTACTCAAAAAAAAACCCCTTAAAACAAAGACAGTGAAAGAGAGAGAAATTCTTACAAAATCCGTTCAGGGGCTCTGATGCCACCTGGATTGACCATATCTAGACACACAGCTGGATGAGACAGAAGGCTGGACACTCTTGGGGCTGAGAGGATTGGTGAGGTTGGGCGAGCAAACGCAGACCCTTTAAAGTAATACTGCCTGGTACCCATCCCATGGGTCCCAAATCTCCAGGTTCAAGGGCATCTTCCTACATCGAAAACATGCCTGGGAAACCCAGAAGATGGTATACCGTGTGATCGGGAAAGGTTTGTAAAACGCACCTCATTTCTCCTCTCCTTGTGCTCGGGTTCGCCATTCCAGCCGCTTTACCAACAATCTCCCTACTTGGAGAATCAGCACCGTTACCCTCCTCTTTCGTACAGGTTGCAATTTGTCCTGAGGATGAACGGGAAGAGGGGGAACCAATGAGAGACTAGCTCTAGGTGTTGGGACATTCACAGGTCACTCTATTTTCCCATCAGGAAGAAGAATGAACCACAGGCTCAGGCTGCCCCCCCGGAACCAGAATAGGGCCTGAAGCAATCCTGCGCTTTTGCGGCCAGCTCCCAAAAAAGCGAGTTGACAAATGGAGCTCAGGGGCACTGCAATTCACAAACCTGCAGAGTTAGAAATGATAACTCTCGTCCACAAATATATTGAGGGAAGGCAACGAAGAGGATTGGAAAGCAAGGCAGAATTGCAGGAAACAGATTTCAGGAGGTAGATTCGACTCGCCTTTAAAGCACATGAAAAGCGGCAAAACGTCGACCATGATGCCCTTGGCCAAAAAGGGCGTATGCGTTTTTTCCTGAATATATTCAGGAAAAAACGCATACGCCCTTTTTGGCCAACCAAGCAAGCCAGAAAGGCAAATCAGCACTACAAGGAAGTCTCGCTTGCCATCGGTCAAAAGGGACATGCTGAAAAATGTGTAAAAACCAGAAATACAGGACAGGCCATGGAGACATGGGAGCCTTGCTACGCTGATGGGCGGGATGTAAATTGCCAACGGCCACGCTGGAGAAGTGTACAGTGTGTCCTGAAACATGTAATAAACACAGCTTAGAGAGCATAGGGCACTTCCACTCATGGGCGTATGCATTGGGAAAACTGAAAATCCACAAGACACAGGCACCCCAAAGTGTAGGGCTGCTCTGTTTACAAGAACCTCCACTTCGCTACACCTTAAATAGCCCAGGAAAGAGAAAAATGGATAAAGAAGTTGTGGTACTTATGCACAATGGCATATCACTCAGCCATGACATCAATGTCAAAAGGCTAGTAGCAGCATGATGAGTGGATTTAGTTACGATGACTCTAAGTGAAATAAGTCACACAGAAAAAGACACTTATCCTAAGATATCCCTTATAGAGAGAATGTCAAAATCGCTACCCTTGAACTGAATTACAAAACAGAACAGAGTCACACGTTTAGAAAACACACTATGGCTGCTTAACGGGAAAGGTCAGGTAGGGTGATGCATAAAACAAGGGTTTGAAATTAGCTCAGATACCGTTCCATAAGCCAAATATGCAATAGACAAGACTTACTCCCTGCTCAGTGAACTGGACTCAACACCCCCTATTCACCACACAAGAATATATCTGACTAGTAAGAATCTTAAAATCTATGTATTGCTATCTCTCGGGAAGTGAATCAAGAGGGTGTAAAGCGGCATAAACACAGCAGTGAAAAGCAGCTAAACCCCATTATAAAAATAAATTACTCAAAAAAAAACCCCTTAAAACAAAGACAGTGAAAGAGAGAGAAATTCTTACAAAATCCGTTCAGGGGCTCTGATGCCACCTGGATTGACCATATCTAGACACACAGCTGGATGAGACAGAAGGCTGGACACTCTTGGGGCTGAGAAGATTGGTGAGGTTGGGCGAGCAAACGCAGACCCTTTAAAGTAATACTGCCTGGTACCCATCCCATGGGTCCCAAATCTCCAGGTTCAAGGGCATCTTCCTACATCGAAAACATGCCTGGGAAACCCAGAAGATGGTACACCGTGTGATCGGGAAAGGTTTGTAAAACGCGCCTCATTTCTCCTCTCCTTGTGCTCGGGTTCGCCATTCCAGCCGCTTTACCAACAATCTCCCTACTTGGAGAATCAGCACCGTTACCCTCCTGTTTCGTACAGGTTGCAATTTGTCCTGAGGATGAACGGGAAGAGGGGGAACCAATGAGAGACTAGCTCTAGGTGTTGGGACATTCACAGGTCACACTATTTTCCCATCAGGAAGAAGAATGAACCACAGGCTCAGCCTGCCCCCCCGGAACTAGAATAGGGCCTGAAGCAATCCTGCGCTTTTGCGGCCAGCTCCCAAAAAAGCGAGTTGACAAATGGAGCTCAGGGGCACTGCAATTCACAAACCTGCAGAGTTAGAAATGATAACTCTCGTCCACAAATATATTGAGGGAAGGCAACGAAGAGGATTGGAAAGCAAGGTAGAATTGCAGGAAACAGATTTCAGGAGGTAGATTCGACTCGCCTTTAAAACACATGAAAAGCGGCAAAACGTCGACAATGATGCCCTTGGCCAAAAAGGGCGTATGCGTTTTTTCCTGAATATATTCAGGAAAAAACGCATACGCCCTTTTTGGCCAACCAAGAAGGCTGGAAGAGCAAATCAGCACTACAAAGAAGTCTCGCTTGCCATCGTTCAAAAGGGACATGCTGAAAAAAGTGTAAAAACCAGAAATGCAGGGCAGGCCATGGAGACATGGGAGCCTTGCTACGCTGATGGGCAGGATGTAAATTGCCAACAGCCACTCTGGAGAAGTGTACGGTGTGTCCTGAAACATGTAATAAACACAGCTTAGAAAGCATAGGGCACTTCCACTCATGGGCGTATACATTGGGAAAACTGAAAATCCACAAGACACAGGCACCCCAAAGTGTAGGGCTGCTCTGTTCACGAGAACCTCCACTTCGCTACACCTTAAATAGCCCAGGAAAGAGAAAAATGGATAAAGAAGTTGTGGTACTTATGCACAATGGAATATCACTCAGCCATGACATCAATGTCATAAGGCTAGTAGCTGCATGATGAGTGGATTTAGGTACGGTGACTCTAAGTGAAATAAGTCACACAGAAAAAGACACTTATCCTAAGATATCACTTATAGAGGGAATGTCAAAATCGCTACCCTTGAACTGAATTACAAAACAGAACAGAGTCACACGTTTAGAAAACACACTATGGCTGCTTAACGGGAAAGGTCAGGTGGGGTGATGCATAAAACAAGGGTTTGAAATTAGCTCAGATACCGTTCCATAAGCCAAATATGCAATAGACAAGACTTACTCCCTGCTCAGTGAACTGGACTCAACACCCCCTATTCACCACACAAGAATATATCCGACTAGTAAGAATCTTAAAACCTATGTATTGATATCTCTCGGGAAGTGAATCAAGAGGGTGTAAAGCGGCATAGACACAGCAGTGAAAAGCAGCTAAACCCCATTATAAAAATAAATTACTCAAAAAAAACCCCATAAAACAAAGACAGTGAAAGAGAGAGAAATTCTTACAAAATCCGTTCAGGGGCTCTGATGCCACCTGGATTGCCCATAAATAGACTCACAGCTGGATGAGACATAAGGCTGGACACTCTTGGGGCTGAGAGGATTGGTGAGGTTGGGCGAGCAAACGCAGACCCTTTAAAGTAATACTGCGTGGTACCCATCCCATGGGTCCCAAATCTCCAGGTTCAAGGGCATCTTCCTACATCGAAAACATGCCTGGGAAACCCAGATGGTACACCGTGTGATCGGGAAAGGTTTGTAAAACGCACCTCATTTCTCCTCTCCTTGTGCTCGGGTTTGCCATTCCAGCCGCTTTACTAACAATCTCCCTACTTGGAGAATCAGCACCGTTACCCTCCTGTTTCGTACAGGTTGCAATTTGTCCTGAGGATGAACGGGAAGAGGCGGAACCAATGAGAGACTAGCTCTAGGTGTTGGGACCGGCACAGGTCACTCTATTTTCCCATCAGGAAGAAGAATGAACAACAGGCTCAGCCTGCCCCCGCCCCCCGGAACCAGAATAGGGCCTGAAGCAATCCTGCGCTTTTGCAGCCAGCTCCCAAAAAAGCGACTTGACAAATGGAGCTCAGGGGCACAGCAATTCACAAATTTGCAGAGTTATAAATGATAACTCTCGTCCACAAATATATTGAGGGAAGGCAACGAAGAGGATTGGAAAGCAAGGCAGAATTGCAGGAAACAGATTTCAGGAGGTAGATTCGACTCGCCTTTAAAGCACATGAAAAGCGGCAAAACGTCGACCATGATGCCCTTGGCCAAAAAGGGCGTATGCGTTTTTTCCTGAATATATTAAGGAAAAAACGCATACGCCCTTTTTGGCCAACCAAGCAAGCCGGAAAGGCAAATCAGCACTACAAGGAAGTCTCGCTTTCCATCGGGCAAAAGGGCCATGCTGAAAACATTGTAAACACCAGAAATGCAGGACAGGCCATGGAGACATGGGAGCCTTGCTAGGCTGATGGGCGGGATGTAAATTGCCAACAGCCACTCTGGAGAAGTGTACGGTGTGTCCTGAAACATGTAATAAACACAGCTTACAGAGCATAGCGCACTCCCACTCATGGGCGTATACATTGGGAAAACTGAAAATCCACAAGACACAGGCACCCCAAAGTGTAGGGCTGCTCTGTTTACAAGAACCTCCACTTCGCTACACCTTAAATAGCCCAGGAAAGAGAAAAATGGATAAAGAAGTTGTGGTACTTATGCACAATGGAATATCACTCAGCCATGACATCAATGTCATAAGGCTAGTAGCAGCATGATGAGTGGATTTAGGTACGATGACTCTAAGTGAAATAAGTCACACAGAAAAAGTCACTTATCCTAAGATATCACTTATAGAGGGAATGTCAAATTCGCTACCCTTGAACTGAATTACAAAACAGAACAGAGTCACACGTTTAGAAAACACACTATGGCTGCTTAAGGGGAAAGGTCAGGTGGGGTGATGCATAAAACAAGGGTTTGAAATTAGCTCCGACACCGTTCCATAAGCCAAATATGTAATAGACAAGACCTACTCCCTGCTCAGTGAACTGGACTCAACACCCCCTATTCACCACACAAGAATATATCTGACTAGTAAGAATCTTAAAACCTATGTATTGATATCTCTCGGGAAGTGAATCAAGAGGGTGTAAAGCGGCATAAACACAGCAGTGAAAAGCAGCTAAACCCCATTATAAAAATAAATTACTCAAAAAAAACCCCCATAAAACAAAGACAGTGAAAGAGAGAGAAATTCTTACAAAATCCGTTCAGCGGCTCTGATGCCACCTGGATTGACCATATCTAGACACACAGCTGGATCAGACATAAGGCTGGACACTCTTGGGGCTGAGAGGATTGGTGAGGTTGGGTGAGCAAACGCAGACCCTTTAAAGTAATACTGCGTGGTACCCATCCCATGGGTCCCAAATCTCCAGGTTCAAGGGCATCTTCCTACATCGAAAACATGCCTGGGAAACCCAGAAGATGGTACACCGTGTGATCGGGAAAGGTTTGTAAAACGCACCTCATTTCTCCTCTCTTTGTGCTCGGGTTTGCCATTCCAGCCGCTTTACCCACAATCTCCTACTTGGAGAATCAGCACCGTTACCCTCCTGTTTCGTACAGGTTGCAATTTGTCCTGAGGATGAACGGGAAGAGGAGGAACCAATGAGAGACTAGCTCTAGGTGTTGGGACCGGCACAGGTCACTCTATTTTCCCATCAGGAAGAAGAATGAACCACAGGCTCAGGCTGCCCCCCCGGAACCAGAATAGGGCCTGAAGCAATCCTGCGCTTTTGGGGCCAGCTCCCAAAAAAGCGAGTTGACAAATGGAGCTCAGGGGCACTGCAATTCACAAACCTGCAGAGTTAGAAATGATAACTCTCGTCCACAAATATATTGAGGGAAGGCAACGCAGAGGATTGGAAAGCAAAGCAGAATTGCAGGAAACAGATTTCTGGAGGTAGATTCGACTCGCCTTTAAAGCACATGAAAAGCGGCAGAACTTCGACAATGATGCACTTGGCCAAAAAGGGCGTCTTTGTTTTTTTCTGAATATATTCAGGAAAAAACGCAGACGACCTTTTTGGCCAACTAAACAGGCGGGCAATGCAAATCAGCAGTACAAAAATGTCTGACTTCCCATAGATCAAAAGGCCCTTCCTGAAAAAGTGTAAAAACCAGAAATGCAGGACTGGCCATGGAGAAAAGGGAGCCTTGTTACGCTGATAGGTGGGATGTAAATTGACAACGGCCACTCTGGAGTAGTGTATGGTGTTTCCTAAAACATCTAAAAACAGAGCTGCAGAGCATACTGCACTTCCACTCATGGACGCATATCTTGGGAAAACCAAAAATCGATAGGAAAGCGGCACCCCAACGTTTAGGGCTGTTCTGTTTACAAGAATCTCGACTTAGGGACACCTTAAATATCCCAGGAAAGAGAAAAATGGATAAAGAATTTGTGGTATTATGTACAATGGAATATCACTCAGCCATGAATTCAATGTCATAAGGCTTGTAGCAGCATAATGAGTGGATTTAGGTATGATGATTCTAAGTGAAATGAGTCACACAGAAAAAGAAACTTATAAGATACTACTTTTAGAGGGAATGTAAAAATCGTTACACATGAACTTAATTACATAAGAGAACATAGTCACACATTTAGAAAACACACTTACTGTTGCTTAAGTGGAAAGGTGTGTTGGGATGATGCATAAAACACGTGTTTGAAATTAGCACAGATATCGTTCCGTAAACCAAATATATAATAGTCAAGACCTACTCATTGCTCAATGAACTGGACTCAGCACACCGTATTCACCGGAGAAGAATATATCTGAGTAGTTATAATCTTAACAAGTATTTATTGATATCTCTCTGTAATTGAATCAAGTGGGTGTAAAGCGGCATAAACACAGCTGTGAAAATCAGCTAAACCCCATTATAAAAATAAATATATTCAGAAAAAAGCATACGCCCTTTTTCGCCAATCAAACAAGCGGGCAATGCAAGTCAGTACTACAAAGAAGTCTCACTTCGCATTCATCAAAAGGCCATCCTGGAAAAGTGTAGAAACCAAAAATGCAGGCCAGGCCATGGAGAAAAAGGAGCGTTGTTTCGCTGATGACGGGGATATAAATAGCCAACAGCCACTCTGGAGAAGTGTATGGTGTTTCCTAAAACCTCTAAAATACAGAGCTACAGAGCATACATCACTTCCACTCTTCGGCGCATATATTGGGAAAACCAAAAATCGACAGGACACAGGCACCCCATACGTTTAGTGCTGCTCTGTTTAGAAATGCCTCGATTTGGGTACAACTTACATGTCCTTGGAAGCAAAAAATGGATAATGAAGATGTGGTACTTCTGTACAATGGAACATTACTTTGCAATTTAATCAGTGAAATAAGGCCAATTGCAGCAACTCGTGGAGACTGAGGTACGATCATTCTAAGTGACCTAAGTCAGACATAAAAAGAGACTTATCATAAGGTATCACTTATAGATAGTATCTAAAAATGGCTACACATGAACTAAATTACAAAACAGAAACAGTCACACATTTAGAAAACACACTTATGGCTGCCAAAGAAGAAAGGTGGGGTGGGGTGATGCATAAACCAGGAGGTTGAAATTAGCATAGATACATTTCCATAATCAAAATAGGTATTCGACAGGACCTACTGTATAGCTCAACGAGCTGGACTCAGCACACTGTTGTCACCGGAAAAGGATATATAAGACTGGTAAGAATCTGTAAAACAATTTATTGATGTCTCTCTTTAAGTGAATCAAGTGGATAGATGCAGAGCAGGAAGAAACACAGTATTGAAAATCAGCTATACCCCATTATAAAATTAAATAACAAGAACAAAAAAAAAAGACAGTGAGAGAGAGAGAAATTCTTACAAAATTTGTTCAAGGGCTGTGATGCAACCTGGACTGACCACATCTAGACACAGAGCTGGATGGGACCTAAGGCTCTACACTCGTTGGTCTGAGAGGCTTCGTGAGGATGGGACAGCAAATGCAGCACTTTTAGAGTAATACTGCCTGGCCCCCATTCCATGGGTCCCATATCTCCAGGTGCAGGGGACCCTTCCTGCAGCTAAAACACTCATGGGACATCCAGAGGATGGTACACCGTCTGATCGGGAAGAGTTTGGAAAAGTCACCCCATCTCCACTTCTCCTGGTATTCGGGTTCCCCAGCTCCTTTCTTAGAGTCTCCCCACTTTGGGAAGGCAGCACACTCAACAGCCAGTTTTTCACGGCTTGGAATTTTCCGGTGAAGAAGGGAATGGGGGGATGGAATGAGACACAAGCCTTAGATGTTTGGACAGGCATATGCCACTCTAGTTTCCTAATCTGGAAGAAGAATTTCCCTATCCTTCAGGTGCGCCAGTAACCGGAATGGGTCTGTAGAAATCCTGCCCCTTTGTGTCTGCTTCCCTAAACAACAAGTTGAAAACCGGTGCTCAGGGGCACTGCAATTCACAAACATGCAGGGTTGTAATTGACACCTCTAATGGAGTCATTTCTTCAGCCAAGTATTCCTAAAGGTCTTGTAAGCAAGGCAGAAGTGCAGGAAAGGAATTTCAAGAGGTAGTTTGCACTCGCCATTAAAGCACATGCAAAGCTGCTGAACATCGCCAATGATGCAGTTTGCCAAAAAGGCCGTATGCGTTATTCCTTAATATATTCAGGAAAAACCCTTACTCCATTTTTGGCCAACAAAACAGGTGGGCAATGTAAATTAATACTACAAAGAGATATCACTTCGCACCAGTCAGAATGGCCAACCTCACAAAGTGTAAAACCTGAAATGCAGGACAGGGCGTGGAGAAAAGGGAACCCTGACAAGCTGATGGTGGGAATGTAAATTGCTAACAGCCACTCTGGAGAAGTGGGTGGTGATTCCTTAAAAATCTAAAAACCAGAGCTTCAGAGCATATGGTGCTTCCACTCCTGGGCCTGTATCTTGGAAAAAACGTAAATTGACAGGACCCAGGCACTCCAAAATTTATGCAGCCCTGTTTACAAGAGCCTCTACTTGGAAGCTACCTAAAAGTCCTTGGAAGGAAGAATGGATAAAGAAATTATGGTAGATATGTACAATGGAATATTACTCAGCCATGAAATGAATGAAATAAGACCATTTGCAGCCACTCGGAAGGACCTAGATACATTCACACTAAGTGTCATAAATCAGACAATGAAAAATATCATATGATATTACTTATCGGTGGAATCTAAAAATTGATAGAAAGGTACTATCTTACAACACAGAAACAGAGTCCCAGACTTAGAACACAAACTTATGGTTACCAAACTGGAAAGGTGTGTTGGAGGCATAAATCATGAGGTTGGAGTTAGTATATACATATTTACAGAGAGAAAACTTGTAATCAACATGGACCTGCTGTAGAGCACTTGGAACTCTTCTCAACACGCTTTAGTAACCTCAATGGGAAAATAATTCTAAAAAGAATATATAGTCATCTTTGTATAAATGCATCATGTTGGTGTATGTCAAAAACGAACACAACATGGTAAATCAACTATACTCCATTATAAATTTAAAATTAAATTACAGAAAAGAAAAATGATCACTAAATTCGTTTAGTTGCAGTGAACGTGCTAGTGTCACATCCCTGGACACAGACCCAATTTGGTCCCAAGACTGGACTGTTGTGGGCCTGAGGACCTCGGGAGGATATGCCAGCTAATTCACCCCCCTTGAACATGTAGTACCTGGTCCCCTCTGCATGGGATCACAATCTCCAGATCTAAGTGTGTCCTCATACTACTAAATCAACCCTCTGACACCCAAAGGATGGTGGACTCTCTGGGCTGGATGACACTTGGAAAATCACCTGGTCTCAACATATCTTGGTGTTTGGGTTCCGACCTCCAGCCTTCTTCATTAGGGTCATCCCACTCTGCAAGACAGCACCCTCAACAGGTGATTTTGCAGGGGTTTGTATTTGTTCGGGAGATGAAGGGTAAGGGGGAAGAAGGAATGGGACAGAAGCCCTTACATGTTTGGTCAGGCACATTCCACTCTAATTTAAAACCCAGGAACAGGACTTTCCCTACATCTAAGGTTGTGTCAGTAACCAGACAGGGACAGTAGAAATCCTGCCGCCTTCTGTTTCCCATAACAACAACTCTAAAAGCTGGACCTTATAGGCACTTCATATTCACAATGCCTGGGGAGCTGTAAATGACAACAGCCCTCAAAAAATGTCTTAGGGTAGGTAATCGAAATAGACTTCAAAACAAGGCAACCTTTCAATAACCTTTTTTCAAGGGGTAAATTTTACTCACACTGTTCAAAAAAAAAAGCACATATGAAGATGCTCACCATTGCTTTATGTTAGACAAATGCAAATCAGATGTACAAAGAAGTATCACCTGGAACCACTCAGAACAGCCATCATCACAATGTCTACAAACACGAAATGCTTCAGATGGTGTGGGAAAAAGAGAAACCTACTACTTATTATTATTTTTTTTAATCTGCCTTGGGTCTTCATTGCTGCACGCGGCTTTTCTCTAGCTGCAGCAAGCGGCGGCTACTAATCGTTGTGGTACGAAGCCTTCTCTTTGCGGTGGCTTCTCTTGTTGTGGAGCACAGGATCTAGGCACACAGGCTTCAGTAGTTGTGGCTCGTGGGCTCTAGAGTGCAGACTCAGTAGTTGTTGTGCACGGGCTTACTTGTTCTGTGGCATGTGAGATCTTCCCGGGCCAGGGCTCGAACCTGTGACCCCTGAACTGGCAGGCAGATTCTTAACCACTGCGCCACCAATACTATGCTATCGGTGGCAATGCCAATTGGTAACAGCCACTATGGAGCACAGAATGGAGGTTACCAGAGTAAGGGGAGGCGGCAGGGATAAATTGGAAATCGGGATTGACATATACACACCACTATATATAAAAGAGATAACAAATAAGGGCTCACTGTATAGCACAGGGAACTCTACTCAATACTCTGTAATGACCTGTATGGGAAAGGAATCCAAAAAGGATTGGATATATGTATAACTGCTTCACTGTGCTGTGCAGCAGAAAGTAACACAACATTGTAAATCAACTCTTCTCCAAAAAAATTGAAATTGAAATGAAATGAAATAAAATAAAATAAAATAGAGCTACCAGATGATCCAGCAAGTTCACTCCTGTGCGCATATCTGGAGGAAAGCATAAATCGAAAAGACACATCTTCCCCAATGTTCACTGCAACACTCTTTACAATAGCGAAGACATGGAAGCAACCAAAATGTCCATCAACATATGAATACAGGTAAAGAATATGTGATACATATATATAATGGAATATGACTCAGCCATTAAATAGAAGAAAATAATGCCAATTGCAGTAACATGGATGGACCTAGAGATGATTGTACTAAGTGAAGTAAGTCAGACAGAGTAAGACAAATATTGTATGATATCACTTCTAGGTGGAACCTAAAAATTGATACAAATGAACTAACTTACAAAACAGAGGCAGACTCACAGACTTGGAAAACAAACTTATGGTTACCAAAGGGGAAAGGTGGGGGGTAGGGATAAATCAGGAACTTGGGGTAAACATACGAATACTACTATATATAACATAGGTAAGCAACAAGGACCTACTGTATAGCACAGGGAACTCTACTCAATATTCTGAGAATACCTTTATCAGAAAAGAATCTGAAAAAGAATGAATATATGCATATGTGTAACTGAATCACTTGCTGTGCAGCTGAAATGAACACAACATTGTAAATCAACTATACTCCAATAAAATTTAAATTACAAAATAAAGAAAATCACCTATATTTCAAAAGAAAATAAGAATCCCCATCTATTTTTATGGCTTGATAGCTTACTTTTTTAGTGCTCAATATTATCCCATTCCCAGAATATATTAATACTATATCATTTCATTCACCTATTGGAGGACACCTTAGTTTCATTCACATTTTGGCAATATTGAATTAGGTGCTATAAATATCCATATGCAGGTTTTCGTCTGAAAGTATGTTTTAAACTACTTTCAGTAAATATCCATGAGAACACTTGCCGGATTGTACAGTAAGGGAATGTTCAATATTATAGCAAGTGTCAATCAGACTACCAAAGTAGCTGTATTATTTTTCATTTCCACCAATAACAAATGACATTTCCTATTGTTCCACATCTCCTACAGAATTTGTTCTTGTCATTGTTCACATTTTAGCCATTCTAAGTGTTACGTAGTGGTATGTAATTGTATTTTTAATTTGCTTTTGCATGGCAGCATGTAATCTGGATTATTCTTCTGTATACTTATATGCATAGTGTCTATTTTCTTTGGTGAGGTGTCCATAAAGTATATTGGTCCACATTTTATTTAGGTTGCTTTCATTTTTTTCTACCCAATCTGTATTTGTTTTATTTATTTTCGTGCCTTATTGCATTAGCAAGGACTTGAAGTAAAATATGGAAAAGGATTCATGAAAGAGGACATCCTTGCTTTTACCTGAACTTAGTGGAAAAGCTTCATGTTTTTGACCGTTAATCATGATGTAAGATAAAAGTTTCCTGTAAATCTTTGTTATCAACTTGAGAAGCTCCAGTCTATTTCTTTAACTGAGAGTTTTTATGAAGAATGGGTGTTAGACTTTTTCAAAGGGCTTCTGAATCTATTGATATGCTAATGATTGTCTTTAGGGTGTTGATATGATGGACATAATTATTTGATTTTAGAATGTTGAACCAGCCTTGCATACCCGGGATTATTCCCTCTCATTCATGATATAAAATTCTCTCAAAATATTGTTGGATTCGATTTGGTAATATTTTGTTGAGGATTTTTGCATTGATGTTCCTGAGAGATATTGGTCAGTTTTCTTTACTATTCGTATGTTCCTCTAAGTTTGGATGTTGTGGATTTAGTGTCAGACATTCATTTGGGGAGATTCTCAGTCATTTTTAAAAAAATATTTTCTGTTCTTTGTTATCTTTATTCTCCTCCTGCTATACCCATTATGTATAGGTCACAGCATTTTTCATTGTTCCACAATTATTGATTACTCTGTTCTGTTGATTTCTTTCCTGCCCATTTTCTCTTTTCTCTTGAGATTTAAAGGTTTCTCTTGATATGTCTTCAAGCTCACAGATATTTCTCCTCAGCCAGCTCTTTGACTGCTAAAACAAAATATGAGAGACTTGGTATTTTATAAACAACAGAATATTTTTGTTTTCTCATAATTGCTGAGGCTGAAAAGTTCAAGAACAAATTACCAGGGGCTTCCCTGGTGGTGCAGTGGTTAAGAATCTGCCTACCAATAAAGGCGACAAGGGTTCGAGCCCTGGTCCGGGAAGATCCCACATGCCATGGAACAACTAAGCCCGTGCACCACAAATACTGAGCCTGTGCTCTAGAGCCCAAAGGCCACAACTACTGAGCCCGTGAGCCACAACTACTGAAACCCGTACGCCTAGAGCCTGTGCTCCGCAACAAGAGAAGCCACCCAGTGAGAAGCCCGCACACTGCAACAAAGACCCAACACAACCAAAAAATTAATTAATTAATTATCTAATTAATTTTTTAAAAAAAGAACAAGTTGCCAGCTGACTTAGTGTCTGGCGAGGGACCAATTTCTGGTTCATAATGTGGATCTTCTCGCTCGGCAATGAAATCATGGAATGGGCATAAGATCTTCTGTGTGTTACATTTATTAGGTCACTAAGCCCATGTTTGAGGTCTCTGGCCTCATGACCTAATCACCTCCCCAAAACTCCACCTCCTAATACCATCAACATGGGAGCTGGGTTTCAAAATTTTAAAATTAGAGGTACAAATTGTTTACACCATAACAGGGACCACAGAGTTAACTGATTTTTCCTTTCATGTTAAAGGTTTGCACATTTATACTTATTATATAATCCCAAAACCCTTGTTTTTTTTTAAGATTCTTTTTCCGTATACGCCAGTACAGACCATTGAGTAGAGTTCCCTGTGCTATAAAGCAGGTCTTTATCAATACTTATCTATTTTATATATAGTAGTGTGTATATGTCAGTCCCAATCTCCCAATTTATCCCTTCCCCACTTATCCCCTGGTAACCATAAGTTTGTTTTCTATATCCATGACTCTATTTCTGTTGTGTAAATAAGTTCATTTGTACCTTTTTTTTCTTTTTTAGATTACTCATATAAGCAATATCATATGATATCTGTCTTTCTGTGTCTGAGTTGCTTCACTCAGTATAACAATCTCTAGGTCCATCCATGTTGCTACAAAACCCTTAATTGTTAAGGATAACTCTCATTTTTTTCCAGTATCATCAGCAATTCTTTCTGGCAGACACGTGATAACACTTTAAACAGGGATATTGAGACCAAGGCTCCTGACCTGCAAACAAACAAAACATCATTCATATAGTGAAAACTTTGCACATCAAAGGATGAAAGCACTTGGTCTAAATCCCTTTGCACCCACTGCTGACAGAGGGCAGAGGAGTTTGACTCACTAATCTTCCTTACGTGCACTTCTTCCTAATGGGGTATTCCATCTAAAACTTATAAGAAGCGGGAATGCATCATGGAACACACCAATCTCTACTACAGATTCTGAAGCAGCAAAAAAAAAAAAAAACATGATGAATCCATCCAAAGGTTTCTGTCCACATTGTTACAATAGCTTCCCTCGCACTGTGAACCCTTTTCAAACCCTATCACTTGAACTTATTTTTATTTTTTTCAACAAAAATAATGTTAATCTGCAGTCAGACACTCCAGTAATATTACACTATCCCTTGTGCAAGTATGTAGGGATTTGAGGAGCTATGGGAGGCCATCATGAGAGGTTGCCTAGAGTAATTAGGACATTTCATTTAATGTTGGCTCTTCTCCCTAAGGTGTCTGCTGTCCTCTTCTTTTTGTAGCTACTAGCATTGAGAAAGTGACCAAGATAAGGCCCTTCTCTTTTACTGCCCATGAACGCAGCTGTGATTAACCCCACAGAACTTGGTGCTTCCAGAATCCCCTGAACCTACTGACCCTCCATGCGTGGCATGACATAGATAAGAATGGTGACGTGTATCCTTGTATAGAGCATGCTATAAAAATTTCGACTCTTCCCTTCCTCATAATTCCAAAGAATAGATTTCTTTGGATTTCTGCTTAATGCTGCTGGAGTTGGTACATAAGTTGAGGGAGGTATCAGGGCACACCAAAAGAGAGGGTAACTGCACAGAAAATACAAGCAGGTACATTTCTGTGAGTTTCAAGCAGCTTATTTGCTATATCAACCATGGTGACATGTTGACCCTTCCTCCTTCTACTAGTAGTACAACAAACATAAAGGATATTTAGGCTGCTTGTTTTATCCCCACCTCTCACAATTGATCTGCATTAACATATAGGACAATGAAGGGCCCTTTCTACCATCTTAACCAATATTTGAGAACTAGAAAATGTCCAGATTTTTCTGGGGATTATTTTCATGTTCCCCAATCAGGTCTATGAAGGAATCTTACCTATTGTGTTTAATGAAGTCATATCTCTGACAGCACTCCATCATCAACAAAACTGGAAAGAAATTTGAAGGGTCTTCGATTTTACCATATTTGAAATAACAATATTTTAGCTTGACACGTTTTTGGATTTTAGAAAAAAATATTTTAAATGAGACAAAAAATCATTTTTATGGCACAAAAAAACAGCAATAGTTTTATATTTTTATCTGTTCCACTTGCACACAAGTGTCTCATGGGGTTATGTAAAACACTCCTGTTGGGTGCTGTGCATGGTGCAAGTATGGATTAAAGCTTAGGAATCTTAAGCTTCAGTCACCTGAAACATTTAAATTAGGATGCAAGCAATCCTGTCCAACATTTGAACAGAGCAAGACACTCTCTTTATTTTATTTGTCAGGTAATTAATCTGTCTTTTCCCCAAGGAGAGAAACAACTGGCATCTTCCATCAATGTGTTGTACAAAAATCTTTGAACAGAGAGTGCAAGCAGAGGCTGATACAAGATGTGAAAAAAAAATGAGAGACCCTTGTGGCATTTTCTCCTAACTTATTGCAATCTCCCATTTAAAATGTGGGAATAATCAATCTTCTGAGGAAAAAGGCCCAAGGAAGGTTTTTGCTTCTGTGGAATAATGGGATTGCTAAAGATTTCAGGAGGCAAGATGAATTAGTGAGAATGACCATGAGAAATCAGAGAAAAGTCAGATCCATGGATGAAGTGATGTTTACCACTGTGAATCAATGAGAAGTAGGAGCAAATGAAAAGAAAACTGAATACAACATTTTCTGAATAAATGTAACCTTTCAGCTGTCATAGAAAAATTAGTACTCACTATGATACAACAGATTTAGTTTAGAAAGTTAACTTAATTTTAAAGCTTAATAATTAGATTTATGAAAGAAATGAAAACATATTTGTGGTTTAGAATAAATAATGTGTTCTGCTACAGATAAGAAGACTATATAAATAAATAGAAATAAGACTAAATAAATAAATAAATAAAGAAGAAAATAACAAATTAGATGTTATTAACATTAAAAACTGACACTCATCTAAAGAAAGAGAAGGAGAGACAGAAAGAGAGAAGAACTCATATCAAGCATATATTAAAAACTCCTAAATAAGAAGTCTTCAGATGTTAAAAAAAAAAGAAGTCTTCAATAAGAAGATAATGGAATAGCAAAATGGGGAAAATATACCAAAAGACATTTCAAGAAAGAGAGTACAGAATGTTAAGTAAACATATCAAAAGATGCTTGGCTTCTTAGTAGTCAATTAAATGCAAAAACGTGATACCTGGAATTATCACTCACCAACCAGAAAGTTCAAATGAAAATGACAGGTATTATCAAGTTTGACAAGAATGTGTATAATCCTTGAATCTCATTCATTGCTGCTGAGGATGAAAAATCATACAAATGTTTTGAAAATATTTAGAAATATCTAAAAAGATAAACACAAGAAAGCTATGACTCGAAAATTTTACTACTACATGTATACTGAACAATAATTTATACACACACCAGCAAAGCTCAAGTTCTAGAATTTATATACCAGTGCTGTTCTCAATAGACACAAACTGAAAATCACTCATATTGTAATACACATTGGAATAAATTAATTAATAGTTAAATATTTACACTATGGAAGCCTATGCATCAGTGGCAATGCATGATCACAACAACAGGCAACCATATAGGCATATTCACAAACAACATAAAATACAAAAAGCCCAATCCAAAAGTGATTTTACTGTGCCATAACATTTATATAAAATACAAAATACAGGTAAAGTTATCTTTTTGTTAGATACCAGAACAATATTAAACCTTAAGGGGAGTCACTAGAATGGGACCAGGGGGCCTCTGAGTATCTGGCAATTTTCTGTGTCTTTATCTAGAAGCTATGTATAGAGTGTATTCAGATGCTGAATTTTCTGAAATTTGTCATTTCCTTACAAACCATGCATGTTTTTAGTTGTTTTTTATACATAAGAAAAAGTAAAAAAGATAGACTAGGGAAGGTAATTATATTAGCACTTTAATATCCATGCTTTTCAAGGTGGAAGTGAAAGGTATTAAATACTTGACATTGTGATTACTTCTTAAATGTAAGGTGAAAATTTGAGGTTAATAAGTAAGACATACTTCTTCTTATATAATCCTCAAAGAGGAGGGGTAGAAAGGAGTATTATTTTTTTCTTTAATAAAGAATCATTAAGATAGAAAATAATGAAAACAGACTAGGTTTAAAAAAGAGCACACTGGACTTCCCTGGTGGCACAGTGGGTAAGAATTTGCCTGCCAATGCAGGGAACAGGGGTTCAATCCCTGGTCTGGGAAGATCTCACATGCCACAGAGCAACTAAGCCTGTGTGCCACAACTACTGAGCCTGTGCTCTAGAGCCTGCAAGCAACAACTATTGAGACTGCATGACACAACTACTGAAGCCCATGCACCCAGAGCCCATACTCCACAACAAGAGAAACCACCGCAAGGAGAAGCCCGTGCACCACAACGATGAGTAACCCCTGCTTGACACAACTAGAGAAACCCTGTGCAGCAACGAAGACCCAACACAACCAAAAATAAATAAAATTAAATCTTTTGACTTCTGAGATGACTCACTCACGTGGCTGTAGGTAAGAGGCCTCAGTTCCTTGCCACATGGATCTCTCCTTAGGGCTGCTTGAGTGTCCTCATGACATGGCAGCTGGCTTACCCCAGGATGAGTGATCTAGCAGAAACCAAAGCAGAAGCTGCAATGTCTTTTATAACTTTGGAAGCTGCAATTTGTCATTTCTGCAATTTCTTATTAGGTAAACAGTCAACCCTTTTCTAGTGTGAGGAGCCACACAGGTACATGAAGACTGGGAGATAATTAGGGGATAATTAGGGCCATATTGGAGGTTGGCTACCAAAGTGGCTGACAAGCCAAAGTCTGAATTTTGTTTTCTTCACTTCTGGAGAGAAAATGGTCAGTGAATCTCATTGATGGTCTTTGAGATGTACCAAAGCTACCTCTTGCTCTCACCCCCAGCCGTGTGGCTGACAGGGTCTTGGTGCTTCAGCCGGGTGTCAAGCCTGTGCCTCTGAGGTGGGAGAGCCGAGTTCAGGATATTGGTCTACCAGAGACCTCTGGCACCTTGTAATATCAAACGGCGAAAGCTCTCCCAGAGATGTCTGTCTCAATGCTAAGACCCAGCTCCACTCAGAGACCAGCAAGATCCAGTGCTGGACATCCCATGCCAAACAACTAGCAAGACAGGAATGCAGGCCCACCCATTAGCAGAGAGGCTGCCTAAAATCATAATAAGGTCACAGACACCCCAAAACACACCACCAGATGCTGACCTGTCCACCAGAAAGATAAGATCCAGACACACCCACCAGAACACAGGCACCAGTCCCCTCCATCAGAAAGCCTAAACAACCCACTGAACCAATCTTAGCCACTGGGGTCAGACACCAAAAACAGCGGGAACTATGAATCTGCAGCCTCCGAAAAGGAGACCCCAAACACAGTCCCCAAAGCCAATTGAGAAGACACAGAAACACACAGCAGATGAAGGAGCAAGGTAAAAACCCACCAGATCAAACAAATGTGGAGGAAATAGGCAGTCTACCTGAAAAAGAATTCAGAGTAATGATAATAAAGATGATCCCAAATCTTGGAACTGGAATGGAGAATAGAGAAGAAACGTTTAACAAGGACCTAGAAGAACTAAAGAGCAAACAAACAATGATGAACAACACAATAAATAGAATTAAAAATTCTCTAGAAGGAAACAATAGCAGAATAACTGAGACAGAAGAATGGATAAATGACCTGGAAGATAAAATAGTGGAAATAACTACTGCAGAGCAGAAAAAAGAAAAAAGAATGAAAAGAATTGAGGACAATCTGAGACACTTCTGGGACAACATTAAATGCACCAACATTCGAATATAGGGGTCCCAGAAGTAGAAGAGAAAAAGAAAGACACTGAGAAAATATTTAAAGAGATTATAGTTGAAAACTTCCCTAATATGGGAAAGGAAATCATTAATCAAGTCCAGGAAGTGCAGAGAGTCCCATACAAAATAAACCCAAGGAGAAACATGCCAAAACATATATTAATCAAACTATCAAAAATTAAATACAAAGAAAAATTATTAAAAGCAGCAAGGGAAAAACAACAAATAACATACAAGGGACTCCCCATAAGGTTAACAGCTGATCTTTCAGCAGAAACTCTGCAAGCCAGAAGGGACTGGCAGGACATATTTAAAGTGATGAAAGGGGAAAAGCTACAACCAAGATTACTCGACCCACCAAGGATCTCGTTCAGATTCGACAGAGAAATTAAAACCTTTACAGACAAGCAAAAGCTAAGAGAATTCAGCACCACCAAACCCTCTTTACAACAAATGCTAAAGGAACTTATCTAGGCAGGAAACACAAGAGAAGGAAAAGACCTACAATAACAAACCCAAAACAATTAAGAAAATGGTAATAAGAACATACATATCAATAATTACCTTAAATGTAAATGGATTAAATGCTCCAACCAAAAGACATAGACTGGCTGAATGGATCCGAAAACATGACCGGTATATATGTGGTCTACAAGAGACCCACTTCAGACCTAGGGACACATACAGATGGAAAGTGAGGGGATGGAATAAGATATTCCATGCAAATGGAAATCAAAAGAAAGCTAGAGTAGCAATTCTCATATCAGACAAAAAAGACTTTAAAATAAAGACTATTACAGGACACAAAGAAGGACACTACATAATGATCAAGGGATCAATCCAAGAAGAAGATATAACAATTGTACATATTTATGCACCCAACATAGGAGCACCTCAATACATAAGGCAAATGCTAACAGCCATAAAAGGGGAAATCGACAGTAACACAATCATAGTAGGGGACTTTAGCACCCCTCTTTCACCAATGAACAGATCATCCAAAATGAAAATAAATAAGGAAACACAAGCTTTAAATGATACATTAAACAAGATGGACTTAATTGACATTTATAGGACATTCCATCCAAAAGCAACAGAATACACTTTTTCTCAAGTGCTCGTGGAATATTCTCCAGGATAGATCATATCTTGGGTCACAAATCAAGCCTTGGTAAATTTAAGAAAATTGAAATCGTATCAAGTATCTTTTCCGACCACAACACTATCAGACTAGATATCAATTACAGGAAAAAATCTGTAAAAAAATACAAACACATGGACGTTAAACAATACACTACTTAATAACCAAGACATCACTGAAGAAATCAAAGAGGAAATAAAAAAATACCTAGAAACAAATGACAATGAAAACATGAAGACCCAAAACCTATGGGATGCAGCACAAGCAGTTCTAAGAGGGAAGTTTATAGCAATACAATCCTACCTCAGGAAACAAGAAACATCTCAAATAAACAAGTTAACCTTACACCTAAAGCAATTAGAGAAAGAAAGAAAAAAAAGTCAGCAGAGGAAAGAAATCATAAAGATCAGATCAGAAATAAATGAAAAAGAAATGAAGGAAACAACAGCAAAGATCAAAAAAACTAAAAGCTGGTTCTTTGAGAAGATAAACAAAATTGATAAACCATTAGCCAGACTCATCAAGAAAAAAAGGGAGAAGACTCAAATCAATAGAATTACAAATGAAAAAGGAGAAGTAACAACTGACACTGCAGAAATACAAAGGATCATGAGAGATTACTGCAAGCAACTATATGCCAATAAAATGGACAACCTGGAAGAAATGGACAAATTCTTAGAAAAGTACAACCTTCCAAGACTGAACCACGAAGAAATAGAAACTATAAACAAACCAAGCCCAAGCACTGAAATTGAGACTGTGATTAAAAATCTTCCAACAAACAAAAGCCCAGGACCAGATGGCTTCACAGGCAAATTCTATCAAACATTTAGAGAAGAGTTAACACCTATCCTTCTCAAATTCTTCCAAAATATAGCAGAGGGAGGAACTCTCCCAAACTTATTCTATGAGACCACCATCTCCCTGACTCCAAAACCAGACAAAGATGTCACAAAGAAAGAAAACTACAGGCCAATATCACTGATGAACATAGCTGCAAAAATCCACGGCACAATACTAGCAAACAGAATCCAACAGCGCCTTAAAAGGGTCATACACCATGATCAAGTGGGGTTTATCCCAGGGATGCAAGGATTCTTCAATACATGCAAATCAATGTGATACACCATATTAAAAAGCTGAAGGATAAAAACCATATGGTCATCTCAATAGATGCAGAAATGCTTCCGACAATATTAAACACCCATTTATGATAAAAACCCTCCAGAAAGTAGGCATAGAGGGAACTTTCCTCAACATAATAAAGGCCATATATGACAAACCCACAGCCAGCATCGTTCTCAATGGTGAAAAAGTGAAACCATTTCCACCAAGATCAGGAACAAGACAAGATTGCCCACTCTCACCACTATTATTCCACACACTTTTGGAATTTTTAGCTACAGCAATCAGAGAAGAAAAAGAAATGAAAGGAATCCAAATTGGAAAAGAAGAAGTTAAGCTCTCACTGTTTGCAGATGACATGATACTATATATAGAGAATCCTAAAGATGCTACCAGAAACCTACTAGAGTTAATCAATGAATCTGGTAAGGTTGCAGGATACAAAATTAATGTACAGATATCTCTTTCATTCCTATACATTAAAGATGAAAAATCTGAAAGAGAAATTCAGGAAACACTCCCATTTACCACTGCAACAAAAAGAATAAAATACCTAGGAATAAACCTACCTAAGGAGACAAAAGACGTTTACTCAACAAACTATAAGACACTGATGAAAGAAATCAAAGATGACACAAACAGATACAGAGATATACCATGTTCTTGGATTGGAAGAATCAACATTGTGAAAATGACTCTACTGCCCAAAGCAATCTACAGATTCCATGCAATCCCTATCAAACTACCAATGGAATTTTTCAGAGAACTAGAACAAAAAAAATTCACAATTTGTATGGAAACACAAAAGACCCCGAACAGCCAAAGCAATCTTGAGAAGAAAAACAGAGCTGGAGATATCAGGCTCCCTGACTTCAGACAATACTACAAAGCTACAGTAGCCAAGACAGTATGGTACTGGCACAAAAACAGAAATATAGATCAATGGAACAGGAGAGAAAGCCCAGACATAAACCCATACACATATGGTCACCTTATTTTTGATAAAGGAGGCAAGAATATACAATGGAGAAATCACAGCCTCTTCAATAAGTGGTGCTGGGAAAACTGGACAGCTACAGGTAAAAGATTGAAATTAGAAGACTCCCTAACACCATACACAAAAATAAACTCAAAATGGATTAAAGACCTAAATGTAAGGCCAGACACTATAAAACTCTTAGAGGAAAACATAGGCAGAACACTCTATGACATCAATCACAGCAAGATCCTTTTTGACCCACCTCCTAGAGAAATGGAAATTAAAAAAAAAAATAAACAAATGAGACCTAAGGAGACTTAAAAGCTTTTGCACAGCAAAGGAAAATGTAAACAAGACGAAAAGGCAATCCTCAGAATGGGAGAAAATATTTGCCAATGAAGCAACTGACAAAGGATTACTCTCCAAACTTTACAAGCAGCCCATGCAGCTCAATATCAAAAAAACAAAAAACCCAATCCATAAATGGGCAGAAGACCTAAATCGACATTTCTCCAAAGAAGATATACAGATTGCCAACAAACACATGAAAGAATGCTCAACATCATTGATCATTAGAGAAATGCAAATCGAAATTACAATGAGGTATCACCACACACAGGTAAGAATGGCCATCATCAAAAAAATCTACAAACAATAAATGCTGCAGAAGTGTGGAAAAAAGAGAACCCTCTTGCACCGTTGGTGGGAGTGTAAATTGATACAGCCACTATCGAGAACAGTATGGAGGTTCCTTAAAAAACTAAAAATAGAACTACCATATGACACAGCAATCCCACTACTGGGCATATACCTGGAGAAAACCATAATTCAAAAAGAGTCGTGTTCCACAATGTTCATTGCAGCTCTATTTGCAATAGCCAGGACATGGAAGCAACCTAAGTGTCCATCAACTGAAGAATGGGTAAAAAAGATGTTGCACATCTTCAATATAAAATGGAGTATTACTCAGCCATAAAAAGAAATGAAATTGAGTTATTTGTAGTGAGATGGATGGACCTAGAGTCTGTCATACAGAGTGAAGTAAGTCAGAAAGAGAAAAACAAATACTGTATGCTAACACATATATGTGGAATCTAAAAAAAAAAGGAAGAAAAAATGGTTGGGAAGAACCTAGGGACAGGACAGGAATAAAGACGCAGACATAGAGAATGGACTTGAGGACATGGGGAGGGGGAAGGGTAAGCTGGGACGAAGTGAGAGAGTGGCATGGACTTATATATACTACCAAATGTAAAATAGCTAGCTAGTAGGAAACAGCTTCATAGCACAGGGAGAGCAGCTCAGTGCTTTGTGACCACTTAGAGGGGTGGGATAGGGAGGGTGGGAGGGAGACGCAACAGGGAGGAGATATGGGGATATATGGATATGTATAGCTGATTCACTTTGCTATACAGCAGAGACTAACACACCATTGTAAAGCAATTATAGTCCAATAAAGATGTTAAAAATAAATAAATAAATAATTTGTGCCCCCCCAAATTAAATCTTTTTTAAAAATAAATAAATAAAAAAGAGCACTCAATGACATGGAACTCTAAACATAAGTATTTTCAGTACTATAGTAAATGTAAATGGATTAATATCTCCTATTAAAGTGTAATTTTTTATATTATGTGCAACTAAATTTTCTTCACAATATACAGGTAAAATAAAAGAATTACATTAGAAAGGAGAAAACATTCCATGTATTTAAAAATAATAAAACAATAAGCATATAATATGCATCTTAGATATAAGTAGTCTTTAAGTTAAGAACAATTTGTCATTATTGTAATTAGTATTATTATACCAATTTCTTAAAAACATTTCAATACTTTTTGTATTTGAAAAAATATTTTAATATTTTTTTCTTCACTCTTTTGTGGTCTAATACATGGTAAGTATTTAGGTGCTAACATAACCTAAAAATATATTTTGTTTTTTTACAGCTGAACAAAACTGAATCAAGAAGAAATAGATAACTTGAACATACTGATCACTAAAAGCAAAATAGAGGGTTTCCCTGGTGGCGCAGTGGTTGAGAATCTGCCTGCCAATGCAGGGGACATGGGTTCGAGCCCTGGTCTGGGAAGATCCCACATGCCGCGGAGCAACTGGGTCCGTGAGCCACAACTACTGAGCCTGCGCGTCTGGAGCCCGTGCTCCGCAACAAGAGAGGTCACGATAGTGAGAGGCCCATGCACTGCGATGAAGAGTGGCCCCCGCTCGCTGCAGCTAGAGAAAGCCCTCGCACAGAAACGAAGACCCAACACAGCCAAAAAATAAATAAATAAATAAATAAAATTTAAAAAAAAATAGTATCTGTAATTTTAAAAAACTCCCTACCAACAGAAGTCCAGGATCAGATGGTTTCACAGGCAAATTCTACCAAATATACAAAGCAGAACTTACACTGATTCTTCTCAAACTCTTCGAAAAGATTGAAGAGTAAAGAATACTTCCAAAGACATTGTATGAAGCCACTATCATGCTGATATCAAAAACAGATGAGGGGGGGACTTCCCTGGTGGCACAGTGGTTAAGAATCAGTCTGCCAATGCAGGGGACATAGGTTCGAGACCTGGTCTGGAAAGATCCCACATGCCGCGGAGCAACTAAGCCTGTGTGCCACAACTACTGAGCCTGCACTCTACAGCCCACGAGCCACAACTACTGAGCCTGATAGCCACAACTGCTGAAGCCCGCGCACCTAGATCCCATGATCTGCAACAAAAGAAGCCACCACAATGAACAGCCTGCACACCACAATGAAGAGTAGCCCCCGCTCACCACAACTAGAGAGAACCCGAGCACAGCAACGAACGCCCAATGCATCCAAAAATAAAGAAAGAAAGAAATTTACTTAAAAAGAAAAAAAAAACAGATGGGGACTTTTCTGGTGGTCCAGCAGTTAAGATTTCTCCTTCCAGTGCAGGGGGTGCAGGTTCGATCCCTGGTTTTGGAGCTAAGATCCCACATGCCTCAGAAACAATATTGGAACAAATTCAATAAACACTTTAAAAAAAACACAGAGAAAGACACTACCAAAAAAGAAAACTGCAGGCCAATATCTTTGATAAATATAGATGCAAAAATTCTCAACTGAATATTAAAAAACCGAATCCGACAACACATAAGAGGATCATACACCATGACCAAATTTGATTCATCCCAGTGTCACAAAGTTGTTTCAACATATGCAAATCAATCAACATGATACACCCCGTCAACAAAGGAAAAACACAAAACAAACGATCATCTCAATAGATGGCGAAAAAACATTTGAAAAACTTCAACATCCATTCATGATAAAAACACTTACCAAAGTGGGTATAGAGGAAACATATCTCAACATAATAAAAGCTATTTATGACAAACCCACAGCCAATATAATACTCAATGTTCATAAGCTGAAGGCCTTCCCACTAAAATCTGGAACAAGACAAGGATGCCCACTCTCACCTCTTCTCTTCAACATAGTATTGGAAGTCCTAGCCACAACAATCAGACAAGAAAAAGAAATAAAATCTAACCAAATTGGAAGGGAAGAGGTAAAGTTGTCATTATATGTGATGACATGATAATATATATAAAGGAAACCCTAAAAATTCCACACAAACACTACTAGAACTGATAAACAAATTCAGCAAAGTAGCAGGATACAAGATTAACATACATAAATTGGTTGCATTTCTTGGTTTTTCTTTCTTTTTTTTTAAATTTATTTTGGCTGCATTGGGTCTTCATTGCTGTGCACGGGCTTTCTCTATTTGTGGCCAGTGGGGACTAGTCTTTCTTGTGGTGCGCAGGCTTCTTATTGCAGTGGCTTCTCTTGTTGTGGAGCATGGGCTCTAGGCACGCAGGCTTAAGTAGTTGTGGCACACGGGCTCAGTAGTTGTGGCTCTCTGGCTCTAGAGTGCAGGCTAAGTAGTTGTGGCACACAGGTTTAGTTGCTCCACGGCATGTGAGATCTTCCTGCATCAGGGCTCAAACCCATGTCCCCTGTATTGGCAGGCAGATTCTCAACCACAGAGCCACCAGGGAAGTCCCTGGTTGCATTTCTTTATACTAACAATGAAATATCAGAAAGGAAATGTAAACAAGCAATCCTTTTTTAAATGGCATCAAAAAAATAAAATTCTTAGGAATAAACCTCACCAAGGAGGTGAAAGACTTATATGCTGAGAACTACAAAACACTAGTAAAGGAAACTGAAGATGATTCAAAGAAATGGAAAGACATCCCACGCTCTTGGATGGGAAGAATTAATACTGTTAAAATGGCTATACTACCCAAAGCAATCTACAGATTTAATGTCATCCCTATCAAATTACCCATGACATTTTCCCCAGAACTAGAACAAATGATCCTAAAATGTATCTGGAACCATAAAAAGTCAGAAATGTCAACACAATCCCCAGGAAAAAGAACAAAGCAGGAGGCATAACCCTCCTAAACTTCAGACAATACTACAAAGTTACAGTAATCAAAGCCGCATGGTATTGGCACAGAAAGAGACACATGGATCAATGGAATGGAATAGAGAGCTAAGAAATAAACCCACACACCTATGGTCAATTAACCTTTGACAAAGGAGGCAAGAATATACAATGGGGAAAAGATAGTCTCTTCAGCAAGTGGTGTTTTGAAAGTTGGAGAGCCGTATGCAAATCAGTGAAGTCAGAACATACCTTCACACCATACACAAAAATAAACTCAAAACAGCTTATATGCTTAAATATAAGATAGGACACCTTATAACTACTAGAAGAGAACATAAGCAAAACATTCTCTGACATAAGTCATACCAAAGTTTTCCTAGGTAGTTCTCCTTAGGCAGTACAAATACAGTAAGTCACCTACATACGAACCTTCAAGTTGCAAACTTTCAAAGATGCAAACGTCCATTTGCATGTCAAATCATGTAAGTTAGTTCACGTGTCTGGCACACATTGTCACGTGCGTGCTTCCTCTATATGTGGTTGTGCTTTTGTGTACTTTACAGTACTGTATAGAGTACAGTAGTACAGTATCTTTATTTCAAGCCCAAGATGTCTGGAAGCAAGCGTAAAAGCAGAGGTGATGTAGCTGCTACTGTTAAGAAGCACCAAGCGATAATGATGGAAACAAAAGTGAAAGTAATTGAGAGAGTGGAGCGAGGCAAAAAGATGTTAGACATCGCTCATTCTTATAACATGAATCATTCAATCATTGGCAGGAATCTAAAGAACAGGGACAAGATCATGGAACATGTGAAGTCTGCTGTGCCGACGATGTTGACAAAATATCGAAGAAGCATGGAAAAGTGATGGAGGAGATGGAGAAACTTCTCAGTGTGCGGATGCAGGATCAACATCAGCGCTGAGTCCTGTTCAACTTAACGCTGATTCAAGAGAAAGCTAAAAGCCTTTATGAAGACTTGAAGAAGAAATACGGCAAAGAATCAGAGGGCACATCTTTTAATGCCAGCCATGGCTGGTTTCATCGGTTCAAGGCTAGAGCCAACCTTCACAATGTAAAAGTAAGTGGAGAGGCAGCAAGTGCAGATAGGGTAGCTGTCCAGGAACTTCCAGAAACACTTTGAGAAATTATTGATGATGGTGTGTATTTACCCAACCAGGTTTTTAATGTGGATGAGACACAACTATACTGGAAGAGGATGCCAGACCGAAGTTACATCAGTAAGGAGGAAAAGTTGATGCCGGGCTGTAAAGCAGCAAAGGATAGGCTAACTGTTGTTTGGTGGCAAAGCTTCTGGTGAATTGCAGCTGAAACCTCTCTTAGTTTATCATTCAGAGAACCCAAGAACCCTTAAAAACCTAGCTAAGGGCTCTCTTCCTGTTGTGTGGAAGCATAACCCCAAATCCTGGATTACACAGGCCACGTTCCAGGACTGGTTTTACCACCACTTTATCCCAGATGTAGAGAAATATTGCTTGGAGAAGGACGTTCCAGCAAAACATTCTGTTGCTGCTCGACTATGCTCTGGGCCACCCCCCATTCATGGATGACTTTCATCCCAACGTCAAAGTACTGCATCTGTCACCAAATACTACGTTGCTCATCCAACCTATGGACCAGGGAGTTATAACGACTTTCAAGAAATATTATTTATGTCACACTTTTTGTCAGGCAGTAAAGGTAAGTAACAAATCAGGAACAACCTAGGGACAACTTTGGAAGGACTATAACATCTATAAGACCATAAAAAACATTGACTTTGCATGGTGTGAGGGTATGGCGGTCACCATGAATGGGGTTTGGAAGAACCTTTGCCCACAGTTTGTTCATGATTTTTGTGGATTTGAGAAGGTAGATCAGAAGTCCGAAGAGGTCTTCAGCAACGTAGTGACCCTCAGCGAGAAGCTGGAGCTAGATCTGCAAGAGGACGATTTCATTGAACTCCTTGCTGTGCAACGTGAGGAGCTTACTGATGGAATTGGAGGCCCAGAGAAAGGATGAAGAGGGACAGGAAGAAGAAGAAGTAACTGAAGAACTGAAGAGATTCACGACACAGAAAATGGCAAGGGAATCTTCGTTATTTGAGGAAGCAATGTTAGTTTTTGAGGCACAGGACCCGAACGTAGAATGGGACCCAAAGGTGGCAGCAGCCATTCAGAATGCAATCCAGTGCTACCTTGTCATCAATGATGAGAAAAAAAGAGCTACTACCCAGACATCAATGGATCATTCTTTCAAGAGGGTAGATGGAATTAAATCCAACAAGGAACCAGAACATTTGCCATCAACGTCAGGTATGAGTGAAATTGCAGCTTGCCCTCTGTCTCCTACTACTGATAATCCTTCACCTCTACCATCTCCCACCTCCTCTCCCTCCTCCAATCAGTAACTCTTCTCGCCTATTCCCTCGATGCCAGCCCGAGTATCCCAGCTGTTGTACTGTATTACTGTACTTTTCAAGTTACTGTACTGTAATATTAAAAATGTTTTCTTTGTTTTTGTGCTTGTTTTTTATGTATTGTTTGAGTGAAAAGTATTATAAACCTATTATGGTACCATACCATATAGCCGACTGTGTAAGTTGGGTACCTAGGCGAACTTTGTTGGACTTACAAACAAATTGGACTTACAAACGCACTCTTGGAACAGAACTTGTTCATATGTAGGGGACTTACTGTAAAAGCATAAAAGAAACAGGAACTAATCAAACTTATAAGCTTCTGCACAGCAAAGGAAACCATAATCAAAATGAAAATACAACCTATGGACTGGGAGAAAATATTAGCAAATGATGAGACTGACAAGGGTTTAATTTCCAAACTATACAAACAGCTCATACAACTCAATAACAAAATAAATAACTCAATGGAAAAATGGGTAGAAGATCTAAATAAACATTTCTCCAAAGAAGACATACAGATAGCCAATAGGCACATGAAAAGATGCTCATCATCACTAATTATTAGAGAAATGCAAATCCAAATTACAATGAGGTATCACTTCACACTGATCAGAATGGCCATCATTAAAAAAAATCTACAATTAACAAATGCTGGAGGGGGTATGGAGAAGAGGGAACCCTTCTACACTGTCGGTGGCCATGTAAGTTGGTGCAGCCACTATGGAAAACAGTATGGATGTTCCTCAAAAAAACTATAAAGAGAGTTGCCATATGATCTAGCAATTCCACTTGTGGACATATATCTAGACAAAACTATAATTCAAAAAGATACATGAAACCCTATGTTCATAGCAGCACTATTTATAATAGACAAGACATGGAAACAACTTAAATGTTCATTGAAAAATGAATGTATAAAGAAGGTGTGATATACGTATACAGTAGATATTACTCAGACATAAAAAAGAATGAAATAATGCCATTTGCAGCAACATGGATGGACCTAGAGATAATGATACTAAGTGAAGTAAGTCAGAGAGAGAAAGACAAATACCATATAATATCACTTATATGTGGAATCGAAAACAGGACACAAATGAACATGTCAGCGAAACAGAAACAAAAACACAGATATAGAAAACAGAGTTGTGGTTGCCAAGGAGAGAGTCAAGGAAAGATTGGGAGTTTTGGAATAGCAGAAGCAAACTATTCTACATAGGATGGACAATCCACAAAGACCTACTGTATAGCACAGGAAACTATATTCAATATCCTGTGATAAACCATAATGGAAAAGAATATATATAGATATATAGATATACATATATATAGAGAGAGATATATATAGAGAGAGAGATAGATATAGATATATAAAACTGAATCACTTTGCTGCACAGCAGAAATTAATACAACAATGTATAAAGGCTGCAGAGGGTGTGGAGAAACGGGAACCCTCCTGAAATGTTGGTGGGAATGTAAACTGATACAGCCACTATGGAGAACAGTATGGAGATTCCTTAAAAGTTAAAAATACAACTACCATATGACCCAGCAATCCCACTACTGGGCATATACCTGGAGAAAACTATAATTCAAAAAGATACATGTACCACAATGTTCACTGTAGCACTATTTACAATACCAGGACATAGAAGCAACCTAAATGTCCATCGACAGATGAATATATAAAGAAGACGTGGCACATCTATGCAATGGAGTATTACTCAGCCATAAAAAGGAACAAAATTAAGTTATTTGTAGTGAGGTGGTTGGACCTAGAGTCTGTCATACAGAGTGAAGTAAGTCAGAAAGAGAAAAAGAAACACTGTATGCTAACACATATATATGGAATCTAGAAAAATGGTACTGACGAACCTAGTGACAGGGCAGGAATAAAGACACAGACATAGAGAACGGACTTAAGGACACAGGGGGGAAGGGGAGACAAGGACGTAGTGAGAGAGTAGCACTGACATATATACACTACCAAATGTAAAATAGCTAGTGGTAAGCTGCCTCATAGCACAGGGAGATCAGCTCGGTGCTTTATGTCCCCCAGAGGGGTGGGATAGGGAGTGTGGGAGGGACGCTCAAGAGGGGGGGATATGGGGAATATATGTATACATATAGCTGATTCACTTTGTTGTAAAGCAGAAACTAATACAGTATTATAAAGCAATTATACTCCAATAAGCATGTATTTTAAAAACCCACAACATTGTAAATCAACTACACTTGAAAATATTTCTTAAGTGCAAAAAATTTTCTGAATATAAGTTTTATTGTGTGTGTGTACCACAGGTTCAATATATATGAATTATGTCAAATTGATTATATTGCTTTTCAAAATAAAGAATTTTTGATATTTTACATCAGCTTCATATTATAAATGCAGAAAAACTATATTATTTGTTTCTAAAGTTCAGAAATAGCCATTTTGCTCATTCGGTATACTATAAACCAATAACTATTAAAAAGGGATTCGTGACCTCTTCCTTCCAAAGAAATATTTCTCCACTCACACAAGTTTAATAGAATGTTCCGCCATGAACTGACTTCCCACCTTAGAGACACGAGATTTGCATCCTGAAATCTCTTTCTTGCAAAAATGTCCAATTAGCATCCTAGCATTACAGAAAAGAAATGCTTTTTCCAGATCTCAAATTCCATACAACTTTAGTCAAAACATCATGTATGTTTTTTTCACACACACACACTGTATTTTATTTTTACAAGAGATAAATCAACTGACACCAAGCATTGTAAATGGATGACCACAACAAAAGCAACAATGATTGCAATTACCAAACACGAAACACACTCATACTATGTCATAATATTGACACTCAGTCCAGTAATCCTCCACTGTAACAGCTCTTTTACTTTGCAGTGAAAGACATCATGTATTTTTAAATTATCAGCACTCACCTGAGGTCTTTAAAAATCAACAAAAACATAATTTTGTCTTCTCTTTCATTTATTCTGGTTCTAAGTGGTCATTTCTAAATGAAAGTGTTTAAGTATGTTAACGTCATCTTATAACATCATATTTCCAATGACTACCGTGTCTCCAAAGATGAAATATGAGGAACTCACAATTAGGCTCTACAAAGTTTTACTCTCTGAATCTGTATGACCCTTCTGCTGAACTCCACACTGTTCATTATTCTCTGAGAATCTTCTTTTTCTTGTATGGCCATCTCACATGCTCTTTCATTTCATGAAGATTTTTCCTACAATTTTATGCCTAGTTTACTTCTGAGAAAATGCATTATTTCAGAGTGATATTTATAGACACAAAGACTTCTCTATAATTCCCTCAGAGTTTCAAAAACTCCTTCTTCTTTTTTTTTTAATACCTAGATTCTGAAGCTCTCCACAAAGCATTACTAAACTTGTATTTACATAAGTATCTACATATTAATCACACATTAATGCATTTACAATTGTATTATGATTTATTGCTAATTTTGGAGCATAAATGTAGATGTCTTATTTACCACCCTCTTGGAAATCACTTTAATATTTGCACTTAGGACTTGAAAGAGAATGGATAAATAAAAACCTGAAGAATATGCAAATACAATTTATATATTTCTCATAAAATTAGGTGATTATCTAACCTTTATCCAGAAAAAAAGAAGAACCCAGATACTCTGCAGGCATGATACTCGAGAATGTGTGGTCTTCCAGCAGGAAAACATGCAGTAATCCATGTGGCAGAGTTTACCTGTAACCAGCTGGGATTAGTGACCTATGCATTCTTTACATGCAACATATCAGGAGTGGAAAAAGGGAATTTGTCAGTTGTGGCCATAAGTATAATGAAGATTTGTAGCAGGTCATGCTCATATATTCAACACAGGTACAATCAAAAGTGTGCTCAATTCTGGTAGATCTAAGTCTGTATCTGTTACCTTGTCTTTAACGAGGAAATGTCAGAACTGACTTACAAAAAAAAAGTATTTTGTTTGTTTGTTTGTTTTAATTAGAGTCACGGTGAGTAAGACATAGCTCAGAACAGCTAATGTGACTTAGTGATTCTCTCATCAGGAAATACAGTTCCTACTTCCTTGTTTATTCTCCACATCCTGTAGTAAGTAAAGTTTCAATGAAAGATAAATCTACAGGGTGAAAAGATAAGAAAACTTACATGTGTGGATAAGATCATTTTGACAGGTTTTAACACGTATGTCAGTGTTTCTGGGGATGGACACAAGCCAGAGCTCCCTACTCTGACATTTTCACTGATGTCATTCCCCTTGATCCTCAATTTGAAAGTGGATAAAAATGTTTTCTATGTTTTCTTCTTTAAGAAATTAAATAAGGAATGCTTTCTAGACATGATCCTCTAATGATTTTCAGTCAGTGGTCATCAACAGAGGAAAAGCACAGAATCTCATCCCCACAGAAGGGTGACATTCAGTCAGGTAAGAAAATACTCCCGGAAATCAGAGCTTCATCATTAACATGCAATCAAAGGCTTTCACAGGTTCTTCATCACTCTGCACTCAGCCCTACCATATGGGATTGGCTCTGAGAATCTCACATCAGATGACTGACAAACATGTCATAGTACACTGATCTGGTACCAGATCCTGCCTCTCCTAATGATCTCCCGCAAGGACATTGGAATATTCTAGGATATTTCCTGTAGCCCTCTATTCTACACAGGTACACTTCCAAGTAGAAACAGAAGCTTTGATTTTTTTTTTTTTAAAACTTTTTTTTTTTTTAATTAATTTATTTATTTATTTATGGCTGTGTTGGGTCTTCGTTTCTGTGCGAGGGCTTTCTCTAGTTGCAGCAAGTGGGGGGCCACTCTTCATCGCGGTGCGCGGGCCTCTCATTATCGCGGCCTCTCTTGTTGCGGAGCACAGGCTCCAGACGCGCAGGCTCAGTAGTTGTGGCTCACGGGCCTAGCTGCTCCGCGGCATGTGGGATCTTCCCAGACCAGGGCTCGAACCCGTGTCCCCGGCATTGGCAGGCAGCTTCTCAACCACTGTGCCACCAGGGAAGCCCCAGAAGCTTTGATTTTCACTGGGACCCCTGCTCTGTCCAACCAACCTCTCTAGAAATATGATGTTCTAATCTCTCCTGATTAGAACATTTCAAGGTCTCTCCCTGTGCTAATTTAGTAAAGATAAAAGAGAAACAAGAAAGAGCAAACTATGCAGGGAGCAATATATAAGATTCCTTTACTTAATGTATTTATCTGATATACCCAAATGTTGAGAAATATAGATTCATTTCATAATGTTCAAGAAAAGAGGAGGAGGAACCTCCATGCCAACAGTATACATAAAATGGAATCAATATTGCATACGCTCCAGCTTAAGCTTAGCTACGAGGTACTAACTCTTCTCATAAAGAAGCAATAGTTCTCCATCATTTGAAGCACACTGAGGACTCAGACAGCTGGACACTGAGGGTGTAGTCTCCTCACTCGAATTCTGTACCTGCATCACAGAGCCATGAAATATTCCCAAAGAATGATTAAGGATGAGGGGGGGGAGCCGAAATAAAAAAGATGAACCCATAGTCTGTCCTACCATCTGTTCTGCTGGATATTACCACCATCTTGGCCCAATATGACCTTCCCACTTCTCTCTGGGTCTCCCTACTTTCCACCTCCATCCTCTCATTATATCTTACCTACACTTGGGAACGATTCTAGTTGTTCCACTTATCTTTATCAACAAGTAATCCAAATAGCAACTGTGTATATAACTCCTTAGAAACCTCAGGTCTGATTCAGTAATAATACATGACCTTCGAAGTCCAAAGTTTTCCTAATTCCCTTTATTATTTTTTTTCTAATTTCCATGTACTTACACTCTTAAGACCTCCACTGTTCTCAAGTTCGTCTTCCCTGCAAAATCTGTCAACCTAGACATAGACTTAAGTACCACCCTCTAATTATTTCCTAGGGAATCCAGTTTTTTAAAAAGCCACAGCAAGCCTTATGGACTTTATTAAAGACTCTTTAAGATAACCCATGGGAGATAGCAGTGCACCCATAGATATCTATTTAATACACCCTCAGAGTAATTTTTTTTATAAAGACTCTTCTGGCCAATGAAGACTCTCAGCTCTTCTTCTTCAACATATGCAGTGTCTCACCCTTCTGATTACTCTCTGCTCTATCCCAGGTCCACTCCCTTTCCTGATATTACATTCTTTCCCAATTGTGTATGTTGGTAAAATCAAATAACATAAAATATAACATCTTAATTATTATAAAGTGCACCGTTCAGTGATATTAAATACATTCATATTATTGGGCGATCAACATCACCATTTATCTTTCTAATTCTTTTCTACGTTTTAAAACTGTAACTCTGTATCCTTTAAACATAACTTTCCTTTTTGTTCCATAACCACCTGAAAAGCATCATTACCCTCCCAATTTCTATGGTTTTGACTACACTAAGTACCCCATATAATTGAAATAAGTAGTTGTATTGTTATGACTCACTAAAAGTCACAAAAATGGCATTTTTGGTAGCTAAATTTCCTCAACATTCATCCATGTTGTAGCATATTCCTAGATCTTTTCCTTCTTAAGGCTGCATAATATTGTATTATATGGGTATACCACACTTTGCTTATCCAGGAACTAGTGGATGAACACTTAGGTTGCTTTCATATTTTAGCTACTCTGATTATTACTGCTCTAAACACTGGAGTACAAATATTTCTTTAAGACCCTGATTTCAATTCCTTTGGGTATACCTCATAGTAAAATTCCTGGATCATGTAGTAATTCTATTTTTCAATATCTGAAAAATTGCCATACTCTTTTGCAAAGCAGCTGTATCATTCTACATTCCCACTGACATAGCACAATGGTTCCAACTCCCTCACATCTTCACCAATACTTGTTTTCTGCTTGTGTATGCATGTGTGTGCTTGTGTGTGTATGCATGCACACAAATATATAAACATGCATTTAGTGATATGGAGCATCTATTCAAGTGCTTAGTCATTTGTACATCTTTTTGAAGAACCATCTATTCAAGTCTTTTATCCATATTTGAATCAGGGTGTTTGCTTTTTGTTGAGGTATAGGAGTTCTCTGTATATTCTGAATAGAAATCTCTTGTCAGATACATGGCTTTCAAATATTTTCTCCCATCTTGTGGGTTGCCATTTTATTCTGTTTACATTTCTTTGATACACATTTTTTTTTAAATTATGTACTGCAAATTGTTAATTTTTTTGTTAGCTGTACCTTTGTTGTTCCTTCGTTTCATAAGGAGGAAAACACTGCCAAATCCAATGTCATGAAGCCCTTGTCTTGTGTCTTCTTCTAAGACTTTTTATTTTATTAGGTCTTATATTTAGTTTCTTGATACGTTTTCATTAATTTTTGCATATGATGTTAGGTAAGGGTCCATCTTCCTACTTTTGCATGTTGACAACATGACTTCTCAGCACCATTTGTTGAAAATACTATCCTTTCTACTTTGAAAAGTCTTGGCATATTGTCAAAAATCATTTGGCCATATATCAGAGTTTATTTCTGGGTGTTCTGTTCTATTCTATTGGTCTTGAATAAGGGAGAAAATAGTATAACCTATCCAGGTTGATGAAGAACATAAAGAAAGACCAGGACTGAGAATTAGGAGGGCAATATAAAACAGCAGGGAGTAAAAGACAGTGTGAGAGAAGATCTTGTACTTGCGAGTTCATGGAAATAGGATCATGCTAAAACCACTAAACGCCTGACTTTGAACACTACGGTAAATGTGCTAGCAAGAAACATAACATTTACCCATCTCTGGGAAATATAGTATGGGCATAAAGATAAACTACACACAAATATAGTAAACAGGGAAGAGTTTTCATGGTGTGAAAATATTGTGGGATTTGAAATACAATTTACTTCTGTTCTACCATTGTCTCTAAAATTTATCAAAGTGTATATACAAGCAATTCCAATTCTGGTAATGTGCTTGACAGGTTTACATATGAACTTCAGCAGACCAGTAAATGTACATTCATAGTAGGACTGTTCCCTAAACCAAAAAACAAAACTCAAAAACTGGAAAGACTAGAGTTCACTTTGTCAACACACATAAAGATGCAATGATGGTTAACAGTCCGAAAACAGAAGGTGAGCATGGGTGCAAGAGGTTAATTGCCAGGCTGGGGTGGGCTGCAGAGTTTGAGGATAACACAGGTAGAAAAGGCTTTTGTCCTATCCTTGATTTTTGAGGTATGGAAATTCACAGGTCACTACCTTCATTTCAAAATGAATGAATGCACTATTCAATTTTTTTAAACAGGCGAATTAAACATGAGTGATAATAAATTTCAAACTGCCGCTAATTAAATAAGATAATAAGAAAACTTAAATAATATGATTTAAGAATGAAGTGGACAGATTGTCCAAGATGGTAGCATTCAAAGACCCGGAGCCTGATGCCTCTCATGGGCACACCAAAGTCACAAGAGTTTACAGAACAGCAATTGATGAAACAGGCCGGGACCTACCATAAAAGATGTTTTACAGCTAAAGATATAAGGAAGGCACCTCGACAAGACAGGAAGGAAGGGCAAAATCTCAATAGAGTCAAGACCCATACCACCAGGTGGGTGGCCCACAAATGGGAGAATAATTACAATTTCAGAGGTGCTCCCAGGTAGCAAGGGGTATGAACCCAACATCAGGCTCCCAAGCCCAGGGATCCTGTTCTGGAAAGAAGAGTTCCTAGAAAGTTGGGCTTTGAAGACCAGTAGTGCTTATTTTCCAGAGAGCCAGAGGGTTGTGGGAAATAGAGATTCCACTCTTAAAAGATGCTCACAAAATCCCACATGATCCGAGAATCAGAACAGAAGCAGTCATTTGAAAGGATCCCGGGTCACACCTACCTCCTGATCTTGGAGAGTCTCCCAGACAGGCAAGAGGCAACTACAGCACAGCCTCAGGGACAGAGACACTGGCAGCAGCCATTCGGGGGAGCTCCTTCTACCTCGTGGACACTGGTACCAGCAAGCATAATTTCAGAATCCTCCCTCTATCTTTTTAGCCTCAGGACCTAGCCCTACCCATTTCCACCAGACTAGAGACACAAGTACTAGGATGCTGCAGGCCAAGCAACTAACTGAGCAGGGGCATAGCCCCACCCACCAGCAAACAGGCTGCCTTCAGACCCTCTCAATGCACAGCTGCCCCTGGGTATGGGCCCAGCCACCAAAAGCCCCAGGACAAGCCTCCACACCTCAGTGGACAGGCACCAGCCCCAGAGTCCCTGGCCCCTCTGACAAGTGAGCCTACTCTGGCCTTGGAGTCAGCCTCACCATCGGCAGGTGATAACTGCACAGGGACTGGATGGAGCTTGGACCTACCCAACAGCAAACCTGCTCTAGCATTGGGATCAGCCTCATACACCAACAGGCACACACCAGCTCCAGGAATACCACAGCCCAGCAGCCTGCGTGACCAGAACACTCACTTGCAGGCCAGAAGCAGCCATGGACTCAGCTGGGTCCTGACCCTGCCCATCAGAACGTCAACACAAGATTAGGGATACCCCAGACCCTGCAGATAGCTGTGTCAGGAACAGTGATCCAACACCAACTCTGCGACTCCTGGGCCCTGCAGCCAGAACTCAGGACCTGTCTCTTCCTCCCAGTAGCCAGCATAGCCCCAGGACCAGTGACTGGGCACTAGCCCTGATATCACCTGGACTGAAGTTCTACCCATAAGTGAACCAGCACTAGATTTGGTGTCCCCCAGAGTTGTGCAGCCAGCTGCCTTATGATTTAGTCTCACCAAGCAGCACAGACAGCCTCCATACAAGGCAGAGCCTGGCAAGCAATCAGTCTGGGGACAGCCAAGCCTACCAGACCACCCACAGTAGTCAGCTCACCACAACAGAAGATCCCAAGCAGCCCACATAGGGGGTACATCTAGAACATATAATTCTAGTGACCAGGGGACAGTGGGCTGCTGGGACACATAGGACCTCTCCTACAAAAGGCAATTTCTCCAAGGTCAGGAAATGTAACGAACCTACTACATACATAGCAATAAAAACAGCAAGTTAAGAAAAATGAGGTGACACAGAAACACGATCCAAATGAAGGAACAAGATAAGAACTCAGAAGAAGTTCTAAGTGAAGTGGAAATAGCCAATCTCCTCAACAAATGGTTCAAGGTAATGACTGTAAAGATGATCAAAGAACTTAGGAGAAGAATGGACGACCAGAGCAAGAAGTTAGAATTTTTTAAAAAAGAGTTAGACCATTAAAGAACAACAAAACAGAGATGAGGAATACAATAACTGAAATGAAAAATACATTAAAGGAAACTACTGTAGACTAAATGATACAGAGGAATGAATCAGAAAACTGAAGGACAGAGTACTGGCAATCACTGAAGATGGACTGTAAAATAATAGATTAAAATGACATGAGGAAAGTTGAACAGACTTTTGAAACAACATCAAGTGTACTAATATTTGCATTATACTGGTCCCAGAAGCAAAAAGGAAAGAGAAAGCAGTGTAGAACAAACCTGAAGACATATGAGCTGAAAACTTCCCTAACCTGGGAAAGAAAACAGACATCCAAGTCCAGTAAACACAGTAAGGCCAAAACACGATCAACCCAAAGAGGACCACACCAAGACTCATTGTAATTAAAATGGAAAAAAAAATAAAGATAAAAAGAAACTATTAAAAGGAGCAAAGGAAAAGCAACAAGTTACAAACATGGGAAATTGCATAAAGTTATCTGCTGACTTTTCAGGATAACCTCTGCATGCAAGAAGGGAGTGGCATGGTATATTTAAAGTCATGAAAGGGAAAAGCCTATAACCAAAAATACTGTACCTAGCGAGGATCTCCTTCAGATTTGATGGTGATGTCTAAAGTTTTACAGAGAAGCAAAACTAAAAGAGCTCAGCATCGCCAAACCAGCTTTATGAGAAATCTTAAAGGGGCTTTTCTAAGTGAAAAAGAAAAGGCCACGACTGAAACATAAAAATTAGGAAAGGAAACTTACTAAAGGAAAAAGCTCATTGGTTAAGGCAAATATTCAACAAAGGTACTAAATCAACCATGTACACAGCTAATAGGAAGGATGAAAGAAAACAGTAATAAAATCATCTATATTCACAATAAGAAGTTAAGGAAAACACAAACAAGTAGATGTAAAATATAAGGTCAAATTCCATAACTGTGGGGGAGCAGAGTAACAATTCAGGGTTGGTAGTGTCCATGTGAAATTAAGAGCTCAGCAACTTAAATAATCACACACATACACACTCACACAAAACTGAAAGAAATCCAAACATAATATTAAAGATAGTCCTCACGTCACAGATGAAGGGAATAAAAGGGGAAGAAAGGAACACTGAAGAAATTAAAGAGGGAATCCAAAACTACCCAAGACAAATGAAAATGAACACACAATGATCCAAAATCTATGGGACACAGTCAACACAGTTCACGGGGGAAGTTATAGTGACACAAGCTTATTCTTAGGAAACAAGAAAAATATCAAATAAACAACCTAACATTACACCTGAAGGAATTAGAAAAAGAAGAAAAAAAAACTCAAAGCTGTCAGAAAGAAAAATTAAGAAAACTAAACCATATGCAATCACATCATAAAGAATAAGATACCTAGGAATAAACACACCTAAGCAGGTAAAAGACATGTGCTCAGAAATCTATCAGCCATTGGTGAAAGAAGTTGAAGACAACACAAAATGATGGAAAAATATAGCATGTGCATGGACTGGAAGAATTAATACTCTTAAAATAACCATACTACCAAAGACAATCTACAGATTTAATGCAATCGCTATCAGAATACCAAAGCATTTTCACAGAACTTGAAAAAGTAATTTTAAAATTTGTATAGAAACACAAAGACCCCAAATAGCCAAACAATTTTGAGAAGGAACACAGCTGGAGGCATCACGCACCTTGACTTCAGATTATATTGCAAAGTGACAGTAATCAGAGAGAAAGGTACTGGAGCAAAAACAGACACAAAGATCACTGGAAGAGAACAGAGATCCCAGAAATAAGCCCACACACTTATATTTAATTGATCTATGACAAAGCAGGCAATATGGAGAAAAAACTGTCTCTTCAATAAGTGGTACTGGGAAAACTGGACAGCTCCATGGAAAAGAATAAAATTAGATTATTTTAGCACACCATATATAAAATAAATGCAAAACTGAATAAACACCTAAATGTAGGACCAGAAAACATAAAAACCCTAGAGGAAAATATACAACATTCTTCAACATAAATGATAGCAACAGTTTTAGGTTCAGTCTACTAAGGCAAATGAAACAAAAGCAAAAATAAACAAATGGGACTTCACTAAACTTAAAAGATTTTGCACAGCAAAGGAAACCGAAGACAAAATGAAAAGACAACCTGCTGAAGGAGAGACAATATTTGCACATGATAAGAGGTTAACACAAAAAAGATGACCAAGCAAGGGTTCATATCTAAACTACAGAAACAGCACATACAACTCAATATCAAAAAAACTCCCAAAATCTTTTTTAAAAAAATGAGAAGACCTAAATAGACATTTTTCCAAGGAAAAAATACAGATAGACAGCCAGAACTCACAAAGATGTTAAACATAGCTAATCGGCAGTAAAATGCAAATCAAAACTATGAGATATATCACCTCAGTCTTGTCAGAATGGCTGTCATCAAAAAGATCACAAATAACAAAGGTTAGTGAGGATGTGGAGAAAGGGAAACTCTTGTACACTCTTGATGTGAATGTGAAGTAATGCAGCTACTGTGGAAGGCAGAATGGAGGTTCCACAAAAAACTAAAAATAGAACTACCATAATATCCAGCAATTTCACTGTTGGGTATATCAGAAGAAAACAAAAACACTATTTCAAAAAAAATAACTGCACCGCAATGTTCATAACAGTGTTATTTGCCATAGCCAAGATACAGAGTCAAACTAAGTGTTCATCAATAGCTTAGTGGATAAAAAAGTTTTTTTATGATGACTTCAGCAAAAAATGAAATTTTGCCATTTGCAAGAACATGGATGGACTTGGAGGGTATTACGCTTAGTAAAATAAGCCGCAGAGAAAACAAGCATGGTATGTTATGAGAAAAAAAGCATGGTATGTTATGAGAAAACAAGCATGGTATGTTATCACTTACACGTGGCATCTAAAAAATTGAATACAACAAAAACAACAACAACAAAAACACAGACTCACAGATTAAAGAACAGACTAGTGGTTTCCAGCAGGGAGAGATAGGGTGGAGGAGCAAAATAGTGGTAGGAGATTTTGAGGTACAATCCACTATGTATAAAATCAATAATCTACAGTGATTTACTGTAGAGCATGTGGAATATAGCCACTCTTTTATAATAACTATAAATGGAGAAGAACCTAAACATTTATGAATCACTATGTTGTACCTCTGAAATAAATATAATAATGTAAATTAACTATAGATCAATAAAATATAAAGTAAGAAACAATAAAAGGGAGACAGATTATTAGATAGAAATCAATTAAATAAACACAAGTTTTGCAAATCAAGGAATTGAAAAACAACACGTAAGACACAACATTGGCATTTAAAGTGTACAAATCTATTCATTTAAAAGAAATCATTTAAGTGGTAAAAAATGGTACCCATTCTCACAATTTTGTATATCTAGGATAAATTATTATCTACAAAAATATGTTACAAATATTCACTCAAAAAGAAAGAGAAAATTTGGATAAACCTATTTTAGTATACAAATTTAATATCAAAGTCTCTATGTAAAATTGATTTGAATAAGTTCTGTTAGCCACTTCTAGTTTCTTTGTGATGTAAAATCTTTTAAAGCATAAAAATCAGCCTTTCTACATTATTCCATTAGACATTCATAGAAGTTAAAAGAAATGAGAAGACAGAACAATCAACCAGGAAGGTGAATTTACTGAGAAACAGTCATTCGTTCTCCCTCCTCCTTTTCTTTTCCTCCTTTTCCAGGTCTCTTTCGGTTCCAATCAAGAGAAGTCTTGAGAGTTCTGAGAATATTTCTTTGAGGGCTTCAAATCACCATACCTACATCCTCTGCCACAACTACACACACGGGAACAAAAATAAACCTCTGTTATCTACTCATGTAGGAGGGATTCATGCAAAATAAACTCCTACATGGAGACCAACAGGTGAGTTTTCTACTTGTTCTTTATACTGTCCTTCCATTATAGTAAATCCCACACATTATGAGGAAGAAGCAGTTATGTGAGCTTTTCCTTGAAGTCAAAAAACTTGCATTCATTTCAAGTACCTGGTGATCATAGGGTACAGCCAGGGAAGGTGCCATCCCCCTTGGGGAAGGGGCGGTGAATGGGCTCCCGCACCCATGCACCTCCTGAGGTACAGATTCTGGAGAAACAAAGGGCGGTCACACCGCAGTCAGTCTGTCAGGCTGTCAGACCACTGGGCAACCCGACCAGCCTGGAAGTGTCCCATCAGTTGCTGAAAGCAAAACTCTGTCCCCCCTGTGAAGCCAGGCAATTTGGGTCACAGAGTCAGAGGAGACCGGTAATCAACTCCTCCTCTCTGCTCACCTCCTTGGGGTTACAGCAACCCCATCTCCAAACCCAAATCTGACCCTGGAGTGCCAAACTGGGAGTGGCAGGTGGGCTCTGCCGGTGCTTCAGCGCCCTCTGGAGGTTGTCTGCTCTAAAGCCAACTCTCAGCCCTTCCTCCTCCTCCTTCCCTAATCCTGGGGGCTGCCTTGGCCTCCTGCAGCTGCTGGCCTGAATTCATTCTTCTTTTTTCTCCAATTACAATGAAGTGTCTTACAGAGGTTTGGAATCTCTTGAAGAAGGAAGATCTTTTAGCCAATACACCTTAACCGTGAGAAGTTGGTTTCAAGAATGAACCTGAAATACTGTATTTTTCTCCTGATGATTCCAAGGAGAGACAGCTCAAGTTTTCTAAATCATAAGAAAAACCAAGGTAAATATGATATTCTGAGCCAGAGATGAAAAAGCAGTTTTTAGCACCCCCTTCTCATGTCATATGACCGGGATTTAAATCAATCAACTGCCACTGGTTTTTAAATCACATGACCCAACTTTAAATCAATCAGCTGCTTCCCTGTAACTCACGTGACTTGGCTTTGAATAGTAAGAAATGCAGAGGTATAAAAAGGATATTCTGAACAATAAATGGAAAAACAACATTTTAGAAAGTTTTTTTCTTTTCGAATGGACCATTCATTGCCTACAGAATAAAGGATTCTCTTGTGGATTTCTTGAACTGTAAACACATACATTGTCCCATTGGCTTGATTGACTTAGATTTTGGGGTTTTTTGTTGTTGTTGTTAACATCTTTATTGGAGTATAATTGCTTTACCTTTTTGTGTTAGCTTCTGCTGTATAACAAAGTGAATCAAATATTCGTATACATATATTCCCATATCCTCTCCCTCTTGTGTCTCCCTCCCACCTTCCCTATCCCACCCCTCTAGGTGGTCACAAAGCACTGAGCTGATCTCCCTGTGCTATATGCAGCTGCTTCCCACTAGCTATCTATTTCACCTTTGGTAGTGTATATATGTCCATGCCACTCTCTCACTTCATCCCAGCTTACCCTTCCCCCTCCCTGTGTCCTCAAGTCCGTTCTCTACATCTGCGTCTTTATTCCTCTGCAGCAACTCCTGCTACGGATGGATACTTCCTTTTATGCTCAGGGAAATCCCCTAGTTTGAATATGATTTGAGTTTTATCCTGTGAAACCATCAGAACTTCCCACCAGAGATAAATGAGGAGATTCTGGCCTTTATTAGTATGCACGATGAACATGGGTGTCCTGGCTGTACTTGCCAACCCTCCTATTTTACCCACCTATTTTTATCCACCTTCCTCCCTGTGAGTACCTTTGACCAACCCTGAGCTCAGACTCCTGACCTATTCCAGTGACTCTGTCAGTCTTTCTTTAAAAATGGACAGGTAATAAAATGAATTGAACCTAGAAGCAGCAGCTCAGTAAGGGAAATAAAATCATCAGAAGTTATCTAATCACAGCCACAGCCATCCAGGGCTCTGTCTTCTCTGCTGGGTCATAAGAATGGGACCTTCCTAAACTTGAAGGGCATCCAATCAAATAAGTAAAGGTGTTGCTCACCTCTGGCTCTTGGAGGGATTGCTAGGCAGTCTACCCAGTGTATACTAACTGCAAAACACTGTCATGGTTTTGAAACACCTATGATCCAGGAAAGCTTTTTGGGGTGCATGGGGAAGGTTTCTTTTTGACATCAAGCAAAAAATAAATCACCAAGCTCTTTGAGCACAGGGGTTCTTAAGAGGGAAGTAGAAGGAAGGAATGGGCAGAAAAGATGATCTCCAATGAAGTGAAGGACATTTTTCCAAAAGAGTAGAATTTAGTCTCAGTTTAAGGAGGACACTTTTAAATAGCTGGGACAGCTCCAAACTGCAGTTTAGGGAATGAGTGCTTCAAAAGAACAGTGCTTTAAAAGTCCTGGCAAGGCAGCAAGAGGATGAAGAGTTGGTTTTGCATAGTTTTGAACACAGGAGTAAAGAAGCAGAGGCATCTCTGACTAAAAGGCCCTGAGATCCTATGACATCAATGGGTCAGTTGCAGGGGCAGGGGCTGTGGGGGGCGATATCTCTCTCTCAACGTCTCCCAGGGCAGCCACCCCTCAGTACCCAACACCCCCACTCCCTTCACCCTTCCTCCCTCCACTGTTGGGTCCCCGGGGACAGCACTTCTTAAGCTGGAGTGCTCAGGCACCATCTCTGCAGTCTGGAATCTTCCTGGAACCTGGCAAGTTCTGGGACAGGAAGGCAGGTCTGCAAGGCCGCTGCGGTGCAGTCGGACCTGGAGGCCTGGAGAGGAACTGGAGCCCTGAAGCCCACCCACGTCCTTGAAGCCGAGGGAGGAACACATCCTCCTAACAGTACTTCTCAGGGGTCAGGCTGCTCCCCACCCGACGGTGATCCATACTCACTTGAGGCAGCAAACACTGCCTCTAGCTGGCCCCCTCGATCCCGCCTTAAGGGTCCTCGCACATGTGTGATAGCGCAGGCCCCAGATATCTTTAGTCAGCTGAGGCCAGTGCTGCCGGTATCCCTCCAGTCTCATCCCCCAGCCCCTCCCTCTGGGACTGTATCTAATAGAAGAAAGAGCACAGAGGAATTGGCTGAATCAAGGAACCTGGGAGCCTGGGTATGAGTTTGAAGACCGAGAACCTAAGGCGCAATTACATATTATTGGAAACTCTTGTGGGGTGTGTGGGGGGTGGTTAGGAGGCTGAGAGGCTGAGTCGACCTGGTGAGTCCAGCCCCAGGACACCACACAGCCCCGCCCCCCTTTCCCTGCCATCAGACAAGGGTGCCACAATGCCAGCCGGGTCTCTGCACTTTCCCCCCCACCCCCGATTCTCCAGAAGAGAAGGTGGCCCCCCTCTGTGGGCAGGGGCAAACCAGGTACCAAATCCCCCTGCACTAAGGTGATACTGGAAGCTCTTCCTGAACAGCAGTGCTGGCTTGGAGTGAACCCGTGCACCGCCAAAGCTGGTCTCGTCCTGCAGCTGAGGGACACAGGCTTTAAGTCAGCTGCCTTGGCTTTAAATCAGTCAGTCCCCCCTTTAAGTCAGGTGACCTGATTTTAAATCACTGTGTGCCCCTCAAGCCTGCAACTTCAAAAGTTGGGAACTTCACTTTGATCCCAGCACCTCACACAGCTGAATGCACACTGTAGTCACCCCCAACCCTGACTTAGAGGCAGGATATAAGGTAAGGGGATGGGCGTGCACACATGGTGATGAGGGTGTACTTCATGTACCAGAAGGGTCCAGGTACTCTGGGTACAGCAAGCAGTGCACGATACAGCAGCTCCCTGGCAAAGCTGGTGATGCACAGGGGGACCAGGCACACCCAGGCATGCAGAGGCTCCAGGGCGGGAGCTGGGGCACAGCCAGCCAGGAGGGTGTGAAAGCGGAGGATCTGAGCCTTCTTGAGAAAGGCAGACACAGAAGATGGATGAGAAACAAAGACCAGATGAAACATGGATTTGAAAAACACACCCTGCTCTTGAAATTGGGGTGAGGGGCACCCCAGATTTGAGTCTTTTTACTCCCCAGTAGCTAGTGCTTTGGCATTTGCCCAATTACTTATAAAATGTGACTGATAATATCTAATCCATAGAATACTGCATTTGGAGTGGTTTTGCGTGTTTATGTTTCTATAGTGGAATAATCTTTTCTACAAGAAAAATGTACACAATCTGAAATAAATTAAAACCCCTCTTTAAAAAGTACTATATCGGACTTCGCTGGTGGTGCATTGGTTAAGAATCTGCCTGCCAAGGCAGGGGACATGGGTTCGAGCCCTGGTCAGGGAAGATCCCACATGCCGCAGAGCAGCTAAGCCCATGCGCCACAACTACTGAGCCTGCAGGCCACAACTACTGAAGCCCGCGCGCCTAGAGCCGGTGCTCCACAACAAGCGCAGCAAGAGAAGCCACCGCAATGAGAAGCCGGCGCACCACAACAAAGAGTAGCCCCCGCTTGCCGCAACTAGAGAAAGCCTGTGCATAACAACGAAGACTCAACGCAGCCAAAAACAAATTAATTAGTTAACTATTTTAAAAAAGTACTATATTCTTCTGTACAACTTCTCTGGGAAGAACAGAGAGATGGTGTAGGAGAGTGAGAAAGACCAATATTTAGTGCACATCTCTCATGGAGGTGCTCTGCTGGCTCAGATAGATTTATCCCCACTTTACAAAGGAGGAAATATTCTCAGAGAGGTTTAGTAATTTTCCCAAAGCCAAACAGCTATTGAGTGGCAGAACCAAGATCTGAACCAAGTCTGTTAATTTCAAAGCCTAAGTCCTCATGACAACAAAACTCAATTAATATTTACATTTATCGAATTACATCGCAACCTGGGGAGTTCTTGGCACAATCCTGAATAAGAGTGAGAAAGAAAGAAATAGCATTGTTCCTACAGTCAACCAAAATTTTTGGAGCAGCTGCTAGATGCCTGGCCCTTTTCGGGGTTCCTCAGTGATCAAGACAGGAAGAGTCCTGCTTTCATGAACCATGTAGTGGGGAGGAGAGACGGGTGCAACTTGGGTGAGGGATTTCACCTTGCTGGGCCTCTGTTTTCTCATCTGGAAAATGGGATGGGTGTTCCTCATTTTCTGGGATTGTCCAGCCCTCACATTCTCTGATTCCATAAGAAGCATTTGTTTTCCTGTTTCTTTAAAATTCATTCAGGCCGTGAGCTGTGATGAATGTTGTTAGCTGCTCCCCCAAATCACTCTATTCCCACCCTTTTCCTGTCATCAGGTCTTTCCCCCAACATGACTCACAATCAATCAAGTCACAGAACCTAAGGGGCACCCAGCAAAAAAATTCCAACCCTTGCTTCCCAGGAGCTCTGTGGTCTACCTGCCAGGTAAACTTAACTCACCTGGCACAAGGTGGCCATCCCTGGTTTCACATCAACATGATCTCAGGCACAAACCTCCTTGTTTTTCCATTTTGTCTTTAAGTTACTTGCTGAAACAACTGCACAAATATGACAAAGATATAAAATCAGGCATCCTCTGCCCTCAGTGCCTACTAATAAATGATTTTCTGCCACTTTAATGATAAAGATAGAACATTTGAACATTCTGCTGCCCTTATTATTTGTCATTTTTGTTGATATTTCTATTGAATACATCTTTCAATATTTTAACAATGGAACATTTATTTAGGTTGTTCCAGACCCAGCCTTTAGTGGTAAAGGTTTTGTTGTTATATTTCTATTATGTTTCCTTTAAAAATCATTATCCTATTTAAATGGATTAAGTGAATTCTATAAGCATTTATCTTATGATATTTATGAAATTGATACATAGAGGGCAGTAGTACAAGTTGATTGGACTTGAGAACCTCTATTAGCACAGTTAAATATAAATATTATCTATATGTAAACCAAAGTACATGCCGAGTGAGATTCTTCTACTCTTTTTCACTGTCTGCCCCTCAAACCTGTGAGAAATGGAATATTTCTTGCCATATCAGTAAACAAAGGATGTCACAGACATCAGCACTTGCAGCCCTCCAATGTGAGCTGGCAGGCCTTGAGGAACTCAAGATATGCAAATACAGAATGCAGGCCCCAGAGAGCTGAGGTGCATATCAAAGGAAGGATTTCAGTGAGCCCAGACTCTTGCATCTTCCCATACAAAGAAAAGCACTCCATTCCTCACCTTGGGAGAGCTGGTTTTCCTTAGTTTACAATCATTTTTGATGTTCCCCATTACCTGCGCCATTCCCCTCCCCTGTCCCCCCCCCCCCCCCCGGTACTTTAGCTCAGGGAGGAAGGAGCGCAGAGAGACTCGGCTGAACAAGGGGCCTGTGAGCCTGGGAATGCGTTTTCAGCCGCTTTCCCCGCAGTCAGGAGGAGGGGCGCTGACGCTCCAACCGGGCCCTGCACCTCCCTTTCCCCGTTTCCCCTCAGGACGCTCAGGCCGACCCATTCCCCATGCCCACCAGGCCCCGCGAGCCAGGCCGAGGGCAGAGGCGAGAGGAAGGACCGAAGTTCCCCGGGACCAGACGCTGGGGGCCACTCTTTCTACACAGCAGCGGCGGGTGGCAGCGAACCCCTGCCCCTCAGAAGCTGGTCTTGCACTGACGCCCGGGCACCGGACCAGGAGGAGGATCGGTGCCCACTTACCCGGCCCGCCATCCCAACGACTGTCGTGGCTTCAGCCGCCGGGGCCCCTCCAGAGCCGGCAGCCTCAGTGAGGCCGCCCTCCCCTCGGGCTCCACGGCAGTTCCGTGACGGCGGAGGGAAGAGACCCCGAGCCGGGAGTTCCAGCTCTGCGGAAACGCGGGCTCCGTTCTGGGCGCAGGGGGTGGGACGACTCTGCCCCGAGGCCTTCCGGGAGTGAGGGGGGCGCTGGGGGAGGGAGCCGCCAGGAGCGTAAGGCCTCAATGGGGGTCCTGGAGGGGCGGCCCGGCCCGGGGTCCACGCCCACTGTGGCCGCAGCCCAGGCCTTTTTCCTGGAATCCTACACACAAAAGTTAGAAAGATACACGGTCTATAGTAAATATTCACAAATGATTGTTGCTGCTGTGTTTACTATTCTATTAAAGGTGTAAAATCCATAAAACACTTTAAGTTCAAAGTTAAATATGAATTTTTACCTTTCTAATTATGTCTCTTCTATTCACAATTGTGGTTAATGAATCAGAGACTGTGGCATCACTAGTTAAAAATGAGCTTGTTAAAAAAATAGAACTCAGGCCCACCGGACCTACTGAATCACAATCTGCACTTTTACAATCTCCCCAGTGTACTTGTGTACCCATGAATAGTTGAAAGGTACATTTCTACCTCGACATGTCTTTTCTGACTGAGAAATACACACATTTTATCCAGTTTGATATAAATAAAACACTCAAAAATGCATATGCCTGTGTTGAAACCATCATTTTATCATTTCTTTTCCAGACGAGTATAGTCTCTATACTGGTTTTGTGGATCACATGCAATACTCTTTTCTTGTAGTTAGAAATAAGGTAGAGAAAGTTACTTTGTAAAAAAATAAAAAATAAATGTGTATATATATATATATATATATATATATATATATATATATATATATATATTAGTGGATAATTGAAGACAGTCTTCTAAATTAAAACAGTTCTCTTAACTTGCTGTTTTCTTCTTGGGTCACATTATGAACTCTTCCTGTGACCACATGGCATGTGTACTTTTGATTTCAGGGACTGCTGACATTCCAGGATGTGGCCATAGATTTCTCTCAAGAGGAGTGAGAATGCCTGGACCAAGATCAATGGGAATTGTACAGGGATGTGATGTTACAGAAGTATAGGAACCTGCTCTCCTTGGGTGAGGATACCTTCCTTCCAGAATTCCTTATCCAACCACAGGGTTTAGAGTCCTTCATTTGTAGAATGTCTCCTGGAATCTTCTGCTTCCTACAATAGGGTTTCAGATTGCAACGTTTCAGGAAAGATTGGGAGTTTGTGGGTATAATTTATCTTATTCTTTTAAAATTGCAGCCTCCCTTTTAATATACTTTGTAACTGCTTGGGATGTGTCTATATGAACTGTGTACTATATGCTTCTGTTATAGTCCTTACAATATTTTTTTGTCTTATTTTCTGTAACAATTTTCCATGGATTCTTTGGGCTTAAGGTATATTAAAAGGGAGACTGCGATTCTGGGACTTCCCTGGTGATGCAGTGGTTAAGAATTCACCTGCCAATGCAGGGGACAGGGGTTCGATCCCTGGTCCGAGAAGATCCCACGTGCCACGGAGCAACTAAGCCAGTGGGCCACAACTACTGAGCCTGTGCACCACAACTACTGAAGCCGGTGCGCCTTGAGCCCGTGCGCCATTTATTTTTTGGAGAATAAAACCGCCTCTGAGTGATTAAAATTTAGACCAGCTAGTCAAAATGCTTTATCACCTGTTCTTCTAAAACACTGATCAACGGAACAAGTTTTACTAGGGATAACAGTGTGATTGTATTCTGGAGTTCATATGGGCAATATGGTTTATGACCTTGATGCTGGATCACGACATTTCAATGGTATAACTGCTATGAATTGTCTGTTTGTTCAACGATTAAAGTCTCACGTGATCTGAGTTCAGACTGGAGTCATCCTGGTTGGTTTCTGTCTATTGCAGATTTCTTCCAGTATGAAAGGACAAGAGCAACTCGGCTTACTTTACAAAATGTCTTCAAACTAAATGATGATATAATCTACATTCAATTAATTTATACATACCCTACTGTAGAACAGGGTTTGTTACAGTGGCAGAGTCCGGTAATTATGTAAAACTGAAACCTTTATCTGCACCGGTTCAAGTCCTCTTCCTAAGAATATGTTTATAATCAACATTCTTTCACAAATTACCCAATTTAATTCACCATAGCATTCCTCATATTAACTAAATGGAGAATCCTAGGCTATATACAAATCCAGAAAGGGCCAAAAATCATCAGCCCCCATGGATTATTACAACCCATTGCTGAGGCATTCAAATTACTTATTCAAGAACCACTATGTCCATCAACATCATCAATTTATATATTATTGCCCCAATGCTAGCCTTAACCCTGGCTCTCACAACATGAATTCCTCTTCCCATATCTTATCCACTAATTAATATAAATGTAGGCATATTATTTATATTAGCCATATCACACCTAGCCATTTATTCCATCCTCAGATCTGGATGAGCTTCACGTTCAAAATACTCACTCACTGGAGCTCTAGGTTCAGTAGCACAGACAATCTCATATGAAGTAATGTAACCGTTATTCTATTCTCAGTCTTACTGATAAATGGATCATTTACACTTTCAACAGTATTTATTACACAAGAACACCTATGACTCATTTTCTCCTGACCCCTACCCAGAATTTGATTATCTCCGCAGTAGCAGAAATCCAATGAAGCCCCACTTGATTTAACAGAAGTAGAATCAAAACCTGTATATGTCTTCAATGTAGAAAATGTAGCAGACCCATTCACCCCGTCCTTCCTAGAGAATATGTCAATTTCCCTATAATAAACATTTCCACAACAATCTATTTTTAGGAGCATTCAACAATCCCTAGGTGCCAGAATTATATACAGCCCAAGTCATTATTAAAACACATCTAAAAATCTCCTTTCTATGAATTTGAGCATCCTACCCACAATTTTGATATGATCAACATATACATCTCTTATAAAAAGTTTTTTTTACTACTAACATTAGCCCTATGTATATGAGAGCTTTCTCTACCTGTCATCATACCAGGCAACCCACAGCAAACTTAAGAAATATGTCTGACAAAACAGTTACTTTGATAGAGTAAATGATAGAGGTTTCAATGCTCTTATTCCTTGAATTGAATTCTTCCAAAGAATTTTATATTCTCCATGCTACCACATTACACCACATGCTATATAGTAAGGCTCTCTAAGTAAGCTTCAGGCACATACCCCCAAAATGTTTTTGTATATCCTTCCTGTGCTAATAAACTCTCATTGTTTTTACTATCATTCTACTGACCATTATCTCAGGAAATATAATTGTATAACAAGCTCACACTGGTTAATGGTATCCCCATTTTAATAAAAAACATGAACCCATATGCTACAGAAGCATCCAACAAATAATTCTTAAAACAATCCACCACATCAATACTACTTATAATGGCTATTATCACTAATCTAATATACTCTGGTCAAAGAACACAATGAATAACAAAAATCTTTAATCCAGCAGCATCCACCCTCATGACAATCGCCCCTTGTCACAAAAATAGGACTTTCCCCATTTCACTTCTGAGTGCCTGAAGTCACACAAGGCATCCCATGAACAGCAGACCTGATGCTATCAACATCACAAAATTGCACCCCTATCAGTTTTATACCACATGTCACCATCCATCAACCTAAATATACTGTTAATCATAGTGATATTATAAATCATAGCTGGAGGCTGAGGCAGACTTCGCCATACTCACCTGGAAAAAATTACTCCCTCCTCATCAATTGCCCATATAGGATGAATAACAGCTATTATAATGTATATTCAGATTATAACAATCCTAAACATACTAATTTATATCATAACAACACTGTCTTCTTCTTATTTATGCCCAGATCATGTACTACAAGAGTATCATTATCACACACATGTGATAAAACACCTCCCATCCCAATCCTTTTCCTCACCATTATAGTATCATTAGGACATCGCCCATCACTATCAAGGTTTTTAACCAAATGAATAATTATCCAAGAGATAACAAAAATGACAACATCATTCTCCCAACACTAATAGCCATCATAGCAGTCCTCAGCATGTATTTCTACTTGCAGCTAACATACTCCACATCAATAACTATATTCCCTTCATTAAACAACACAAAGACAAAACAATTTGAACATACAAAGAAATAACCTTCCTATCATTACCAATCCTAATACCCACACGATTACTACACACAACACCCATTCTATTGGTGCTGGACTAGGAATTTAGGTTAGTTCAGACCAAGAGCTTTCAAAACCCTAAACAAGTAAAATTTACTTAATTCCTAAAAATAAGGATTGCAAGACTTTATTCTACATCAATTGAATGTAAAGCAAACATTGTATTTAAGCCAAATCTTTACGAGATTGATGAGTTTTAACTCCAGGAAACTTTAGTTAACAGGCAAATCCTCTAGTCAACTGGCTTCAGTCTACTTCTCCTTCATTTGAGAAAGAAAAAGAGAAAAAAAAGTCAGGAAAATCACCGGCAGAATTGAAGCTGCTTCTCTCAAGTTACAGTTCAATTTGTTGATTCACCACAGGGTTTGCCAGAAAGAGGGCTCAATCTCTGTCTTTAGATTTAGAGTCTAATGCTAACTCAGTCATTTTACCTCTGTTCATACACTGCTGATTATTTTCAACAAATCACAAAGATATCGGCATTTTATATTTACTATTTGGTGCTTGAGCTGGAGTAGCAGGCAGCACCTTAAGTATATTAATCCAGGCTGAGCTATGCTGACCTGGAGCGCTACTTGGAGATGCCCAAACCTGTAAGGTAGTCATAACAGTCCCTGCACTTGTAATAATTTTCTTGATAGTTGTACCCATTATGATTGCAGGCTTTGAAAACTGACTTGGGCCACTAATAACTCGGACACCTGAAGTAGCATTTCCCCAAATAAATCATATAAACTTTTGACTACTTCCCCCATCATTCTTACTCCTACTCATATCACCAGTAGTAGAAGCTGGTTCTGGTACCAGTGGAGCCGTGTATTCAGCTCTAGCCTGCAATCTGGCCTATGCAGGAGCCTCTGTCGACCTAACTGTTTTCTCCTTACATTTAGCAGGTGTCTCTTCAATTCTTCGTATTGTTACTTTTATTACTATAGTCTTTAATACAAAACCAGCAGTCATATCCCAATACCAAACACCATTATTTGTTTAATCTTCCCCAACTATAGCCATATTACTATAATTACCAATCTCAGTCCGAGCAGCCAGAATTGCCATACTGTTAAGAGATAGAAATCTAAACACTACTTTCTTTGACCCTGCAGGAGGGTCATTATTAAAACACACCTAAATAGGAGACCGAATCCTATACCAAAACCTATTTTGACTCTTTGGTCACCCTGAAGTCTGTATTCATGGCCTACCAGGGTTTGTTATAAACTCACATATCATTACATACTATTTAGGACAAAAAGTGCCTTTCAGCTATTTGGGAATAGTATGAGTCATGTTCACTGGCTTTTTAGGATTTCTCTTGTGGGCCCATCATATGTTTACCATAGGGATAGCTGTCGACTCAGGAGCATACTTTGCATCAGCTACCGTAATTACTTCTATCCCTACAGGACTAAAAGTATCTAGCTGATTAGCAACTCTTTATTTACTTTTTCTTTTTCTTTTCTTTTTTTTTGGCTGCGTTGGGTCTTGTTTGCTGCACTTGGGCTTTCTCTGGTTGCGGTGAGCGGCAGCTACTCTTCGTGTGGTGTGCGGCCTTTTCATTGCAGTGGCTTCTCTTGCTGCAGAGCACAGCCTCTAGGCGCGTGGGCTTCAGTAGTTGTGGCTTGTGGGTGCACGGGCTTTTTGCTCCGCGGCATGTGGAATCTTCCCAGACGAGGGCTCGAACCCGTGTCCCCTGCATTGGCAGGCGAATTCTTAACCACTGCGTCACCAGGGAAGTCCCTGGTTAGCAACTGTTCACGGAGGTAATATTATATGACCTCCCACTATATTATGAGTTTTAGGCTTTAGTTTTTCTTTTTACAGTAGGTGGTTTGACAGGAATCATCTTAGTCAACTCATCCCCAGACATTGTCCTCCAGGATACATACTATGTAGTAGCACACTTCCATGACCTAATGTCCATGGAAGCAGTTTTCACTATTGCAGGAGGCTTCCTACACTGATTCCCACTATTCTCAGGTTATACAGTTAACTCAGCATGAGCAAAAATTCACTTCACAAGTATATTTGTAGTAGTAAATATGACTTCCTGCAGCACTTTCTTGGCCTCTCAGGGATGTCACTACATTAGTCTGAGTACCCTGAGGCACACACCACATGAAATATTTTGTCTTTAGGCTCATTCATCTCAGTAGCAGCAGTAATGCTAATAATCTTCATACTTTGAAAAGCATTTGCGTCTAAACAAGAAGTCATAGCAGTGGAAATTGCTACTCTTAACCTAGAAAGGTTACACGAATGCCCTCCACCATATCCTATGTTTCAAGATCCTACCTATGTAAATGTAAAATAAGGAAGGACTCAAGTCCTTCTCAACCAGTTTCAAGCCAACACCATAACAATTATGTCTTTCTCAGTAAATGAGATAAAAGTAAAAAGTGATGTAGCTTTGTCAAAGTTAAATCATAGGCTAAAATCCTGTATATCACTAAGGCATATCAATTTCATCTAGGCTCTCAAGAAACAACATCACCGATTATGGAAGAACTTTTACATTTTCATCATCACACATGAATAGTGATTTTTAAAATAAGTTCTCTAGTCCTCTATATCATTTCACTAATATTGACATCTAAACTAACTCACATGCATACATAGATGCACAGTTAGAGAAAATGTGAACAATTTACTAGCCACTATTGTAATCTTAATTGCCCTATCATCATTGTGAATCCTTTACATGATACATGAAATCAATAACTCTTCCCAAACCATAAAAACTATGGGTCAGTAATGATACTGAAGCTACAAATACACAGATTATGAAGATTTAAATGTTGACTCCTCTGTAATTCCCACATCAGAGCTAAAACCAGGAGAATAATGACTAATAGAAGTCAACAACCGAGTAGTTAGAGATAGTCATTGAATATTAGTTTCATCTGAAATTGTTGTACACTCCTGAGTTGTTCCTTCTCAGACCTAAAAAGAGCTGCTATCCCAGGACGCCTAACTTAAAGAATCCTAATACCAACAGGACCAGGCCTATGTTGTGGACAAGAGAGCTCGTTTTCCTGAGTTCAAAGACAGGACAGAGGGATATGGCTGAGATATGGGGTGAATCTGGAGCCCATGGGGATGCACTCTCCAAGCTCCAGGATAGGAATGGGGCCTCTAGGGTCCCAGGCCACCCACCACACCCTCCCGAGCAGGATCTGGGCAACATTCCCTGTCAGTGATGAGGCAGCCCTAGCACTTGTCACGCCCCGATGTTGTGTCCTATGTGGGACCCATGCTCTTGGGACCACACCCCACACTCTGCAGGTCCATGCTACAGGGTCCTTCATGCCTCAGGAATAGAGCCCACACAGCAAGTAGTTCCGTCCCCAACCAGCAGGAGGAGGGGAGGAGAGCAGGGGCACCAGGGGAGTCTCACTCAGACAACAACACCCCAGGGGTGCCAGCGGTGACAGTGATGATGCAGATGAGGCACAGACCAAGAGATGGGACCAGAGGACCCAAAAGGCAGCTGGTCAGGTCCTGGCTCATCTGCACCCCGGACACCTTTGTCCCTCATACACCCCCTTCCTCATACACCCTCTCCTTAAATGCAGAATCTTCAGATGCAAACAGACAGAGCTTCAGACTGAAAGTCAGCTCTTCCAAAATGACCCGTCAGCAAACACTGCAGGATTCCACTCCAGTGGGTGCCCTGGAGTCGACAACTCAGTGACTGAAGTGGATATCGGTGCCAGGGGCAGTGGGAGGGAATGGGGAGTGAGACTTTCATGGTTGTGGAATTTTGGTTTTGCAAGATGAAAAGTTCTAGGGATGGTGGTGATGGCTCCACGAGAAAGTGAATATATCTGATGCCTCAGAAACGTGCACTTAAAATGGTGATGATGGTAAAGGGTATGTGATGTGTGTTTTATTTCACTTAAAATAAATTCTTAAAATAATGTCTTGTTAATTGAGATTCCATTTCGACTCCCCTTCATCACAAATGTCAGAGGCCCAGACACAGTCCCCTACCTTAGGGGCCATCACGGTACCCTCACAGAGCACGTGGGAGACCATTCTTAGGGGGGGCTAGTCTGTGCTCACCTGACCTCTGTCCAGGGGGACCCAGGCAGTGGTGACCCCCATAGATTAGACATATGATATGCTATGATATTAATATGATACCACCAAGTGTTGTCACTCACCAGAGCACAGAGTAGCAACCCACTCAAACATGTCTGACCTCATATGATTGTGACAAGATTAAGAGAAGAAAAGGAACCACAGGTTAATCAGGGCAACACCCTTAATGCAGAGGTTGGAAATCTCAAAGGGGACTGGACACACTGCAGGCAAAGAGCGCATATGCGGTCTCCCCGTACATGTGATCCTGACCCATGCAGGTGTGGTGAGACCCACACAGTCCCCGCACCCTATACCTGGGGTCACACATCCACACTCACCAGGGTGACCCACCTCCCCAGACCCTGCACCTAAAGTCACACGTTCTCTCTCACCAGGTGACCCCTCCTCCCCAGACCCCTCCACCTGGGTCACATGGCCACAGTCCCAGGGTGACCTCACCTCCCCAGACCCTGCACCTGGGGTCACACGTCCCCTTGGTCAGGACACCATGGCTCTGCAGCCTGCTCCCCCAATGTGGAAACAAGCTGGGTCCCTGGGACCTCCTGGGATGGGAAAAAGTGTCAGGTGGGTCTCCTTTCCCCACACTTGTCCCACAGGAGTCCTCCTCTTCTCACTTTGGTTCTGTGTGATTTTAACTGTTTTTAAAGCTTTCAGGCTAGAGTTGAACACACGACCTTGGCGCTGGCAGGCTCAGTCCTTTCTCGTCTCACTTACATGTTGAGAAAACTCACAGGACAGCAGGGCTGAAAGCCAAGGGGCAGCTCTGGACTCTGCTGAGTAGGGACGGTAGACTGGAAGGAGTGCTCAGCAGCAGCCTCAGCTGTTACCCATCGGCCTTTTGCCCAATCTGCGTGCCCTGCAATCAATTCACCAGCTAAACCTGCCTCCCTATGCACCATGCACGTGCTGGTAAATTGGAATTATTGCCAGGTAGCCTCCCTGAGGATTCTCCACGAGCCCCAGGGAAGGTGAACCTTGCAGGGATTAAGACTAAGGCCCCAACCATAGCACTGACCCTTGGGAGGACCAGGTCACCACACTCAGAAGAGAGGCTGTTACATAGACAAACCCACCTCAGCTCCAGACCCCAGACATCTAAGCACTGACATTCAGATGCAGGCACGGAGCTTCCCAGTACTGAGGCCAGGCCGGGTCTCTACCCAGGTCCCCATAGTCCTAGCGTACACAGAACATGGTCAGGTCTAAATCTTCTTATTATAGACAACACATGGTCAGCTCTAAACATAATCAGTAGACAGGACATGCAGAGGTCTAAATCTACCGTGTAGACAGAACTTGATCATGTTTAAACTAGCTTAGGGCTGATCTCATAGGAGGTACAGATCACACACATGGGTCTCTCATCTTTGGACACCCACATCAGGAAACTGAACAAAATCTTTGTCATTAAACATTTCAACAGGCAAAACAGAAATGTTCCCAATTTCTCTGGCCACCTGATGGTCAGGATCCACGGGTGAGCCACGAACTTCTTAGAGTGCAGCCCAGTCTGCTGCCAAGACAGACAAGAAGTGGCCTGATTCCAGCCTCCCAGGCTTCCAGAAGGAGGCGACCACACTGGAAGCCCAGGCAGGAGAGTCCTGCATGGTCCGGGCCGGGAGATCCGGTCTGTCCATTCGGCTGGCCGATTCCGGGCGGGGCGCTCAGGGCCGCTGAGAGCCCTACACTCAGGTCCTGCTTCCCTGCAGCGTGTGCGTGTGCGTGTGCGTGTGTGTGTGTGTGTGTAGAGGGGGCTGTGGCTGACGGCTCCCATGGCTCCCGTCCCAGGCACCGTGCTGTCTTCGAGGGGAGGCACGGGGAGAGGTAGGGACACAGAAGCCGTTGGAGAGAAGAACCTACCGCAGAACTCCTTGCACACTGGCTCGCCCCACCCGGGGACCCGCCTGCCCATCGTGGGCCGCGTGTCACCCCCCAACCCCCCACCCCCGAGGGCAGGGTGCCTGATCTTTCAACAGCACAGGATCTCACATGAAGGAGACCCAGTGGGGACTGTCACCCCCCCGACTCCTGATGCTGAGTTAGGGGAGAATGAACACCCTTGACTGGGCGATGGGACCCTGTGAGAAAAGAGGTGGCGGCCCCATCCAAGTCGGGGCCTGGCTGAGAGATGGGAACACAGGAGCCAAGTGCAGGGCCTGGAGGCCAGGCCAACAGGAGGGGCACCCCCATCCTTGGCCGGGCTCCCCAACTGTGACATTGTTGCTTTAGGGGACCTGGCGCAGGTGACTGAATGTAATGGAGGTCTAAACTGGACCCTGAATGGGGTTTAAAGAAGGTGTGAAGGATGTTACTGAGACAGTGACAGTCATTGGAGGACAGACTCTGTGTCAGGACATCCTGCTCCATCCATTTAAATCCCTGAGATCTGTGACCTTTACGTGGCTATGCAGGATTGTTGGAGCAGCTGCGAGCGGATATATCTGGGGCACAATTCAGTCTGCAACCAACTTGCAAGTGGTTCCAGCAAACACACAGGTGTGCGCACAGGCAGGCACAGCACACACACAGACATATGCACGTGCACAGCACAAATATATTCACACACTAGCATATGAACACACATGCACGCATATGCCCATGGACACACTAACGTGTGCAAGTGCACATACCTATGCACATTCACAGCATATGTATGCAAACAGGCACATGCACAAGCATAGCACACACACAGGGAATAAAGTGAATCCGTAAAGTATTAATTCCTGAACACAAGTGAAGCTGACATGTATTTTTCCCTTTTCTTAGCTTTGATGTTTTTCACAATAAAAAGTTTAAGAAAAAAGTTAATGGCAAATGACTTTTGATTCATAGGACTTTCTGACATTATTCCACAAATATTAAGACAGGAGAAATGAATGTAGATATTACATGTGTCCACTAATGGACGAATGGAGAAGAAAAACACGGTCCATCAATACAAGGGAATGTTATTCAGCCTAAAAAGGAAGGCAATTCTGACACGGGCTGCAGCAGGGATGAACCTTGAGGGCATTATGCTCAGTGATGTAAGCTAGACACAAAAAAACAAACAGTGCTTGATCCACTCATACAAGACCCCTAGAGCAGTCGGAAACATAGAGACATAAAGTAGGATGTTGAGTGCCAGAGGCTGAGGGAGGGACAATGGGGAGTGAGTGTTTAATGGGGACTGTTTCAATTTTGCAAGATGAAAAAGTTCTGGAGGACGATGGCGGTCAGGTTTGCACAACAGTGCGAATTACTTCTTGACCCTGAAATGTGCACTTAAAAATGGTTAAGATAGTAAATTTTATGTTATGTGTATTTGACCACAATTTTTAAAACTTTTTTAAAAACAACAGGAAATAGTCCATGAATACCACAAGATGCACAACTTCACTAACAACCGAGGGATTAAAGCCATAAGAAAAATACTGTGCATACACCTACCAGAATGGCAGACATGAAAGACATAGTATCAAATATCAGCAGGATGTGGAGCAATGGAAAGCCTGGTACGCAGCGGGGGGGATGCAACCACTTCTGAAACAATCGGGCCTCAGATAGCGAAGTCCGTGCACACAGACCCACAGTGCTCCTCCCACTTGAACACAAACCCACCAGCCCTGCACCAGGACACACGGATATGGACTCTGCAGCCACAGGAGCCGAACCTGAAAGAACTTGAAGGCCATCACAAACGGATGCAGAAATGAACCATGCACGCTCCTATGAAGGAATATTCCACAGCAATGGAGTACATTTTGTTTAAAGGTAGTAAAACTATAAAAATTATTTAAAAAAAAACTATATTCACAAGATGAAAGAATCTATAATTCTGGCACCTAGGGATTGTCAAATGCTCCTAAAAATAGATTGTTGTGGAAATGTTTATTATAGGGAAATTGACATATTCTCTAGGAAGGACGGGGTGAATGGGCCTGCTACATTTTCTACGTTGAAGACATATACAGGTTTTGATTCTACTTCTGTTAAATCAAGTGGGGCTTCATTGGATTTCTGCTACTGTGGAGATAATCAAGTTCTGGGTAGGGGTCAGGAGAAAATTAGTCATAGGTGTTCTTGTGTAATAATTACTGTTGAAAGTGTAAATGATCCATTTATCAGTAAGACTGAGAATAGAATAACGGTTACATTACTTCATATGAGATTGTCTGTGCTACTGTCCCTAGAGCTCCAGTGAGTGAGTATTTTGAACGTGAAGCTCATCCAGATCTGAGGATGGAATAAATGGCTAGGTGTGATATGGCTAATATAAATAATATGCCTACATTTATATTAATTAGTGGATAAGATATGGGAAGAGGAATTCATGTTGTGAGAGCCAGGGTTAAGGCTAGCATTGGGGCAATAATATATAAATTGATGATGTTGATGGACATAGTGGTTCTTGAATAAGTAATTTGAATGCCTCAGCAATGGGTTGTAATAATCCATGGGGGCTGATGATTTTTGGCCCTTTCTGGATTTGTATATAGCCTAGGATTCTCCATTTAGTTAATATGAGGAATGCTATGGTGAATTAAATTGGGTAATTTGTGAAAGAATGTTGATTATAAACATATTCTTAGGAAGAGGACTTGAACCGGTGCAGATAAAGGTTTCAGTTTTACATAATTACCGGACTCTGCCACCGTAACAAACCCTGTTCTGCAGTAGGGTATGTATAAATTAATTGAATGTAGATTATATCATCATTTAGTTTGAAGACATTTTGTAAAGTAAGCCGTATTGCTCTTGTCCTTTCATACTGGAAGAAATCTGCAATAGACAGAAACCAACCAGGATGACTCCAGTCTGAACTCAGATCACGTGAGACTTTAATCGTTGAACAAACAGACAATTAATAGCAGTTATACCATTGAAATGTCGTGATCCAGCATCAAGGTCATAAACCACATTGCCCATATGAACTCCAGAATACAATCACACTGTTATCCCTAGTAAAACTTGTTCCGTTGATCAGTGTTTTAGAAGAACAGGTGATAAAGCATTTTGACTAGCTGGTCTAAATTTTAATCACTCAGAGGTGGTTTTATTCTCCAAAAAATAAATAGCGCACGGGCTCAAGGCACACCGGCTTCAGTAGTTGTGGTGCACAGGCTCAGTAGTTGTGGCCCACTGGCTTAGTTGCTCCGTGGCACGTGGGATCTTCTCGGACCAGGGATCGAACCCCTGTCCCCTGCATTGGCAGGTGAATTCTTAACCACTGCATCACCAGGGAAGTCCCAGAATCGCAGTCTCCCTTTTAATATACCTTAAGCCCAAAGAATCCATGGAAAATTGTTACAGAAAATAAGACAAAAAAATATTGTAAGGACTATAACAGAAGCATATAGTACACAGTTCATATAGACACATCCCAAGCAGTTACAAAGTATATTAAAAGGGAGGCTGCAATTTTAAAAGAATAAGATAAATTATACCCACAAACTCCCAATCTTTCCTGAAACGTTGCAATCTGAAACCCTATTGTAGGAAGCAGAAGATTCCAGGAGACATTCTACAAATGAAGGACTCTAAACCCTGTGGTTGGATAAGGAATTCTGGAAGGAAGGTATCCTCACCCAAGGAGAGCAGGTTCCTATACTTCTCTAACATCACATCCCTGTACAATTCCCATTGATCTTGGTCCAGTCATTCTCACTCCTCTTGAGAGAAATCTATGGCCACATCCTGGAATGTCAGCAGTCCCTGAAATCAAAAGTATACATGCCATGTGGTCACGGGAAGAGTTCATAATGTGACCCAAGAAGAAAACAGCAAGTTAAGAGAACTGTTTTAATTTAGAAGACTGTCTTCAATTATCCACTAATATATATATATATATATATATATATATATATATATATATATATATATATATATATATATATACAAAGTAACTTTCTCTACCTTATTTCTAACTACAAGAAAAGAATATGGCATGTGATCCACAAAACCAGTGTAGAGACTATACTCGTCTGGAAAAGAAATGATAAAATGATGGTTTCAACACAGGCATATGCATTTTTGAGTGTTTTATTTATATCAAACTGGATAAAATGTGTGTATTTCTCAGTCAGAAAAGACATGTCGAGGTAGAAATGTACCTTTCAACTATTCATGGGTACACAAGTACACTGGGGAGATTGTAAAAGTGCAGATCGTGATTCAGTAGGTCTGGTGGGCCTGAGTTCTATTTTTTTCTCAAGCTCATTTTTAACTAGTGATGCCACAGTCTCTGATTCATTAACCACAGTTGGGACTAGCAGAGAGATAATTAGAAAGGTAAAAATTCACATTTAACTTTGAACTTAAAGTGTTTTATGGATTTTACACCTTTAATAGAATAGTAAGCACAGCAGCAACAATCATTAGTGAATATTTACTATAGACTGTGTATCTTTCTTTTTTGTGTAGGATTCCAGGGAAAAGGCCTGGGCTGCGGCCACAGTGGGCGGGGCCCCCAGGCCGGGCCGCCCCTCCAGAACCCCCGGAAGGGCTCCTGGCAGCTCCAGGCAGCTCCTCCCCCGGCGCCGCCCTCCCTCCCGGAAGGACTCGGGGCAGAGCGGTCCCACCTCCTCGCCCAGAACGGAGCCCGCGTTTCCGCAGAGCTGGAACTCCCGGCTCGGGGTCTCTTCCCTCCGCCGTCACTGAAGTGCCCCGGAGCCCGAGGGAAGGGCAGCCTCACTGAGGCTGCCGGCTCTGGAGGGGCCTCAGCGGCCGAAGCCGTGACAGTCCTGGGGACCGCGGGCCGGGTAAGTGGGCGCCGACCCTCCTCCTGGTCCGGTGCCTGGGCGTCAGTGCAAGACCAGCTTCTGAGGGGCAGGGGTTCGCTGCCACCCGCCACTGCTGTGCAGAGAAAGCGGCCCCCAGCGTTCTGGTCCCGGGGAACTTTGGTCCCTCCTCTCGCCCCTGCCCTCAGCCTGGCTCGCGGGGCCTGGTGGGCGTGGGGAATGGGTCTGCCTGAGCCTCCTGAGGGGAAACGGGGAAAGGGAGGCGCAGGGTCCGGTTGGAGCGTCAGCGCCCCTTCTCCTGACTGCGGGGAAAGCGGCTGAAAACGCATCCCCAGGCTCACAGCCCCCTTGTTCAGCCGAGTCTCTCTGCGCTCCTTCCTCGCTGAGCTAAAGTACCGGGGGGAGGGGACAGGGGAGGGTAATGGCGCAGGTAATGGGGAACATCAAAAGATGATTGTTAACTAAGGAAAACCAGCTCTCCCAAGGTGAGGAATGTAGCGCTTTTCTTTGTATGGGTATATGCAAGAGTCTGGGCTCACTGAAATCCTTCCTTTGATATGCACCTCAGCTCTCTGGGGCCAGCATTCTGTATTTGCATATCCTGAGTTCCTCAGGGCCCACCGGCTCACATTGGAGGTCTGCAAGTGCTGATTGTGACATCCTTTTTTTTACTGATATGGCAAGAAATATTCCATTTCTCACAGGCTTGAGGGGCAGAGAGTGAAAAAGAGTAGGAGAATCTCATTCAGCATATAATTTGGCTTATATATATATATATATATATATATAATATTTATATTTATCTGTGCTAATGGCGGCTCTCAATTCCAATCAATTTGTACTACTGCCCTCTATGTATTAATTTCATCAATATCATATCATGATATGATATTTATCATGATAAATGCCTATAAAATTGATGTAATCCATTTAAACAGGATAATGATTTTTAAAGGAAACATAATAGAAATATAACAACAAAACCCTTAACCACCAAAGGCTGTGTGTGGAACAACCTAAATACATGTTCCATTGTTAAAATATTGAAAGGTGTATTCAGTAGAAATATCAACGAAATAAAAAATAATAAGGGCAGCGGAATGCTGAAATGTTGTATCTTTATCATTAAAGTGGCAGAAAATCATTTATTAGTAGGCACTGAGGGCAGAGGATGCCTGATTTTATATCTTTGTCATATTTGTGCAGTTGTTTCAGCAAGTAACTTAAAGACAAAATGGAAAAACAAGGAGGTTTGTGCCTGAGATCATATTGATGTGAAACCAGGGATGGCCACCTTGTGCCAGGTGAGTGAAGTTTACCTGGCCAGGTAGACCGCAGAGCTCCTGAGAAGCCAGGGTTGGAATTCTTCTGCTGGGTGCCCCTTAGCTTCTGTGACTTGATTGATTGTGAGTCATGTTGGGGGAAAGACCTGATGACAGGAAATGGGTGGAAATAGAGTGATTTGGGGAGCAGCTAACGACATTCATCACAGCTCATGGCCTGATTGAATTTTAAAGAAACAGGAAAACATGCTTCTTATGGAATCAGAGAATATGAGGGCTGGACAATCCCAGAAAATGAGGAACACCCATCCCATTTTCCAGATGAGAAAACAGAAGCCCAGCAAGGTGAAATCCCTCACCCAAGTTGCACCTGTCTCTCCTCCCCACTACATGGTTCATGAAAGAAGGACTCTTCCTGTTTTGATCACTGCTGAACTCCAAACAGGGCCAGGCATCTAGCAGCTGCTTCAAAAATTTTGGTTGACTGGATGAACAATGCTATTTCTTTCTTTCTCACTCTTATTCAGGACTGTGCCAAGAACTCCCCAGGTTGTGATGTAATTCGATAAATGTAAATATTAATTGAGTTTTGTTGTGATGAGGACTTAGGCTTTGAAAGTAACAGACTTGGTTCAGATCCTGGTTCTGCCACTCAATAGCTGTTTGGTTTGGGGAAAATTACTAAACCTCTCTGAGCTTACTTCCTCCTTTGTAAAGTGGGGATAAAACTATCTGAGCCAGCAGAGCACCTCCATGAGAGATGTGCACTAAATATTGGTCTTTCTCACTCTCCTACACCATCTCTCTGTTCTTCCCAGAGAAGTTGTACAGAAGAATATAGTACTTTTTTAAAATAGTTAACTAATTAATTTGTTTTTGGCTGCGTTGAGTCTTCGTTGTTATGCACAGGCTTTCTCTAGTTGCGGCAAGCGGGGGCTACTCTTTGTTGTGGTGCGCCGGCTTCTCATTGCGGTGGCTTCTCTTGCTGTGCTTGTTGTGGAGCACCGGCTCTAGGCGCGCGGGCTTCAGTAGTTGTGGCCTGCAGGCTCAGTAGTTGTGGCGCATGGGCTTAGCTGCTCTGCGGCATGTGGGATCTTCCCTGACCAGGGCTCGAACCCATGTCCCCTGCCTTGGCAGGCAGATTCTTAACCAATGCACCACCAGCGAAGTCCGATATAGTACTTTTTAAAGAGGGGTTTTAATTTATTTCAGATTGTGTACATTTTTCTTGTAGAAAAGATTATTCCACTATAGAAACATAAACACGCAAAACCACTCCAAATGCAGTATTCTATGGGTTAGATATTATCAGTCACATTTTATAAGTAATTGGGCAAATGCCAAAGCACTAGCTACTGGGGAGTAAAAAGACTCAAATCTGGGGTGCCCCTCACCCCAATTTCAAGAGCAGGGTGTGTTTTTCAAATCCATGTTTCATCTGGTCTTTGTTTCTCATCCATATTCTGTGTCTGCCTTTCTCAAGAAGGCTCAGATCCTACGCTTTCACACCCTCCTGGCTGGCTGTGTCCCAGCTCCCGCCCTGGAGCCTCTGCATGCCTGGGTGTGCCTGGTCCCCCTGTGCAACACCAGCTTTGCCAGGGAGCTGCTGTATCGTGCACTGCTTGCTGTACCCAGAGTACCTGGACCCTTCTGGTACATGAAGTACACCCTCATCACCATGTGTGCACGCCCATCCCCTTACCTTATATCCTGCCTCTAAGTCAGGGTTGGGGGTGACTACAGTGTGCATTCAGCTGTGTGAGGTGCTGGGATCAAAGTGAAGTTCCCAACTTTTGAAGTTGCAGGCTTGAGGGGCATACAGTGATTTAAAGTTGGGTCACCTGACTTAAAAGGGGGACTGATTGATTTAAAACCAAGGCAGCTGACTTAAAGCCTGCATCCCTCAGCTGCAGGACGAGACCAGCTTTGGCGGTGCACGGGTTCGCTCCAAGCCAGCACTGCTGTTCAGGAAGAGCTTCCAGTAGCGCCATAGTGCAGGGGGACTTGGTCCGTTGTCTTGCCCCTGCCCTCAGAGGGGGGCCACCTGCTCTTCTGGAGAATCAGGGAGGGGGAAGTGCAGAGTCCCAGCTGGAGTTGCGGCACCTCTTGTCTGATGGCAGGGAAAGGGGGGCGGGGCTGTGTGGTGTCCTGGGGCTGGACTCACCAGGTCGACTCAGCCTCTCAGTCTCCTAACCTCCCCCCCCACCAACCCCACAAGAGTTTCCAATAATATGTAATTGCGCCTTAGGTTCTCGGTCTTCAAACTCATACCCAGGCTCCCAGGTTCCTTGATTCAGCCAATTCCCCTGTGCTCTTTCTTCTATTAGATACAGTCCCAGAGGGAGGGGCTGGGGGATGAGACTGGAGGGATACCGGCAGCACTGGCCTCAGCTGACTAAAGAGATCCGGGGCCTGCGCTATCACACATGTGCGAGGACCCTTAAGGCGGGATCGAGGGGGCCAGCTAGAGGCAGTGTTTGCTGCCTCAAGTGAGTATGGATCACCGTCGGGTGGGGAGCAGCCTGACCCCTGAGAAGTACTGTTAGGAGGATGTGTTCCTCCCTCGGCTTCAAGGACGTGGGTGGGCTTCAGGGCTCCAGTTCCACTCCAGGCCTCCAGGTCTGACTGCACCGCAGCGGCCTTGCAGACCTGCCTTCCTGTCCCAGAACTTGCCAGGCTCCAGGAAGAATCCAGACTGCAGAGATGGTGCCTGAGCACTCCAGCTTAAGAAGTGCTGTCCCCGGGGACCCCACAGTGGAGGGAGGAAGGGTGAAGGGAGTGGGGGTGTTGGGTACTGAGGGGTGGCTGCCCTGGGAGATGTTGAGAGAGAGATATCGCCCCCCACAGCCGTTGCCCCTGCAACTGACCCACTGATGTCATAGGATCTCAGGGCCTTTTAGTCAGAGATGCCTCTGCTTCTTTACTCCTGTGTTCAAAACTATGCAAAACCAACTCTTCATCCTCTTGCTGCCATGCCAGGACTTTTAAAGCACTGTTCTTTTGAAGCACTCGTTCCCTAAACTGCAGTTTGGAGCTGTCGCAGCTATTTAAAAGTGTTCTCCTTAATCTGAGACTAAATCCTACTCTTTTGGGAAAACGGCCTTCACTTCATTGGAGATCGTCTTTTCTGCCCATTCCTTCCTTCTACTGCCCTCTTAAGAACCCCTGTGCTCAAAGAGCTTGGTGATTTATTTTTTGCTTGATGTCAAAAAGAAACCTTCCCCATGCACCCTAAAAAGCTTTCCTGGATCATAGTTGTTTCACAACCATGACAGTGTTTTGCAGTTAGTATACACTGGGTAGACTGCCTAGCAATCCCTCCAAGAGCGAGAGGTGAGCAACACCTTTACTTATTTGATTGGATGCCCTTCAAGTTTAGGAAGGTACCATTCTTATGACCCAGCAGATAAGACACAGCCCTGGATGGCTGTGGCTGTGATTAGATAACTTCTGATGATTTTATTTCCCTTACTGAGCTGCTGCTTCTAGGTTCAATTCATTTTATTACCTGTCCATTTTTAAAGAAAGACTGACAGAGTCACTGGAATAGGTCAGGAGTCTGAGCTCAGGGTTGGTCAAAGGTACTCACAGGGAGGAAGGTGGATAAAAATAGGTGGGTAAAATAGGAGGGTTGGCAAGTACAGCCAGGACACCCGTGTTCATCGTGCATACTAATAAAGGCCAGAATCTCCTCATTTATCTCTGGTGGGAAGTTCTGATGGTTTCACAGGATCAAACTCAAATCATATTCAAACTAGGGGATTTCCCTGAGCATAAAAGGAAGTATCCATCCCTAGCAGGAGTCGCTAAAGAAGAATAAAGACGTAGATGTAGAGAACGGACTTGAGGACACAGGGAGGGGAAAGGGTAAGCTGGGATGAAGTGAGAGAGTGGCATGGACATATATACACTACCAAAGGTGAAATAGATAGCTATTGGGAAGCAGCTGCATATAGCACAGGGAGATCAGCTCAGTGCTTTGTGACCAGCTAGAGGGGTGGGTTAGGGAAGGTGGGAGGGAGACACAAGAGGGAGAGGATATGGGAATATATGTATACGAATATTTGATTCACTTTGTTATACAGCAGAAGCTAACACAAAAAGGTAAAGCAATTATACTCCAATAAAGATGTTAACAAGAACAACAAAAAAAAAACCCCAAAATCTAAGTCAATCAAGCCAACGGAGACATTGTATGTGTTTACAGTTCAAGAAATCCACAAGAGAATCCTTTATTCTGTAGGCAATGAATGGTCCATTCGAAAAGAAAAAAACTTTCTAAAATGTTGTTTTTCCATTTATTGTTCAGAACATCCTTTTTATACCTCTGCATTTCTTACTATACAAAGCCAAGTCACGTGAGTTACAGGGAAGCAGCTGATTGATTTAAAGTTGGGTCATGTGATTTAAAAACCAGTGGCAGTTGATTGATTTAAATCCTGGTCATATGACATGAGAAGGGGGTGCTAAAAACTGCTTTTTCGTCTCTGGCTCAGAATATCATATTTACCTTGGTTTTTCTTATGATTTAGAAAACTTGAGCTGTCTCTCCTTGGAATCATCAGGAGAAAAATACAGTATTTCAGGTTCATTCTTGAAACCAACTTCTCACGGTTAAGGTGTATTGGCTAAAAGATCTTCCTTCTTCAAGAGATTCCAAACCTCTGTAAGACACTTCATTGTAATTGGAGAAAAAAGAAGAATGAATTCAGGCCAGCAGCTGCAGGAGGCCAAGGCAGCCCCCAGGATTAGGGAAGGAGGAGGAGGAAGGGCTGAGAGTTGGCTTTAGAGCAGACAACCTCCAGAGGGCGCTGAAGCACCGGCAGAGCCCACCTGCCACTCCCAGTTTGGCACTCCAGGGTCAGATTTGGGTTTGGAGATGGGGTTGCTGTAACCCCAAGGAGGTGAGCAGAGAGGAGGAGTTGATTACCGGTCTCCTCTGACTCTGTGACCCAAATTGCCTGGCTTCACAGGGGGGACAGAGTTTTGCTTTCAGCAACTGATGGGACACTTCCAGGCTGGTCGGGTTGCCCAGTGGTCTGACAGCCTGACAGACTGACTGCGGTGTGACCGCCCTTTGTTTCTCCAGAATCTGTACCTCAGGAGGTGCATGGGTGCGGGAGCCCATTCACCGCCCCTTCCCCCAAGGGGGATGGCACCTTCCCTGGCTGTACCCTATGATCACCAGGTACTTGAAATGAATGCAAGTTTTTTGACTTCAAGGAAAAGCTCACATAACTGCTTCTTCCTCATAATGTGTGGGATTTACTATAATGGAAGGACAGTATAAAGAACAAGTAGAAAACTCACCTGTTGGTCTCCATGTAGGAGTTTATTTTGCATGAATCCCTCCTACATGAGTAGATAACAGAGGTTTATTTTTGTTCCCGTGTGTGTAGTTGTGGCAGAGGATGTAGGTATGGTGATTTGAAGCCCTCAAAGAAATATTCTCAGAACTCTCAAGACTTCTCTTGATTGGAACCGAAAGAGACCTGGAAAAGGAGGAAAAGAAAAGGAGGAGGGAGAAAAAATGACTGTTTCTCAGTAAATTCACCTTCCTGGTTGATTGTTCTCTCTTCTCATTTCTTTTAACTTCCATGTATGTCTAATGGAATAATGTAGAAAGGCTGATTTTTATGCTTTAAAAGATTTTACATCACAAAGAAACTAGAAGTGGCTAACAGAACTTATTCAAATCAATTTTACATAGAGACTTTGATATTAAATTTGTATACTAAAATGGGTTTATCCAAATTTTCTCTTTCTTTTTGAGTGAATATTTGTAACATATTTTTGTAGATAATAATTTATCCTAGATGTACAAAATTGTGAGAATGGGTACCATTTTATACAACTTAAATGATTTCTTTTAAATGAATAGATTGTACACTTTAAATGCCAATGTTGTGTCTTACATGTTGTGTTTTAATTCCTTGATTTCCAAAACTTGTGTTTATTTAATTGATTTCAATCTAATAATCTGTGTCTCCCCTTTATTGTTTCTTACTTTATATTTTATTGATCTATAGTTAATTTACATTATTATATTAGTTTCAGAGGTACAACAGTGATTCATAAATGTTTAGGTTCTTCTCCATTTATAGTTATTATAAAAGAGTGGCTATATTCCCCATGCTATACAGTACACCACTGTAGATTATTGATTTTATACATAGTGGATTGTACCTCAAAATCTCCTACTACTATTTTGCTCCTCCACCCTATCTCTCCCTGCTGGTAACCACTAGTCTGTTTTTTAATCTGTGAGTCTGTTTTTCTGTTGTTGTTGTTGTATTCAATTTTTCAGATGCCACGTGTAAGTGATAACATACCATGCTTGTTTTCTCATAACATACCATGCTTGTTTTCTCTACGGCTTATTTTACTAAGCATAATACCCTCCAAGTCCATCCATGTTCTTGCAAATGGCAAAATTTCATTTTTTGCTGAAGTCATCATAAAAAAATCTTTTTTATCCACTAAGCTATTGATGAACACTTAGTTTGACTCTATATCTTGGCTATGGCAAATAACACTGTTATGAACATTGGGGTGCAGTTAGTTTTTTGAAATAGTGTTTTTGTTTTCTTCTGATATACCCAAGAGTGAAACTGCTGGATATTATGGTAGTTCTATTTTTAGTTTTTTGTGGAACCTCCATTCTGCTTTCCACAGTAGCTGCACTAATTCACATTCACATCAAGAGTGTACAAGAGTTTCCCTTTCTCCACATCCTCACTAACCTTTGTCATTTGTGATCTTTTTGATGACAGCCATTCTGGCAAGACTGAGGTGATATATCTCATAGTTTTGATTTGCATTTTACTGCCGATTAGCTATGTTTAGCATCTTTGTGAGTTCTGGCTGTCTATCTGTACTTTTTCCTTGGAAAAATGTCTATTTAGGTCTTCTCATTTTTTAAAAAAAAAGATTTTGGGTGTTTTTCTGATATTGAGTTGTATGTGCTGTTTCTGTAGTTTAGATATGAACCCTTGCTTAGTCATCTTTTTGGTGTTAACCTCTTATCATGTGCAAATATTGTCTCTCCTTCAGCAGGTTGTCTTTTCATTTTGTCTTTGGTTTCCTTTGCTGTGCAAAATCTTTTAAGTTTAGTGAAGTCCCATTTGTTTATTTTTGCTTTTGTTTCATTTGCCTTAGTAGACTGAACCTAAAACTGTTGCTATCATTTATGTTGAAGAATGTTGTATATTTTCCTCTAGGGGTTTTATGTTTTCTGGTCCTACATTTAGGTGTTTATTCAGTTTTGCATTTATTTTATATATGGTGTGCTAAAATAATCTAATTTTATTCTTTTCCATGGAGCTGACCAGTTTTCCTAGTACCACTTATTGAAGAGACAGTTTTTTCTCCATATTGCCTGCTTTGTCATAAGTCAATTAAATATAAGTGTGTGGGCTTATTTCTGGGATCTCTGTTCTCTTCCAGTGATCTTTGTGTCTGTTTTTGCTCTGGTACGATTCTCTCTGATTACTGTCACTTTGCAGTATAGTCTGAAGTCAAGGTGCGTGATGCCTCCAGCTGTGTTCTTTCTCAAGATTGTTTGGCTATTTGGGGTCTTTGTGTTTCTATACAAATTTTAAAATTACTTTTTCAAGTTCTGTGCAAATGCTTTGGTATTCTGATAGGGATTGCATTAAATCTGTAGATTGTCTTTGGTAGTATGGTTATTTTAAGAGTATTAATTCTTCCAGTCTATGCACATGCTATGTTTTTCCATCTTTTTGTGTTGCCTTCAACTTCTTTCACCAATGGCTGATAGATTTCTGAGCACACGTCTTTTACCTGCTTAGGTGTGTTTATTCCTAAGTATCTTATTCTTTTTGATGTGATTGCATATGGTATAGTTTTCTTAATTTTTCTTTCTGACAGCTTTGGGTTTTGCTTTTTCTTCTTTCTCTAATTCCTTCAGGTGTAATGTTAGGTTGTTTATTTGATATTTTTCTTGTTTCCTAAGAATAAGCTTGTGTTACTATAACTTCCCTCGTGAACTGCGTTGGCTGTGTCCCATAGATTTTGGATCATTGTGTGTTCATTTTCATTTGTCTTGGGTATTTTTGGAATCCCTCTTTAATTTCTTCAGTGTTCCTTTCTTCCCCTTTTATTCCCTTCATCTGTGACGTGAGGACTATCTTTAATATTATGTTTGGATTTCTTTCAGTTTTGTGTGAGTGTGTATGTGTGTGATTATTTAAGTTGCTGAGCTCTTAATTTCACATGGACACTACCAACCCTGCATTGTTACTCTGCTCCCCCACAGTTATGGAATTTGACCTTATATTTTACATCTACTTGTTTTGTGTGTCCCTTAACTTCTTATTGTGAATATAGATGATTTTATTACTGTTTTCTTTCATCCTTCCTATTAGCTGTGTACATGGTTGATTTAGTACCTTTGTTGAATATTTGCCTTAACCAATGAGCTTTTTCCTTTAGTAAGTTTCCTTTCCTAATTTTTATGTTTCAGTCGTGGCCTTTTCTTTTTCACTTAGAAAAGCCCCTTTAAGATTTCTCATAAAGCTGGTTTGGCGATGCTGAGCTCTTTTAGTTTTGCTTCTCTGTAAAACTTTATATCTCTCCATCAAATCTGAAGGAGAGCCTTGCTGGGTAGAGTATTTTTGGTTATCGGCTTTTCCCTTTCATGACTTTAAATATACCATGCCACTCCCTTCTGGCATGCAGAGGTTATCCTGAAAAGTCAGCTGGTAACTTTACGCAACTTCCCATGTTTGTAACTTGTTGCTTTTCCTTTGCTCCTTTTAATAGTGTCTTTTTATCTTTATTTTTTTGCCATTTTAATTACAGTGAGTCTTGGTGTGGTCCTCTTTGGGTTGATCCTGTTTTGGCCTTACTGTGTTTACTGGACTTGGATGTCTGTTTTCTTTCCCAGGTTAGGGAAGTTTTCAGCTCGTATGTCTTCAGGTATGTTCTACACTGCTTTCTCTTCCCTTTTTGCTTCTGGGACCAGTATAATGCAAATATTAGTACACTTGATGTTGTTTCACAAGTCTGTTCAACTTTCCTCATGTCATTTTAATCTATTGTTTTACCGTTCATCTTCAGTGATTGCCAGTACTCTGTCCTTCAGTTTTCTGATTCATTCCTCTGTATCATTTAGTCTACAGTAGTTTCCTATTAGTGAATTTTTCATTTCAGTTATTGCATTCCTCATCTCTGTTTTGTTGTTCTTTAATGGTCTAACTCTTTTTGAAAAACTTCTAACTTCTTGCTCTGGTCGTCCATTCTTCTCCTGAGTTCTTTGATCAATTTTACCATCATTACCTTGAACTCTTTCTTGAGTAGATTGGCTATCTCCACTTCACTTAGATCTTCTTCTGAGTTCTTATCTTGTTCCTTCATTTGGATCGTGTTTCTGTGTCACCTCATTTTTCTTAACTTGCTGTTTTTATTGCTATGTATGTAGTAGATTCGTTACATTTCGTGACCTTGAGGAAGTGGCCTTTTGTAGGAGAGGTCCTATGTGTCCCAGCAGCCCAGTGTCCCCTGGTCACTAGAATTATATGTTCTAGGTGTACCCCCTATGTGGGCTGCTTGGGCTCTTCTGTTGTGGTGGGCTGACTACTGTGGGTGGTCTGGTAGGCTTGGCTGTCCCCAGACTGCTTGTTTGCCAGGCTCTGCCTTGTATGGAGGCTGTCTGTGCTGCTTGGTGAGACTAAATCATAAGGCAGCTGGCTGCACAACTCTGGGGGACACCAAATCTAGTTCACTTATGGGTAGAACTGCAGTCCAGGTGATATCAGGGCTAGTGCCCAGTCACTGGTCCTGGGGCTATGCTGGCTACTGGGAGGAAGAGACAGGTCCTGAGTTCTGGCTGCAGGGCCCAGGAGTCACAGAGTTGGTGTTGGATCACTGTTCCTGACACAGCTATCTGCAGGGTCTGGGGTATCCCTAATCTTGTGTTGGCATTCTGATGGGCAGGGTCAGGACCCAGCTGAGTCCATGGCTGCTTCTGGCCTGCAAGTGAGTGTTCTGGTCACACAGGCTGCTGGGCTGTGGTATTCCTGGAGCTGGTGTGTGCCTGTTGGTGTATGAGGCTGATCCCAATGCTAGAGCAGGTTTGCTGTTGGGTAGGTCCAAGCTCCATCCAGTCCCTGTGCAGTTATCACCTGCCGATGGTGAGGCTGACTCCAAGGCCAGAGTAGGCCCACTTGTCAGAGGGGCCAGGGACTCTGGGGCTGGTGCCTGTCCACTGAGGTGTGGAGGCTGGTCCTGGGGCTTTTGGTGGCTGGGCCCATACCCAGGGGCGGCTGTGCATTGAGAGGGTCTGAAGGCAGCCTGTTTGCTGGTGGGTGGGGCTATGCCCCTGCTCAGTTAGTTGCTTGGCCTGCAGCATCCTAGTACTTGTGTCTCTAGTCTGGTGGAAATGGGTAGGGCTAGGTCCTGAGGCTAAAAAGATAGAGGGAGGATTCTGAAATTATGCTTGCTGGTACCAGTGTCCACGAGGTAGAAGGAGCTCCCCCGAATGGCTGCTGCCAGTGTCTCTGTCCCTGAGGCTGTGCTGTAGTTGCCTCTTGCCTGTCTGGGAGACTCTCCAAGATCAGGAGGTAGGTGTGACCCGGGATCCTTTCAAATGACTGCTTCTGTTCTGATTCTCGGATCATGTGGGATTTTGTGAGCATCTTTTAAGAGTGGAATCTCTATTTCCCACAACCCTCTGGCTCTCTGGAAAATAAGCACTACTGGTCTTCAAAGCCCAACTTTCTAGGAACTCTTCTTTCCAGAACAGGATCCCTGGGCTTGGGAGCCTGATGTTGGGTTCATACCCCTTGCTACCTGGGAGCACCTCTGAAATTGTAATTATTCTCCCATTTGTGGGCCACCCACCTGGTGGTATGGGTCTTGACTCTATTGAGATTTTGCCCTTCCTTCCTGTCTTGTCGAGGTGACTTCCTTATGTCTTTTTTTTTTTTTTTAGATTTATTTTTTTTTTCAACATCTTTATTGAAGTATAATTGCTTTACAATGGTGTGCTAGCTTCTGCTTTACAACAAAGTGAATCAGTTACACATTCCTTATGTCTTTAAATGTAAAACATCTTTTACGGTAGGTCCCGGACTTTTTCATCAATTGCTGTTCTGTAAACTCTTGTGACTTTGGTGTGCCCATGAGAGGCATCAAGCTCTGGGACTTTGAATGCTATCATCTTGGACAATCTGTCCACTTCATTCTTAAATCATATTATTTAAGTTTTCTTAGTATCTTATTTGATTAGCGACAGTTTGAAATTTATTATCACTCATGTTTACTTCGCCTGTTTAAAAAAATTGAATAGTGCATTCATTCATTTTGAAATGAAGGTAGTGACCTGTGAATTTCCATACCTCAAAAATCAAGGATAGGACAAAAGCCTTTTCTTCCTGTGTTACACTCAAACTCTGCACCCCACCCCAGCCTAGGGATTAACCTCTTGTACCCATGTTCACTTTCTGTTTTGGGACCGTTAACCATCATTGCATCTGTATGTGTGTTGATAAAGTGAACTCTAGTCTTTCCAGTTTTTGAGTTTTGTTTTTCGGTTTAGGGAACAGTCCTACTATGAATGTACATTTACTGGTCTGCTGAAGTTCATATATAAACCTGTCAAGCACATTACCAGAATTGGAATTGCTTGTATATACACTTTGATAAATTTTAGAGACAATGGTAGAACAGAAGTAAATTGTATTTCAAATCCCACAATATTTTCACACCATGAAAACCCTTCCCTGTTTACTATATTTGTGTGTAGTTTATCTTTATGCCCATACTATATTTCCCAGAGATGGGTAAGTGTTATGTTTCTTGCTAGCATATTTACCGTATTGTTCAAAGTCAGGCGTTTAGTGGTTTTAGCATGATCCTATTTTCATGAACTCGCAAATACAAGATCTTCTCTCACACTGTCTTTTACTCCCTGCTGTTTTATATTGCCCTCCTAATTCTCAGTCCTGGTCTTTCTTTATGTTCTTCATCAACCTGGATAGGTTATACTATTTTCTCCCTTATTCAAGACCAGTAGAATAGAATAGAACACCCAGAAATAAACCCTGATATATGGCCAAATGATTTTTGACAAGTTGCCAAGACTTTTCAAAGTAGAAAGGATAGTATTTTCAACATTGGTGCTGGGAAGTCATGTTGTCAACATGCAAAAGTAGGAAGATGGACCCTTACCTAACATCATATGCAAAAATTAATGAAAACGTATCAAGAAACTAAATATAAGACCTAATAAAATAAAAAGTCTTAGAAGAAGACACAAGACAAGGACTTCATGACATTGGATTTGGCAGCGTTTTCCTCCATATGAAACGAAGGAACAACAAAGGTACAGCTAACAAAAAAATTAACAATTTGCAGTACATAATTTTAAAAAAAATGTGTATCAAAGAAATGTAAACAGAATAAAATGGCAACCCACAAGATGGGAGAAAATATTTGAAAGTCATGTATCTGACACGAGATTTCTATTCAGAATATACAGAGAACTCCTACACCTCAACAAAAAGCAAACACCCTGATTCAAAAATGGATAAAAGACTTGAATAGATGGTTCTTCAAAAAGATGTACAAATGACTAAGCACTTGAATAGATGCTCCATATCACTAAATGCATGTTTATATACTTGTGTGCATGCATACACACACAAGCACACACACACATACACAAGCAGAAAACAAGTATTGGTGAGGATGTGAGGGAGTTGGAACCATTGTGCTATGTCAGTGGGAATGTAGAATGATACAGCTGTTTTGCAAAAGAGTATGGCAATTTTTCAGATGTTGAAAAATAGAATTACTACATGATCCAGGAATTTTACTATGAGGTATACCCAAAGGAATTGAAATCAGGGTCTTAAAGAAATATTTGTACTCCAGTGTTTAGAGCAGTAATAATCAGAGTAGCTAAAATATGAAAGCAATCTAAGTGTTCATCCACTAGTTGCTGGATAAGCAAAGTGTGGTATACCCATATAATACAATATTATTCAGCCTTAAGAAGGAAAAGATCTAGGAATATGCTACAACATGGATGAATCTTGAGGAAATTTAGCTACCAAAAATGCCATTTTTGTGACTTTTAGTGAGTCATAACAATACAACTACTTATTTCAATTATATGGGGTACTTAGTGTAGTTAAAACCATAGAAATTGGGAGGGTAATGATGCTTTTCAGGTGGTTATGGAACAAAAAGGAAAGTTATGTTTAAAGGATACAGAGTTACAGTTTTAAAACGTAGAAAAGAATTAGAAAGATAAATGGTGATGTTGATCGCCCAATAATATGAATGTATTTAATATCACTGAACGGTGCACTTTATAATAATTAAGATGTTATATTTTATGTTATTTGATTTTACCAACATACACAATTGGGAAAGAATGTAATATCAGGAAAGGGAGTGGACCTGGGATAGAGCAGAGAGTAATCAGAAGGGTGAGACACTGCATATGTTGAAGAAGAAGAGCTGAGAGTCTTCATTGGCCAGAAGAGTCTTTATAAAAAAAAATTACTCTGAGGGTGTATTAAATAGATATCTATGGGTGCACTGCTATCTCCCATGGGTTATCTTAAAGAGTCTTTAATAAAGTCCATAAGGCTTGCTGAGGCTTTTTTAAAAACTGGATTCCCTAGGAGATAATTAGAGGGTGGTACTTAAGTCTATGTCTAGGTTGACAGATTTTGCAGGGAAGACGAACCTGAGAAGAGTGGCGGTCTTAAGAGTGTAAGTACATGGATATTAGAAAAAAAAATAATAAAGGGAATTAGGAAAACTTTGGACTTCGAAGGTCATGTATTATTACTGAATCAGACCTGATGTTCCTAAGGAGTTATATACACAGTTGCTATTTGGATTACTTGTTGATTAAGATAAGTGGAAAAACTAGAGTCGTTTCCAAGTGTAGGTAAGATATAATGAGAGGATGGAGGTGGAAAGTAGGGAGACCCAGAGAGAAGTGGGAAGGTCATATTGGGCCAAGATGGTGGTAATATCCAGCAGAACAGATGGTAGGGCAGACTATGGATTCATCTTTTTTATTTCGGCTCCCCACCACATCCTTAATCATTCTTTGGGAATATTTCATGGCTCTGTGATGCAGGTACAGAATTCGAGTGAGGAGACTACACCCTCAGTGTCCAGCTGTCTGAGTCCTCAGTGTGCTTCAAATGATGGAGAACTATTGCTTCTTTATGAGAAGAGTTAGTACCTCGTAGCTAAGCTTAAGCTGGAGCTTATGCAATATTGATTCCATTTTACATATACTGTTGGCATGGAGGTTCCTCCTCCTCTTTTCTTGAACATTATGAAATGAATCTATATTTCTCAACATTTGGGTATATCAGGCAAATACATTAAGTAAAGGAATCTTATACAGTGCTCCCTGCATAGTTTGCTCCTTCTTGTTTCTCTTTTACCTTTACTAAATTAGCACAGGGAGAGACCTTGAAATGTTCTAATCAGGAGAGATTAGAACATCATATTTCTAGAGAGGTTGGTTGGACAGAGCAGGGGTCCCAGTGAAAATCAAAGCTTCTGTTTCTACTTGGAAGTGTACCTGTATAGAGTAGAGGGCTCCAGGAAATATCCTAGAATATTCCAATGTCCCTGCAGGAGATCATTAAGAGAGGTAGGATCTGGTACCAGATCAGTGTACTATGACATATTTGTCAGTCATCTGATGTGAGATTCTCAGAGCCAATCCCATATGGTAGGGCTGAGTGCAGAGTGATAAAGAACCTGTGAAAGCCTTTGATTGCATGTTAAAGATGAAGCTCTGATTTCGGGGAGAATTTTCTTACCTGACTGAATGTCACCCTTCTGTGGGGATGAGATTCTGTGCTTTTCCTCCGTTGATGACCACTGACTGAAAATCATTAGAGAATCATGTCTAGAAAGCATTCTTTATTTAATTTCTTAAAGAAGAAAACATAGAAAACATTTTTATCCACTTTCAAATTGAGGATCAAGGGGAATGACATCAGTGAAAATGTCAGAGTAGGGAGCTCTGGCTTGTGTCCATCCCCAGAAACACTGACATACGTGGTAAAACCTGTCAAAATGATCTTATCCACACATGTAAGTTTTCTTTTCTTTTCGCCCTGTAGATTTATCTTTCATTGAAACTTTACTTACTACAGGATGTGGAGAATAAACAGGGAAGTAGAAACTGTATTTCCTGATGAGAGAATCACTAAGTCACATTAGCTGTTCTGAGCTATGTCTTACTCACCTTGACTGTAATTAAAACAAACAAATAAACAAAACACTTTTTTTTTTTAGTCAGTTCTGACATTTCCTCGTTAAAGACATGGTAACAGATACAGACTTAGATTTATCAGAATTGAGCAAAATTTTGATTGTACCTATGTTGAATGTATGAGCAAGACCTGCTACAAAACTTCATTATACTTATTGCCACAACTGACAAATTCCCTTTTTCCACTCCTGATATGTTGCATGTAAGGAATGCATAGGTCACTAACCCCAGCTGGTCACAGGTAAACTCTGCCACATGGATTACTGCATGTTTTCCTGCTGGAAGACCATACATTCTCGAGTATCATGCCTGCAAAGTATCTGGGCTCTTCTTTTTTCTGGATAAAGTTTAGATAATCACCTAATTTTATGAGAAATATATAAATTGTATCTGCATATTCTTCAGGTTTTTATTTATCCATTCTCTTTCAAGTCCTAAGTGCAAATATTAAAGTGATTTCCAAGAGGGTGGTAAATAAGACAGCTATGTTTATGCTCCAAAATTAACAATAAATCATAATACAATTGTAAATGCATTAATGTGTGATTAATATGTAGATACTTATGTAAATGCAATTTTAGTAATGCTTTGTGGAGAGCTTCAGAATCTAGGTATTAAAAAAGAAGAAGAAGAAGGAGTTCTTGAAACTCTGAGGGAATTATAGAGAAGTCTTTGTGTCTATAAATATCACTCTGAAATAATGCATTTTCTCAGAAATAGACTAGGCATAAAATTGTAGGAAAAAACTTCATGAAATGAAAGAGCATGTGAGATGGCCATACAAGAAAAAGAAGATTCTCAGAGAATAATGAACAGTGTGGAGTTCAGCAGAAGGGTCATACAGATTCAGAGAGTAAAACTTTGTAGAGCCTACTTGTGAGTTCCTCATATTTCATCTTTGGAGACACGGTAGTCATTGGAAATATGATGTTATAAGATGACGTTAACATACTTAAACACTTTCATTTAGAAATGACCACTTAGAACCAGAATAAATGAAAGAGAAGACAAAATTATGTTTTTGTTGATTTTTAAAGACCTCAGGTGAGTGCTGATAATTTAAAAATACATGATGTCTTTCACTGCAAAGTAAAGGAGCAGTTACAGTGGAGGATTACTGGACTGAATGTCAATATCATGACATAGTATGAGTGTGTTTCGTGTTTGGTAATTGCAATCATTATTGCTTTTGTTGTGGTCATCCATTTACAATGCTTGGTGTCAGTTGATTTATCTCTTGTAAAAATAAAATACAGTGTGTGTGTGTAAAAAAAATACATGATGTCTTGACTAAAGCTGTATGGACTTTGAGATCTGGAAAAAAAAGCATTTCTTTTCTGTAATGCTAGGATGCTAATTGGACATTTTTGCAAGAAAGAGATTTCAGGATGCAAATCTCGTGTCTCTAAGGTGGGAAGTCAGTTCATGGCGGAACATTATATTAAACTTGTGTGAGTGGAGAAATATTTCTTTGGAAGGAAGAGGTCGGTCACGAATCCCTTTTCAATAAAGTTAGTGGTTTATAGTATACCGAATGAGCAAAATGGCTATTTCTGAACTTTAGAAAGAATTAATATAGTTTTTCTGCATTTATATTATGAAGCTGATGTAAAGTATCAAAAATTCTTTATTTTGAAAAACAATGTAATCAATTTGACATAATTCATATATATTGAACCTGTGGTACACACACACAATAAAACTTACATTCCCAAATTTTTTTGCACTAAAGAAATATCTTCAAGTGTAGTTGATTTACAATGCTGTGGGTTTTTCAAATACATGTTTATTGGAGTATAATTGCTTTATAACATTGTATTAGTTTCTGCTTTACAACAAAGTGGATCAGCTATATGTATACATATATTCCCGATACCCCCCCCTCTTGAGCCTCCCTCCCACACTCCCTATCCCACCCCTCTGGGGGACATAAAGCACCGAGTTGATCTCCCTGTACTATGCGGCAGCTTACCACTAGCTATTTTACATTTGGTAGTGTATATATGTCAGTGCTACTCTCTCACTACGTCCCTGTCTCCCCTTCCCCCCTGTGTCCTTAAGTCCGTTCTCTACATCTGTGTCTTTATTCCTGCCCTGTCACTAGGTTCGTCAGTACCATTTTTCTAGATGCCATATATATGTGTTAGCGTACGGTATTTGTTTTTCTCTTTCTGACATACTTCACTCTGTATGACAGACTCTAGGTCCAGCCACCTCACTACAAATAACTCAATTTTGTTCGTTTTTATGGCTGAGTAGTACTCCATTGTGTATATGTGCCACGTCTTCTTTATATATTCATCTGTCGATGGACATTTAGGTTGCGTCTATGTCCTGGCTATTGTAAATAGTGCTACAGTGAACATTGTGGTACATGTATCTTTTTGAATTATAGTTTTCTCCGGGTATATGCCCAGTAGTGGAATTGCTGGGTCATATGGTAGTTCTATTTTTAGCTTTTAAGGAACCTCCATACTGTTCTCCATAATGGCTGTATCCGTTTACATTCCCACCAACAGTGCAGGAGGGTTTCCTTTTCTCCACACCCTATCCAGCCTTTATGCATTGTTTTATTAATTTCTTTTTTTTAAACTTTTTTTAAAATTTTTATATTTATTTTTGGCTGTGTTGGGTCTTCGTTTCTGTGCGAGGGCTTTCTCTAGATGCGGCAAGTGGGGGCCACTCTTCATCGCGGTGCGCGGGCCTCTTCACTATCGTGGCCTCTCTTGTTGCGGAGCACAGGCTCCAGACGCGCAGGCTCAGTAGTTGTGGCTCACGGGCCTAGCTGCTCCGCGGCATGTGGGATCTTCCCAGACCAGGGCTTGAACCTGTGTCCCCTGCATTGGCAGGCAGATTCTCAACCACTGCGCCACTAGGGAAGCCCTCCTTCATTTTTTTTTCATTTATTTCTGATTTCATCTTTATGATTTCTTTCCTTCTGCTAACTTTGGGTTTTTTTTACTATTCTTTCTTTAATTGCTTTAGGTGTAAGTTTAGGTCGTTTATTTGAGTTTTTTCTTTTTTCTTGAGGTAGGATTGTATTGCTATAAACTTCCCTCTTAGAACTGCTTTTGCTGCATCCCTTAGATTTTGGGTCATTGTGTTTTCATTGTCAGTTGTTTCTAGGTAATTTTTTATTTCCTCTTTGATTTCTTCAGTGATCTCTTGGTTATTAAGTAGTGTATTGTTTAGCGTCCATGTGTTTGTATTTTTTTTACAAATTTTTTCCTGTAATTCATATCTAGTCTGATAGTGTTGTGGTCGGAAAAGATACATGATACGATTTCAATTTTCTTAAATTTACCAAGGCTTGATTTGTGACCCAAGATAAAATCTATCCTGGAGGATGTTCCATGAGCACTTGAGAAGAAAGTGTATTCTGTTGTTTTTGGATGGAATGTCATATAAATATCAATTAAGTCCATCTTGTTTAATGTATCATTTAAAGATTGTGTTTCCTTATTTATTTTCCTTTTGGATGAATTGTCCATTGGTGAAACGGGGTGTTAAAGTCCCCCACTATGATTGTGTTACTGTCAATTTCCGCTTTTGTGGCTGTTAGCATTTGCCTTATGTATTGAGGTGCTCCTATGTTGGGTGCATAAATATTTACAATTGTTATATCTTCTTTTGTAGATTGATCCCTTCATCATTATGTAGTGTTCTTCTTTGTTTCTTGTAATAGTCTTTGTTTTAAAGTCTATTTTGTCTGATATGAAAATTGCTACTCCAACTCTCTTTTGATTTCCATTTGCATGGAATATGTTTTTCCATCAACACACTTTCAGTCTGTATGTGTCCCTAGGTCTGAAGTGGGTCTCTTGTAGACAGCATATATACGGGTCTTGTTTTTGTGTCCAGTCAGCCAGTCTATGTCTTTTGGTTGGAGTATTTAATCCATTTCATTTAAGGTAATTATCGATATATATGTTCCTATTCCCATTTTCTTAAATGTTTTGGGTTTGTTATTGTAGGTGTTTTCCTTCTCTTGTGTTTCTTGCCTAGAGAAGTTCCTTTAGCGTTTGTTGTAAAGCTGGTTTGGTGGTGCTGAACTCTCTCAGCTTTTGCTTGTCTGTAAAGGTTTTAATTTCTCCGTCAAATCTGAATGAGATCGTTGCTGGGTAGAGTAATCTTGGTTGTAGGTTTTTTCCCTTTCAACACTTTAAATATGCACAAAGATGCACAAAGTGTATGCTCAGCAGTTCCTCAGAGTCGACAGCCTTTCTATTGTGATCTATTTATGATTTATTTCTTAAATGACTAATGAGGCTTAGTCAGATTTTTCTGACAGCTTTGGGTCTTCAGCTTTCTGCTTTCATCATTTGTCCTTAATAGCAAAATCTAGATTTAAAGTGTTTTAGTTTTCTATTCACTTATACACAGTTATATAGATAAAAGATGTCAACATCCCATACAAATGCACCCTTCCCTACTTCTACCTCTCAATATTTTGTGGAGACTTCTGTCTTTATGCAGAGAGTGTATTTGGAGGGGGTGGGGGGGAGGGGGTTCCCATGTTTAAAGAAAATTGCATTTAATATAAACCCAAATCAATACTTTATACCATTAGTACCACCAATATGCCACTCAGGCTGTCCTAAAAGCATCCCCAAAGCAGTTCCTGTGGGAAACAGAAAACAGGCTGCTTGCAGTTCATGAAGAACACCCCAATACTATTCCATTGTATTTTTTTTTTTTTGTAAATACAGAAACCTTTTAATTCTTTGCAAGGAAAATTTCCTGGATAATTCCATGAGTTTTTATAATCATAGAGACAATTTTATCCTTACTTATTCATTACCAAAAATAAAGACTATGGTTACAATGTATTCTCCATAGATGCAAACAATCTCATCTATTTTGACACCAAAAAAAGGCAGAAAGACAAAATACAAATTCCAAGGACAAAGATGAAAACAATATGATTTTCAAAGTTTTTTTTTTTTTGGTTTAATTTATTGTTTGTTTTTGTTTGTCTCACTCTTTGTATGTTTATCTTGCAAGAGCCTATAGAGGTGAGGGAAAATATCTGCAGGCTAATTTTAAACAACATGAGAGAGGTATTAAGTACTAAATACAACAAAATAAAAATGTATTTTTTATTTTAAAAAATAAAACTTTTAGTTTACTTATTAAACTAGGAAGAATATTCCTGAAACATGTGAGTTAAATTGGTCTGCAAAGCATTCATAAACGGAGAACATGTATCTCCTCTAACAAATACTTTAAACATTGTGTTCGCTACCAAAAGAGCTAATCAGGGTAGGGAAATTTTCAAGTCACAATCCCCTGCACAGACTAAATACAAGTTACTTTTTAACTTGAAGTCAGAAAAGTAAAATCTGTAAAAGTAAAAATATTGCCATTGTTCTCAGCAGTCTACTGATAAATCCGACAAGCTCTGAAAGTCTTTTCAATAAAATGAACCCTGATTTCATGGCAAGCTCCTTGCTTAGGTGGCAATTAACTTTTGAAACTGGGCTGCTCAATCTGTGGATAGAAGCAAACTGCATTGACAGAATTGCTCCTCTTCGAAAATCATCATCTTCAGGATGGAAGAAAGTCCAGCAATGACCTTCTTCAATGCAACACTGCCTGCAGAGTTGCTACTGCTGCTGCTGGTGGCTTGCGGGGCTCAGCCCCAGGCTGGCAGGGTGAGCACTGATCCTAGTGCACTGTGACCACGGGCTCTCCGTGCCCACTCTTGGTCCTGGAGCTGAGGCCACGCTGCATGAGAGGTCCCTGGGCAGTTGCAACTCTCAGTCAATAAGCCGGAAACAGGTTAAAGAGAAGACAAGACAGTAAAGGTCAAATAGATGCTATCCCAGATAAAATATCAAGGGCTTGTGGACTTGAGCTGGACACTATGTAAAAATGAGGTAACCAGATATCAATAACATTGAGAATTCAAGATGCTTGTAGCACAGCTGAAGACACAGCTTTTCACGTGTAGCTGCAGGAAGTTCTGCTTGGGAGCATTCTATTTAGGATTCACTTCTGAGCAGCACTCCTAGATAGTTCTCTTATTTGGTACATCTAAACTTCTGAATAATCTCAAAATGATGCCTCAAACACCTCCAAGGTTCTGTAGGTGCTTCCAAATCAAAGAAAGGTCTTGTCACGCCTGGTATTATTTTGGTGTTAGCCTATATTATATAACAATTATTTAAAAATTGGTAATCCATATTTGGGTTCAATGATAGCTCTATTAATCTTATTTTATTAACTAGAACATCTTATTCTCCCAATAGGATTAGTGGCTAGAGCTTATTGTACAACCAAAACCAAAATGGGGGCAATGGGTTCTTGGAATCTAATCACCCATGATGAAATATCCCACTGGCCGACTCTCTGATGCAAGATCACCAGGGCGTTTCAACGCAGCCTCAACTTTCATATGGTCAAGTCCTCATGATGGCCAGATATCCAAACGCTTAGATTTTTGTAGGACTCAGAATCCTTTTTCTCTTAGCTAGCCCTCTTCTTGCTCATTCTCTTTTACACGCATCTGTCCAACTTTGGTAGGCTGTTGAGTTCCAGTGGAAGAAATCCCATTCTGCCTCGTAGCCTCTCCCTTAGGGACTCAGAAAGGGAAGGTAGTGCAGTTCTTTCTGGCCATCTGCCTGGCATGGGACCCCAGGCTTCTTGGGGTAAGTTTGACTGGCAATTTTAAAGAATTCTTCCGCAGCATCGAGTGTAATGAGACAGTCCACAACAAAGAGATATCTCTCCGAAAGCTCCCAACTGGTTGGGAAAATATTGGTCTCTTCAGCCAGTCTCAACAATATCTCCCGAGCTCTCCTTGTGTTTTTAGAATCACTGATGGTGCTGAGTTTTGTCACTGACAACAAAGAGTCTGCTTCCTTTTGAAAACCTAAATCTTCTAAAATGCGTTTCCATCTATTTCTCACTTCCCTTCGAATCTGTCGCAGGGTGTAGATATCATAGTTGAGTTTTTGCCACTCTTCTGAATCTTTGGCCTGTTGATTACGAACAACGATCAAATTGTAGAGGATCCTGTCATCGTCTGCCTCTGTGTGGGACACATCGCGAGGCACGCTCCACAGATTCTTTTCATCTTCCCTCACCAGCGTGGCTCTGAAGGAAGAATATGGATTGTTATCAAGGGGCAACACAATCGATCCTTATTCCACTGCTGGCCTGTTCCACAGCTAAGGATTTGGTGAGGTTGTAAACACCTTCTCTGGCAGCTCCACTATGCCTAAAGATTCTATTTCCCAGTATCCCTTATAGGTAGGTATGACCATTTAACTGAGTTCTAGCTGATGACGAATGTCAGTGAATGTAATGGCGCCACTTTCAGATGGTGCTAGATGCAGGAGCTCGGTCGCGATGGCCTTTCCGATGCCCGTACCCCCGCCGGTGACGATGGCCACTTGGTGCTGCATCAAGCCTGCTGCCAGGCAGCTTTTGCCCTTGACCTAAGAACTCACGGCCACGGGACATTTGAGTGATGAAGTGTAGGCCAGGTTAAGTCACTGGGTCCACGCCACCTTTTAAATATGCCGGAGAGAGGGCTCACGTCCACGTGACCGCCCCCCATTGTATTTTATGTCAAAAAAAAGCATGATCTCTATCAATTTGAGACATCATGTTTTAGAAAATTTGGATATAAGATGCATTTTTTCCCTTTCCTAGCTAACCTAAATTAATAGCAAAAGTAATCATTTATTGAGCACCTACTGTGTTACACAAATTATTTTTAATCTTTATAACACACCTACAATGTAGGCATTATAATTGCCATTTTTAAAATGAGGAAATTGAAACTCAGAAATGCAATATAATCTGAGCAGAGTTACACAGCTATTGAATGGCAGAGCTAGTATTTAAACCTGTCTCGTCATGTTCCAAAGTCTATGTCTGTATTAAGATAGGAAGACTATAACTTTCTGATACTCAATACACCTAAAAAAGTGAAATTTAGAGAATGTGAAAATTCTCCCCATATCAGAAAACTAGTGTAATTTTTAAAAGAAGTATCATGAGCAGAATCAGGCAATTAAGTAAAAGTACTATTCAAGTACACAAATCACTGTGATCATTGGAGAACATGTTACTGTCACATGAAAGGCAATGAGAGAAGAATAGTATTTACAGCGGTGGGAGAAAATTTCTCTGTCTTTATGCTTCTTTGCCTTTTAAAATGTTAATCTCATAATGATAAAACTAAAGGAACAATAGGTTTTGTTTCCAAAAGCTGCTGCTAATAATGATATGTTCACTATACTATAGGCTGTCTAGGCCAGTGTGTTTGTGCATTACTTGTTTATTTATGTATATACTTAATTTTTAAAATAAGTCTTTTATTATAAATATGATATACCTTCGTTGCTACATATTCAAGCCATAGAGAAAGGCATAGAATCGTTTTTCGTTATATTCTTCCAGATTTTATTATTTTTTCACTTCCTTTTCCTTTCCTCCCTTTATTTGAGGTTGTTATTTATGGAAATGCTGGCCCAAAGCTTGAAGTTTCTAATGACTCTATTAAGCTTCTACCATCCCACTTCCTGCTTCCAAGTGGCAACCACTTTGAATTTTTCAACTTGATCTTTTGGTGTTTACCTCTGTATCTCCATGTAACATGTTTATACATGTTTCTACTTCCTGTATTTTCTCATTGAAATTACCTTTTGACTTCCCATTTTTGGAAGATGAGGATTTATATCTTTTCACAATCCCTTCTCAACCCCCACTACACACACACACACACACACACACACACAAACACACACACACACACCCTTTCAACTTGGTAAGAGTGAAATTTTGGTTTTGTTTTTTTAGGACTGAATCCAGTATACTATGATCACTTTTTCTTGTACATTTTGTTTAACTTTGAGCTAATATTTTCTCTCTTTCATATTCTATCAACTTTATATGTACTCTTCACTAATTCAACTCCAAAGCCTCCTTCTGTTGTGTAATAAACTTCTTATTATATCCAAACACATTAGGTCTTCTCCGAATTTTCTCTTCTTACTAAAAAATAACTTTCCTGGAAACTTCTAAGCTGCTACAACCTGGACTCGTTCCTCTCTGTGCCCACCTTTGGTCCTGGACACACTTCACTATCATTTTAATTCCCTTCACCTGTCTCTTTTGTAGGATCTCCTATTTCCTGGGTTCCATCTCCTGTTGGGGAAGAAGGGAGTGTTTGTTTGTTTGTTTACTTCCTGTTTGGGTGGAGTATATCTTCCAGCGTATTCCTAATAAAGAGATGCATGTGAAACATTTTTTGAGAATTTACATATGTGAATATTCCCTTATTCTGTCATCTTTCTACTTAATAGTTTGGCAAAGTATAGAACACTAGATTGGAAAGTGGCGTCTCACAAAATTTTGAAGGTATTTCTCCACTGTCTTCTAGGCCCAAATGTGACTGAAATCATTCAAATTATTTTCTTTGAAACCTGGTTGTCTCTCTCTCTCTTTCTCTCTCACCTTGTCAATATTCCTCTATTTTGCAGGTAGATACTTTGATGGGCTCTGTTTCCTTCCATTATGTTAGGCACTCTGTGTGTAAATCCCTTTTGAGTGCAAACTTATATTCTCCAGATCTGCTAATCTTTTGAAAATTATTTTATTCATGACTTTATCCTTTCTATGGACTTTTTTCCCTTTTTGGAAATTTCTATCAGATCTCTTGGACTGTTTCCTTTCTTTTTCCCCCTCACTGTTTCCTATTTATTTGCTTCTTTACCCTAGTTTATGCGAGAATTGTTGACTTCATATTCTAAATCTTGTGAATTTTTCTTTTCTGCTCTAATAGTTTCAATTTTCAAAATATCTCTACTAGTTCTTTGAATGTTACTTTTTCAAAGCATCCATTTTAGTTTATGAATGCAATATCTTATGGCTCTGAGGATACTTATGCTATTTTAATAATGTTTTTCTTCTCTCCACTTAATTCATATTTTCTTTTTCTTTTTTTTTTCTACCTGTTTTGTTGCTTGCCTGTTTGCTCATAGTTAAGAGTGGTACATTAGAAACCCAAATGGAAACTCTGAGAGCAGATGAATTTCTTAAACTGTGGTCTTTATGTAGAGTGATCTGGCGGGGACATTTCCTTGTGGAAATCCTGATGTTGGCATATTTAGAGCTTTCCTCTGGGGCTGCTCAAATTCCCAAGCAAAGTCTTCCTCTGTCCTGCTTGGAGGGAATCCTCCTGGTTGCTACTTCGGGAATTTGTTTTTTCCCCAGCTTGCTAACACACATCCAATTTTGTGATTTATTATTAAAATTACATTCTCTTGGGACTTCCCTGGTGGTCCAGTGGCTAAGACTCTGTGCTCTCAATGCAGGGGGCCCAGGTTCGATCCCTAGTCAGGGAATTAGATACCACATGCCAAAACTAAGAGTTCACATGCCGCAACTAAAAGATCCCTCATGCCACAACTAAGACCTGCCACAGCCCAATAAATAAATAAATATTTTTAAAAATAATAAATAAAATTACATTTTCTCACTTGAACACAATTTATGTGAAGGAACTAGGATGACTAGGAGGCAGAGGTGTCATGCACTTAAAAATTATCTCAACGGAATTTTTCTTTTCAGTGATGTCCTTAATACTTTACTGTTTGTGAGGGCCTGTTACAAAAGTAAACTCTTGGAGTTAACAGAACTGTGTATAAGGTATGGGATTATGAAGTTGAGGTCAGCTGATAGAGAAAATTGAACCAGGTGGCATTAGCACCACAATTCAGGGTTATATTTTTTTCTGTAAACGACAGCACCAAAAACTTAATTGGCTAAATCAAGTTGTCCTTCCTCATAGAGTTCACAGTCTGTAATGTTGAAAGCTATTTTGGTGAGTGTTATGTTGCAATTTACAACAAAAAGTATATATTCAGTGTTCAAACCCTGCTCCTGCCACAAATCTCCTAAAAGTCTTGGAATTTCCTAAGTAATAAGGACAACAAAGGTGTGTTTTTACGTGAATGAGGTGACTTTTGGAAAGAACCTAAGGATGGGGGCTGGTTGCTAGCTGAGTCAAAGATTTGATTAGAATGTTGGAACTTTCACTTTCCTCCCCACCCCTGAACTTCCAGCCTCAGGGGAGGGGACAGGGCTGGAGACTGAGTTCAGCCAGCAGTGTTGTAATCAGTCATGCCTTTCAGGAAGCCTCCATAAAAACTCAAAAGGAGGGGTTCCAAGAGCTTCCGAGTTGGTGAACACGTGGAGATTTGGGGAGTCACACCCAAAGAGGGCAAGGAAGCTCCATGCCCTTTCTCATACCTTACCCTAGGCATCTCTTTTATCTGGCTACTTCTGAGTCATATTCTTTTATAATAAACCAGCAATCAGTTAAGTAAATGTTTCTCTGAGCTCTGTGAGCCACTCAAGCAAATTAACCCCAAACCAAGGAGGGTCGCTGGAATTGCTGATCTACAGTCAATCAGTCAGAAGCACAGGTGATAACCTGGACTTGTGATTCACGTCTGAAGGTGTGTGTGTGTGTGTATGTGTGTGTGTGTGTGTGTGTGTGTGTGTTTGTAAGGAGGTGGGTGGCTGTGGAGGGCCATGTGGTCTGGTAGGACTGAGCCCATAACCTGTGGAATCTGATGCTGTTTCCAAGTATATAGTGTTAGAATTGAGTTGAACTGTAGGACACTCAGTTGGCGTCCAGAAAACTTCTTGGTGGTGGGAAACCCCCCCTCCACACATTAGAAATGGGGTGTTCAGAGGACCAAAGAGTGAGTTTCCAAAATAATTGAGATCGGTTCAAAAGTGACACTGAGATGCGTGTGCACAGACACACACAAATCCTTCACTGTGTTCATGAAATTCACTTTTATTTAATAGAGTAAGAAGTTTGTCAGTGTGTGGGGGGAAGAAAAAAAAATACAAACCTCATTAAGTAGAAGTAAATAAACTCATATTGAACATTTTTGCCATTTTAGAATCAGACAACAATCTGTGACTTCAGATATTGAATAAAAATGTAGCACATGTGCTGGTAAATTTAAGAGGCCCCCTACAGATGACTTTAAAATTATAAAATTACCTAATTTTATTTCCAAGTCAAAATCTAGAATAACTTTACGAATATCACCAACTAATTCATGGCTTCTTAGGATACATCCTCAACCACATGACAGCTTCTGATAACTGGAATATTACTTTTATGTATTAGTTCAAATACCTGGGAAAGTGGATCGGTTTGGTCTAGCTAATCTTAATGAGCCTGTCCACCGAGTTCACTGGTTACCTGCCACCTTTGGATATGCTGCCCATTACTCACATGCCCATACCTGAGCAATGAACTCTGGAGGAAGGACAACTGGAGATGGGCTGCACGTAATGGTCACTAGGCAAGAAGGAATTGTCTGAAGGAAAACTTTTACCTGGAAGGGAGATATCATCATTTCCTCCCTGGCTTTAAGATTCAATGTTTTTCCATTGCTTTTTTTTTTAAATTTTATTAGAGTATACTTGATTTACAATGTTGTATCAGTCTCTGCTGTACAACAAAGTGAATCATATATATATATATATATATATATCTGCTCTTTTTTAGATCCTTTTCCCATATAGGTCATTACAGAGTACTGAGTAGAGTTTCCTGTGCTATACAGTAGGTCCTTATTAGCTATCTATTTTATATATAGTAGTGTGTATATGTCAATCCCAATCTCCCAATTTATCCCTCCCTCCCATCCTCCCTGGTAACCATAAGATTGTTTTCTACATCTGTGACTCTCTTTCTGTTTTGTACCATGATTTTAGATTCCACATATAAGCAATATCATATAATATTTGTCTTTCTCTGACTTACTTCACTCAGTATGACAATCTCTAGGTCCATCATGTTGCAAATGTTACTATTTTTTGTCATTCTTTTTTATGCCTGAGTAATATTCCATTATATATATATGTATACACACACACACACACACACACACACACATATCATGTCTTTTTTATCCATTCATCTGTTGACGGACATTTAGGTTGCTTCCATTTCCTGGCTATGGTAAATAGTGCTGCAATGAACATTCGGGTGCGTGTATCTTTTTCAAATTATGGTCGTCTCTGGATATATGCCTGGGAGTAGGATTGCTAGAACTTATGGTAGCTCTAAAAACAATTAATGCTGGAGAGGGTGTGGAGAAAAGGGAACCCTTGTACACTGTTGGTGGGCATGTAAGTTGGTACAGCCACTATGGAGAACAATATGGAGGTTCTTAAAAACAAACAAAACCTACGGGGCGGTGGTGGTGGTGGTGTGATGAATTGGGCGATTGGGATTGACATGTATACACTGATGTGTATAAAATTGATGACTAATTAAAACAACAACAACAAAAAAAACTACTAAAAATAGAGCTTCCATTGCTTTTAGGATCGATCCTACAAAGGCTGGTGTGACTGAGCCCCTGCCTCGCCTCTTCTCTCATTACTCTCCGCTCTTTCTCTCTGCTGCAGCCATGCTGACTTTGCAGTTTCTCAAATCACCCTTGTTTCCATGTTGCCGCACAACATTTGCCTAGGCTTTTCCCTTTACCCACCTAATAATCATCCTTTAGATCTCATTTCAAATTACATTCTCAGTGTCTTTGAAGAAGTCTACAGAACAACTTACTTCTGGAAATTAGAGCTGCCAATTAAATTCCATTTTGTTATGAAACTAATTGTGTGAATCTGTTGATCGGGGTTCAGGACACACTAACCCAAAATATGACACCGTGGCATACTGAATATTTTAAGCTGAAGGAATTTGAGAAAGAGCATATGTAGAAAGGACTCTCTGACCTTCCCCTGCAGGAGATCGTAAGACCCTTATGTGAGGGGTGCCTTTTCTATACCCAGAGAAAATGTTCATCCTCATCTCCAAGACGTCAAGAGGAATTAGACTGAAAAGGCTTTGCTATTTCCCCTAATTTACCGCATTAAACTCATACCCCTTTTTGTCCTATCATATTTTCCATGACTTTCTACTCTTCTTCCAACCAAACAGAAACACTCTCAGGTTTAACCACTTCTTCAGGTCTTCCTTTTCTAATGAAGTTTCCGGTGTCACGTGAAACTTACAATAAACGAATTTGTATGCTTTTCTCTTGTCAATCTGTCTTTTGTTAGAGGGGTCTCTGTCAAGAACTTAGAAGGGTAGAGGAAACAGCTCTTTTTCTTCCCTTCTTCAGTAACCAGGTAAGAGGCTGTCAAGGTAGTCAAAAAAGAGGAAGTTTCTAGGCGGTGAGAAGGGTCACACTGTGTTGAGTAGTGATTAGCAAGGAGAGAAGAGTTAGTAGCAGGGGAGTAGTACTACTCTCAGAAGTCACCTCTCTCATCTCTGAAGTCTCCTCACATTTGCTACTTAGGCAGTGAATTGTTCCCATAGTATTTTTTTCTACTCCTTATCTGAGATGCTCATTGAAGACCACATTTATAAGGTACAACTTGATCACTATATGTGGATGGCTTGGTGCATTATATTTGGAAAGTTTTTAATTATTATTGAGTAATAAGTAAGCTTTGTTGAAGCCTTGTCTTTCTTTTTTTTAGTGTTTGTAATATACTTTGATTTGATTGGATTTTTTACTGACGTATAGTTAATTAACAATGTTGTGCTAGTTTCAGGTATACAGGAGAGTGATTCATTTTTATATATACATATATTAAGATTAAGTTTTATATATATTATATAATATATATATATTCTTTTTCAGATTCTTTTCCATTATAGGTTATTACAAGATGTTGAGTATAGTTCTCTGTGCTATACAGTAGTTGCTTTTTCATGTTCTTATTAGGTTTCATCTTCCCGCATTTTACTTTTTAAGATGCATTTTTTTTTAAACGGGAAACTTTTTTCTGATGATGTTAGTCTATGGACTATCATGGGTCTCTAAATTCAGAAATATATATTAGTAAATATTCCCTTCCTCATCCCTACATTCATGGGTAATCTCCTGCTAATTATTAGCATGGTGAAGTAAATTAAGGAAGCTATTATTGGGTGTATATGTTAATAGAGTGATAATTGGGTACCAGTGGGTAAGAATTAAGTAGGAAATGTCAAGGTGAGTTCAGAGACATTTCATTAAAGAAAAAAATAGGAAAATGCTGAGGAGCTTACAATCAATTGCTTATTTTACACCCAATGGCTTTTTAAAATTATGGTCACAAAAAGTGGATCAGCAGTAAAATGTACATTTGAGCTGATACAAATTGCCAGAAGAGAAATAAATATCGACACGTTTCACATTTGAGGTAGATTAGATAAATGTTTGATTTTTTTTTTTTTTTTTGTGGGAAAGATTAAACTTGTTTATTAATTCATGCAAACATTTTCCAACTTGGGAAGAGAGAGGGCAAAGCCAGTAGAAAAGGCCTTCTAAGAAATGAACTTGAATAAGAGGGAGATTTTAGGATTTACTCTTAACGGACTCCAGGGGGAAACAGAATAACAATTTACAGAAACATTCTCACCACATTTGAACAAAATACAATTTTATCTGTAATTTTCAAACTCATTTTCCACTTTAAAGGCGGTTAAAACTCGTATTCTTTTCCAGAGTTTAAAATGACGTCTGGTTTTTAAATATTTCCTTGTCCAGACAAGTTCCTACTTGCCTCGATAGGATCTGCGAGCTTACAGGAGAGCACACTCACTCTCAGTCCACCCCTTGCTCTATGAGATAAAAAAAAATTTTAAAAAAATTTTGCTTCTTTCCAAAAGAAATTGCCACTTTAATGCTGTTTTCTGTTCATCCGTCATTGCAAGAAACTCATTTACCGTGAAGCCCAAAGTCTCCTCAGCAACACGTCCTGTGAGACTACAAGAATGGAGGGTACCATCTATTTCGAACTACTTTTGTAGTTTCATCATCAATGTTCAGTGTAGAAATGTAAGCATAAAGAATTCCATAGATAGGATCAGCTTTTCCTTCATTCTTCAAAGCTTTTACCTTTAATTGTTCAACTGTATAGACATCAACTATTGTATTTAAATTTGTGGATTCTTTCAAATAACTGTCAATTTCATCATCCAGAGGATTCGTTTCTTTATTTTCTCTTATAAAATTCAATAGGATGTTAGCTTCTGGTGTATCTGGATTAGTTGTAATAATGGTTTTTGAGATTACAGTTGCTGTCATGCAGTTCCGAAACTTGTCAAAACTTATTCTTACATCTGAGGCAAATATTACTGTTTCTCGTGGCACCCAGCTCTGTGCAAGTAGAATAGATTCATTATCCCAACATATCATTGCAAAAGAAGACTGTCTCATCATAGAGTTTAACTTCACACCTCTGGCCTTTTCTTCGGTCTGAAGTTGTAAAGTATTTTGGCTCTCCAACCGACCTCACAGCTGCAAGGACATTAATAATTCTCCCATCAAGACTGTGTCCGTTTGCAACAATGTCACCCAATGAATAATAATCACAAGACTCTTTAACAGGTAAGTATATCAAAGAAAGTAGCTTCGCATCCACTTCATAACTGGAACAAACTTTTACCATTGAGTGATTCTCACTGAGCAATAGTTTATAATCGCTAGGAGTTGCAGGGCTGAACTTTTCTTCTCTTTCTAATTCCTTTCTTTGGATCAGGGGATTTTCAATTATCACACACTCGCCAACACGAAAGCCATCAGAAAGTGATCTGATGTAATCTTCCTTGCCCCACGATGTTGCATTTACAAAATGGGTTGTTGAATCACGAATGGTGAAACTGAAAGTGTACCTTTCTGATCCAATATTTTTTCTGTCTGGAAAGCCTTTGACATCTGTTTTTCCAATAACTATGCCGATTATTTTTAAATATTTAGTTAAAATATAGTACAAGGGCTTTCCTGGTGGCGCAGTGGTCAAGAATCCGCCCGCCAATGCAGTGGACACGGGCTCGATCCCCGGTCCGGGAAGATCCCACATGCCGCAGAGCAACCAAGTCCGTGCACCGCAACTACTGAGCCTGCGCTCTAGAGCCTGCGAGCCACAACTTCTGAAGTCCATGTGCCTAGAGCCCGTGCTCAGATTAGCCATATTTGGATGCAGGTCTGAAAGTGCAGTAAAGTTCTTTGATGCAATGGAGTTAGCCATTCTTTTACCTCAGGCGTCCGCGCCAGCTTCTCCCGGGAGCGCTCGCTTAGCCGCTCCTCGCACCTGGACAGCGGTCCACCACACACAGGCCCCACCTGGCCACTTCTCCACAGCGCGTTCAGCCCACAACCCCAAATGTTTGATTTTTGAACATTCATTTCAAACAACAAAATTGAAATAACCTAAAATTTTCATGAAAGCTGTGCTGACATTCTACATCAGTTATGCCATCATTTTGAAAATGGTCAAGATGGGAAGGGGAGGTAGGAAGATGGGATTCCACGTAAAATTCATCCAAAATATTTTTCTAAGAGGATTTGAACAACACACTTAGGATTTCAGGGATGCCCATTCTGCATATAACGTATCTATCTGCAAACGTGTTACGGCAAGCATCACTTGGCTGACACACCTGCCCACTGTCCTACCTACAGTGAGCTGTCTAAGATGTCGTGGGAGTTGCCTCTAACCAGGACCTGGTACCCAATGCCCTGACAACGCTGCCTTTTCAAAGCTTGAACTGCGACTCTTCACTTGGCTCCACAGGCCCAGGGCAACTTGAACACCTGGCAAGACAGTAAGTTGGCAGATTCCTGCCTCTGAAAGATATGCAATTTTCAAGTGAGAGTTGCATTTCTCAGTTTTACTTTTCTGTTTAGGGATAAGTTTGCTAATTTGTTCACTTATTCATTCACACATTTACATTTATCGACCAATATTTGTACAATTACGTTTTGTTTCCTCACTTGAATAAATAATTGTTTTCTCCGTGATGACTAAGGAACAAGCTGGTAAATGGTTGTTTGCTCTACAGTCATTTTGCCACAAGGTGGTGGTATAACTCTTTGAAGTTAAAAAAACAACTTGCAAAAAGTGTAATTTCAAGATTTATAAAAACAAATAAAACTCATGAGAATGGCTTATTTTTGTTTCATAGTTTAATTTCTCTACAGCTTTAATAACTGTAGAAATTAGATTTCTATTGCAAATGAATTTTTCTTAAATGATATATAAATTATAAGAATTGAAATCACTCTGATAATGATAATGATATGCAGTTATCACAGCTAACATTATCTAAGGCCTTATTTTGTGCCAGGCACTGTGCGAGGTGTTTTATGTACAGTGAGTCAGTGCTCGCTGTCCTATCATTACTTAAATACAATCACTGCTACCCTCTTTGCAGATAAGAAGACCAACATTTATATTAACAGGGATTCTTATTTATCTGGTCTTTTAATACTGTGTCTTATGTTAGGTTTTATAGTTGAATTAGAGCTATGTTTCCTGAGTTAGCAGGACAGTAATCTCCAGGGGGTACATTTTTCCATAAATAATTTTTGCAGAGCCCTAACCTGAAGATTCTAATTCCGAATGTCTGGAATAGGGACCTAGTAAACTGTACTTTGAACAAATGTCCCTTATGATTCTTACTGTTAAACAAGTTTAAAAACTATTGATTGATAGTTGTCTTTGAGTTTCACTGCTCTGCTTAAAAGATGCTTAAAATCACCTATTCCCAGCACTGCATCCTTTACCTCAAGATTTTAAAATCAAGATTATAAAATTACAATAATGTTTCATTCAGGCTCTTCAATACTATTTTCACCCTAATTTTGAGGATTTGGGCAAGTGATGTATTATAAAGAGGTGAATGTTTTTGTATTTTATTGTAAAAAAAAAAGTGATATGTAAAGAAAGTATTTTGTGCTCTGTTACAGAAATATCCCAGTGAAATTCATACTACACAATGTAGTAAAAACAGATATAAAATGCTTTATCAGTTTAAAAGTACTGAAAATTCTAATTGGTATTTTAGGGATGCATATAAACTATTAACAATTCAAATATGATATGGCAATATTGAGTTAGTAAAATCTCTTATAACATAACTGATCCCAACTTTTTTAAAAGCATGTAATATTTTGCCTCACCAGCTTTACACTGCTGAAGTTTAAAAATGAACAAAGTACTGAAATCCAGTGACAACAGCTAGCAGAACATTTTCCTTTAAATCCAAAGTATTTATAGTGCTCTGTGTATTTAGATCTCTCTTCTCCTAGATATTAGGTATCCATATTAGGTATGAGTATTTTCATTTTTGCATTTTTTCAGAACAATTTAATTGTTTGCTCTACAGTCATTTTACCACAATGTGGTGGTATAAGCTTCTGTCTTAGATTCCTTGACACTCCCAAAACCTTCTAACTGGATTAAAATTGCTTAGAGAAAAATATCCCATTACCTTTGTAACTATTTTAACAAAATTTAAGAGGTTTAATTAATTATTATGTGTTGCCAATGCACCTATAATTTATACCAATTTGACAAGTGATATTTTCTTAAAATGATAAAGAAAACCTAATGTTTTAAAACTCTTGTGTACTATACCAAGAGATGACACTAATCACCAGAAAAACTTCATCTAATTCTGGAACTAGCCAACATTAATGGAGATACTAAAATGGGAGTAGTAGGATGAGGTCTCTGAATGTTTTTCCTTGCCTTGAACTTTACTTTTAGAACTTGGTAGTTTATCTATTTCATGTTTATTCTAAAACTGGATTTTTCAAAATTAATTTTTTCATTTTTCTTGTATTACTGGTAGCAGCCTTAATCCTAAGTGCCCCGTACTGAAACATTTATATAAGTTACTGTGGTAGATATTTGAGTGTACCTTTCAGATGTGGTCTGCAGACAGCCTCTAGCTATCAGCTCCTTCTGTCTCAGCTGCAGAGAACCACCTATGTGGAGGTTAGGCCCTTCCCAGGGCAGCCCACTTCTACTGACTGAGCAAAGTGGCAGTATAAAGACCTGGCCATTTGGGCTCTATGCAGAATTTTTTTTATTGAGATATAAATGACATATAACATTGTATTAGATTTAGTCATACAGTATAATTATCTGATACATGTTTATATTGCGAAATGATTACCATGAGTTTAGTTAACATCCATTACAGCACATAATAACAATTTTTTTCCTTGTGACGAGAACTTTTAAGATCTACTCTCTTAGCAACTTTTAAATATACAACACTGTATTGTTAACTGTAGTCACCATGCTGTATATTACATTCCCAGGACTTATTTATCTTACAACTGGAAGTTTGTACCTTTGCACCACCTTGACTCATTTCTCCCATTTTCCCACACACCCCCCTACCCCACACACACACCTGCTTCTGGTAATCACAAATCTGTTCTCTGTATCCATGAGTTTGTTTTTTTAAATTTTAACTTAGTTTTTAAGATTCCACATATAAGTGACATTATAAGTATTTGTCTTTCTCTGACTGTCTTATTTCACTTACCCTCCATATCCATCCATGTTGCCACAGATGGCAGGATTTCCTTCATTTTTATGGCTGAATAATATCTCGTTGTGTATATACACTATATTTTCTTTATCCATTCATTCATCCATGGACACTTAGTTTGTTTCCATGTCTTGGCTATTGGAAATAATGCTGCAATCTATATGGGGATGCAGGTATCTTTTGGAGACAGTGATTCTGTTTCTGTTAGATAAGTACCCAGAAATGGAATTGCTAGACCATATGGCAGTTCTAATTTTTATTTTTTGAGGAGCCTCCATACTGTTTTCCACAGTGGCTGCACCAATTTACATTCCCACCAACAGTGTACAAGGTTTCCCTTTGCTCTACATCCTTGCCAACACTTGTTATTTCTTGTCTTTTTGATAATAGCCATTCTAACATGCATGAAGCGATACCTAATTATGGTTTTGATTTGCATTTCCCTGATGATTAGTGATGTTGAGAATCTTTTCATGTGCCTGTTGGCTTTCCGTATGTCTTCTTTGGAAAAATCTCTATTCAGATATTCTACCCATTTTTAAACTAGATTGTTTCTTGCTTCTTTTTTCTGCTGAGTTGTATGAGTTTAAATACTTTTTAGATATTTACCCCTTATCGGATACATAATTTGCAAATATTTTCTCCCATTCCATAGGTTGCCTTTTCATTTTGTTGATGGTTTCCTTTGCTGTGCAGAAGTCTTTTAGTTTGATATAGTCCTACTTGTTTATTTTTGCTTTTTTGCCTTTCTGTTTAGTGTCAAATCCAAAAAGTCATTGCCACAACTGATGTCAAGGAGCTTACCTCCTATGTTTTCTTCTAGGAGTTTTAAGGTTTCAGGTCTTCTGTTCAAGTCTTTAATCTATTTTGTGTTAATTTTTGTGTATGGTGTAAGATAGGGCTTTATTCTCTTGCATGTGGCTGTCTAGTTTTACCAACACAATTTATTGAAGAGATTATCCATTCTCCATTGTATATTCTTGTCTCCTTTGTTGTAAAATAATTGACCATACATAGGAGAGGTTACTTTTGGGCTTTTGATTCTGTTCCATTGACCTATGTTTCCATTTTTGTGCCAGTACCATACTGTTTCAATTACTGTAGCTTTGTAATACGGTTTGAAAACAAGAAGCATGTTGCCTCCAGCTTTGTTCTTCTTTCTTAAGATTGCTTTGGCTATTCCACATCTTTTGTGGTTTTATATAAATTTTAGGATTATTTATTCTAGTTCTGTGAAAAATGCCATTGGTATTTTGATAGGAATTGCATTGAATCTGTAGATTGATTTGGATAGTATGGACATTTTAATATCAATTCTTCCAATCCATGAACCTGGAATATTTTTCCATTTGTTTGTGTCTTCTATCTCTTTCATCAGTGTTTTATAGGTTTCAGTGTACAGATCTTTCACCTCATTGGTTAAGTTTATTCCTAGCTATTTTATTCATTTTGATGTAATTGTCAATGGATTGTTTTCTTAATTTCTCTTCATAATAACTTGTTATTAGCATATAAAAATGCAACTGATTTTTATGTATTGATTTGGTATCCTGCAACTTACTGAATTCATTGATTAGTTCTAACTTTTTTTGGTGGAATCTTTAAGGTTTTCTATATATAATGTCATGTCATCTGCAAATAGAACCAGTTTTACTTCTTCATTCCTTCCTTCCAAGCTTATACTGAATAAATGTGACAAGAGTGGGCATCCTTGTCTTATTCCTGATCTTAGAGAAAAAACTTTATGTTTTTCGCTGTTGAATATGATATTAGCTGCAGGCTTGTCACATATGGCCTTCACTACGTTAACGTATGTTCCCTCTATACCCACCTTTTTGAGAGTTTTTTCATAAATAAATGTTGAATTTTGTCAAATACTTTTTCTGCATCTATTAAAATGATCATATGATTCTTATCCTTCATTTTGTTAATGTGGTTTATAACATTAATTTGCAGATAGTGAACCATCCTTGAATCCCTGGAATAAATCCCACTTGATCATGGTGTATGGTCTTTTTAATGTATTGTTGACTTAGTTTGCTAATATTTTGTTCAGAATTTTTGCATCCATCTTCATCAGGGATATTGGCCTGTAAATTTCTTTCCTTGTAGTGTCCTTGTCTGGTTTTGGTATCAGGGTAATGGTGGTATCATAGAATGAGTTTGGAAGTGTTGCCTCCTGTTCTCTTTTTTGGAAGAGTTTGAAAAAGATTGGTATTAATTTTTCTTTAAATGTTTGGTAGAATTCACCAGTGAAGCCACCTGGGTGAGGACTTCTGTTTATTGGTAGGTTTGATTATTATTAATATTTTTTAATGTTGTGGCTGACTTGGTTTTTTCCCCTACCTGTTTTTTGGGTTTTTTTTGTTTTAATTTATTTATTTTTTATTTTTGGCTGTGTTGGGTCTTCATTTCTGTGCGAGGGCTTTCTCCAGTTGTGGCAAGCAGGGGCCACTCTTCATCGCGGTGCATGGGCCTTTCACTGTCGCGGCCTCTCTTGTTGCGGGGCACAGGCTCCAGACGCGCAGGCTCAGTAGTTGTGACTCACGGGCTTAGTTGCTCCGCGGCATGTGGGATCTTCCCAGACCAGGGCTCGAACCCGTGTCCCCTGCATTGGCAGGCAGATTCTCAACCACTGCGCCACCAGGGAAGCCCAGGTTTGATTATCGATTCAATCTCCTTACTAATAATTGGTCTGTTCAGATTTTCTGTTAATTCATGATTCAGTCTTGGCACGTTCTATGTTTCTAGGAATTTATCCATTTCTTGTAGATAGTCCAATTTGTTAGCATATAATTTTCATAGTAGTCTCTTATGATCCTTTGTATTTCTGAGGTATCAATTGTAACATCTCCTCTTTCATTTCTGATTTTACTTATTTGAGTCCTCTCTCTTCTTTTCTTAATGAGTCTGGCTAATGATCTATTTTGTTTATCTTATCAAAGAACCAGCTCTCAGTTTCACTGATCTTTTCTGTTGTCTTTTTAGTCTCGATTTCATTTATTTCTACTCTGACCTTCATTACTTTCTTCCTTCTACTAACTTTTGTCTTAGTTTCTCCTTTTTCTAGTTCCTTGAGATACAAAGTTAGGTTGTTTGATTTTTTTTTTTCTTCATGTAGGGGTTTATCCTTATGAATTTCCCTCTTAAAACTGCTACTACTGTATCCAATAAGTTTTGGTATATTGTATTTCCATTTTCATTTGTCTCAGGAGTTTTTAAAATTTCTTTTCAACCCACTGGTTGTTCAGTAGCATGATATTTAATCTCCACATATTTGTGAATTTTCCAGTTTTCTTCTTGTAATTGATTACTAGTTTCACACCACTGTTGTTGGAAAAGATACTTGATATGATTTCAATCGTCTTAAATTTAAGATGTGTTTTATGGTCCAATACATGATCTATACTGGAGAATGTTCCATATGTAAATGAGAAGTATGTGTATTCTATTGCTTTTGAATGGAATGTTGTGTAAATGTATGTTAAGTCCATCTGGTCCAACATATTATTTAAGTCTAATGTTTCCTTGTTGATTTTCTGTTTGATATTCTATATCTATCCATTGACGAAAGTGGGGTGTTGAAGTCCCTTACTATTACTGTTATTGCTGTCTTTTTTTCCCTTTTGTGTCATTAATATTATATATTTAGGTGCTCCTTTTTGGGGTGCATAAATATTTACAAATGTTACATTCTCTTGTTGGATTGACTGCTTTAAAATTATATAATGACCTTCTTTGTCTCTTATTACAATCTTTGTCTTAAAGTCTATCTTGTATTATATATTACCTCAGCTTTCTTTTGGTTTCCATTTGCATGGAATGCCTTTTTCCATCCCTTCACTTTCAGTCTGTGTGTATCCTTAAAACTGAAGTGACTCTCTCACTTAAGGCAGAATATATAAATTGGGTCCTGTCCATAGACCTTTTATAACTCCCAATGAGGTCCATTTATCGTGGAATAATATATTTAATGATATAAATGCAATTCACCATTAGCATTACAATGAAGAATAAGAAATATCAAAACAATTCCTATATTTATTTGGCTATTGTTATTCAAGGAAGTGATTTTTTAAAAAGAAAAGTCTGATCAAATAACTTATTGTTAAACTCTAGAAGGAAACAAGTGAAGAAATCACTTCTCCATTCACGTTCTCTCCTTTGCTCACTGTGCTCCGGCCACACTGCCTTTCTTGCAAGCTTTCTAACACGCTGGAGACACTATCCTTGAACCTTTGTTCTGGAGGTTTCTTCTGTGGGTCTAGATGTGGTCAATCCAGGTTGCATCACAGCCCCTGAATGAATTTTGTAAGAATTTCTATCCCTCTCACTGTCTTTGTATCTCTCTTTTATCTTCTAATTTATTTTTATAATGGGGTATAGCTGATTTTCAATGCTGTGTTTCTTCCTCCTGTACATCCACTTGATTCACTTACAGAGAGACATTAATCAGTTCCTATTCAGATTCTTACCAGTCTTCTATATTCTCTTCCGGTGACGAGAGTGTGCTGACTAAAGTGCTTTGAGCTGTAGAGTAGGTCTTGTCAATTACCTATTTGGTCTATGGAATGGTATCTATGCTAATTTCAACCTCCTGTTTTATGCCTCACACCACCCCAGCTTTCCCCTTTAGCAGCCATAAGTGTGTTTTCTAAATGTGTGACGCTGTTTCTGTTTTGTCATTTAGTTCATGTGTAGCCATTTTTAGATTTCACCTATAAGTGAAATCTTATGATAAGTCTCTTTTACTGTCTGACTTATGTCACTGAGAATGATCATACCTAAGTCTACCCGAGTTGCTGTAACTGGCCTTCTTTCATTCATGTCATGGCTGAGTAATATTCCATTTTACCTAAGTACCAAATCTTCTTAATCCATTTTTTCCTTCCAAGGTCATTTACATTGGTATGCCAGTCGAGGCTCTTGTAAACAGAGCAGCCCTTAACTTTGGGGTGCCTGTGTCTTGTTGATTTGTAGTTTTCCCAATTTATACGCCCATGAGTGGAAGTGCCCTATGCTCTCTAGCTGTGTTTTTTAGATGTTTTGGGAAACACCATACACTTCTCCAGAGTGGCCATTGGCAATTTCAATCCCACCCATCAGCGTAACAAGGCACCCACTTCTCCCTGGCCTGTCCTGCATTTCTGGTTTTTACGCTTTTTTAGGATGGCCCTTTTGACTGCGGGGAAGTGAGACTTCTTTGTAGTGTTGATTTGCATTTCCCGCTTGCTTGGTTGGCCAAAAAGGGCGTATGCGTTTTTCCTGAATATATTCAGGAAAAAACGCATACGCCCTTTTTGGCCAAGGGCATCATTGTCGACGTTTGGCCGCTTTTCATGTGCTTCAAAGGCGAGTCGAATCTACCTCCTGAAATCTGTTTCCTGCAATTCTGCCTTACTTTCAAATCCTCTTCGTTGCCTTCCCTCAATATATTTGTGGACGAGAGTTATCATTTATAAGTCGGCAGGTTTGTGAATTGCAGGTCCCCTGAGCTACATTTTTCAACTCGCTTCTTTGGGAGCTGGCCGCAAAACCGCAGGATTGCTTCAGGCCCTTATCTGGTTCCGGGGGGCAGGCTGAGCCTGTGGTTAATTCTTCTTCCTGATGGGAAATTAGAGTGACCTGTGCCTGTCCCAACACCTAGAGCTAGTCTCTCATTGTTTCCCCCTCTTCCCATTCATCCTCAGGACAAATTGCAACCTGTACGAAAGAGGAGGTTAAAGGTGCTGATTCTCCAAGTGGTGAGATTGTTACTAAAGCGGCTGGAATGGCGAACCCGAGCACCAGGAGATGAGAAATGAGGTGCGTTTTAGAAACCTTTCCCGATCACACGGTGTACCATCCTCTGGGTTTCCCATGCATGTTTTCGCTGTAGGAAGATTCCCTTGAACCTGGAGATTTGGGACCCATGGAATGGGTACCACGTAGTACTACTTTAAAGGGTCTGCATTTGCTCACCCAACCTCACCAATCCTCTCAGCCCCAAGAGTGTCCACCCTTATGTCACATCCAGCTGTGGGTCTACATATTGTCAGTCCAGGTTGCATCACAGCCCCTGAACGAATTTTGTAAGAATTTCTCTCTCTTTCACTATCTTTGTTTTTTTTTTGTAATTTATTTTTATAAAGGAGTTTAGCTGATTTTCACTACTGTGTTTATGCCGCTTTACGCCCACTTGATTCACTTACAGGGAGATATCAATACATAGGTTTTAAGATTCTTACTTGTCAGATATATTCTTGTGCGGCAAATATGGGGTGTTGAGTCTAGTTCACTGAGCAAGGAGTAGGTCTTGTCTGTTACATATTTGGTTTATGGAACGGTATCTGTGCTAATTTCAAACCCTTGTTTTATGCATCACCCCACCTGACCTTTCCCGTTAAGCAGCCATAGTGTGTTTTCTAAACGTGTGACTCTGTTCTGTTTTGTAATTCAGTTCATGTGTAGCGATTTTTACATTGCCTCTATAAGTGATATCTTATGATAAGTGTCTTTTTCTGTGTGACTTATTTCACTTAGCGTCATCGTACCTAAATCCACTCATCATGCTGCTACTAGCCTTATGACATTGATTTCATGGCTGAGTGATATTCCATTGTACATAAGTACCACAACTTCTTTATCAATTTTTCTCTTTCCTGGGATATTTAAGGTGTACCAAAATGGAGGTTCTTGTAAACAGAGCAGCCCTAAACTTTGGGGTGCCTGTGTCTTGTTGATTTGTAGTTTTCCCAATTTATATGCCCGTGAGTGGTAGTGTCCTATGCTCTCTAGCTGTGTTTTTTAGATGTTTTGGGAAACACCATACACTTGTCCAGAGTGGCCGTTGGCAATTTACATCCCGCCCATCAGCGTAACAAGGTTCCCATTTCTCCCTGGCCTGTCCTGCCTTTCTGGTTTTTACACTTTTTTAGGATGGCCCTTTTGACCGATGGGAAGTGAGAATTCTTAGTAGTGCTGATTTGCATTTCCCATTTCTGCAGCATGTGGGATGTTCCCGGACCTGGGATCGAACCTGTGTCCCCTGCATTGGCAGGCGGATTCTTAACCACAGTGCCACCAGGCAAGCCCCCGTGTAAATTATTACAGAATGTTCAGTAGACCTCGTTATATGGTTGGTCTTTTTGACACATTTGTTTAATATGTATTTGTATACGTATGGTAACCCTAATCTTAATGTATCCATTCCTCCCACCTTTCCTTTTAGATAACCGTGGTTTGTTTTCTAAGTCTGTGAGAGTCTTTCTCTGTGGAAATATGTTCATATGTGTCAGTTGTTAGGTAACACCTAGAAGTGATATCACAGGATATTTGTCATCTGCTTTCCGACTTACCTCATGTTCTGTGATTATCTCTAGGCTCATCTATGGTGCTGCAAACAGCAGTGTTTCATTCTTTTCCATGGCGAATATTCCACTGTGTCCATGGACCACTTCTTCTTTTTACATTCACCTGTTGATGGGTATTTTGGTTACTTCTAAGTCTTGGCTATGCTAAATGTTGATGCAGTGCAAGGTTGCCAGCCTGTGTCTTTTGGATTCTGGTCTTCTCAGAGGTTCGGCCCAGCAGTGGGCCTACTACATCATATGGTAGTTCAATTTTTACCTTTCAACGCACCTCCATTCTCTTCTCACTACTGGCTGTTACCAGTTTATATCCACCAGCAACTAGAGGGTATAGAGATCTCTAAAACCCCTTCAGCATTTATTGTTTGTAGAATTTTTACTGATGGCATTTTGAGTGTTGGGTGCTGATACCTTTTTGTAGTTTCGATTTGTATGCGTCTAATAATTCCCGATGTTGAGCTTTTATCTACGTCCATTTTCTTTTTTTTTTCTTTTATGTGAAACACAGAAACTTACTTCTTCAAATTGTTTCCTTGAAAAATGTGCCATGTTCTGAATTCCTGTGGCCATTACCTGCACCAGGACATTTTTTGAGGGCAGGTGTCATTTACAGCCCAGTAGTAATTGTGAATATTACATGACAATTAGCTCTGGATTTAAAGCTGCTGTTGCAGGAAACGGCCACAAGGAGGCAGCATTTCTATATTCCCAACTCTGGTTACTAGAGCAACATAGCCTTCCTGGAAGTCCTGTTTGTAGGTTGTAAAGTAGAGTGGAATGTGCCAGGACAAACCCCCAAAAACTATGTCTACTTATTTGTTGTTGGTATTCTTAGTTTAATTTTGATTTTTCCCAGAGCAAATTTGATTGCAATGTTGTGTTTATTCTAGGTGTACAGAATCTCTTTCATTGATACATATATCTTTTCATGTTTGGATCCTGTCCCATATAGGTTATTACAGAATGTTGTGTAGACCACTCTCGGTATTAGGTATGTCTTTCATGATTATATATTTTATAAGTATTAGCATATGTCTGTTGAACCCAATATCCTCCGTTATACATTCCTCACACCTTTCCATTTGGTTAACCACAAGCTTGTTTTCTGAACACGTGAGTGTCCTTCTCTGTGGAAATAGGTTGATTCCTATCAATTTTTAGATAACACCTATACGTGATATCATAGGATATGTGTCTCTCGCTTTCTGACTTACTTCAAGATGTGTGATTATCTGTAGACTCATCTATGGTGCTGTAAATGGCCTTGTTTCATTATTTTCTGTGTCTAATATTGCATTGTGTACAAGGACCAATTTTTCATCCATTCATCTGATGATGGACATTTTTGTTGCTTCCATGTCTTGGCTAATGTAAATACTGCTGCAATACACGATTTTCCATCCAGTGTCCTTTTGATTCTGGCTTTCACAGGTGACAGGCCCAATAGTGGGCTTTCCGGATCATATGGTGATTCAATTTTTACCTTTAAACGCACTGCCATTCTGTTCCTATTATTGGCTGTTACCAGTTTGCATCCCACTTAGACCGAGAGGTTATACTATTCTCCACAACTTCTTCAACATGTATTGTTTGTTGACTTTTTGCTGATGGTCATTCTGCCTGGTGTGAGGTGATACCTTTGTGTAGATTGGATTTGCATGCGTCTAATAATTCCTTATGCTGAGCTTTAGGCATGTCTTTTTTCTTCTTTTCCTTTTTTTTAAAGAGTGAGTACAACTTCCCTCTTCATATTGCCTTCTTCAAAAATTTGTCATGTGTTGAATTTCCTAGCCTATTCCCTACCCCAGGGCATTTTTTGAAGGCAGGTGTCATTTACAGCCCTGCAGTCCTTGTGACTATTAAGCAACCATTAGCACTGGGTTTAAAGCTGCTGTTGTGGGAAACAGGCACAAGGCGGCAGCATTATTACTTTCTCACCTCTTGTTACTAGGGTAACAGAGTCTTCCTGGAGGTAGTGTTCCGAGGTTGTAAATTAGAGGGGAATGTGCTGGGACAAGCCCCCAGAAGGTTATGTCTCCTTAGTAATGTTTGTTTGTTAAATTTAATTTATATTTCTTATCGGAGTAATTTTGATTAGAGTGTTGTGATTGTCTGGCTGTACAGAATCTGCTCAATGATTCATCCATATGTCTGTTCATCTTCGGATCCTGTTACTATGTATGTTATACAGAATGTTGAGTAGACCTCCCTTGGTATTTGGTAGGTGTTTTGTCTTTATATATTTTATATGTATTGGTGATTATATAATTCATATTGTTTATATATTATATGTTTATATATATTTAACATACAATAGTATATGTATGTTAGCCCCATAATCCTAATTTATCCATCCTCCCACCTTTCATTTTGGTTTATAATTAGTTTGTTGTATAAGTGTATGTTGTCTTTTTGTGTGGAAATATGTTCACTGGTAGCAGTCTTAGGATAACATGTATAAATGATATCATAGGATATTTGTCATTCCCTTTTGACTTACTTAACCTAATATGATTATTTCTACGCTCATCTGTATTCCTTAAAATGGCATTGTACATTTTTTTTACCGAGGCTACTATTCCATTCTGTCTGTATACCACTTTTTCTTTGTCCTTTCATTTGTTTTTGGACCCTTTTTTTGCTTCCATATCTTGGCTATTTCAATATTGCTGCAGTGCACATTTGCCTGCCTCTGTCGTTCCGATTCTGGTGGTCTTAGGTTATAGTCCCAAAAGGTACCCTGCCGCATCATATGGTAGCTCAATTTTTACCTTTTAATGTAGCTCCATTCAGTTTTCGCTAGTGTTGTTACCAATTACATCCCACCAGCAGCTAGATGGTACACAGTTCTCTAAATCCCCTTCAGCATGTATAGTCTGTAGACTTTCTGCTGATGGTCATTTGACTGGTGTGAGCTGAAACCTTTTTGGAGGTTGGATTTGCATGTGGCTAATAATTCCTTATACTGAGCTTTAGGCATGTTATCCCCATAGTCCTAATTTATCCATCCTCCCACCTTTCATTTTGGCGAACCATTCGTTTGTTTTATAAGTCTGTGAGTGTCTTTTTCTGTGGAAATATGTTCATTGGTAGCAATCTTAGGATAACATGTATAAATGATATCATAGGATATTTGTCATTCCCTTTTGACTTACTTAACCTAATATGATTATTTCTAGGCTCATCTGTAGTCCTGAAAACGGCACTGTTCATTTTTTTCCTGAGTCTAGTGTTCCATTTGGTACGTATACCACTTCTTCTTTGTCCATTTATCTGTTGATGGACATTTTGTTTGCTTCCATGTTTTGGCTATTGTAAATACTGCTGCAGTACACGATTCTCCATCCCGTGTCTTTTTGATTCTGGCTTTTACAGGTGACAGGCCCAATAGTGGGCCTTCCGGATCATGTGGTGACTCAATTTTTACCTTTAAACGCACTGCCCTTCTGTTGCTATTATTGGCCGTTACCATTTTATATCCCACTTAGACCGAGAGGTTACGGTATTCTCCACAACTTCTTCAACATCTATTGTTTGTTGACTTTTTGCTGATGGTCACTGTGACTGCTGTGAGGTGATACCTTTTTGTAGATTGGATTTGCATGCGTCTAATAATTCCTGAAGTTTTGCGTTTATCCATGTCCTTTAGAAGTTTTTTTCTCAGATTGAACTAAACATACAACTTCAAATTGCCTTCTTGAAAAATTTGCTGTGTTTGGATTTTTATGGTCATTCCCTACCCCAGGATATTTTTTGAGGGCATGAGTCATTTACAGCCCTGCAGTCCTTGTGAATATTAGTGACCATTAGCAGTACATTTAAAGCTGCTGTTTGAGGAAACGGCCTTAGGGTGGTAGCGTTTCTACGTTGCAACTCTGCTTGCTAGGGAAACAGAACATTGCTGCATGTTGTACTTTTAGGTTGCAGATTAGAGTGGAATGGGCCAGGACAAACCCCCATAAGTTTTAGCCTCCTTAATTCTTGTTTGTGTCTTTAAGTTGTAGTTTTTCTCAGAGCAAATTTGATTGAAAAATGTCTTTTTTTCTAGGTGTAGAGAACTTTGTTCATTTACACATATACATACATCTATTGATCTTTGGGTCCTTTTCCATGTCGGTTATTACAGAGTGTTGAGTAGAGCACTCTTGGTATTCCATAGGTCTTTGGGGATTATATATTTTACATGTATTAGTATATGTGTGTTAAACCCAATATCCTAATTTATCCATTCCTCACACCATTTCTTTGGCTTAACCATAAGTTTGTCTTCTCAATCTGAGATTGTCTTTCTCTATGGAAATATGTTCATTTTTATGAATTTTCAGATAACATAAGGGATATCATACGACATTTGTCTTTAGCATTCTGACTTACTTCACGTTGTGTGATTATCTCTAGGCTCATCTGTGGTGCTGCATATGCCATTCTTTTATTTTTCTTCGTGACTGATATTCCATTCTGTCCATATACCACTTCTGCTTTGTCCATTCATCTGTTTATGGACCTTTTTTTTTCTTCCATGTCTTGGCTATTTGTCTATTTCTGCAGTGCATATTTGCCTGCCTCTGTGTTTCCGATTCTGGTGGTCTTAGATTATAGGCCCAAAACGGGCCCTGCCGGATCATATGGTAGCACAATTTTTACCTTTTAAAGCAGCTCCATTCAGTTTTCTGTAGTGCTGTTACCAAATATATCCCACCAGCAGCTAGAAGGTACACAGGTCTCTAAAACCCCTTCAGAATTTATAGTTTGTAGACTTTTTGTTGATGCTCATTTGACTGGAGTGAGCTGATACCTTTTTGGAGGTTGGATTTGCATGTGGCAAATAATTCCTTATACTGAGCTTTAGGCATGTCCATTTTTTTCTTATTCTTTTTTTTATAAGAGTGAGTATAACTTCCCTCTTCCTATTGACTTCTTGAAAAATTTGTCATGTGTTGAATTTCCTTGCCTATTCCATACCCCATGGTATTTTGTGAGGGCAGGTGTCATTTACAGCCCTGCAGTCCTTGTGACTATTAAGCAACCATTAGCACTGGGTTTAAAGCTGCTGTTGTGGGAAACAGCCACAAGGCGGCAGCATTATTACGTTCTCACCTCTTGTTACTAGGGTAACAGAGTCTTCCTGGAGGTAGTGTTCCGAGGTTGTAAATTAGAGGGGAATGTGCTGGGACAAGCCCCCAGAAGTTTATGTCTCCTTAGTAATGTTTGTTTTTGAAATTTAATTTAAATTCTTATCGGAGTAAGTTTGATTAGAGTGTTGTGATTGCCTGGCTGTACAGAATCTGCTCAATGATTCATACATATGTCTGTTCATCTTCGGATCCTGTTACCATGTATGTTATACAGAATGTTGAGTAGACCTCCCTTGGTATTTGGTAGGTGTTTTTCATTATATATTTTATATGTATTGGTGATTATATAGTTTATATATTATATGTTTATGTACATTTAACATACATTAGTATATGTATGTTAGCCCCATAATCCTAATTTATCCATCCTCCCACCTTTCATTTTGGTGAACCATTAGTTTGTTTTATAAGTGTGTGTTGTCTTTTTTGGTGGAAATATGTTCATTGGTAGCAGTCTTAGGATAACATGTATAAATGATATCATAGGATATTTGTCATTCCCTTTTGACTTACTTAACCTAATATGATTATTGGTAGGCTCATCTGTATTCCTCAAAATGGCATTGTTCATTTTTTTACCGAGGTTACTATTCCATTCTGTCCGTATACCACTTTTTCTTTGTCCATTCATTTGTTTTTGGACCCTTTTTTTGCTTCCATATCTTGGCTATTTCAATATTGCTGCAGTGCACATTTGCCTGCCTCTGTCTTTCCGATTCTGGTGGTCTTAGGTTATAGGCCCAAAAGGTGCCCTGCCGCATCATATGGTAGCTCAATTTTTACCTTTTAATGTAGCTCCATTCAGTTTTCGTTAGTGCTGTTACCCATTACATCCCACCAGCAGCTAGATGGTACACAGTTCTCTAAATCCCCTTCAGCATGTATAGTCTGTAGACTTTCTGCTGATGGTCATTTGACTGGTGTGAGCTGAAACCTTTTTGGAGGTTGGCTTTGCATGTGGCTAATAATTCCTTATACTGAGCTTTAGGCGTGTCCATTTTTTTCTTTTCCTTTTTTTTAAAGAGTGAGTACAACTTCCCTCTTCATATTGACTTCTTGAAAAATTTGTCATGTGTTGAATTTTCTTGCCTATTCCCTCCACCAGGGCATTTTTTGAGGGCAGGTGTCATTTTCAGCCCTGCAATCCTTGTGACTATTAAGCAACCACTAGCACTGGGTTTAAAGCTGCTGTTGTGGGAAACAGCCACAAGGCGGCAGCATTATTACGTTCTCAACTTTTGGTTTTAGGGCAACAGAGTCTTCCTGGACGTAGTGTTCCGAGGTTGTAAATTAGAGGGGAATGTGCTGGGACAAGCCCCCAAAAGTTTATGTCTCCTTACTTTTGTTTGTTTTTTAAATTTAATTTCTATTTCTTATTGGGGTAAATATGATTAGAGTGTTGTGATTGTGTGGCTGTACAGAATCTGCTCAATAATTCCTACATATGTCTGTTCATCTTTGGATCCTGTTACCATGTATGTTTTACAGAATGTTGAGTAGACCTCCCTTGGTATTTGGTAGGTGTTTTGTCATTATATATTTTATATGTATTGGTGATTCTATAATTCATATAGTTTATATGTTTTATGTTTATATACATTTAACATACATTAGTATATGTATGTTAGCCCCATAGTCCTAATTTATCCATCCTCCCAACTTTCATTTTGGTTAACCATTCGTTTGTTTTATAAGTCTGTGAGTGTCATTTTCTGTGGAAATATGTTCATTGGTAGCAATCTTAGGATAACATGTATAAATGATATCATAGGATATTTGTCATTCCCTTTTGACTTACTTAACCTAATATGATTATTTCTAGGCTCATCTGTAGTCCTGAAAACGGCACTGTTCATTTTTTTTTCCTGAGTCTAGTATTCCATTTGGTACGTATACCACTTCTTCTTTGTCCATTTATCTGTTGATGGACATTTTGTTTGCTTCCATGTTTTGGCTGTTGTAAATACTGCTGCAGTACACGATTCTCCATCCCGTGTCTTTTTGATTCTGGCTTTTACAGGTGACAGGCCCAATAGTGGGCCTTCCGGATCATATGGTGACTCAATTTTTACCTTTAAACGCACTGCCATTCTGTTCCTATTATTGGCTGTTACCAGTTTACATCCCACTTAGACCGAGAGGTTACGCTATTCTCCACAACTTCTTCAACATCTATTGTTTGTTGACTTTTTGCTGATGGTCATTCTGACTGGTGTGAGGTGATACCTTTGTGTAGATTGGATTTGCCTGCGTCTAGTAATTCCTGATGTTTTGCGTTTATCAATGTCCTTTTCATGTTTTTTTAAGATTGAGCTAAACTCACAACTTCAAATTGGCTTCTTGAAAAATTTGCCCCGTTTGGATTTTTATGGCCATTCCCTACCCCAGGATATTTTTTGAGGGCATGATTCATTTACAGCCCTGCAGACCTTGTGAATATTATTGACCATTAGCAGTAGATTTAAAGCTGTCGTTTGAGGAAACGGCCTTAGGGTGGCAGCATTTCTACATTGCCAACTCTGCTTGCTAGGGAAACAGAACCTTGCTGCAAGTTGTGCTTTGAGGTTGCAGATTAGAGTGGAATGTGCCAGGACAAACCCCCATAAGTTTTAGCCTCCTTAATTCTTGTTTGTGTCTTCAAGTTGTAGTTTTTGTCAAGCAAATTTGATTGAAAAATGTCTTTTGTTCTAGGTGTACAGAACCTTGTGCATTTACACATATACATACATCTATTGCTCTTTGGGTCCTTTTCCATGTCAGTTATTACAGAGTGTTGAGTAGACCACACTTGCTATTCCATAGGTCTTTGGGGATTATATATTTTATATGTAGTAGTATATGTGTGTTAACCCCAGTATCCTAATTTATCCATTCCTCACACCTTTTCTTTGGCTTAACCATAAGTTTGTCTTCTCAATCTGAGATTGTCTTTCTCTATGGAAATATGTTCATTTTTATGAATTTTCAGATAACATAAGTGATATCATAGGACATTTGTCTTTTGCATTCTGACTTAGTTCACGTTGTGTGATTATCTCTAGGCTCATCTGTGGTGCTGCATATGCCATTCTTTTATTTTTTTCGTGACTGATATTCCATTCTGTCCATATACCACTTCTTCTTTGTCCATTCATCTGTTTATGGACCTTATTTTTGCTTCCATGTCTTGGCTATTTCAATATTGCTGCAGTGCACATTTGCCTGCCTCTGTCTTTCCGATTCTGGTGGTCTTAGGTTATAGGCCCAAAAGGTGCCCTGCCGCATCATATGGTAGCTCAATTTTTACCTTTGAAAGCAGCTCCATTCAGTTTTCATTAGTGCTGTTACCCATTACATCCCACCAGCAGCTAGAAGGTACAGAGTTCTCTAAAACCACTTCAGCATTTATAGTTTGTAGACTTTTTGCTGATGGTCATTTCACTGGTGTGAGCTGAAATCTTTTTGGAGGTTGGATTTGCATGTGGCTAATAATTCCTTATACTGAGCTTTAGGCATGCCCTTTTTTGTTCTTCTCCTTTTTTTTAAAGATTGAGTACAACTTCCCTCTTCATATTGCCGTCTTCAAAAATTTGTCATGTGTTGAATTTCCTTGCCTATTCCCTACCCCAGGGCATTTTTTGTGGGCAGCTGTCATTTACAGCCCTGCAGTCCTTGTGACTATTAAGCAACCATTAGCACTGGGTTTAAAGCTGCTGTTGTGGGAAACAGCCACAAGGCGGCAGCATTATTACACGCTCACCTCTTGTTACTAGGGTAACAAAATCTTCCTGGAAGTAGTGTTCCGAGGCTGTAAATTAGAGGGGAATGTGCTGGGACAAGCCCCCAGAAGTTTATGTCTCCTTAGTAATGTTTGTTTTTTTAAATTTAATTTATATTTCTTATCAGAGTAATTTTGATTAGAGTGTTGTGATTGTCTGGCTGTACAGAATGTGCTCAATCATTCATATATATGTCTGTTCATCTTCGGATCCTGTTACCATGTATGATATTCAGAATGTTGAGTAGACCTCCCTCGGTATTTGGTAGGTGTTTTCTCATTATATACTTTATATGTATTGGTGATTATATAATTCATAGAGTTTATATATTATATGTTTATATACATTTAACATACATTAGTATATGTATGTTAGCCCCCTAATCCTAATTTATCCATCCTCCCACCTTTCATTTTGGTTAACCATTAGTTTGTTGTATAAGTGTGTGTTGTCTTTTTTTGTGGAAATGTGTTCATTGGTAGCAGTCTTAGGATAACATGTATAAATGATATCATAGGATATTTGTCATTCCCTTTTGACTTACTTAACCTAATATGTCATTTCTAGGCTCATCTGTATTCCTCAAAATGGCATTGTTCATTTTTTTACCGAGGTTACTATTCCATTCTGTCCGTATACCACTTTTCCTTTGTCCATTCATTTGTTTTTGGACCGTTTTTTGCTTCCATATCTTGGCTATTTCAATATTGCTGCAGTGCACATTTGCCTGCCTCTGTCTTTCCGATTCTGGTGGTCTTAGGTTATAGGCCCAAAAGGTGCCCTGCCGCATCATATGGTAGCTCAATTTTTACCTTTTAAAGTAGCTCCATTCAGTTTTCGTTAGTGCTGTTACCCATTACATCCCACCAGCAGCTAGATGGTACACAGTTCTCTAAATCCCCTTCAGCATGTATAGTCTGTAGACTTTCTGCTGATGGTCATTTGACTGGTGTGAGCTGAAACCTTTTTGGAGGTTGGCTTTGCATGTGGCTAATAATTCCTTATACTGAGCTTTAGGCGTGTCCATTTTTTTCTTTTCCTTTTTTTTAAAGAGTGAGTACAACTTCCCTCTTCATATTGACTTCTTGAAAAATTTGTCATGTGTTGAATTTTCTTGCCTATTCCCTCCACCAGGGCATTTTTTGAGGGCAGGTGTCATTTTCAGCCCTGCAATCCTTGTGACTATTAAGCAACCACTAGCACTGGGTTTAAAGCTGCTGTTGTGGGAAACAGCCACAAGGCGGCAGCATTATTACGTTCTCAACTTTTGGTTTTAGGGCAACAGAGTCTTCCTGGACGTAGTGTTCCGAGGTTGTAAATTAGAGGGGAATGTGCTGGGACAAGCCCCCAAAAGTTTATGTCTCCTTACTTTTGTTTGTTTTTTAAATTTAATTTCTATTTCTTATTGGAGTAAATTTGATTAGAGTGTTGTGATTGTGTGGCTGTCCAGAATCTGCTCAATAATTCCTACATATGTCTGTTCATCTTTGGATCCTGTTACCATGTATGTTTTACAGAATGTTGAGTAGACCTCCCTTGGTATTTGGTAGGTGTTTTGTCATTATATATTTTATATGTATTGGTGATTCTATAATTCATATAGTTTATATGGTTTATGTTTATATACGTTTAACATACATTAGTATATGTATGTTAGCCCCATAGTCCTAATTTATCCATCCTCCCAACTTTCATTTTGGCTAACCATTCGTTTGTTTTATAAGTCTGTGAGTGTCTTTTTCTGTGGAAATATGTTCATTGGTAGCAATCTTAGGATAACATGTATAAATGATATCATAGGATATTTGTCATTCCCTTTTGACTTACTTAACCTAATATGATTATTTCTAGGCTCATCTGTAGTCCTGAAAACGGCACTGTTCATTTTTTTTCTGAGTCTAGTATTCCATTCGGTACGTATACCACTTCTTCTTTGTCCATTTATCTGTTGATGGACATTTTGTTTGCTTCCATGTTTTGGTTGTTGTAAATACTGCTGCAGTACACGATTCTCCATCCCGTGTCTTTTTGATTCTGGCTTTTACAGGTGACAGGCCCAATAGTGGGCCTTCCGGATCATATGGTGACTCAATTTTTACCTTTAAACGCACTGCCATTCTGTTCCTATTATTGGCTGTTACCAGTTTACATCCCACTTAGACCGAGAGGTTACGCTATTCTCCACAACTTCTTCAACATCTATCGTTTGTTGACTTTTTGCTGATGGTCATTCTGACTGGTGTGAGGTGATACCTTTGTGTAGATTGGATTTGCCTGCGTCTAGTAATTCCTGATGTTTTGCGTTTATCAATGTCCTTTTCATGTTTTTTTAAGATTGAGCTAAACTCACAACTTCAAATTGGCTTCTTGAAAAATTTGCCCCGTTTGGATTTTTATGGCCATTCCCTACCCCAGGATATTTTTTGAGGGCATGATTCATTTACAGCCCTGCAGTCCTTGTGAATATTATTGACCATTAGCAGTAGATTTAAAGCTGTCGTTTGAGGAAACGGCCTTAGGGTGGCAGCATTTCTACATTGCCAACTCTGCTTGCTAGGGAAACAGAACCTTGCTGCAAGTTGTGCTTTGAGGTTGCAGATTAGAGTGGAATGTGCCAGGACAAACCCCCATAAGTTTTAGCCTCCTTAATTCTTGTTTGTGTCTTCAAGTTGTAGTTTTTGTCAAGCAAATTTGATTGAAAAATGTCTTTTGTTCTAGGTGTACAGAACCTTGTGCATTTACACATATACATACATCTATTGCTCTTTGGGTCCTTTTCCATGTCAGTTATTACAGAGTGTTGAGTAGACCACACTTGCTATTCCATAGGTCTTTGGGGATTATATATTTTATATGTAGTAGTATATGTGTGTTAACCCCAGTATCCTAATTTATCCATTCCTCACACCTTTTCTTTGGCTTAACCATAAGTTTGTCTTCTCAATCTGAGATTGTCTTTCTCTATGGAAATATGTTCATTTTTATGAATTTTCAGATAACATAAGTGATATCATAGGACATTTGTCTTTTGCATTCTGACTTAGTTCACGTTGTGTGATTATCTCTAGGCTCATCTGTGGTGCTGCATATGCCATTCTTTTATTTTTTTCGTGACTGATATTCCATTCTGTCCATATACCACTTCTTCTTTGTCCATTCATCTGTTTATGGACCTTATTTTTGCTTCCATGTCTTGGCTATTTCAATATTGCTGCAGTGCACATTTGCCTGCCTCTGTCTTTCCGATTCTGGTGGTCTTAGGTTATAGGCCCAAAAGGTGCCCTGCCGCATCATATGGTAGCTCAATTTTTACCTTTGAAAGCAGCTCCATTCAGTTTTCATTAGTGCTGTTACCCATTACATCCCACCAGCAGCTAGAAGGTACAGAGTTCTCTAAAACCACTTCAGCATTTATAGTTTGTAGACTTTTTGCTGATGGTCATTTGACTGGTGTGAGCTGAAATCTTTTTGGAGGTTGGATTTGCATGTGGCTAATAATTCCTTATACTGAGCTTTAGGCATGCCCTTTTTTGTTCTTCTCCTTTTTTTTAAAGATTGAGTACAACTTCCCTCTTCATATTGCCGTCTTCAAAAATTTGTCATGTGTTGAATTTCCTTGCCTATTCCCTACCCCAGGGCATTTTTTGTGGGCAGCTGTCATTTACAGCCCTGCAGTCCTTGTGACTATTAAGCAACCATTAGCACTGGGTTTAAAGCTGCTGTTGTGGGAAACAGCCACAAGGCGGCAGCATTATTACACGCTCACCTCTTGTTACTAGGGTAACAAAATCTTCCTGGAAGTAGTGTTCCGAGGCTGTAAATTAGAGGGGAATGTGCTGGGACAAGCCCCCAGAAGTTTATGTCTCCTTAGTAATGTTTGTTTTTTTAAATTTAATTTATATTTCTTATCAGAGTAATTTTGATTAGAGTGTTGTGATTGTCTGGCTGTACAGAATGTGCTCAATCATTCATATATATGTCTGTTCATCTTCGGATCCTGTTACCATGTATGATATTCAGAATGTTGAGTAGACCTCCCTCGGTATTTGGTAGGTGTTTTCTCATTATATACTTTATATGTATTGGTGATTATATAATTCATAGAGTTTATATATTATATGTTTATATACATTTAACATACATTAGTATATGTATGTTAGCCCCCTAATCCTAATTTATCCATCCTCCCACCTTTCATTTTGGTTAACCATTAGTTTGTTGTATAAGTGTGTGTTGTCTTTTTTTGTGGAAATGTGTTCATTGGTAGCAGTCTTAGGATAACATGTATAAATGATATCATAGGATATTTGTCATTCCCTTTTGACTTACTTAACCTAATATGTCATTTCTAGGCTCATCTGTATTCCTCAAAATGGCATTGTTCATTTTTTTACCGAGGTTACTATTCCATTCTGTCCGTATACCACTTTTCCTTTGTCCATTCATTTGTTTTTGGACCGTTTTTTGCTTCCATATCTTGGCTATTTCAATATTGCTGCAGTGCACATTTGCCTGCCTCTGTCTTTCCGATTCTGGTGGTCTTAGGTTATAGGCCCAAAAGGTGCCCTGCCGCATCATATGGTAGCTCAATTTTTACCTTTTAAAGTAGCTCCATTCAGTTTTCGTTAGTGCTGTTACCCATTACATCCCACCAGCAGCTAGATGGTACACAGTTCTCTAAATCCCCTTCAGCATGTATAGTCTGTAGACTTTCTGCTGATGGTCATTTGACTGGTGTGAGCTGAAACCTTTTTGGAGGTTGGCTTTGCATGTGGCTAATAATTCCTTATACTGAGCTTTAGGCGTGTCCATTTTTTTCTTTTCCTTTTTTTTAAAGAGTGAGTACAACTTCCCTCTTCATATTGACTTCTTGAAAAATTTGTCATGTGTTGAATTTTCTTGCCTATTCCCTCCACCAGGGCATTTTTTGAGGGCAGGTGTCATTTTCAGCCCTGCAATCCTTGTGACTATTAAGCAACCACTAGCACTGGGTTTAAAGCTGCTGTTGTGGGAAACAGCCACAAGGCGGCAGCATTATTACGTTCTCAACTTTTGGTTTTAGGGCAACAGAGTCTTCCTGGACGTAGTGTTCCGAGGTTGTAAATTAGAGGGGAATGTGCTGGGACAAGCCCCCAAAAGTTTATGTCTCCTTACTTTTGTTTGTTTTTTAAATTTAATTTCTATTTCTTATTGGAGTAAATTTGATTAGAGTGTTGTGATTGTGTGGCTGTCCAGAATCTGCTCAATAATTCCTACATATGTCTGTTCATCTTTGGATCCTGTTACCATGTATGTTTTACAGAATGTTGAGTAGACCTCCCTTGGTATTTGGTAGGTGTTTTGTCATTATATATTTTATATGTATTGGTGATTCTATAATTCATATAGTTTATATGGTTTATGTTTATATACGTTTAACATACATTAGTATATGTATGTTAGCCCCATAGTCCTAATTTATCCATCCTCCCAACTTTCATTTTGGCTAACCATTCGTTTGTTTTATAAGTCTGTGAGTGTCTTTTTCTGTGGAAATATGTTCATTGGTAGCAATCTTAGGATAACATGTATAAATGATATCATAGGATATTTGTCATTCCCTTTTGACTTACTTAACCTAATATGATTATTTCTAGGCTCATCTGTAGTCCTGAAAACGGCACTGTTCATTTTTTTTCTGAGTCTAGTATTCCATTCGGTACGTATACCACTTCTTCTTTGTCCATTTATCTGTTGATGGACATTTTGTTTGCTTCCATGTTTTGGTTGTTGTAAATACTGCTGCAGTACACGATTCTCCATCCCGTGTCTTTTTGATTCTGGCTTTTACAGGTGACAGGCCCAATAGTGGGCCTTCCGGATCATATGGTGACTCAATTTTTACCTTTAAACGCACTGCCATTCTGTTCCTATTATTGGCTGTTACCAGTTTACATCCCACTTAGACCGAGAGGTTACGCTATTCTCCACAACTTCTTCAACATCTATCGTTTGTTGACTTTTTGCTGATGGTCATTCTGACTGGTGTGAGGTGATACCTTTGTGTAGATTGGATTTGCCTGCGTCTAGTAATTCCTGATGTTTTGCGTTTATCAATGTCCTTTTCATGTTTTTTTAAGATTGAGCTAAACTCACAACTTCAAATTGGCTTCTTGAAAAATTTGCCCCGTTTGGATTTTTATGGCCATTCCCTACCCCAGGATATTTTTTGAGGGCATGATTCATTTACAGCCCTGCAGTCCTTGTGAATATTATTGACCATTAGCAGTAGATTTAAAGCTGTCGTTTGAGGAAACGGCCTTAGGGTGGCAGCATTTCTACATTGCCAACTCTGCTTGCTAGGGAAACAGAACCTTGCTGCAAGTTGTGCTTTGAGGTTGCAGATTAGAGTGGAATGTGCCAGGACAAACCCCCATAAGTTTTAGCCTCCTTAATTCTTGTTTGTGTCTTCAAGTTGTAGTTTTTGTCAAGCAAATTTGATTGAAAAATGTCTTTTGTTCTAGGTGTACAGAACCTTGTGCATTTACACATATACATACATCTATTGCTCTTTGGGTCCTTTTCCATGTCAGTTATTACAGAGTGTTGAGTAGACCACACTTGCTATTCCATAGGTCTTTGGGGATTATATATTTTATATGTAGTAGTATATGTGTGTTAACCCCAGTATCCTAATTTATCCATTCCTCACACCTTTTCTTTGGCTTAACCATAAGTTTGTCTTCTCAATCTGAGATTGTCTTTCTCTATGGAAATATGTTCATTTTTATGAATTTTCAGATAACATAAGTGATATCATAGGACATTTGTCTTTTGCATTCTGACTTAGTTCACGTTGTGTGATTATCTCTAGGCTCATCTGTGGTGCTGCATATGCCATTCTTTTATTTTTTTCGTGACTGATATTCCATTCTGTCCATATACCACTTCTTCTTTGTCCATTCATCTGTTTATGGACCTTATTTTTGCTTCCATGTCTTGGCTATTTCAATATTGCTGCAGTGCACATTTGCCTGCCTCTGTCTTTCCGATTCTGGTGGTCTTAGGTTATAGGCCCAAAAGGTGCCCTGCCGCATCATATGGTAGCTCAATTTTTACCTTTGAAAGCAGCTCCATTCAGTTTTCATTAGTGCTGTTACCCATTACATCCCACCAGCAGCTAGAAGGTACAGAGTTCTCTAAAACCACTTCAGCATTTATAGTTTGTAGACTTTTTGCTGATGGTCATTTGACTGGTGTGAGCTGAAATCTTTTTGGAGGTTGGATTTGCATGTGGCTAATAATTCCTTATACTGAGCTTTAGGCATGCCCTTTTTTGTTCTTCTCCTTTTTTTTAAAGATTGAGTACAACTTCCCTCTTCATATTGCCGTCTTCAAAAATTTGTCATGTGTTGAATTTCCTTGCCTATTCCCTACCCCAGGGCATTTTTTGTGGGCAGCTGTCATTTACAGCCCTGCAGTCCTTGTGACTATTAAGCAACCATTAGCACTGGGTTTAAAGCTGCTGTTGTGGGAAACAGCCACAAGGCGGCAGCATTATTACACGCTCACCTCTTGTTACTAGGGTAACAAAATCTTCCTGGAAGTAGTGTTCCGAGGCTGTAAATTAGAGGGGAATGTGCTGGGACAAGCCCCCAGAAGTTTATGTCTCCTTAGTAATGTTTGTTTTTTTAAATTTAATTTATATTTCTTATCAGAGTAATTTTGATTAGAGTGTTGTGATTGTCTGGCTGTACAGAATGTGCTCAATCATTCATATATATGTCTGTTCATCTTCGGATCCTGTTACCATGTATGATATTCAGAATGTTGAGTAGACCTCCCTCGGTATTTGGTAGGTGTTTTCTCATTATATACTTTATATGTATTGGTGATTATATAATTCATAGAGTTTATATATTATATGTTTATATACATTTAACATACATTAGTATATGTATGTTAGCCCCGTAATCCTAATTTATCCATCCTCCCACCTTTCATTTTGGTTAACCATTAGTTTGTTGTATAAGTGTGTGTTGTCTTTTTTTGTGGAAATGTGTTCATTGGTAGCAGTCTTAGGATAACATGTATAAATGATATCATAGGATATTTGTCATTCCCTTTTGACTTACTTAACCTAATATGTCATTTCTAGGCTCATCTGTATTCCTCAAAATGGCATTGTTCATTTTTTTACCGAGGTTACTATTCCATTCTGTCCGTATACCACTTTTCCTTTGTCCATTCATTTGTTTTTGGACCGTTTTTTGCTTCCATATCTTGGCTATTTCAATATTGCTGCAGTGCACATTTGCCTGCCTCTGTCTTTCCGATTCTGGTGGTCTTAGGTTATAGGCCCAAAAGGTGCCCTGCCGCATCATATGGTAGCTCAATTTTTACCTTTTAAAGTAGCTCCATTCAGTTTTCGTTAGTGCTGTTACCCATTACATCCCACCAGCAGCTAGATGGTACACAGTTCTCTAAATCCCCTTCAGCATGTATAGTCTGTAGACTTTCTGCTGATGGTCATTTGACTGGTGTGAGCTGAAACCTTTTTGGAGGTTGGCTTTGCATGTGGCTAATAATTCCTTATACTGAGCTTTAGGCGTGTCCATTTTTTTCTTTTCCTTTTTTTTAAAGAGTGAGTACAACTTCCCTCTTCATATTGACTTCTTGAAAAATTTGTCATGTGTTGAATTTTCTTGCCTATTCCCTCCACCAGGGCATTTTTTGAGGGCAGGTGTCATTTTCAGCCCTGCAATCCTTGTGACTATTAAGCAACCACTAGCACTGGGTTTAAAGCTGCTGTTGTGGGAAACAGCCACAAGGCGGCAGCATTATTACGTTCTCAACTTTTGGTTTTAGGGCAACAGAGTCTTCCTGGACGTAGTGTTCCGAGGTTGTAAATTAGAGGGGAATGTGCTGGGACAAGCCCCCAAAAGTTTATGTCTCCTTACTTTTGTTTGTTTTTTAAATTTAATTTCTATTTCTTATTGGAGTAAATTTGATTAGAGTGTTGTGATTGTGTGGCTGTACAGAATCTGCTCAATAATTCCTACATATGTCTGTTCATCTTTGGATCCTGTTACCATGTATGTTTTACAGAATGTTGAGTAGACCTCCCTTGGTATTTGGTAGGTGTTTTGTCATTATATATTTTATATGTATTGGTGATTCTATAATTCATATAGTTTATATGGTTTATGTTTATATACGTTTAACATACATTAGTATATGTATGTTAGCCCCATAGTCCTAATTTATCCATCCTCCCAACTTTCATTTTGGCTAACCATTCGTTTGTTTTATAAGTCTGTGAGTGTCTTTTTCTGTGGAAATATGTTCATTGGTAGCAATCTTAGGATAACATGTATAAATGATATCATAGGATATTTGTCATTCCCTTTTGACTTACTTAACCTAATATGATTATTTCTAGGCTCATCTGTAGTCCTGAAAACGGCACTGTTCATTTTTTTTTCCTGAGTCTAGTATTCCATTCGGTACGTATACCACTTCTTCTTTGTCCATTTATCTGTTGATGGACATTTTGTTTGCTTCCATGTTTTGGCTGTTGTAAATACTGCTGCAGTACACGATTCTCCATCCCGTGTCTTTTTGATTCTGGCTTTTACAGGTGACAGGACCAATAGTGGGCCTTGCGGATCATATGGTGACTCAATTTTTACCTTTAAAGGCACTGCCATTCTGTTCCTATTATTGGCTGTTACCAGTTTACATCCCACTTAGACCGAGAGGTTACGCTATTCTCCACAACTTCTTCAACATCTATTGTTTGTTGACTTTTTGCTGATGGTCATTCTGACTGGTGTGAGGTGATACCTTTGTGTAGATTGGATTTGCCTGCGTCTAGTAATTCCTGATGTTTTGCGTTTATCAATGTCCTTTTCATGTTTTTTTAAGATTGAGCTAAACTCAAAACTTCAAATTGGCTTCTTGAAAAATTTGCCCCGTTTGGATTTTTATGGCCATTCCCTACCCCAGGATATTTTTTGAGGGCATGATTCCTTGTAAATATTATTGACCATGAGCAGTAGATTTAAAGCTGTCGTTTGAGGAAACGGCCTTAGGGTGGCAGCATTTCTACATTGCCAACTCTGCTTGCTAGGGAAACAGAACCTTGCTGCAAGTTGTGCTTTGAGGTTGCAGATTAGAGTGGAATGTGCCAGGACAAACCCCCATAAGTTTTAGCCTCCTTAATTCTTGTTTGTGTCTTCAAGTTGTAGTTTTTGTCAAGCAAATTTGATTGAAAAATGTCTTTTGTTCTAGGTGTACAGAACCTTGTTCATTTACACATATACATACATCTATTGATCTTTGGGTCCTTTTCCATGTCAGTTATTACAGAGTGTTGAGTAGACCACACTTGCTATTCCATAGGTCTTTGGGGATTATATATTTTATATGTAGTAGTATATGTGTGTTAACCCCAGTATCCTAATTTATCCATTCCTCACACCTTTTCTTTGGCTTAACCATAAGTTTGTCTTCTCAATCTGAGATTGTCTTTCTCTATGGAAATATGTTCATTTTTATGAATTTTCAGATAACATAAGTGATATCATAGGACATTTGTCTTTTGCATTCTGACTTAGTTCACGTTGTGTGATTATCTCTAGGCTCATCTGTGGTGCTGCATATGCCATTCTTTTATTTTTTTCGTGACTGATATTCCATTCTGTCCATATACCACTTCTTCTTTGTCCATTCATCTGTTTATGGACCTTATTTTTGCTTCCATGTCTTGGCTATTTCAATATTGCTGCAGTGCACATTTGCCTGCCTCTGTCTTTCCGATTCTGGTGGTCTTAGGTTATAGGCCCAAAAGGTGCCCTGCCGCATCATATGGTAGCTCAATTTTTACCTTTTAAAGCAGCTCCATTCAGTTTTCATTAGTGCTGTTACCCATTACATCCCACCAGCAGCTAGAAGGTACAGAGTTCTCTAAAACCACTTCAGCATTTATAGTTTGTAGACTTTTTGCTGATGGTCATTTCACTGGTGTGAGCTGAAATCTTTTTGGAGGTTGGATTTGCATGTGGCTAATAATTCCTTATACTGAGCTTTAGGCATGCCCTTTTTTGTTCTTCTCCTTTTTTTTAAAGATTGAGTACAACTTCCCTCTTCATATTGCCGTCTTCAAAAATTTGTCATGTGTTGAATTTCCTTGCCTATTCCCTACCCCAGGGCATTTTTTGTGGGCAGCTGTCATTTACAGCCCTGCAGTCCTTGTGACTATTAAGCAACCATTAGCACTGGGTTTAAAGCTGCTGTTGTGGGAAACAGCCACAAGGCGGCAGCATTATTACATTCTCACCTCTTGTTACTAGGGTAACAAAATCTTCCTGGAAGTAGTGTTCCGAGGTTGTAAATTAGAGGGGAATGCGCTGGGACAAGCCCCCAGAAGTTTATGTCTCCTTAGTAATGTTTGTTTTTTTAAATTTAATTTATATTTCTTATCAGAGTAATTTTGATTAGAGTGTTGTGATTGTCTGGCTGTACAGAATGTGCTCAATCATTCATATATATGTCTGTTCATCTTCGGATCCTGTTACCATGTATGATATTCAGAATGTTGAGTAGACCTCCCTCGGTATTTGGTAGGTGTTTTCTCATTATATACTTTATATGTATTGGTGATTATATAATTCATAGAGTTTATATATTATATGTTTATATACATTTAACATACATTAGTATATGTATGTTAGCCCCCTAATCCTAATTTATCCATCCTCCCACCTTTCATTTTGGTTAACCATTAGTTTGTTGTATAAGTGTGTGTTGTCTTTTTTTGTGGAAATGTGTTCATTGGTAGCAGTCTTAGGATAACATGTATAAATGATATCATAGGATATTTGTCATTCCCTTTTGACTTACTTAACCTAATATGTCATTTCTAGGCTCATCTGTATTCCTCAAAATGGCATTGTTCATTTTTTTACCGAGGTTACTATTCCATTCTGTCCGTATACCACTTTTCCTTTGTCCATTCATTTGTTTTTGGACCGTTTTTTGCTTCCATATCTTGGCTATTTCAATATTGCTGCAGTGCACATTTGCCTGCCTCTGTCTTTCCGATTCTGGTGGTCTTAGGTTATAGGCCCAAAAGGTGCCCTGCCGCATCATATGGTAGCTCAATTTTTACCTTTTAAAGTAGCTCCATTCAGTTTTCGTTAGTGCTGTTACCCATTACATCCCACCAGCAGCTAGATGGTACACAGTTCTCTAAATCCCCTTCAGCATGTATAGTCTGTAGACTTTCTGCTGATGGTCATTTGACTGGTGTGAGCTGAAACCTTTTTGGAGGTTGGCTTTGCATGTGGCTAATAATTCCTTATACTGAGCTTTAGGCGTGTCCATTTTTTTCTTTTCCTTTTTTTTAAAGAGTGAGTACAACTTCCCTCTTCATATTGACTTCTTGAAAAATTTGTCATGTGTTGAATTTTCTTGCCTATTCCCTCCACCAGGGCATTTTTTGAGGGCAGGTGTCATTTTCAGCCCTGCAATCCTTGTGACTATTAAGCAACCACTAGCACTGGGTTTAAAGCTGCTGTTGTGGGAAACAGCCACAAGGCGGCAGCATTATTACGTTCTCAACTTTTGGTTTTAGGGCAACAGAGTCTTCCTGGACGTAGTGTTCCGAGGTTGTAAATTAGAGGGGAATGTGCTGGGACAAGCCCCCAAAAGTTTATGTCTCCTTACTTTTGTTTGTTTTTTAAATTTAATTTCTATTTCTTATTGGAGTAAATTTGATTAGAGTGTTGTGATTGTGTGGCTGTCCAGAATCTGCTCAATAATTCCTACATATGTCTGTTCATCTTTGGATCCTGTTACCATGTATGTTTTACAGAATGTTGAGTAGACCTCCCTTGGTATTTGGTAGGTGTTTTGTCATTATATATTTTATATGTATTGGTGATTCTATAATTCATATAGTTTATATGGTTTATGTTTATATACGTTTAACATACATTAGTATATGTATGTTAGCCCCATAGTCCTAATTTATCCATCCTCCCAACTTTCATTTTGGCTAACCATTCGTTTGTTTTATAAGTCTGTGAGTGTCTTTTTCTGTGGAAATATGTTCATTGGTAGCAATCTTAGGATAACATGTATAAATGATATCATAGGATATTTGTCATTCCCTTTTGACTTACTTAACCTAATATGATTATTTCTAGGCTCATCTGTAGTCCTGAAAACGGCACTGTTCATTTTTTTTCTGAGTCTAGTATTCCATTCGGTACGTATACCACTTCTTCTTTGTCCATTTATCTGTTGATGGACATTTTGTTTGCTTCCATGTTTTGGTTGTTGTAAATACTGCTGCAGTACACGATTCTCCATCCCGTGTCTTTTTGATTCTGGCTTTTACAGGTGACAGGCCCAATAGTGGGCCTTCCGGATCATATGGTGACTCAATTTTTACCTTTAAACGCACTGCCATTCTGTTCCTATTATTGGCTGTTACCAGTTTACATCCCACTTAGACCGAGAGGTTACGCTATTCTCCACAACTTCTTCAACATCTATCGTTTGTTGACTTTTTGCTGATGGTCATTCTGACTGGTGTGAGGTGATACCTTTGTGTAGATTGGATTTGCCTGCGTCTAGTAATTCCTGATGTTTTGCGTTTATCAATGTCCTTTTCATGTTTTTTTAAGATTGAGCTAAACTCACAACTTCAAATTGGCTTCTTGAAAAATTTGCCCCGTTTGGATTTTTATGGCCATTCCCTACCCCAGGATATTTTTTGAGGGCATGATTCCTTGTAAATATTATTGACCATTAGCAGTAGATTTAAAGCTGTCGTTTGAGGAAACGGCCTTAGGGTGGCAGCATTTCTACATTGCCAACTCTGCTTGCTAGGGAAACAGAACCTTGCTGCAAGTTGTGCTTTGAGGTTGCAGATTAGAGTGGAATGTGCCAGGACAAACCCCCATAAGTTTTAGCCTCCTTAATTCTTGTTTGTGTCTTCAAGTTGTAGTTTTTGTCAAGCAAATTTGATTGAAAAATGTCTTTTGTTCTAGGTGTACAGAACCTTGTGCATTTACACATATACATACATCTATTGCTCTTTGGGTCCTTTTCCATGTCAGTTATTACAGAGTGTTGAGTAGACCACACTTGCTATTCCATAGGTCTTTGGGGATTATATATTTTATATGTAGTAGTATATGTGTGTTAACCCCAGTATCCTAATTTATCCATTCCTCACACCTTTTCTTTGGCTTAACCATAAGTTTGTCTTCTCAATCTGAGATTGTCTTTCTCTATGGAAATATGTTCATTTTTATGAATTTTCAGATAACATAAGTGATATCATAGGACATTTGTCTTTTGCATTCTGACTTAGTTCACGTTGTGTGATTATCTCTAGGCTCATCTGTGGTGCTGCATATGCCATTCTTTTATTTTTTTCGTGACTGATATTCCATTCTGTCCATATACCACTTCTTCTTTGTCCATTCATCTGTTTATGGACCTTATTTTTGCTTCCATGTCTTGGCTATTTCAATATTGCTGCAGTGCACATTTGCCTGCCTCTGTCTTTCCGATTCTGGTGGTCTTAGGTTATAGGCCCAAAAGGTGCCCTGCCGCATCATATGGTAGCTCAATTTTTACCTTTGAAAGCAGCTCCATTCAGTTTTCATTAGTGCTGTTACCCATTACATCCCACCAGCAGCTAGAAGGTACAGAGTTCTCTAAAACCACTTCAGCATTTATAGTTTGTAGACTTTTTGCTGATGGTCATTTGACTGGTGTGAGCTGAAATCTTTTTGGAGGTTGGATTTGCATGTGGCTAATAATTCCTTATACTGAGCTTTAGGCATGCCCTTTTTTGTTCTTCTCCTTTTTTTTAAAGATTGAGTACAACTTCCCTCTTCATATTGCCGTCTTCAAAAATTTGTCATGTGTTGAATTTCCTTGCCTATTCCCTACCCCAGGGCATTTTTTGTGGGCAGCTGTCATTTACAGCCCTGCAGTCCTTGTGACTATTAAGCAACCATTAGCACTGGGTTTAAAGCTGCTGTTGTGGGAAACAGCCACAAGGCGGCAGCATTATTACATTCTCACCTCTTGTTACTAGGGTAACAAAATCTTCCTGGAAGTAGTGTTCCGAGGCTGTAAATTAGAGGGGAATGTGCTGGGACAAGCCCCCAGAAGTTTATGTCTCCTTAGTAATGTTTGTTTTTTTAAATTTAATTTATATTTCTTATCAGAGTAATTTTGATTAGAGTGTTGTGATTGTCTGGCTGTACAGAATGTGCTCAATCATTCATATATATGTCTGTTCATCTTCGGATCCTGTTACCATGTATGATATTCAGAATGTTGAGTAGACCTCCCTCGGTATTTGGTAGGTGTTTTCTCATTATATACTTTATATGTATTGGTGATTATATAATTCATAGAGTTTATATATTATATGTTTATATACATTTAACATACATTAGTATATGTATGTTAGCCCCCTAATCCTAATTTATCCATCCTCCCACCTTTCATTTTGGTTAACCATTAGTTTGTTGTATAAGTGTGTGTTGTCTTTTTTTGTGGAAATGTGTTCATTGGTAGCAGTCTTAGGATAACATGTATAAATGATATCATAGGATATTTGTCATTCCCTTTTGACTTACTTAACCTAATATGTCATTTCTAGGCTCATCTGTATTCCTCAAAATGGCATTGTTCATTTTTTTACCGAGGTTACTATTCCATTCTGTCCGTATACCACTTTTCCTTTGTCCATTCATTTGTTTTTGGACCGTTTTTTGCTTCCATATCTTGGCTATTTCAATATTGCTGCAGTGCACATTTGCCTGCCTCTGTCTTTCCGATTCTGGTGGTCTTAGGTTATAGGCCCAAAAGGTGCCCTGCCGCATCATATGGTAGCTCAATTTTTACCTTTTAAAGTAGCTCCATTCAGTTTTCGTTAGTGCTGTTACCCATTACATCCCACCAGCAGCTAGATGGTACACAGTTCTCTAAATCCCCTTCAGCATGTATAGTCTGTAGACTTTCTGCTGATGGTCATTTGACTGGTGTGAGCTGAAACCTTTTTGGAGGTTGGCTTTGCATGTGGCTAATAATTCCTTATACTGAGCTTTAGGCGTGTCCATTTTTTTCTTTTCCTTTTTTTTAAAGAGTGAGTACAACTTCCCTCTTCATATTGACTTCTTGAAAAATTTGTCATGTGTTGAATTTTCTTGCCTATTCCCTCCACCAGGGCATTTTTTGAGGGCAGGTGTCATTTTCAGCCCTGCAATCCTTGTGACTATTAAGCAACCACTAGCACTGGGTTTAAAGCTGCTGTTGTGGGAAACAGCCACAAGGCGGCAGCATTATTACGTTCTCAACTTTTGGTTTTAGGGCAACAGAGTCTTCCTGGACGTAGTGTTCCGAGGTTGTAAATTAGAGGGGAATGTGCTGGGACAAGCCCCCAAAAGTTTATGTCTCCTTACTTTTGTTTGTTTTTTAAATTTAATTTCTATTTCTTATTGGAGTAAATTTGATTAGAGTGTTGTGATTGTGTGGCTGTCCAGAATCTGCTCAATAATTCCTACATATGTCTGTTCATCTTTGGATCCTGTTACCATGTATGTTTTACAGAATGTTGAGTAGACCTCCCTTGGTATTTGGTAGGTGTTTTGTCATTATATATTTTATATGTATTGGTGATTCTATAATTCATATAGTTTATATGGTTTATGTTTATATACGTTTAACATACATTAGTATATGTATGTTAGCCCCATAGTCCTAATTTATCCATCCTCCCAACTTTCATTTTGGCTAACCATTCGTTTGTTTTATAAGTCTGTGAGTGTCTTTTTCTGTGGAAATATGTTCATTGGTAGCAATCTTAGGATAACATGTATAAATGATATCATAGGATATTTGTCATTCCCTTTTGACTTACTTAACCTAATATGATTATTTCTAGGCTCATCTGTAGTCCTGAAAACGGCACTGTTCATTTTTTTTTCCTGAGTCTAGTATTCCATTCGGTACGTATACCACTTCTTCTTTGTCCATTTATCTGTTGATGGACATTTTGTTTGCTTCCATGTTTTGGCTGTTGTAAATACTGCTGCAGTACACGATTCTCCATCCCGTGTCTTTTTGATTCTGGCTTTTACAGGTGACAGGACCAATAGTGGGCCTTGCGGATCATATGGTGACTCAATTTTTACCTTTAAAGGCACTGCCATTCTGTTCCTATTATTGGCTGTTACCAGTTTACATCCCACTTAGACCGAGAGGTTACGCTATTCTCCACAACTTCTTCAACATCTATTGTTTGTTGACTTTTTGCTGATGGTCATTCTGACTGGTGTGAGGTGATACCTTTGTGTAGATTGGATTTGCCTGCGTCTAGTAATTCCTGATGTTTTGCGTTTATCAATGTCCTTTTCATGTTTTTTTAAGATTGAGCTAAACTCACAACTTCAAATTGGCTTCTTGAAAAATTTGCCCCGTTTGGATTTTTATGGCCATTCCCTACCCCAGGATATTTTTTGAGGGCATGATTCCTTGTAAATATTATTGACCATGAGCAGTAGATTTAAAGCTGTCGTTTGAGGAAACAGCCTTAGGGTGGCAGCATTTCTACATTGCCAACTCTGCTTGCTAGGGAAACAGAACCTTGCTGCAAGTTGTGCTTTGAGGTTGCAGATTAGAGTGGAATGTGCCAGGACAAACCCCCATAAGTTTTAGCCTCCTTAATTCTTGTTTGTGTCTTCAAGTTGTAGTTTTTGTCAAGCAAATTTGATTGAAAAATGTCTTTTGTTCTAGGTGTACAGAACCTTGTGCATTTACACATATACATACATCTATTGCTCTTTGGGTCCTTTTCCATGTCAGTTATTACAGAGTGTTGAGTAGACCACACTTGCTATTCCATAGGTCTTTGGGGATTATATATTTTATATGTAGTAGTATATGTGTGTTAACCCCAGTATCCTAATTTATCCATTCCTCACACCTTTTCTTTGGCTTAACCATAAGTTTGTCTTCTCAATCTGAGATTGTCTTTCTCTATGGAAATATGTTCATTTTTATGAATTTTCAGATAACATAAGTGATATCATAGGACATTTGTCTTTTGCATTCTGACTTAGTTCACGTTGTGTGATTATCTCTAGGCTCATCTGTGGTGCTGCATATGCCATTCTTTTATTTTTTTCGTGACTGATATTCCATTCTGTCCATATACCACTTCTTCTTTGTCCATTCATCTGTTTATGGACCTTATTTTTGCTTCCATGTCTTGGCTATTTCAATATTGCTGCAGTGCACATTTGCCTGCCTCTGTCTTTCCGATTCTGGTGGTCTTAGGTTATAGGCCCAAAAGGTGCCCTGCCGCATCATATGGTAGCTCAATTTTTACCTTTTAAAGCAGCTCCATTCAGTTTTCATTAGTGCTGTTACCCATTACATCCCACCAGCAGCTAGAAGGTACAGAGTTCTCTAAAACCACTTCAGCATTTATAGTTTGTAGACTTTTTGCTGATGGTCATTTCACTGGTGTGAGCTGAAATCTTTTTGGAGGTTGGATTTGCATGTGGCTAATAATTCCTTATACTGAGCTTTAGGCATGCCCTTTTTTGTTCTTCTCCTTTTTTTTAAAGGTTGAGTACAACTTCCCTCTTCATATTGCCGTCTTCAAAAATTTGTCATGTGTTGAATTTCCTTGCCTATTCCCTACCCCAGGGCATTTTTTGTGGGCAGCTGTCATTTACAGCCCTGCAGTCCTTGTGACTATTAAGCAACCATTAGCACTGGGTTTAAAGCTGCTGTTGTGGGAAACAGCCACAAGGCGGCAGCATTATTACATTCTCACCTCTTGTTACTAGGGTAACAAAATCTTCCTGGAAGTAGTGTTCCGAGGCTGTAAATTAGAGGGGAATGTGCTGGGACAAGCCCCCAGAAGTTTATGTCTCCTTAGTAATGTTTGTTTTTTTAAATTTAATTTATATTTCTTATCAGAGTAATTTTGATTAGAGTGTTGTGATTGTCTGGCTGTACAGAATGTGCTCAATCATTCATATATATGTCTGTTCATCTTCGGATCCTGTTACCATGTATGATATTCAGAATGTTGAGTAGACCTCCCTCGGTATTTGGTAGGTGTTTTCTCATTATATACTTTATATGTATTGGTGATTATATAATTCATAGAGTTTATATATTATATGTTTATATACATTTAACATACATTAGTATATGTATGTTAGCCCCGTAATCCTAATTTATCCATCCTCCCACCTTTCATTTTGGTTAACCATTAGTTTGTTGTATAAGTGTGTGTTGTCTTTTTTTGTGGAAATGTGTTCATTGGTAGCAGTCTTAGGATAACATGTATAAATGATATCATAGGATATTTGTCATTCCCTTTTGACTTACTTAACCTAATATGTCATTTCTAGGCTCATCTGTATTCCTCAAAATGGCATTGTTCATTTTTTTACCGAGGTTACTATTCCATTCTGTCCGTATACCACTTTTCCTTTGTCCATTCATTTGTTTTTGGACCGTTTTTTGCTTCCATATCTTGGCTATTTCAATATTGCTGCAGTGCACATTTGCCTGCCTCTGTCTTTCCGATTCTGGTGGTCTTAGGTTATAGGCCCAAAAGGTGCCCTGCCGCATCATATGGTAGCTCAATTTTTACCTTTTAAAGTAGCTCCATTCAGTTTTCGTTAGTGCTGTTACCCATTACATCCCACCAGCAGCTAGATGGTACACAGTTCTCTAAATCCCCTTCAGCATGTATAGTCTGTAGACTTTCTGCTGATGGTCATTTGACTGGTGTGAGCTGAAACCTTTTTGGAGGTTGGCTTTGCATGTGGCTAATAATTCCTTATACTGAGCTTTAGGCGTGTCCATTTTTTTCTTTTCCTTTTTTTTAAAGAGTGAGTACAACTTCCCTCTTCATATTGACTTCTTGAAAAATTTGTCATGTGTTGAATTTTCTTGCCTATTCCCTCCACCAGGGCATTTTTTGAGGGCAGGTGTCATTTTCAGCCCTGCAATCCTTGTGACTATTAAGCAACCACTAGCACTGGGTTTAAAGCTGCTGTTGTGGGAAACAGCCACAAGGCGGCAGCATTATTACGTTCTCAACTTTTGGTTTTAGGGCAACAGAGTCTTCCTGGACGTAGTGTTCCGAGGTTGTAAATTAGAGGGGAATGTGCTGGGACAAGCCCCCAAAAGTTTATGTCTCCTTACTTTTGTTTGTTTTTTAAATTTAATTTCTATTTCTTATTGGAGTAAATTTGATTAGAGTGTTGTGATTGTGTGGCTGTCCAGAATCTGCTCAATAATTCCTACATATGTCTGTTCATCTTTGGATCCTGTTACCATGTATGTTTTACAGAATGTTGAGTAGACCTCCCTTGGTATTTGGTAGGTGTTTTGTCATTATATATTTTATATGTATTGGTGATTCTATAATTCATATAGTTTATATGGTTTATGTTTATATACGTTTAACATACATTAGTATATGTATGTTAGCCCCATAGTCCTAATTTATCCATCCTCCCAACTTTCATTTTGGCTAACCATTCGTTTGTTTTATAAGTCTGTGAGTGTCTTTTTCTGTGGAAATATGTTCATTGGTAGCAATCTTAGGATAACATGTATAAATGATATCATAGGATATTTGTCATTCCCTTTTGACTTACTTAACCTAATATGATTATTTCTAGGCTCATCTGTAGTCCTGAAAACGGCACTGTTCATTTTTTTTTCCTGAGTCTAGTATTCCATTCGGTACGTATACCACTTCTTCTTTGTCCATTTATCTGTTGATGGACATTTTGTTTGCTTCCATGTTTTGGCTGTTGTAAATACTGCTGCAGTACACGATTCTCCATCCCGTGTCTTTTTGATTCTGGCTTTTACAGGTGACAGGACCAATAGTGGGCCTTGCGGATCATATGGTGACTCAATTTTTACCTTTAAACGCACTGCCATTCTGTTCCTATTATTGGCTGTTACCAGTTTACATCCCACTTAGACCGAGAGGTTACGCTATTCTCCACAACTTCTTCAACATCTATTGTTTGTTGACTTTTTGCTGATGGTCATTCTGACTGGTGTGAGGTGATACCTTTGTGTAGATTGGATTTGCCTGCGTCTAGTAATTCCTGATGTTTTGCGTTTATCAATGTCCTTTTCATGTTTTTTTAAGATTGAGCTAAACTCACAACTTCAAATTGGCTTCTTGAAAAATTTGCCCCGTTTGGATTTTTATGGCCATTCCCTACCCCAGGATATTTTTTGAGGGCATGATTCATTTACAGCCCTGCAGTCCTTGTGAATATTATTGACCATGAGCAGTAGATTTAAAGCTGTCGTTTGAGGAAACGGCCTTAGGGTGGCAGCATTTCTACATTGCCAACTCTGCTTGCTAGGGAAACAGAACCTTGCTGCAAGTTGTGCTTTGAGGTTGCAGATTAGAGTGGAATGTGCCAGGACAAACCCCCATAAGTTTTAGCCTCCTTAATTCTTGTTTGTGTCTTCAAGTTGTAGTTTTTGTCAAGCAAATTTGATTGAAAAATGTCTTTTGTTCTAGGTGTACAGAACCTTGTGCATTTACACATATACATACATCTATTGCTCTTTGGGTCCTTTTCCATGTCAGTTATTACAGAGTGTTGAGTAGACCACACTTGCTATTCCATAGGTCTTTGGGGATTATATATTTTATATGTAGTAGTATATGTGTGTTAACCCCAGTATCCTAATTTATCCATTCCTCACACCTTTTCTTTGGCTTAACCATAAGTTTGTCTTCTCAATCTGAGATTGTCTTTCTCTATGGAAATATGTTCATTTTTATGAATTTTCAGATAACATAAGTGATATCATAGGACATTTGTCTTTTGCATTCTGACTTAGTTCACGTTGTGTGATTATCTCTAGGCTCATCTGTGGTGCTGCATATGCCATTCTTTTATTTTTTTCGTGACTGATATTCCATTCTGTCCATATACCACTTCTTCTTTGTCCATTCATCTGTTTATGGACCTTATTTTTGCTTCCATGTCTTGGCTATTTCAATATTGCTGCAGTGCACATTTGCCTGCCTCTGTCTTTCCGATTCTGGTGGTCTTAGGTTATAGGCCCAAAAGGTGCCCTGCCGCATCATATGGTAGCTCAATTTTTACCTTTGAAAGCAGCTCCATTCAGTTTTCATTAGTGCTGTTACCCATTACATCCCACCAGCAGCTAGAAGGTACAGAGTTCTCTAAAACCACTTCAGCATTTATAGTTTGTAGACTTTTTGCTGATGGTCATTTGACTGGTGTGAGCTGAAATCTTTTTGGAGGTTGGATTTGCATGTGGCTAATAATTCCTTATACTGAGCTTTAGGCATGCCCTTTTTTGTTCTTCTCCTTTTTTTTAAAGATTGAGTACAACTTCCCTCTTCATATTGCCGTCTTCAAAAATTTGTCATGTGTTGAATTTCCTTGCCTATTCCCTACCCCAGGGCATTTTTTGTAGGCAGCTGTCATTTACAGCCCTGCAGTCCTTGTGACTATTAAGCAACCATTAGCACTGGGTTTAAAGCTGCTGTTGTGGGAAACAGCCACAAGGCGGCAGCATTATTACATTCTCACCTCTTGTTACTAGGGTAACAAAATCTTCCTGGAAGTAGTGTTCCGAGGCTGTAAATTAGAGGGGAATGTGCTGGGACAAGCCCCCAGAAGTTTATGTCTCCTTAGTAATGTTTGTTTTTTTAAATTTAATTTATATTTCTTATCAGAGTAATTTTGATTAGAGTGTTGTGATTGTCTGGCTGTACAGAATGTGCTCAATCATTCATATATATGTCTGTTCATCTTCGGATCCTGTTACCATGTATGATATTCAGAATGTTGAGTAGACCTCCCTCGGTATTTGGTAGGTGTTTTCTCATTATATACTTTATATGTATTGGTGATTATATAATTCATAGAGTTTATATATTATATGTTTATATACATTTAACATACATTAGTATATGTATGTTAGCCCCCTAATCCTAATTTATCCATCCTCCCACCTTTCATTTTGGTTAACCATTAGTTTGTTGTATAAGTGTGTGTTGTCTTTTTTTGTGGAAATGTGTTCATTGGTAGCAGTCTTAGGATAACATGTATAAAGGATATCATAGGATATTTGTCATTCCCTTTTGACTTACTTAACCTAATATGTCATTTCTAGGCTCATCTGTATTCCTCAAAATGGCATTGTTCATTTTTTTACCGAGGTTACTATTCCATTCTGTCCGTATACCACTTTTCCTTTGTCCATTCATTTGTTTTTGGACCGTTTTTTGCTTCCATATCTTGGCTATTTCAATATTGCTGCAGTGCACATTTGCCTGCCTCTGTCTTTCCGATTCTGGTGGTCTTAGGTTATAGGCCCAAAAGGTGCCCTGCCGCATCATATGGTAGCTCAATTTTTACCTTTTAAAGTAGCTCCATTCAGTTTTCGTTAGTGCTGTTACCCATTACATCCCACCAGCAGCTAGATGGTACACAGTTCTCTAAATCCCCTTCAGCATGTATAGTCTGTAGACTTTCTGCTGATGGTCATTTGACTGGTGTGAGCTGAAACCTTTTTGGAGGTTGGCTTTGCATGTGGCTAATAATTCCTTATACTGAGCTTTAGGCGTGTCCATTTTTTTCTTTTCCTTTTTTTTAAAGAGTGAGTACAACTTCCCTCTTCATATTGACTTCTTGAAAAATTTGTCATGTGTTGAATTTTCTTGCCTATTCCCTCCACCAGGGCATTTTTTGAGGGCAGGTGTCATTTTCAGCCCTGCAATCCTTGTGACTATTAAGCAACCACTAGCACTGGGTTTAAAGCTGCTGTTGTGGGAAACAGCCACAAGGCGGCAGCATTATTACGTTCTCAACTTTTGGTTTTAGGGCAACAGAGTCTTCCTGGACGTAGTGTTCCGAGGTTGTAAATTAGAGGGGAATGTGCTGGGACAAGCCCCCAAAAGTTTATGTCTCCTTACTTTTGTTTGTTTTTTAAATTTAATTTCTATTTCTTATTGGAGTAAATTTGATTAGAGTGTTGTGATTGTGTGGCTGTCCAGAATCTGCTCAATAATTCCTACATATGTCTGTTCATCTTTGGATCCTGTTACCATGTATGTTTTACAGAATGTTGAGTAGACCTCCCTTGGTATTTGGTAGGTGTTTTGTCATTATATATTTTATATGTATTGGTGATTCTATAATTCATATAGTTTATATGTTTTATGTTTATATACGTTTAACATACATTAGTATATGTATGTTAGCCCCATAGTCCTAATTTATCCATCCTCCCAACTTTCATTTTGGCTAACCATTCGTTTGTTTTATAAGTCTGTGAGTGTCTTTTTCTGTGGAAATATGTTCATTGGTAGCAATCTTAGGATAACATGTATAAATGATATCATAGGATATTTGTCATTCCCTTTTGACTTACTTAACCTAATATGATTATTTCTAGGCTCATCTGTAGTCCTGAAAACGGCACTGTTCATTTTTTTTTCCTGAGTCTAGTATTCCATTCGGTACGTATACCACTTCTTCTTTGTCCATTTATCTGTTGATGGACATTTTGTTTGCTTCCATGTTTTGGCTGTTGTAAATACTGCTGCAGTACACGATTCTCCATCCCGTGTCTTTTTGATTCTGGCTTTTACAGGTGACAGGACCAATAGTGGGCCTTGCGGATCATATGGTGACTCAATTTTTACCTTTAAACGCACTGCCATTCTGTTCCTATTATTGGCTGTTACCAGTTTACATCCCACTTAGACCGAGAGGTTACGCTATTCTCCACAACTTCTTCAACATCTATTGTTTGTTGACTTTTTGCTGATGGTCATTCTGACTGGTGTGAGGTGATACCTTTGTGTAGATTGGATTTGCCTGCGTCTAGTAATTCCTGATGTTTTGCGTTTATCAATGTCCTTTTCATGTTTTTTTAAGATTGAGCTAAACTCACAACTTCAAATTGGCTTCTTGAAAAATTTGCCCCGTTTGGATTTTTATGGCCATTCCCTACCCCAGGATATTTTTTGAGGGCATGATTCATTTACAGCCCTGCAGTCCTTGTGAATATTATTGACCATGAGCAGTAGATTTAAAGCTGTCGTTTGAGGAAACGGCCTTAGGGTGGCAGCATTTCTACATTGCCAACTCTGCTTGCTAGGGAAACAGAACCTTGCTGCAAGTTGTGCTTTGAGGTTGCAGATTAGAGTGGAATGTGCCAGGACAAACCCCCATAAGTTTTAGCCTCCTTAATTCTTGTTTGTGTCTTCAAGTTGTAGTTTTTGTCAAGCAAATTTGATTGAAAAATGTCTTTTGTTCTAGGTGTACAGAACCTTGTGCATTTACACATATACATACATCTATTGCTCTTTGGGTCCTTTTCCATGTCAGTTATTACAGAGTGTTGAGTAGACCACACTTGCTATTCCATAGGTCTTTGGGGATTATATATTTTATATGTAGTAGTATATGTGTGTTAACCCCAGTATCCTAATTTATCCATTCCTCACACCTTTTCTTTGGCTTAACCATAAGTTTGTCTTCTCAATCTGAGATTGTCTTTCTCTATGGAAATATGTTCATTTTTATGAATTTTCAGATAACATAAGTGATATCATAGGACATTTGTCTTTTGCATTCTGACTTAGTTCACGTTGTGTGATTATCTCTAGGCTCATCTGTGGTGCTGCATATGCCATTCTTTTATTTTTTTCGTGACTGATATTCCATTCTGTCCATATACCACTTCTTCTTTGTCCATTCATCTGTTTATGGACCTTATTTTTGCTTCCATGTCTTGGCTATTTCAATATTGCTGCAGTGCACATTTGCCTGCCTCTGTCTTTCCGATTCTGGTGGTCTTAGGTTATAGGCCCAAAAGGTGCCCTGCCGCATCATATGGTAGCTCAATTTTTACCTTTTAAAGCAGCTCCATTCAGTTTTCATTAGTGCTGTTACCCATTACATCCCACCAGCAGCTAGAAGGTACAGAGTTCTCTAAAACCACTTCAGCATTTATAGTTTGTAGACTTTTTGCTGATGGTCATTTCACTGGTGTGAGCTGAAATCTTTTTGGAGGTTGGATTTGCATGTGGCTAATAATTCCTTATACTGAGCTTTAGGCATGCCCTTTTTTGTTCTTCTCCTTTTTTTTAAAGATTGAGTACAACTTCCCTCTTCATATTGCCGTCTTCAAAAATTTGTCATGTGTTGAATTTCCTTGCCTATTCCCTACCCCAGGGCATTTTTTGTGGGCAGCTGTCATTTACAGCCCTGCAGTCCTTGTGACTATTAAGCAACCATTAGCACTGGGTTTAAAGCTGCTGTTGTGGGAAACAGCCACAAGGCGGCAGCATTATTACATTCTCACCTCTTGTTACTAGGGTAACAAAATCTTCCTGGAAGTAGTGTTCCGAGGCTGTAAATTAGAGGGGAATGTGCTGGGACAAGCCCCCAGAAGTTTATGTCTCCTTAGTAATGTTTGTTTTTTTAAATTTAATTTATATTTCTTATCAGAGTAATTTTGATTAGAGTGTTGTGATTGTCTGGCTGTACAGAATGTGCTCAATCATTCATATATATGTCTGTTCATCTTCGGATCCTGTTACCATGTATGATATTCAGAATGTTGAGTAGACCTCCCTCGGTATTTGGTAGGTGTTTTCTCATTATATACTTTATATGTATTGGTGATTATATAATTCATAGAGTTTATATATTATATGTTTATATACATTTAACATACATTAGTATATGTATGTTAGCCCCCTAATCCTAATTTATCCATCCTCCCACCTTTCATTTTGGTTAACCATTAGTTTGTTGTATAAGTGTGTGTTGTCTTTTTTTGTGGAAATGTGTTCATTGGTAGCAGTCTTAGGATAACATGTATAAATGATATCATAGGATATTTGTCATTCCCTTTTGACTTACTTAACCTAATATGTCATTTCTAGGCTCATCTGTATTCCTCAAAATGGCATTGTTCATTTTTTTACGGAGGTTACTATTCCATTCTGTCCGTATACCACTTTTCCTTTGTCCATTCATTTGTTTTTGGACCGTTTTTTGCTTCCATATCTTGGCTATTTCAATATTGCTGCAGTGCACATTTGCCTGCCTCTGTCTTTCCGATTCTGGTGGTCTTAGGTTATAGGCCCAAAAGGTGCCCTGCCGCATCATATGGTAGCTCAATTTTTACCTTTTAAAGTAGCTCCATTCAGTTTTCGTTAGTGCTGTTACCCATTACATCCCACCAGCAGCTAGATGGTACACAGTTCTCTAAATCCCCTTCAGCATGTATAGTCTGTAGACTTTCTGCTGATGGTCATTTGACTGGTGTGAGCTGAAACCTTTTTGGAGGTTGGCTTTGCATGTGGCTAATAATTCCTTATACTGAGCTTTAGGCGTGTCCATTTTTTTCTTTTCCTTTTTTTTAAAAAGTGAGTACAACTTCCCTCTTCATATTGACTTCTTGAAAAATTTGTCATGTGTTGAATTTTCTTGCCTATTCCCTCCACCAGGGCATTTTTTGAGGGCAGGTGTCATTTTCAGCCCTGCAATCCTTGTGACTATTAAGCAACCACTAGCACTGGGTTTAAAGCTGCTGTTGTGGGAAACAGCCACAAGGCGGCAGCATTATTACGTTCTCAACTTTTGGTTTTAGGGCAACAGAGTCTTCCTGGACGTAGTGTTCCGAGGTTGTAAATTAGAGGGGAATGTGCTGGGACAAGCCCCCAAAAGTTTATGTCTCCTTACTTTTGTTTGTTTTTTAAATTTAATTTCTATTTCTTATTGGAGTAAATTTGATTAGAGTGTTGTGATTGTGTGGCTGTACAGAATCTGCTCAATAATTCCTACATATGTCTGTTCATCTTTGGATCCTGTTACCATGTATGTTTTACAGAATGTTGAGTAGACCTCCCTTGGTATTTGGTAGGTGTTTTGTCATTATATATTTTATATGTATTGGTGATTCTATAATTCATATAGTTTATATGGTTTATGTTTATATACGTTTAACATACATTAGTATATGTATGTTAGCCCCATAGTCCTAATTTATCCATCCTCCCAACTTTCATTTTGGCTAACCATTCGTTTGTTTTATAAGTCTGTGAGTGTCTTTTTCTGTGGAAATATGTTCATTGGTAGCAATCTTAGGATAACATGTATAAATGATATCATAGGATATTTGTCATTCCCTTTTGACTTACTTAACCTAATATGATTATTTCTAGGCTCATCTGTAGTCCTGAAAACGGCACTGTTCATTTTTTTTTCCTGAGTCTAGTATTCCATTCGGTACGTATACCACTTCTTCTTTGTCCATTTATCTGTTGATGGACATTTTGTTTGCTTCCATGTTTTGGCTGTTGTAAATACTGCTGCAGTACACGATTCTCCATCCCGTGTCTTTTTGATTCTGGCTTTTACAGGTGACAGGCCCAATAGTGGGCCTTCCGGATCATATGGTGACTCAATTTTTACCTTTAAACGCACTGCCATTCTGTTCCTATTATTGGCTGTTACCAGTTTACATCCCACTTAGACCGAGAGGTTACGCTATTCTCCACAACTTCTTCAACATCTATTGTTTGTTGACTTTTTGCTGATGGTCATTCTGACTGGTGTGAGGTGATACCTTTGTGTAGATTGGATTTGCCTGCGTCTAGTAATTCCTGATGTTTTGCGTTTATCAATGTCCTTTTCATGTTTTTTTAAGATTGAGCTAAACTCACAACTTCAAATTGGCTTCTTGAAAAATTTGCCCCGTTTGGATTTTTATGGCCATTCCCTACCCCAGGATATTTTTTGAGGGCATGATTCCTTGTAAATATTATTGACCATTAGCAGTAGATTTAAAGCTGTCGTTTGAGGAAACGGCCTTAGGGTGGCAGCATTTCTACATTGCCAACTCTGCTTGCTAGGGAAACAGAACCTTGCTGCAAGTTGTGCTTTGAGGTTGCAGATTAGAGTGGAATGTGCCAGGACAAACCCCCATAAGTTTTAGCCTCCTTAATTCTTGTTTGTGTCTTCAAGTTGTAGTTTTTGTCAAGCAAATTTGATTGAAAAATGTCTTTTGTTCTAGGTGTACAGAACCTTGTTCATTTACACATATACATACATCTATTGATCTTTGGGTCCTTTTCCATGTCAGTTATTACAGAGTGTTGAGTAGACCACACTTGCTATTCCATAGGTCTTTGGGGATTATATATTTTATATGTAGTAGTATATGTGTGTTAACCCCAGTATCCTAATTTATCCATTCCTCACACCTTTTCTTTGGCTTAACCATAAGTTTGTCTTCTCAATCTGAGATTGTCTTTCTCTATGGAAATATGTTCATTTTTATGAATTTTCAGATAACATAAGTGATATCATAGGACATTTGTCTTTTGCATTCTGACTTAGTTCACGTTGTGTGATTATCTCTAGGCTCATCTGTGGTGCTGCATATGCCATTCTTTTATTTTTTTCGTGACTGATATTCCATTCTGTCCATATACCACTTCTTCTTTGTCCATTCATCTGTTTATGGACCTTATTTTTGCTTCCATGTCTTGGCTATTTCAATATTGCTGCAGTGCACATTTGCCTGCCTCTGTCTTTCCGATTCTGGTGGTCTTCGGTTATAGGCCCAAAAGGTGCCCTGCCGCATCATATGGTAGCTCAATTTTTACCTTTTAAAGCAGCTCCATTCAGTTTTCATTAGTGCTGTTACCCATTACATCCCACCAGCAGCTAGAAGGTACAGAGTTCTCTAAAACCACTTCAGCATTTATAGTTTGTAGACTTTTTGCTGATGGTCATTTCACTGGTGTGAGCTGAAATCTTTTTGGAGGTTGGATTTGCATGTGGCTAATAATTCCTTATACTGAGCTTTAGGCATGCCCTTTTTTGTTCTTCTCCTTTTTTTTAAAGATTGAGTACAACTTCCCTCTTCATATTGCCGTCTTCAAAAATTTGTCATGTGTTGAATTTCCTTGCCTATTCCCTACCCCAGGGCATTTTTTGTGGGCAGCTGTCATTTACAGCCCTGCAGTCCTTGTGACTATTAAGCAACCATTAGCACTGGGTTTAAAGCTGCTGTTGTGGGAAACAGCCACAAGGCGGCAGCATTATTACATTCTCACCTCTTGTTACTAGGGTAACAAAATCTTCCTGGAAGTAGTGTTCCGAGGCTGTAAATTAGAGGGGAATGTGCTGGGACAAGCCCCCAGAAGTTTATGTCTCCTTAGTAATGATTGTTTTTTTAAATTTAATTTATATTTCTTATCAGAGTAATTTTGATTAGAGTGTTGTGATTGTCTGGCTGTACAGAATGTGCTCAATCATTCATATATATGTCTGTTCATCTTCGGATCCTGTTACCATGTATGATATTCAGAATGTTGAGTAGACCTCCCTCGGTATTTGGTAGGTGTTTTCTCATTATATACTTTATATGTATTGGTGATTATATAATTCATAGAGTTTATATATTATATGTTTATATACATTTAACATACATTAGTATATGTATGTTAGCCCCCTAATCCTAATTTATCCATCCTCCCACCTTTCATTTTGGTTAACCATTAGTTTGTTGTATAAGTGTGTGTTGTCTTTTTTTGTGGAAATGTGTTCATTGGTAGCAGTCTTAGGATAACATGTATAAATGATATCATAGGATATTTGTCATTCCCTTTTGACTTACTTAACCTAATATGTCATTTCTAGGCTCATCTGTATTCCTCAAAATGGCATTGTTCATTTTTTTACCGAGGTTACTATTCCATTCTGTCCGTATACCACTTTTCCTTTGTCCATTCATTTGTTTTTGGACCGTTTTTTGCTTCCATATCTTGGCTATTTCAATATTGCTGCAGTGCACATTTGCCTCCCTCTGTCTTTCCGATTCTGGTGGTCTTAGGTTATAGGCCCAAAAGGTGCCCTGCCGCATCATATGGTAGCTCAATTTTTACCTTTTAAAGTAGCTCCATTCAGTTTTCGTTAGTGCTGTTACCCATTACATCCCACCAGCAGCTAGATGGTACACAGTTCTCTAAATCCCCTTCAGCATGTATAGTCTGTAGACTTTCTGCTGATGGTCATTTGACTGGTGTGAGCTGAAACCTTTCTGGAGGTTGGCTTTGCATGTGGCTAATAATTCCTTATACTGAGCTTTAGGCGTGTCCATTTTTTTCTTTTCCTTTTTTTTAAAGAGTGAGTACTACTTCCCTCTTCATATTGACTTCTTGAAAAATTTGTCATGTGTTGAATTTTCTTGCCTATTCCCTCCACCAGGGCATTTTTTGAGGGCAGGTGTCATTTTCAGCCCTGCAATCCTTGTGACTATTAAGCAACCACTAGCACTGGGTTTAAAGCTGCTGTTGTGGGAAACAGCCACAAGGCGGCAGCATTATTACGTTCTCAACTTTTGGTTTTAGGGCAACAGAGTCTTCCTGGACGTAGTGTTCCGAGGTTGTAAATTAGAGGGGAATGTGCTGGGACAAGCCCCCAAAAGTTTATGTCTCCTTACTTTTGTTTGTTTTTTAAATTTAATTTCTATTTCTTATTGGAGTAAATTTGATTAGAGTGTTGTGATTGTGTGGCTGTACAGAATCTGCTCAATAATTCCTACATATGTCTGTTCATCTTTGGATCCTGTTACCATGTATGTTTTACAGAATGTTGAGTAGACCTCCCTTGGTATTTGGTAGGTGTTTTGTCATTATATATTTTATATGTATTGGTGATTCTATAATTCATATAGTTTATATGTTTTATGTTTATATACGTTTAACATACATTAGTATATGTATGTTAGCCCCATAGTCCTAATTTATCCATCCTCCCAACTTTCATTTTGGCTAACCATTCGTTTGTTTTATAAGTCTGTGAGTGTCTTTTTCTGTGGAAATATGTTCATTGGTAGCAATCTTAGGATAACATGTATAAATGATATCATAGGATATTTGTCATTCCCTTTTGACTTACTTAACCTAATATGATTATTTCTAGGCTCATCTGTAGTCCTGAAAACGGCACTGTTCATTTTTTTTCCCTGAGTCTAGTATTCCATTCGGTACGTATACCACTTCTTCTTTGTCCATTTATCTGTTGATGGACATTTTGTTTGCTTCCATGTTTTGGCTGTTGTAAATACTGCTGCAGTACACGATTCTCCATCCCGTGTCTTTTTGATTCTGGCTTTTACAGGTGACAGGACCAATAGTGGGCCTTCCGGATCATATGGTGACTCAATTTTTACCTTTAAACGCACTGCCATTCTGTTCCTATTATTGGCTGTTACCAGTTTACATCCCACTTAGACCGAGAGGTTACGCTATTCTCCACAACTTCTTCAACATCTATCGTTTGTTGACTTTTTGCTGATGGTCATTCTGACTGGTGTGAGGTGATACCTTTGTGTAGATTGGATTTGCCTGCGTCTAGTAATTCCCGATGTTTTGCGTTTATCAATGTCCTTTTCATGTTTTCTTAAGATTGAGCTAAACTCCCAACTTCAAATTGGCTTCTTGAAAAATTTGCCCCGTTTGGATTTTTATGGCCATTCCCTACCCCAGGATAGTTTTTGAGGGCATGAGTCATTTACAGCCCTGTAGTCCTTGTGAATATTATTGACCATTAGCAGTAGATTTAAAGCTGTTGTTTGAGGAAACGGCCTTAGGGTGGCAGCATTTCTACGTTGCCAACTCTGCTTGCTAGGGAAACAGAACCTTGCTGCAAGTTGTGCTTTGAGGTTGCAGATTAGAGTGGAATGTGCCAGGACAAACCCCCATAAGTTTTAGCCTCCTTAATTCTTGTTTGTGTCTTTAAGTTGTAGTTTTTATCAAGCAAATTTGATTGAAAAAGGTCTTTTGTTCTAGGTGTACAGAACCTTGTTCATTTACACATATACATACATCTATTGATCTTTGGGTCCTTTTCCATGTCAGTTATTACAGAGTGTTGAGTAGACCACACTTGCTATTCCATAGGTCTTTGGGGATTATATATATATTTTATATGTATTAGTATATGTGTGTTAACCCCAGTATCCTAATTTATCCATTCCTCACACCTTTTCATTGGCTTAACCATAAGTTTGTCTTAATCTCAATCTGAGATTGTCTTTCTCTATGGAAATATGTTCATTTTTATGAATTTTCAGATAACGTAAGTGATATCATAGGACATTTGTCTTTCGCATTCTGACTTACTTCACGTTGCGTGATTATCTCTAGGCTCATCTGTGGTGCTGCCTATGCCGTTCTTTTATTGTTTTTCGTGACTGATATTCCATTCTGTCCATATACCACGTCTTCTCTGTCCATTCATCTGTTTATGGACCTTATTTTTGCTTCCATGTCTTGGCTATTTCAATATTGCTGCAGTGCACATTTGCCTGCCTCTGTCTTTCCGATTCTGGTGGTCTTCGGTTATAGGCCCAAAAGGTGCCCTGCCGCATCATGTGGTAGCTCAATTTTTACCTTTTAAAGCAGCTCCATTCAGTGTTCGTTAGCGCTGTTACCAATTACATCCCACCAGCAGCTAGAAGGTACAGAGTTCTCTAAAGCCCCTTCAGCATTTATAGTTTGTAGACTTTTAGCTGATGGACATTTCACTGGTGTGAGCTGAAATCTTTTTGGAGGTTGGATTTGCATGTGGCTAATAATTCCGTATACTGAGCTTTAGGCATGCCCTTTTTTTTTCTTTTCCTTTTTTTTAAAGAGTGAGTACAACTTCCCTCTTCATATTGCCTTCTTCAAAAATTTGTCATGTGTTGAATTTCCTTGCCTATTCCCTACCCCAGGGCATTTTTTGTGGGCAGCTGTCATTTACAGCCCTGCAGTCCTTGTGACTATTAAGCAACCATTAGCACTGGGTTTAAAGCTGCTGTTGTGGGAAACAGCCACAAGGCGGCAGCATTATTACGTTCTCACCTCTTGTTACTAGGGTAACAGAGTCTTCCTGGAGGTTGTGTTCCGAGGTTGTAAATTAGAGGGGAATGTGCTGGGACAAGCCCCCAGAAGTTTATGTCTCCTTAGTAATGTTTGTTTTTTTAAATTTATTTTATATTTCTTATCGGAGTAATTTTGATTAGAGTGTTGTGATTGCCTGGCTGTACAGAATCTGCTCAATGATTCATACATATGTCTGTTCATCTTCGGATCCTGTTACCATGTATGTCACACAGAATGTTGAGTAGACCTCCCTTGGTATTTGGTAGGTGTTTTGTCATTATATATTTTATATGTATTGGTGATTCTATAATTCATATAGTTTATATGTTTTATGTTTATATACGTTTAACATACATTAGTATATGTATGTTAGCCCCATAATCCTAATTTATCCATCCTCCCACCTTTCATTTTGGTGAACCATTAGTTTGTTTTATAAGTGTGTGTTGTCTTTCTTGGTGGAAATATGTTCATTGGTAGCAGTCTTAGGATAACATGTATTAATGATATCATAGGATATTTGTCATTCCCTTTTGACTTACTTAACCTAATATGATTATTGGTAGGCTCATCTGTATTCCTCAAAATGGCATTGTTCATTTTTTTACCGAGGTTACTATTCCATTCTGTCCGTATACCACTTTTTCTTTGTCCATTCATTTGTTTTTGGAACCTTTTTTTGCTTCCATATCTTGGCTATTTCAATATTGCTGCCGTGCACATTTGCCTGCTTCTGTCTTTCCAATTCTGGTGGTCTTAGGTTATAGGCCCAAAAGGTGCCCTGCCGCATCATATGGTAGCTCAATTTTTACCTTATAAAGCAGCTCCATTCAGTTTTCATTAGTGCTCTTACCAGTTACATCCCACCAGCAGCTAGATGGTCCACAGTTCTCTAAATCCCCTTCAGCATGTATAGTCTGTAGACTTTCTGCTGATGGTCATTTGACTGGTGTGAGCTGAAACCTTTTTGGAGGTTGGGTTTGCATGTGGCTAATAATTCCTTATACTGAGCTTTATTCATGTCCATTTTTTTCTTTTCCTTTTTTTAAAGAGTGAGTACAACTTCCCTCTTCATATTGACTTCTTGAAAAATGTGTCATGTGTTGAATTTTCTTGCCTATTCCCTCCACCAGGGCATTTTTTGAGGGCAGGTGTCATTTTCAGCCCTGCAATCCTTGTGACTATTAAGCAACCATTAGCACTGGGTTTAAAGCTCCTGTTGTGGGAAACAGCCACAAGGCGCAGCATTATTACGTTCTCAACTCTTGTTTTTTGGGCCACAGAGTCTTCCTGGACGTAGTATTCCGAGGTTGTAAATTAGAGGGGAATGTGCTGGGACAAGCCCCCAAAAGTTTATGTCTCCTTACTTTTGTTTGTTTTTTAAATTTAATTTCTATTTCTTATTGGAGTAAATTTGATTAGAGTGTTGTGATTGTCTGGCTGTACAGAATCTGCTCAATAATTCCTACATATGTCTGTTCATCTTCGGATCCTGTTACCATGTATGTTTTACAGAATGTTGAGTAGACCTCCCTTGGTATTTGGTAGGTGTTTTGTCTTTATATATTTTATATGTATTGGTGATTCTATAATTCATATAGTTTATATGTTTTATGTTTATATACATTTAACGTACATCAGTGTATGTATGTTAGCCCCATAGTCCTAATTTATCCATCTTCCCAACTTTCATTTTGGCTAACCAGTCGTTTGTTTTATAAGTCTGTGGGTGTCTTTTTCTGTGGAAATATGTTCATTGGTAGCAATCTTAGGATAACAGGTATAAATGATATCATAGGATATTTGTCATTCCCTTTTGACTTACTTAACCTAATATGATTATTTCTAGGCTCATCTGTAGTCCTGAAAACGGCACTGTTCATTTTTTTCCTGAGTCTAGTATTCCATTCGGTACGTATACCACTTCTTCTTTGTCCATTTATCTGTTGATGGACATTTTGTTTGCTTCCATGTTTTAGCTATTGTAAATACTGCTGCAGTACACGATTCTCCATCCCGTGTCGTTTTGATTCGGGCTTTTACAGGTGACAGGCCCAAGAGTGGGCCTTCCGGATCATATGGTGACTCAATTTTTACCTTTAAACGCACTGCCATTCTGTTCCTATTATTGGCTGTTACCAGTTTACATCCCACTTAGACCGAGAGGTTACGCTATTCTCCACAACTTCTTCAACATCTATCGTTTGTTGACTTTTTGCTGATGGTCACTGTGACTGGTGTGAGGTGATACCTTTGTGTAGATTGGATTTGCCTGCGTCTAGTAATTCCCGATGTTTTGCGTTTATCAATGTCCTTTTCATGTTTTCTTAAGATTGAGCTAAACTCCCAACTTCAAATTGGCTTCTTGAAAAATTTGCCCCGTTTGGATTTTTATGGCCATTCCCTACCCCAGGATAGTTTTTGAGGGCATGAGTCATTTACAGCCCTGCAGTCCTTGTGAATATTATTGACCATTAGCAGTAGATTTAAAGCTGTTGTTTGAGGAAACGGCCTTAGGGTGGCAGCATTTCTACGTTGCCAACTCTGCTTGCTAGGGAAACAGAACCTTGCTGCAAGTTGTGCTTTGAGGTTGCAGATTAGAGTGGAATGTGCCAGGACAAACCCCCATAAGTTTTAGCCTCCTTAATTCTTGTTTGTGTCTTTAAGTTGTAGTTTTTATCAAGCAAATTTGATTGAAAAAGGTCTTTTGTTCTAGGTGTACAGAACCTTGTTCATTTACACATATACATACATCTATTGATCTTTGGCTCCTTTTCCATGTCGGTTATTACAGAGTGTTGAGTAGACCACACTTGCTATTCCATAGGTCTTTGGGGATTATATATTTTATATGTATTAGTATATGTGTGTTAACCCCAGTATCCTAATTTATCCATTCCTCACACCTTTTCATTGGCTTAACCATAAGTTTGTCTTAATCTCAATCTGAGATTGTCTTTCTCTATGGAAATATGTTCATTTTTATGAATTTTCAGATAACGTAAGTGATATCATAGGACATTTGTCTTTCGCATTCTGACTTACTTCACGTTGCGTGATTATCTCTAGGCTCATCTGTGGTGCTGCCTATGCCATTCTTTTATTGTTTTTCGTGACTGATATTCCATTCTGTCCATATACCACGTCTTCTCTGTCCATTCATCTGTTTATGGACCTTATTTTTGCTTCCATGTCTTGGCTATTTCAATATTGCTGCAGTGCACATTTGCCTGCCTCTGTCTTTCCGATTCTGGTGGTCTTAGGTTATAGGCCCAAAAGGTGCCCTGCCGCATCATGTGGTAGCTCAATTTTTACCTTTTAAAGCAGCTCCATTCAGTGTTCGTTAGCGCTGTTACCAATTACATCCCACCAGCAGCTAGAAGGTACAGAGTTCTCTAAAACCCCTTCAGCATTTATAGTTTGTAGACTTTTAGCTGATGGACATTTCACTGGTGTGAGCTGAAATCTTTTTGGAGGTTGGATTTGCATGTGGCTAATAATTCCTTATACTGAGCTTTATTCATGTCCATTTTTTTCTTTTCCTTTTTTTTAAAGAGTGAGTACAACTTCCCTCTTCATATTGCCTTCTTCAAAAATTTGTCATGTGTTGAATTTCCTTGCCTATTCCCTACCCCAGGGCATTTTTTGTGGGCAGCTGTCATTTACAGCCCTGCAGTCCTTGTGACTATTAAGCAACCATTAGCACTGGGTTTAAAGCTGCTGTTGTGGGAAACAGCCACAAGGCGGCAGCATTATTACATTCTCACCTCTTGTTACTAGGGTAACAAAATCTTCCTGGAAGTAGTGTTCCGAGGCTGTAAATTAGAGGGGAATGTGCTGGGACAAGCCCCCAGAAGTTTATGTCTCCTTAGTAATGTTTGTTTTTTTAAATTTAATTTATATTTCTTATCAGAGTAATTTTGATTAGAGTGTTGTGATTGTCTGGCTGTACAGAATGTGCTCAATCATTCATATATATGTCTGTTCATCTTCGGATCCTGTTACCATGTATGATATTCAGAATGTTGAGTAGACCTCCCTCGGTATTTGGTAGGTGTTTTCTCATTATATACTTTATATGTATTGGTGATTATATAATTCATAGAGTTTATATATTATATGTTTATATACATTTAACATACATTAGTATATGTATGTTAGCCCCCTAATCCTAATTTATCCATCCTCCCACCTTTCATTTTGGTTAACCATTAGTTTGTTGTATAAGTGTGTGTTGTCTTTTTTTGTGGAAATGTGTTCATTGGTAGCAGTCTTAGGATAACATGTATAAATGATATCATAGGATATTTGTCATTCCCTTTTGACTTACTTAACCTAATATGTCATTTCTAGGCTCATCTGTATTCCTCAAAATGGCATTGTTCATTTTTTTACCGAGGTTACTATTCCATTCTGTCCGTATACCACTTTTCCTTTGTCCATTCATTTGTTTTTGGACCGTTTTTTGCTTCCATATCTTGGCTATTTCAATATTGCTGCAGTGCACATTTGCCTGCCTCTGTCTTTCCGATTCTGGTGGTCTTAGGTTATAGGCCCAAAAGGTGCCCTGCCGCATCATATGGTGACTCAATTTTTACCTTTAAACGCACTGCCATTCTGTTCCTATTATTGGCTGTTACCAGTTTACATCCCACTTAGACCGAGAGGTTACGCTATTCTCCACAACTTCTTCAACATCTATTGTTTGTTGACTTTTTGCTAATGGTCATTCTGACTGGTGTGAGGTGATACCTTTGTGTAGATTGGATTTGCCTGCGTCTAGTAATTCCTGATGTTTTGCGTTTATCAATGTCCTTTTCATGTTTTTTTAAGATTGAGCTAAACTCACAACTTCAAATTGGCTTCTTGAAAAATTTGCCCCGTTTGGATTTTTATGGCCATTCCCTACCCCAGGATATTTTTTGAGGGCATGATTCATTTACAGCCCTGCAGTCCTTGTGAATATTATTGACCATGAGCAGTAGATTTAAAGCTGTCGTTTGAGGAAACGGCCTTAGGGTGGCAGCATTTCTACATTGCCAACTCTGCTTGCTAGGGAAACAGAACCTTGCTGCAAGTTGTGCTTTGAGGTTGCAGATTAGAGTGGAATGTGCCAGGACAAACCCCCATAAGTTTTAGCCTCCTTAATTCTTGTTTGTGTCTTCAAGTTGTAGTTTTTGTCAAGCAAATTTGATTGAAAAATGTCTTTTGTTCTAGGTGTACAGAACCTTGTGCATTTACACATATACATACATCTATTGCTCTTTGGGTCCTTTTCCATGTCAGTTATTACAGAGTGTTGAGTAGACCACACTTGCTATTCCATAGGTCTTTGGGGATTATATATTTTATATGTAGTAGTATATGTGTGTTAACCCCAGTATCCTAATTTATCCATTCCTCACACCTTTTCTTTGGCTTAACCATAAGTTTGTCTTCTCAATCTGAGATTGTCTTTCTCTATGGAAATATGTTCATTTTTATGAATTTTCAGATAACATAAGTGATATCATAGGACATTTGTCTTTTGCATTCTGACTTAGTTCACGTTGTGTGATTATCTCTAGGCTCATCTGTGGTGCTGCATATGCCATTCTTTTATTTTTTTCGTGACTGATATTCCATTCTGTCCATATACCACTTCTTCTTTGTCCATTCATCTGTTTATGGACCTTATTTTTGCTTCCATGTCTTGGCTATTTCAATATTGCTGCAGTGCACATTTGCCTGCCTCTGTCTTTCCGATTCTGGTGGTCTTAGGTTATAGGCCCAAAAGGTGCCCTGCCGCATCATATGGTAGCTCAATTTTTACCTTTTAAAGCAGCTCCATTCAGTTTTCATTAGTGCTGTTACCCATTACATCCCACCAGCAGCTAGAAGGTACAGAGTTCTCTAAAACCACTTCAGCATTTATAGTTTGTAGACTTTTTGCTGATGGTCATTTCACTGGTGTGAGCTGAAATCTTTTTGGAGGTTGGATTTGCATGTGGCTAATAATTCCTTATACTGAGCTTTAGGCATGCCCTTTTTTGTTCTTCTCCTTTTTTTTAAAGGTTGAGTACAACTTCCCTCTTCATATTGCCGTCTTCAAAAATTTGTCATGTGTTGAATTTCCTTGCCTATTCCCTACCCCAGGGCATTTTTTGTGGGCAGCTGTCATTTACAGCCCTGCAGTCCTTGTGACTATTAAGCAACCATTAGCACTGGGTTTAAAGCTGCTGTTGTGGGAAACAGCCACAAGGCGGCAGCATTATTACATTCTCACCTCTTGTTACTAGGGTAACAAAATCTTCCTGGAAGTAGTGTTCCGAGGCTGTAAATTAGAGGGGAATGTGCTGGGACAAGCCCCCAGAAGTTTATGTCTCCTTAGTAATGTTTGTTTTTTTAAATTTAATTTATATTTCTTATCAGAGTAATTTTGATTAGAGTGTTGTGATTGTCTGGCTGTACAGAATGTGCTCAATCATTCATATATATGTCTGTTCATCTTCGGATCCTGTTACCATGTATGATATTCAGAATGTTGAGTAGACCTCCCTCGGTATTTGGTAGGTGTTTTCTCATTATATACTTTATATGTATTGGTGATTATATAATTCATAGAGTTTATATATTATATGTTTATATACATTTAACATACATTAGTATATGTATGTTAGCCCCGTAATCCTAATTTATCCATCCTCCCACCTTTCATTTTGGTTAACCATTAGTTTGTTGTATAAGTGTGTGTTGTCTTTTTTTGTGGAAATGTGTTCATTGGTAGCAGTCTTAGGATAACATGTATAAATGATATCATAGGATATTTGTCATTCCCTTTTGACTTACTTAACCTAATATGTCATTTCTAGGCTCATCTGTATTCCTCAAAATGGCATTGTTCATTTTTTTACCGAGGTTACTATTCCATTCTGTCCGTATACCACTTTTCCTTTGTCCATTCATTTGTTTTTGGACCGTTTTTTGCTTCCATATCTTGGCTATTTCAATATTGCTGCAGTGCACATTTGCCTGCCTCTGTCTTTCCGATTCTGGTGGTCTTAGGTTATAGGCCCAAAAGGTGCCCTGCCGCATCATATGGTAGCTCAATTTTTACCTTTTAAAGTAGCTCCATTCAGTTTTCGTTAGTGCTGTTACCCATTACATCCCACCAGCAGCTAGATGGTACACAGTTCTCTAAATCCCCTTCAGCATGTATAGTCTGTAGACTTTCTGCTGATGGTCATTTGACTGGTGTGAGCTGAAACCTTTTTGGAGGTTGGCTTTGCATGTGGCTAATAATTCCTTATACTGAGCTTTAGGCGTGTCCATTTTTTTCTTTTCCTTTTTTTTAAAGAGTGAGTACAACTTCCCTCTTCATATTGACTTCTTGAAAAATTTGTCATGTGTTGAATTTTCTTGCCTATTCCCTCCACCAGGGCATTTTTTGAGGGCAGGTGTCATTTTCAGCCCTGCAATCCTTGTGACTATTAAGCAACCACTAGCACTGGGTTTAAAGCTGCTGTTGTGGGAAACAGCCACAAGGCGGCAGCATTATTACGTTCTCAACTTTTGGTTTTAGGGCAACAGAGTCTTCCTGGACGTAGTGTTCCGAGGTTGTAAATTAGAGGGGAATGTGCTGGGACAAGCCCCCAAAAGTTTATGTCTCCTTACTTTTGTTTGTTTTTTAAATTTAATTTCTATTTCTTATTGGAGTAAATTTGATTAGAGTGTTGTGATTGTGTGGCTGTACAGAATCTGCTCAATAATTCCTACATATGTCTGTTCATCTTTGGATCCTGTTACCATGTATGTTTTACAGAATGTTGAGTAGACCTCCCTTGGTATTTGGTAGGTGTTTTGTCATTATATATTTTATATGTATTGGTGATTCTATAATTCATATAGTTTATATGGTTTATGTTTATATACGTTTAACATACATTAGTATATGTATGTTAGCCCCATAGTCCTAATTTATCCATCCTCCCAACTTTCATTTTGGCTAACCATTCGTTTGTTTTATAAGTCTGTGAGTGTCTTTTTCTGTGGAAATATGTTCATTGGTAGCAATCTTAGGATAACATGTATAAATGATATCATAGGATATTTGTCATTCCCTTTTGACTTACTTAACCTAATATGATTATTTCTAGGCTCATCTGTAGTCCTGAAAACGGCACTGTTCATTTTTTTTTCCTGAGTCTAGTATTCCATTCGGTACGTATACCACTTCTTCTTTGTCCATTTATCTGTTGATGGACATTTTGTTTGCTTCCATGTTTTGGCTGTTGTAAATACTGCTGCAGTACACGATTCTCCATCCCGTGTCTTTTTGATTCTGGCTTTTACAGGTGACAGGACCAATAGTGGGCCTTGCGGATCATATGGTGACTCAATTTTTACCTTTAAAGGCACTGCCGTTCTGTTCCTATTATTGGCTGTTACCAGTTTACATCCCACTTAGACCGAGAGGTTACGCTATTCTCCACAACTTCTTCAACATCTATTGTTTGTTGACTTTTTGCTGATGGTCATTCTGACTGGTGTGAGGTGATACCTTTGTGTAGATTGGATTTGCCTGCGTCTAGTAATTCCTGATGTTTTGCGTTTATCAATGTCCTTTTCATGTTTTTTTAAGATTGAGCTAAACTCACAACTTCAAATTGGCTTCTTGAAAAATTTGCCCCGTTTGGATTTTTATGGCCATTCCCTACCCCAGGATATTTTTTGAGGGCATGATTCCTTGTAAATATTATTGACCATGAGCAGTAGATTTAAAGCTGTCGTTTGAGGAAACGGCCTTAGGGTGGCAGCATTTCTACATTGCCAACTCTGCTTGCTAGGGAAACAGAACCTTGCTGCAAGTTGTGCTTTGAGGTTGCAGATTAGAGTGGAATGTGCCAGGACAAACCCCCATAAGTTTTAGCCTCCTTAATTCTTGTTTGTGTCTTCAAGTTGTAGTTTTTGTCAAGCAAATTTGATTGAAAAATGTCTTTTGTTCTAGGTGTACAGAACCTTGTTCATTTACACATATACATACATCTATTGATCTTTGGGTCCTTTTCCATGTCAGTTATTACAGAGTGTTGAGTAGACCACACTTGCTATTCCATAGGTCTTTGGGGATTATATATTTTATATGTAGTAGTATATGTGTGTTAACCCCAGTATCCTAATTTATCCATTCCTCACACCTTTTCTTTGGCTTAACCATAAGTTTGTCTTCTCAATCTGAGATTGTCTTTCTCTATGGAAATATGTTCATTTTTATGAATTTTCAGATAACATAAGTGATATCATAGGACATTTGTCTTTTGCATTCTGACTTAGTTCACGTTGTGTGATTATCTCTAGGCTCATCTGTGGTGCTGCATATGCCATTCTTTTATTTTTTTCGTGACTGATATTCCATTCTGTCCATATACCACTTCTTCTTTGTCCATTCATCTGTTTATGGACCTTATTTTTGCTTCCATGTCTTGGCTATTTCAATATTGCTGCAGTGCACATTTGCCTGCCTCTGTCTTTCCGATTCTGGTGGTCTTAGGTTATAGGCCCAAAAGGTGCCCTGCCGCATCATATGGTAGCTCAATTTTTACCTTTTAAAGCAGCTCCATTCAGTTTTCATTAGTGCTGTTACCCATTACATCCCACCAGCAGCTAGAAGGTACAGAGTTCTCTAAAACCACTTCAGCATTTATAGTTTGTAGACTTTTTGCTGATGGTCATTTCACTGGTGTGAGCTGAAATCTTTTTGGAGGTTGGATTTGCATGTGGCTAATAATTCCTTATACTGAGCTTTAGGCATGCCCTTTTTTGTTCTTCTCCTTTTTTTTAAAGATTGAGTACAACTTCCCTCTTCATATTGCCGTCTTCAAAAATTTGTCATGTGTTGAATTTCCTTGCCTATTCCCTACCCCAGGGCATTTTTTGTGGGCAGCTGTCATTTACAGCCCTGCAGTCCTTGTGACTATTAAGCAACCATTAGCACTGGGTTTAAAGCTGCTGTTGTGGGAAACAGCCACAAGGCGGCAGCATTATTACATTCTCACCTCTTGTTACTAGGGTAACAAAATCTTCCTGGAAGTAGTGTTCCGAGGCTGTAAATTAGAGGGGAATGTGCTGGGACAAGCCCCCAGAAGTTTATGTCTCCTTAGTAATGTTTGTTTTTTTAAATTTAATTTATATTTCTTATCAGAGTAATTTTGATTAGAGTGTTGTGATTGTCTGGCTGTACAGAATGTGCTCAATCATTCATATATATGTCTGTTCATCTTCGGATCCTGTTACCATGTATGATATTCAGAATGTTGAGTAGACCTCCCTCGGTATTTGGTAGGTGTTTTCTCATTATATACTTTATATGTATTGGTGATTATATAATTCATAGAGTTTATATATTATATGTTTATATACATTTAACATACATTAGTATATGTATGTTAGCCCCCTAATCCTAATTTATCCATCCTCCCACCTTTCATTTTGGTTAACCATTAGTTTGTTGTATAAGTGTGTGTTGTCTTTTTTTGTGGAAATGTGTTCATTGGTAGCAGTCTTAGGATAACATGTATAAATGATATCATAGGATATTTGTCATTCCCTTTTGACTTACTTAACCTAATATGTCATTTCTAGGCTCATCTGTATTCCTCAAAATGGCATTGTTCATTTTTTTACCGAGGTTACTATTCCATTCTGTCCGTATACCACTTTTCCTTTGTCCATTCATTTGTTTTTGGACCGTTTTTTGCTTCCATATCTTGGCTATTTCAATATTGCTGCAGTGCACATTTGCCTGCCTCTGTCTTTCCGATTCTGGTGGTCTTAGGTTATAGGCCCAAAAGGTGCCCTGCCGCATCATATGGTGACTCAATTTTTACCTTTAAACGCACTGCCATTCTGTTCCTATTATTGGCTGTTACCAGTTTACATCCCACTTAGACCGAGAGGTTACGCTATTCTCCACAACTTCTTCAACATCTATTGTTTGTTGACTTTTTGCTAATGGTCATTCTGACTGGTGTGAGGTGATACCTTTGTGTAGATTGGATTTGCCTGCGTCTAGTAATTCCTGATGTTTTGCGTTTATCAATGTCCTTTTCATGTTTTTTTAAGATTGAGCTAAACTCACAACTTCAAATTGGCTTCTTGAAAAATTTGCCCCGTTTGGATTTTTATGGCCATTCCCTACCCCAGGATATTTTTTGAGGGCATGATTCATTTACAGCCCTGCAGTCCTTGTGAATATTATTGACCATGAGCAGTAGATTTAAAGCTGTCGTTTGAGGAAACGGCCTTAGGGTGGCAGCATTTCTACATTGCCAACTCTGCTTGCTAGGGAAACAGAACCTTGCTGCAAGTTGTGCTTTGAGGTTGCAGATTAGAGTGGAATGTGCCAGGACAAACCCCCATAAGTTTTAGCCTCCTTAATTCTTGTTTGTGTCTTCAAGTTGTAGTTTTTGTCAAGCAAATTTGATTGAAAAATGTCTTTTGTTCTAGGTGTACAGAACCTTGTGCATTTACACATATACATACATCTATTGCTCTTTGGGTCCTTTTCCATGTCAGTTATTACAGAGTGTTGAGTAGACCACACTTGCTATTCCATAGGTCTTTGGGGATTATATATTTTATATGTAGTAGTATATGTGTGTTAACCCCAGTATCCTAATTTATCCATTCCTCACACCTTTTCTTTGGCTTAACCATAAGTTTGTCTTCTCAATCTGAGATTGTCTTTCTCTATGGAAATATGTTCATTTTTATGAATTTTCAGATAACATAAGTGATATCATAGGACATTTGTCTTTTGCATTCTGACTTAGTTCACGTTGTGTGATTATCTCTAGGCTCATCTGTGGTGCTGCATATGCCATTCTTTTATTTTTTTCGTGACTGATATTCCATTCTGTCCATATACCACTTCTTCTTTGTCCATTCATCTGTTTATGGACCTTATTTTTGCTTCCATGTCTTGGCTATTTCAATATTGCTGCAGTGCACATTTGCCTGCCTCTGTCTTTCCGATTCTGGTGGTCTTAGGTTATAGGCCCAAAAGGTGCCCTGCCGCATCATATGGTAGCTCAATTTTTACCTTTTAAAGCAGCTCCATTCAGTTTTCATTAGTGCTGTTACCCATTACATCCCACCAGCAGCTAGAAGGTACAGAGTTCTCTAAAACCACTTCAGCATTTATAGTTTGTAGACTTTTTGCTGATGGTCATTTCACTGGTGTGAGCTGAAATCTTTTTGGAGGTTGGATTTGCATGTGGCTAATAATTCCTTATACTGAGCTTTAGGCATGCCCTTTTTTGTTCTTCTCCTTTTTTTTAAAGGTTGAGTACAACTTCCCTCTTCATATTGCCGTCTTCAAAAATTTGTCATGTGTTGAATTTCCTTGCCTATTCCCTACCCCAGGGCATTTTTTGTGGGCAGCTGTCATTTACAGCCCTGCAGTCCTTGTGACTATTAAGCAACCATTAGCACTGGGTTTAAAGCTGCTGTTGTGGGAAACAGCCACAAGGCGGCAGCATTATTACATTCTCACCTCTTGTTACTAGGGTAACAAAATCTTCCTGGAAGTAGTGTTCCGAGGCTGTAAATTAGAGGGGAATGTGCTGGGACAAGCCCCCAGAAGTTTATGTCTCCTTAGTAATGTTTGTTTTTTTAAATTTAATTTATATTTCTTATCAGAGTAATTTTGATTAGAGTGTTGTGATTGTCTGGCTGTACAGAATGTGCTCAATCATTCATATATATGTCTGTTCATCTTCGGATCCTGTTACCATGTATGATATTCAGAATGTTGAGTAGACCTCCCTCGGTATTTGGTAGGTGTTTTCTCATTATATACTTTATATGTATTGGTGATTATATAATTCATAGAGTTTATATATTATATGTTTATATACATTTAACATACATTAGTATATGTATGTTAGCCCCGTAATCCTAATTTATCCATCCTCCCACCTTTCATTTTGGTTAACCATTAGTTTGTTGTATAAGTGTGTGTTGTCTTTTTTTGTGGAAATGTGTTCATTGGTAGCAGTCTTAGGATAACATGTATAAATGATATCATAGGATATTTGTCATTCCCTTTTGACTTACTTAACCTAATATGTCATTTCTAGGCTCATCTGTATTCCTCAAAATGGCATTGTTCATTTTTTTACCGAGGTTACTATTCCATTCTGTCCGTATACCACTTTTCCTTTGTCCATTCATTTGTTTTTGGACCGTTTTTTGCTTCCATATCTTGGCTATTTCAATATTGCTGCAGTGCACATTTGCCTGCCTCTGTCTTTCCGATTCTGGTGGTCTTAGGTTATAGGCCCAAAAGGTGCCCTGCCGCATCATATGGTAGCTCAATTTTTACCTTTTAAAGTAGCTCCATTCAGTTTTCGTTAGTGCTGTTACCCATTACATCCCACCAGCAGCTAGATGGTACACAGTTCTCTAAATCCCCTTCAGCATGTATAGTCTGTAGACTTTCTGCTGATGGTCATTTGACTGGTGTGAGCTGAAACCTTTTTGGAGGTTGGCTTTGCATGTGGCTAATAATTCCTTATACTGAGCTTTAGGCGTGTCCATTTTTTTCTTTTCCTTTTTTTTAAAGAGTGAGTACAACTTCCCTCTTCATATTGACTTCTTGAAAAATTTGTCATGTGTTGAATTTTCTTGCCTATTCCCTCCACCAGGGCATTTTTTGAGGGCAGGTGTCATTTTCAGCCCTGCAATCCTTGTGACTATTAAGCAACCACTAGCACTGGGTTTAAAGCTGCTGTTGTGGGAAACAGCCACAAGGCGGCAGCATTATTACGTTCTCAACTTTTGGTTTTAGGGCAACAGAGTCTTCCTGGACGTAGTGTTCCGAGGTTGTAAATTAGAGGGGAATGTGCTGGGACAAGCCCCCAAAAGTTTATGTCTCCTTACTTTTGTTTGTTTTTTAAATTTAATTTCTATTTCTTATTGGAGTAAATTTGATTAGAGTGTTGTGATTGTGTGGCTGTACAGAATCTGCTCAATAATTCCTACATATGTCTGTTCATCTTTGGATCCTGTTACCATGTATGTTTTACAGAATGTTGAGTAGACCTCCCTTGGTATTTGGTAGGTGTTTTGTCATTATATATTTTATATGTATTGGTGATTCTATAATTCATATAGTTTATATGGTTTATGTTTATATACGTTTAACATACATTAGTATATGTATGTTAGCCCCATAGTCCTAATTTATCCATCCTCCCAACTTTCATTTTGGCTAACCATTCGTTTGTTTTATAAGTCTGTGAGTGTCTTTTTCTGTGGAAATATGTTCATTGGTAGCAATCTTAGGATAACATGTATAAATGATATCATAGGATATTTGTCATTCCCTTTTGACTTACTTAACCTAATATGATTATTTCTAGGCTCATCTGTAGTCCTGAAAACGGCACTGTTCATTTTTTTTTCCTGAGTCTAGTATTCCATTCGGTACGTATACCACTTCTTCTTTGTCCATTTATCTGTTGATGGACATTTTGTTTGCTTCCATGTTTTGGCTGTTGTAAATACTGCTGCAGTACACGATTCTCCATCCCGTGTCTTTTTGATTCTGGCTTTTACAGGTGACAGGACCAATAGTGGGCCTTGCGGATCATATGGTGACTCAATTTTTACCTTTAAAGGCACTGCCATTCTGTTCCTATTATTGGCTGTTACCAGTTTACATCCCACTTAGACCGAGAGGTTACGCTATTCTCCACAACTTCTTCAACATCTATTGTTTGTTGACTTTTTGCTGATGGTCATTCTGACTGGTGTGAGGTGATACCTTTGTGTAGATTGGATTTGCCTGCGTCTAGTAATTCCTGATGTTTTGCGTTTATCAATGTCCTTTTCATGTTTTTTTAAGATTGAGCTAAACTCAAAACTTCAAATTGGCTTCTTGAAAAATTTGCCCCGTTTGGATTTTTATGGCCATTCCCTACCCCAGGATATTTTTTGAGGGCATGATTCCTTGTAAATATTATTGACCATTAGCAGTAGATTTAAAGCTGTCGTTTGAGGAAACGGCCTTAGGGTGGCAGCATTTCTACATTGCCAACTCTGCTTGCTAGGGAAACAGAACCTTGCTGCAAGTTGTGCTTTGAGGTTGCAGATTAGAGTGGAATGTGCCAGGACAAACCCCCATAAGTTTTAGCCTCCTTAATTCTTGTTTGTGTCTTCAAGTTGTAGTTTTTGTCAAGCAAATTTGATTGAAAAATGTCTTTTGTTCTAGGTGTACAGAACCTTGTGCATTTACACATATACATACATCTATTGCTCTTTGGGTCCTTTTCCATGTCAGTTATTACAGAGTGTTGAGTAGACCACACTTGCTATTCCATAGGTCTTTGGGGATTATATATTTTATATGTAGTAGTATATGTGTGTTAACCCCAGTATCCTAATTTATCCATTCCTCACACCTTTTCTTTGGCTTAACCATAAGTTTGTCTTCTCAATCTGAGATTGTCTTTCTCTATGGAAATATGTTCATTTTTATGAATTTTCAGATAACATAAGTGATATCATAGGACATTTGTCTTTTGCATTCTGACTTAGTTCACGTTGTGTGATTATCTCTAGGCTCATCTGTGGTGCTGCATATGCCATTCTTTTATTTTTTTCGTGACTGATATTCCATTCTGTCCATATACCACTTCTTCTTTGTCCATTCATCTGTTTATGGACCTTATTTTTGCTTCCATGTCTTGGCTATTTCAATATTGCTGCAGTGCACATTTGCCTGCCTCTGTCTTTCCGATTCTGGTGGTCTTAGGTTATAGGCCCAAAAGGTGCCCTGCCGCATCATATGGTAGCTCAATTTTTACCTTTTAAAGCAGCTCCATTCAGTTTTCATTAGTGCTGTTACCCATTACATCCCACCAGCAGCTAGAAGGTACAGAGTTCTCTAAAACCACTTCAGCATTTATAGTTTGTAGACTTTTTGCTGATGGTCATTTCACTGGTGTGAGCTGAAATCTTTTTGGAGGTTGGATTTGCATGTGGCTAATAATTCCTTATACTGAGCTTTAGGCATGCCCTTTTTTGTTCTTCTCCTTTTTTTTAAAGGTTGAGTACAACTTCCCTCTTCATATTGCCGTCTTCAAAAATTTGTCATGTGTTGAATTTCCTTGCCTATTCCCTACCCCAGGGCATTTTTTGTGGGCAGCTGTCATTTACAGCCCTGCAGTCCTTGTGACTATTAAGCAACCATTAGCACTGGGTTTAAAGCTGCTGTTGTGGGAAACAGCCACAAGGCGGCAGCATTATTACATTCTCACCTCTTGTTACTAGGGTAACAAAATCTTCCTGGAAGTAGTGTTCCGAGGCTGTAAATTAGAGGGGAATGTGCTGGGACAAGCCCCCAGAAGTTTATGTCTCCTTAGTAATGTTTGTTTTTTTAAATTTAATTTATATTTCTTATCAGAGTAATTTTGATTAGAGTGTTGTGATTGTCTGGCTGTACAGAATGTGCTCAATCATTCATATATATGTCTGTTCATCTTCGGATCCTGTTACCATGTATGATATTCAGAATGTTGAGTAGACCTCCCTCGGTATTTGGTAGGTGTTTTCTCATTATATACTTTATATGTATTGGTGATTATATAATTCATAGAGTTTATATATTATATGTTTATATACATTTAACATACATTAGTATATGTATGTTAGCCCCGTAATCCTAATTTATCCATCCTCCCACCTTTCATTTTGGTTAACCATTAGTTTGTTGTATAAGTGTGTGTTGTCTTTTTTTGTGGAAATGTGTTCATTGGTAGCAGTCTTAGGATAACATGTATAAATGATATCATAGGATATTTGTCATTCCCTTTTGACTTACTTAACCTAATATGTCATTTCTAGGCTCATCTGTATTCCTCAAAATGGCATTGTTCATTTTTTTACCGAGGTTACTATTCCATTCTGTCCGTATACCACTTTTCCTTTGTCCATTCATTTGTTTTTGGACCGTTTTTTGCTTCCATATCTTGGCTATTTCAATATTGCTGCAGTGCACATTTGCCTGCCTCTGTCTTTCCGATTCTGGTGGTCTTAGGTTATAGGCCCAAAAGGTGCCCTGCCGCATCATATGGTAGCTCAATTTTTACCTTTTAAAGTAGCTCCATTCAGTTTTCGTTAGTGCTGTTACCCATTACATCCCACCAGCAGCTAGATGGTACACAGTTCTCTAAATCCCCTTCAGCATGTATAGTCTGTAGACTTTCTGCTGATGGTCATTTGACTGGTGTGAGCTGAAACCTTTTTGGAGGTTGGCTTTGCATGTGGCTAATAATTCCTTATACTGAGCTTTAGGCGTGTCCATTTTTTTCTTTTCCTTTTTTTTAAAGAGTGAGTACAACTTCCCTCTTCATATTGACTTCTTGAAAAATTTGTCATGTGTTGAATTTTCTTGCCTATTCCCTCCACCAGGGCATTTTTTGAGGGCAGGTGTCATTTTCAGCCCTGCAATCCTTGTGACTATTAAGCAACCACTAGCACTGGGTTTAAAGCTGCTGTTGTGGGAAACAGCCACAAGGCGGCAGCATTATTACGTTCTCAACTTTTGGTTTTAGGGCAACAGAGTCTTCCTGGACGTAGTGTTCCGAGGTTGTAAATTAGAGGGGAATGTGCTGGGACAAGCCCCCAAAAGTTTATGTCTCCTTACTTTTGTTTGTTTTTTAAATTTAATTTCTATTTCTTATTGGAGTAAATTTGATTAGAGTGTTGTGATTGTGTGGCTGTACAGAATCTGCTCAATAATTCCTACATATGTCTGTTCATCTTTGGATCCTGTTACCATGTATGTTTTACAGAATGTTGAGTAGACCTCCCTTGGTATTTGGTAGGTGTTTTGTCATTATATATTTTATATGTATTGGTGATTCTATAATTCATATAGTTTATATGGTTTATGTTTATATACGTTTAACATACATTAGTATATGTATGTTAGCCCCATAGTCCTAATTTATCCATCCTCCCAACTTTCATTTTGGCTAACCATTCGTTTGTTTTATAAGTCTGTGAGTGTCTTTTTTTGTGGAAATGTGTTCATTGGTAGCAATCTTAGGATAACATGTATAAATGATATCATAGGATATTTGTCATTCCCTTTTGACTTACTTAACCTAATATGATTATTTCTAGGCTCATCTGTAGTCCTGAAAACGGCACTGTTCATTTTTTTTTCCTGAGTCTAGTATTCCATTCGGTACGTATACCACTTCTTCTTTGTCCATTTATCTGTTGATGGACATTTTGTTTGCTTCCATGTTTTGGCTGTTGTAAATACTGCTGCAGTACACGATTCTCCATCCCGTGTCTTTTTGATTCTGGCTTTTACAGGTGACAGGACCAATAGTGGGCCTTGCGGATCATATGGTGACTCAATTTTTACCTTTAAACGCACTGCCATTCTGTTCCTATTATTGGCTGTTACCAGTTTACATCCCACTTAGACCGAGAGGTTACGCTATTCTCCACAACTTCTTCAACATCTATTGTTTGTTGACTTTTTGCTGATGGTCATTCTGACTGGTGTGAGGTGATACCTTTGTGTAGATTGGATTTGCCTGCGTCTAGTAATTCCTGATGTTTTGTGTTTATCAATGTCCTTTTCATGTTTTTTTAAGATTGAGCTAAACTCACAACTTCAAATTGGCTTCTTGAAAAATTTGCCCCGTTTGGATTTTTATGGCCATTCCCTACCCCAGGATATTTTTTGAGGGCATGATTCATTTACAGCCCTGCAGTCCTTGTGAATATTATTGACCATGAGCAGTAGATTTAAAGCTGTTGTTTGAGGAAACGGCCTTAGGGTGGCAGCATTTCTACATTGCCAACTCTGCTTGCTAGGGAAACAGAACCTTGCTGCAAGTTGTGCTTTGAGGTTGCAGATTAGAGTGGAATGTGCCAGGACAAACCCCCATAAGTTTTAGCCTCCTTAATTCTTGTTTGTGTCTTCAAGTTGTAGTTTTTGTCAAGCAAATTTGATTGAAAAATGTCTTTTGTTCTAGGTGTACAGAACCTTGTTCATTTACACATATACATACATCTATTGATCTTTGGGTCCTTTTCCATGTCAGTTATTACAGAGTGTTGAGTAGACCACACTTGCTATTCCATAGGTCTTTGGGGATTATATATTTTATATGTAGTAGTATATGTGTGTTAACCCCAGTATCCTAATTTATCCATTCCTCACACCTTTTCTTTGGCTTAACCATAAGTTTGTCTTCTCAATCTGAGATTGTCTTTCTCTATGGAAATATGTTCATTTTTATGAATTTTCAGATAACATAAGTGATATCATAGGACATTTGTCTTTTGCATTCTGACTTAGTTCACGTTGTGTGATTATCTCTAGGCTCATCTGTGGTGCTGCATATGCCATTCTTTTATTTTTTTCGTGACTGATATTCCATTCTGTCCATATACCACTTCTTCTTTGTCCATTCATCTGTTTATGGACCTTATTTTTGCTTCCATGTCTTGGCTATTTCAATATTGCTGCAGTGCACATTTGCCTGCCTCTGTCTTTCCGATTCTGGTGGTCTTAGGTTATAGGCCCAAAAGGTGCCCTGCCGCATCATATGGTAGCTCAATTTTTACCTTTTAAAGCAGCTCCATTCAGTTTTCATTAGTGCTGTTACCCATTACATCCCACCAGCAGCTAGAAGGTACAGAGTTCTCTAAAACCACTTCAGCATTTATAGTTTGTAGACTTTTTGCTGATGGTCATTTCACTGGTGTGAGCTGAAATCTTTTTGGAGGTTGGATTTGCATGTGGCTAATAATTCCTTATACTGAGCTTTAGGCATGCCCTTTTTTGTTCTTCTCCTTTTTTTTAAAGATTGAGTACAACTTCCCTCTTCATATTGCCGTCTTCAAAAATTTGTCATGTGTTGAATTTCCTTGCCTATTCCCTACCCCAGGGCATTTTTTGTGGGCAGCTGTCATTTACAGCCCTGCAGTCCTTGTGACTATTAAGCAACCATTAGCACTGGGTTTAAAGCTGCTGTTGTGGGAAACAGCCACAAGGCGGCAGCATTATTACATTCTCACCTCTTGTTACTAGGGTAACAAAATCTTCCTGGAAGTAGTGTTCCGAGGCTGTAAATTAGAGGGGAATGTGCTGGGACAAGCCCCCAGAGGTTTATGTCTCCTTAGTAATGTTTGTTTTTTTAAATTTAATTTATATTTCTTATCAGAGTAATTTTGATTAGAGTGTTGTGATTGTCTGGCTGTACAGAATGTGCTCAATCATTCATATATATGTCTGTTCATCTTCGGATCCTGTTACCATGTATGATATTCAGAATGTTGAGTAGACCTCCCTCGGTATTTGGTAGGTGTTTTCTCATTATATACTTTATATGTATTGGTGATTATATAATTCATAGAGTTTATATATTATATGTTTATATACATTTAACATACATTAGTATATGTATGTTAGCCCCCTAATCCTAATTTATCCATCCTCCCACCTTTCATTTTGGTTAACCATTAGTTTGTTGTATAAGTGTGTGTTGTCTTTTTTTGTGGAAATGTGTTCATTGGTAGCAGTCTTAGGATAACATGTATAAATGATATCATAGGATATTTGTCATTCCCTTTTGACTTACTTAACCTAATATGTCATTTCTAGGCTCATCTGTATTCCTCAAAATGGCATTGTTCATTTTTTTACCGAGGTTACTATTCCATTCTGTCCGTATACCACTTTTCCTTTGTCCATTCATTTGTTTTTGGACCGTTTTTTGCTTCCATATCTTGGCTATTTCAATATTGCTGCAGTGCACATTTGCCTGCCTCTGTCTTTCCGATTCTGGTGGTCTTAGGTTATAGGCCCAAAAGGTGCCCTGCCGCATCATATGGTAGCTCAATTTTTACCTTTTAAAGTAGCTCCATTCAGTTTTCGTTAGTGCTGTTACCCATTACATCCCACCAGCAGCTAGATGGTACACAGTTCTCTAAATCCCCTTCAGCATGTATAGTCTGTAGACTTTCTGCTGATTGTCATTTGACTGGTGTGAGCTGAAACCTTTTTGGAGGTTGGCTTTGCATGTGGCTAATAATTCCTTATACTGAGCTTTAGGCGTGTCCATTTTTTTCTTTTCCTTTTTTTTAAAGAGTGAGTACAACTTCCCTCTTCATATTGACTTCTTGAAAAATTTGTCATGTGTTGAATTTTCTTGCCTATTCCCTCCACCAGGGCATTTTTTGAGGGCAGGTGTCATTTTCAGCCCTGCAATCCTTGTGACTATTAAGCAACCACTAGCACTGGGTTTAAAGCTGCTGTTGTGGGAAACAGCCACAAGGCGGCAGCATTATTACGTTCTCAACTTTTGGTTTTAGGGCAACAGAGTCTTCCTGGACGTAGTGTTCCGAGGTTGTAAATTAGAGGGGAATGTGCTGGGACAAGCCCCCAAAAGTTTATGTCTCCTTACTTTTGTTTGTTTTTTAAATTTAATTTCTATTTCTTATTGGAGTAAATTTGATTAGAGTGTTGTGATTGTGTGGCTGTACAGAATCTGCTCAATAATTCCTACATATGTCTGTTCATCTTTGGATCCTGTTACCATGTATGTTTTACAGAATGTTGAGTAGACCTCCCTTGGTATTTGGTAGGTGTTTTGTCATTATATATTTTATATGTATTGGTGATTCTATAATTCATATATTTTATATGTTTTATGTTTATATACGTTTAACATACATTAGTATATGTATGTTAGCCCCATAGTCCTAATTTATCCATCCTCCCAACTTTCATTTTGGCTAACCATTCGTTTGTTTTATAAGTCTGTGAGTGTCTTTTTCTGTGGAAATATGTTCATTGGTAGCAATCTTAGGATAACATGTATAAATGATATCATAGGATATTTGTCATTCCCTTTTGACTTACTTAACCTAATATGATTATTTCTAGGCTCATCTGTAGTCCTGAAAACGGCACTGTTCATTTTTTTTTCCTGAGTCTAGTATTCCATTCGGTACGTATACCACTTCTTCTTTGTCCATTTATCTGTTGATGGACATTTTGTTTGCTTCCATGTTTTGGCTGTTGTAAATACTGCTGCAGTACACGATTCTCCATCCCGTGTCTTTTTGATTCTGGCTTTTACAGGTGACAGGACCAATAGTGGGCCTTGCGGATCATATGGTGACTCAATTTTTACCTTTAAACGCACTGCCATTCTGTTCCTATTATTGGCTGTTACCAGTTTACATCCCACTTAGACCGAGAGGTTACGCTATTCTCCACAACTTCTTCAACATCTATTGTTTGTTGACTTTTTGCTGATGGTCATTCTGACTGGTGTGAGGTGATACCTTTGTGTAGATTGGATTTGCCTGCGTCTAGTAATTCCTGATGTTTTGTGTTTATCAATGTCCTTTTCATGTTTTTTTAAGATTGAGCTAAACTCACAACTTCAAATTGGCTTCTTGAAAAATTTGCCCCGTTTGGATTTTTATGGCCATTCCCTACCCCAGGATATTTTTTGAGGGCATGATTCATTTACAGCCCTGCAGTCCTTGTGAATATTATTGACCATGAGCAGTAGATTTAAAGCTGTTGTTTGAGGAAACGGCCTTAGGGTGGCAGCATTTCTACATTGCCAACTCTGCTTGCTAGGGAAACAGAACCTTGCTGCAAGTTGTGCTTTGAGGTTGCAGATTAGAGTGGAATGTGCCAGGACAAACCCCCATAAGTTTTAGCCTCCTTAATTCTTGTTTGTGTCTTCAAGTTGTAGTTTTTGTCAAGCAAATTTGATTGAAAAATGTCTTTTGTTCTAGGTGTACAGAACCTTGTTCATTTACACATATACATACATCTATTGATCTTTGGGTCCTTTTCCATGTCAGTTATTACAGAGTGTTGAGTAGACCACACTTGCTATTCCATAGGTCTTTGGGGATTATATATTTTATATGTAGTAGTATATGTGTGTTAACCCCAGTATCCTAATTTATCCATTCCTCACACCTTTTCTTTGGCTTAACCATAAGTTTGTCTTCTCAATCTGAGATTGTCTTTCTCTATGGAAATATGTTCATTTTTATGAATTTTCAGATAACATAAGTGATATCATAGGACATTTGTCTTTTGCATTCTGACTTAGTTCACGTTGTGTGATTATCTCTAGGCTCATCTGTGGTGCTGCATATGCCATTCTTTTATTTTTTTCGTGACTGATATTCCATTCTGTCCATATACCACTTCTTCTTTGTCCATTCATCTGTTTATGGACCTTATTTTTGCTTCCATGTCTTGGCTATTTCAATATTGCTGCAGTGCACATTTGCCTGCCTCTGTCTTTCCGATTCTGGTGGTCTTAGGTTATAGGCCCAAAAGGTGCCCTGCCGCATCATATGGTAGCTCAATTTTTACCTTTTAAAGCAGCTCCATTCAGTTTTCATTAGTGCTGTTACCCATTACATCCCACCAGCAGCTAGAAGGTACAGAGTTCTCTAAAACCACTTCAGCATTTATAGTTTGTAGACTTTTTGCTGATGGTCATTTCACTGGTGTGAGCTGAAATCTTTTTGGAGGTTGGATTTGCATGTGGCTAATAATTCCTTATACTGAGCTTTAGGCATGCCCTTTTTTGTTCTTCTCCTTTTTTTTAAAGATTGAGTACAACTTCCCTCTTCATATTGCCGTCTTCAAAAATTTGTCATGTGTTGAATTTCCTTGCCTATTCCCTACCCCAGGGCATTTTTTGTGGGCAGCTGTCATTTACAGCCCTGCAGTCCTTGTGACTATTAAGCAACCATTAGCACTGGGTTTAAAGCTGCTGTTGTGGGAAACAGCCACAAGGCGGCAGCATTATTACATTCTCACCTCTTGTTACTAGGGTAACAAAATCTTCCTGGAAGTAGTGTTCCGAGGCTGTAAATTAGAGGGGAATGTGCTGGGACAAGCCCCCAGAGGTTTATGTCTCCTTAGTAATGTTTGTTTTTTTAAATTTAATTTATATTTCTTATCAGAGTAATTTTGATTAGAGTGTTGTGATTGTCTGGCTGTACAGAATGTGCTCAATCATTCATATATATGTCTGTTCATCTTCGGATCCTGTTACCATGTATGATATTCAGAATGTTGAGTAGACCTCCCTCGGTATTTGGTAGGTGTTTTCTCATTATATACTTTATATGTATTGGTGATTATATAATTCATAGAGTTTATATATTATATGTTTATATACATTTAACATACATTAGTATATGTATGTTAGCCCCCTAATCCTAATTTATCCATCCTCCCACCTTTCATTTTGGTTAACCATTAGTTTGTTGTATAAGTGTGTGTTGTCTTTTTTTGTGGAAATGTGTTCATTGGTAGCAGTCTTAGGATAACATGTATAAATGATATCATAGGATATTTGTCATTCCCTTTTGACTTACTTAACCTAATATGTCATTTCTAGGCTCATCTGTATTCCTCAAAATGGCATTGTTCATTTTTTTACCGAGGTTACTATTCCATTCTGTCCGTATACCACTTTTCCTTTGTCCATTCATTTGTTTTTGGACCGTTTTTTGCTTCCATATCTTGGCTATTTCAATATTGCTGCAGTGCACATTTGCCTGCCTCTGTCTTTCCGATTCTGGTGGTCTTAGGTTATAGGCCCAAAAGGTGCCCTGCCGCATCATATGGTAGCTCAATTTTTACCTTTTAAAGTAGCTCCATTCAGTTTTCGTTAGTGCTGTTACCCATTACATCCCACCAGCAGCTAGATGGTACACAGTTCTCTAAATCCCCTTCAGCATGTATAGTCTGTAGACTTTCTGCTGATTGTCATTTGACTGGTGTGAGCTGAAACCTTTTTGGAGGTTGGCTTTGCATGTGGCTAATAATTCCTTATACTGAGCTTTAGGCGTGTCCATTTTTTTCTTTTCCTTTTTTTTAAAGAGTGAGTACAACTTCCCTCTTCATATTGACTTCTTGAAAAATTTGTCATGTGTTGAATTTTCTTGCCTATTCCCTCCACCAGGGCATTTTTTGAGGGCAGGTGTCATTTTCAGCCCTGCAATCCTTGTGACTATTAAGCAACCACTAGCACTGGGTTTAAAGCTGCTGTTGTGGGAAACAGCCACAAGGCGGCAGCATTATTACGTTCTCAACTTTTGGTTTTAGGGCAACAGAGTCTTCCTGGACGTAGTGTTCCGAGGTTGTAAATTAGAGGGGAATGTGCTGGGACAAGCCCCCAAAAGTTTATGTCTCCTTACTTTTGTTTGTTTTTTAAATTTAATTTCTATTTCTTATTGGAGTAAATTTGATTAGAGTGTTGTGATTGTGTGGCTGTACAGAATCTGCTCAATAATTCCTACATATGTCTGTTCATCTTTGGATCCTGTTACCATGTATGTTTTACAGAATGTTGAGTAGACCTCCCTTGGTATTTGGTAGGTGTTTTGTCATTATATATTTTATATGTATTGGTGATTCTATAATTCATATAGTTTATATGTTTTATGTTTATATACGTTTAACATACATTAGTATATGTATGTTAGCCCCATAGTCCTAATTTATCCATCCTCCCAACTTTCATTTTGGCTAACCATTCGTTTGTTTTATAAGTCTGTGAGTGTCTTTTTCTGTGGAAATATGTTCATTGGTAGCAATCTTAGGATAACATGTATAAATGATATCATAGGATATTTGTCATTCCCTTTTGACTTACTTAACCTAATATGATTATTTCTAGGCTCATCTGTAGTCCTGAAAACGGCACTGTTCATTTTTTTTTCCTGAGTCTAGTATTCCATTCTGTACGTATACCACTTCTTCTTTGTCCATTTATCTGTTGATGGACATTTTGTTTGCTTCCATGTTTTGGCTGTTGTAAATACTGCTGCAGTACACGATTCTCCATCCCGTGTCTTTTTGATTCTGGCTTTTACAGGTGACAGGACCAATAGTGGGCCTTGCGGATCATATGGTGACTCAATTTTTACCTTTAAACGCACTGCCATTCTGTTCCTATTATTGGCTGTTACCAGTTTACATCCCACTTAGACCGAGAGGTTACGCTATTCTCCACAACTTCTTCAACATCTATTGTTTGTTGACTTTTTGCTGATGGTCATTCTGACTGGTGTGAGGTGATACCTTTGTGTAGATTGGATTTGCCTGCGTCTAGTAATTCCTGATGTTTTGTGTTTATCAATGTCCTTTTCATGTTTTTTTAAGATTGAGCTAAACTCACAACTTCAAATTGGCTTCTTGAAAAATTTGCCCCGTTTGGATTTTTATGGCCATTCCCTACCCCAGGATATTTTTTGAGGGCATGATTCATTTACAGCCCTGCAGTCCTTGTGAATATTATTGACCATGAGCAGTAGATTTAAAGCTGTTGTTTGAGGAAACGGCCTTAGGGTGGCAGCATTTCTACATTGCCAACTCTGCTTGCTAGGGAAACAGAACCTTGCTGCAAGTTGTGCTTTGAGGTTGCAGATTAGAGTGGAATGTGCCAGGACAAACCCCCATAAGTTTTAGCCTCCTTAATTCTTGTTTGTGTCTTCAAGTTGTAGTTTTTGTCAAGCAAATTTGATTGAAAAATGTCTTTTGTTCTAGGTGTACAGAACCTTGTTCATTTACACATATACATACATCTATTGATCTTTGGGTCCTTTTCCATGTCAGTTATTACAGAGTGTTGAGTAGACCACACTTGCTATTCCATAGGTCTTTGGGGATTATATATTTTATATGTAGTAGTATATGTGTGTTAACCCCAGTATCCTAATTTATCCATTCCTCACACCTTTTCTTTGGCTTAACCATAAGTTTGTCTTCTCAATCTGAGATTGTCTTTCTCTATGGAAATATGTTCATTTTTATGAATTTTCAGATAACATAAGTGATATCATAGGACATTTGTCTTTTGCATTCTGACTTAGTTCACGTTGTGTGATTATCTCTAGGCTCATCTGTGGTGCTGCATATGCCATTCTTTTATTTTTTTCGTGACTGATATTCCATTCTGTCCATATACCACTTCTTCTTTGTCCATTCATCTGTTTATGGACCTTATTTTTGCTTCCATGTCTTGGCTATTTCAATATTGCTGCAGTGCACATTTGCCTGCCTCTGTCTTTCCGATTCTGGTGGTCTTAGGTTATAGGCCCAAAAGGTGCCCTGCCGCATCATATGGTAGCTCAATTTTTACCTTTTAAAGCAGCTCCATTCAGTTTTCATTAGTGCTGTTACCCATTACATCCCACCAGCAGCTAGAAGGTACAGAGTTCTCTAAAACCACTTCAGCATTTATAGTTTGTAGACTTTTTGCTGATGGTCATTTCACTGGTGTGAGCTGAAATCTTTTTGGAGGTTGGATTTGCATGTGGCTAATAATTCCTTATACTGAGCTTTAGGCATGCCCTTTTTTGTTCTTCTCCTTTTTTTTAAAGATTGAGTACAACTTCCCTCTTCATATTGCCGTCTTCAAAAATTTGTCATGTGTTGAATTTCCTTGCCTATTCCCTACCCCAGGGCATTTTTTGTGGGCAGCTGTCATTTACAGCCCTGCAGTCCTTGTGACTATTAAGCAACCATTAGCACTGGGTTTAAAGCTGCTGTTGTGGGAAACAGCCACAAGGCGGCAGCATTATTACATTCTCACCTCTTGTTACTAGGGTAACAAAATCTTCCTGGAAGTAGTGTTCCGAGGCTGTAAATTAGAGGGGAATGTGCTGGGACAAGCCCCCAGAAGTTTATGTCTCCTTAGTAATGTTTGTTTTTTTAAATTTAATTTATATTTCTTATCAGAGTAATTTTGATTAGAGTGTTGTGATTGTCTGGCTGTACAGAATGTGCTCAATCATTCATATATATGTCTGTTCATCTTCGGATCCTGTTACCATGTATGATATTCAGAATGTTGAGTAGACCTCCCTCGGTATTTGGTAGGTGTTTTCTCATTATATACTTTATATGTATTGGTGATTATATAATTCATAGAGTTTATATATTATATGTTTATATACATTTAACATACATTAGTATATGTATGTTAGCCCCCTAATCCTAATTTATCCATCCTCCCACCTTTCATTTTGGTTAACCATTAGTTTGTTGTATAAGTGTGTGTTGTCTTTTTTTGTGGAAATGTGTTCATTGGTAGCAGTCTTAGGATAACATGTATAAATGATATCATAGGATATTTGTCATTCCCTTTTGACTTACTTAACCTAATATGTCATTTCTAGGCTCATCTGTATTCCTCAAAATGGCATTGTTCATTTTTTTACCGAGGTTACTATTCCATTCTGTCCGTATACCACTTTTCCTTTGTCCATTCATTTGTTTTTGGACCGTTTTTTGCTTCCATATCTTGGCTATTTCAATATTGCTGCAGTGCACATTTGCCTGCCTCTGTCTTTCCGATTCTGGTGGTCTTAGGTTATAGGCCCAAAAGGTGCCCTGCCGCATCATATGGTAGCTCAATTTTTACCTTTTAAAGTAGCTCCATTCAGTTTTCGTTAGTGCTGTTACCCATTACATCCCACCAGCAGCTAGATGGTACACAGTTCTCTAAATCCCCTTCAGCATGTATAGTCTGTAGACTTTCTGCTGATTGTCATTTGACTGGTGTGAGCTGAAACCTTTTTGGAGGTTGGCTTTGCATGTGGCTAATAATTCCTTATACTGAGCTTTAGGCGTGTCCATTTTTTTCTTTTCCTTTTTTTTAAAGAGTGAGTACAACTTCCCTCTTCATATTGACTTCTTGAAAAATTTGTCATGTGTTGAATTTTCTTGCCTATTCCCTCCACCAGGGCATTTTTTGAGGGCAGGTGTCATTTTCAGCCCTGCAATCCTTGTGACTATTAAGCAACCACTAGCACTGGGTTTAAAGCTGCTGTTGTGGGAAACAGCCACAAGGCGGCAGCATTATTACGTTCTCAACTTTTGGTTTTAGGGCAACAGAGTCTTCCTGGACGTAGTGTTCCGAGGTTGTAAATTAGAGGGGAATGTGCTGGGACAAGCCCCCAAAAGTTTATGTCTCCTTACTTTTGTTTGTTTTTTAAATTTAATTTCTATTTCTTATTGGAGTAAATTTGATTAGAGTGTTGTGATTGTGTGGCTGTACAGAATCTGCTCAATAATTCCTACATATGTCTGTTCATCTTTGGATCCTGTTACCATGTATGTTTTACAGAATGTTGAGTAGACCTCCCTTGGTATTTGGTAGGTGTTTTGTCATTATATATTTTATATGTATTGGTGATTCTATAATTCATATAGTTTATATGTTTTATGTTTATATACGTTTAACATACATTAGTATATGTATGTTAGCCCCATAGTCCTAATTTATCCATCCTCCCAACTTTCATTTTGGCTAACCATTCGTTTGTTTTATAAGTCTGTGAGTGTCTTTTTCTGTGGAAATATGTTCATTGGTAGCAATCTTAGGATAACATGTATAAATGATATCATAGGATATTTGTCATTCCCTTTTGACTTACTTAACCTAATATGATTATTTCTAGGCTCATCTGTAGTCCTGAAAACGGCACTGTTCATTTTTTTTTCCTGAGTCTAGTATTCCATTCGGTACGTATACCACTTCTTCTTTGTCCATTTATCTGTTGATGGACATTTTGTTTGCTTCCATGTTTTGGCTGTTGTAAATACTGCTGCAGTACACGATTCTCCATCCCGTGTCTTTTTGATTCTGGCTTTTACAGGTGACAGGACCAATAGTGGGCCTTGCGGATCATATGGTGACTCAATTTTTACCTTTAAACGCACTGCCATTCTGTTCCTATTATTGGCTGTTACCAGTTTACATCCCACTTAGACCGAGAGGTTACGCTATTCTCCACAACTTCTTCAACATCTATTGTTTGTTGACTTTTTGCTGATGGTCATTCTGACTGGTGTGAGGTGATACCTTTGTGTAGATTGGATTTGCCTGCGTCTAGTAATTCCTGATGTTTTGTGTTTATCAATGTCCTTTTCATGTTTTTTTAAGATTGAGCTAAACTCACAACTTCAAATTGGCTTCTTGAAAAATTTGCCCCGTTTGGATTTTTATGGCCATTCCCTACCCCAGGATATTTTTTGAGGGCATGATTCATTTACAGCCCTGCAGTCCTTGTGAATATTATTGACCATGAGCAGTAGATTTAAAGCTGTTGTTTGAGGAAACGGCCTTAGGGTGGCAGCATTTCTACATTGCCAACTCTGCTTGCTAGGGAAACAGAACCTTGCTGCAAGTTGTGCTTTGAGGTTGCAGATTAGAGTGGAATGTGCCAGGACAAACCCCCATAAGTTTTAGCCTCCTTAATTCTTGTTTGTGTCTTCAAGTTGTAGTTTTTGTCAAGCAAATTTGATTGAAAAATGTCTTTTGTTCTAGGTGTACAGAACCTTGTTCATTTACACATATACATACATCTATTGATCTTTGGGTCCTTTTCCATGTCAGTTATTACAGAGTGTTGAGTAGACCACACTTGCTATTCCATAGGTCTTTGGGGATTATATATTTTATATGTAGTAGTATATGTGTGTTAACCCCAGTATCCTAATTTATCCATTCCTCACACCTTTTCTTTGGCTTAACCATAAGTTTGTCTTCTCAATCTGAGATTGTCTTTCTCTATGGAAATATGTTCATTTTTATGAATTTTCAGATAACATAAGTGATATCATAGGACATTTGTCTTTTGCATTCTGACTTAGTTCACGTTGTGTGATTATCTCTAGGCTCATCTGTGGTGCTGCATATGCCATTCTTTTATTTTTTTCGTGACTGATATTCCATTCTGTCCATATACCACTTCTTCTTTGTCCATTCATCTGTTTATGGACCTTATTTTTGCTTCCATGTCTTGGCTATTTCAATATTGCTGCAGTGCACATTTGCCTGCCTCTGTCTTTCCGATTCTGGTGGTCTTAGGTTATAGGCCCAAAAGGTGCCCTGCCGCATCATATGGTAGCTCAATTTTTACCTTTTAAAGCAGCTCCATTCAGTTTTCATTAGTGCTGTTACCCATTACATCCCACCAGCAGCTAGAAGGTACAGAGTTCTCTAAAACCACTTCAGCATTTATAGTTTGTAGACTTTTTGCTGATGGTCATTTCACTGGTGTGAGCTGAAATCTTTTTGGAGGTTGGATTTGCATGTGGCTAATAATTCCTTATACTGAGCTTTAGGCATGCCCTTTTTTGTTCTTCTCCTTTTTTTTAAAGATTGAGTACAACTTCCCTCTTCATATTGCCGTCTTCAAAAATTTGTCATGTGTTGAATTTCCTTGCCTATTCCCTACCCCAGGGCATTTTTTGTGGGCAGCTGTCATTTACAGCCCTGCAGTCCTTGTGACTATTAAGCAACCATTAGCACTGGGTTTAAAGCTGCTGTTGTGGGAAACAGCCACAAGGCGGCAGCATTATTACATTCTCACCTCTTGTTACTAGGGTAACAAAATCTTCCTGGAAGTAGTGTTCCGAGGCTGTAAATTAGAGGGGAATGTGCTGGGACAAGCCCCCAGAAGTTTATGTCTCCTTAGTAATGTTTGTTTTTTTAAATTTAATTTATATTTCTTATCAGAGTAATTTTGATTAGAGTGTTGTGATTGTCTGGCTGTACAGAATGTGCTCAATCATTCATATATATGTCTGTTCATCTTCGGATCCTGTTACCATGTATGATATTCAGAATGTTGAGTAGACCTCCCTCGGTATTTGGTAGGTGTTTTCTCATTATATACTTTATATGTATTGGTGATTATATAATTCATAGAGTTTATATATTATATGTTTATATACATTTAACATACATTAGTATATGTATGTTAGCCCCCTAATCCTAATTTATCCATCCTCCCACCTTTCATTTTGGTTAACCATTAGTTTGTTGTATAAGTGTGTGTTGTCTTTTTTTGTGGAAATGTGTTCATTGGTAGCAGTCTTAGGATAACATGTATAAATGATATCATAGGATATTTGTCATTCCCTTTTGACTTACTTAACCTAATATGTCATTTCTAGGCTCATCTGTATTCCTCAAAATGGCATTGTTCATTTTTTTACCGAGGTTACTATTCCATTCTGTCCGTATACCACTTTTCCTTTGTCCATTCATTTGTTTTTGGACCGTTTTTTGCTTCCATATCTTGGCTATTTCAATATTGCTGCAGTGCACATTTGCCTGCCTCTGTCTTTCCGATTCTGGTGGTCTTAGGTTATAGGCCCAAAAGGTGCCCTGCCGCATCATATGGTAGCTCAATTTTTACCTTTTAAAGTAGCTCCATTCAGTTTTCGTTAGTGCTGTTACCCATTACATCCCACCAGCAGCTAGATGGTACACAGTTCTCTAAATCCCCTTCAGCATGTATAGTCTGTAGACTTTCTGCTGATGGTCATTTGACTGGTGTGAGCTGAAACCTTTTTGGAGGTTGGCTTTGCATGTGGCTAATAATTCCTTATACTGAGCTTTAGGCGTGTCCATTTTTTTCTTTTCCTTTTTTTTAAAGAGTGAGTACAACTTCCCTCTTCATATTGACTTCTTGAAAAATGTGTCATGTGTTGAATTTTCTTGCCTATTCCCTCCACCAGGGCATTTTTTGAGGGCAGGTGTCATTTTCAGCCCTGCAATCCTTGTGACTATTAAGCAACCACTAGCACTGGGTTTAAAGCTGCTGTTGTGGGAAACAGCCACAAGGCGGCAGCATTATTACGTTCTCAACTTTTGGTTTTAGGGCAACAGAGTCTTCCTGGACGTAGTGTTCCGAGGTTGTAAATTAGAGGGGAATGTGCTGGGACAAGCCCCCAAAAGTTTATGTCTCCTTACTTTTGTTTGTTTTTTAAATTTAATTTCTATTTCTTATTGGAGTAAATTTGATTAGAGTGTTGTGATTGTGTGGCTGTACAGAATCTGCTCAATAATTCCTACATATGTCTGTTCATCTTTGGATCCTGTTACCATGTATGTTTTACAGAATGTTGAGTAGACCTCCCTTGGTATTTGGTAGGTGTTTTGTCATTATATATTTTATATGTATTGGTGATTCTATAATTCATATAGTTTATATGGTTTATGTTTATATACGTTTAACATACATTAGTATATGTATGTTAGCCCCATAGTCCTAATTTATCCATCCTCCCAACTTTCCTTTTGGCTAACCATTCGTTTGTTTTATAAGTCTGTGAGTGTCTTTTTCTGTGGAAATATGTTCATTGGTAGCAATCTTAGGATAACATGTATAAATGATATCATAGGATATTTGTCATTCCCTTTTGACTTACTTAACCTAATATGATTATTTCTAGGCTCATCTGTAGTCCTGAAAACGGCACTGTTCATTTTTTTTTCTGAGTCTAGTATTCCATTCGGTACGTATACCACTTCTTCTTTGTCCATTTATCTGTTGATGGACATTTTGTTTGCTTCCATGTTTTGGCTGTTGTAAATACTGCTGCAGTACACGCTTCTCCATCCCGTGTCTTTTTGATTCTGGCTTTTACAGGTGACAGGCCCAATAGTGGGCCTTCCGGATCATATGGTGACTCAATTTTTACCTTTAAACGCACTGCCATTCTGTTCCTATTATTGGCTGTTACCAGTTTACATCCCACTTAGACCGAGAGGTTACGCTATTCTCCACAACTTCTTCAACATCTATTGTTTGTTGACTTTTTGCTGATGGTCATTCTGACTGGTGTGAGGTGATACCTTTGTGTAGATTGGATTTGCCTGCGTGTAGTAATTCCTGATGTTTTGCGTTTATCAATGTCCTTTTCATGTTTTTTTAAGATTGAGCTAAACTCACAACTTCAAATTGGCTTCTTGAAAAATTTGCCCCGTTTGGATTTTTATGGCCTTTCCCTACCCCAGGATATTTTTTGAGGGCATGATTCATTTACAGCCCTGCAGTCCTTGTGAATATTATTGACCATGAGCAGTAGATTTAAAGCTGTCGTTTGAGGAAACGGCCTTAGGGTGGCAGCATTTCTACATTGCCAACTCTGCTTGCTAGGGAAACAGAACCTTGCTGCAAGTTGTGCTTTGAGGTTGCAGATTAGAGTGGAATGTGCCAGGACAAACCCCCATAAGTTTTAGCCTCCTTAATTCTTGTTTGTGTCTTCAAGTTGTAGTTTTTGTCAAGCAAATTTGATTGAAAAATGTCTTTTGTTCTAGGTGTACAGAACCTTGTGCATTTACACATATACATACATCTATTGCTCTTTGGGTCCTTTTCCATGTCAGTTATTACAGAGTGTTGAGTAGACCACACTTGCTATTCCATAGGTCTTTGGGGATTATATATTTTATATGTAGTAGTATATGTGTGTTAACCCCAGTATCCTAATTTATCCATTCCTCACACCTTTTCTTTGGCTTAACCATAAGTTTGTCTTCTCAATCTGAGATTGTCTTTCTCTATGGAAATATGTTCATTTTTATGAATTTTCAGATAACATAAGTGATATCATAGGACATTTGTCTTTTGCATTCTGACTTAGTTCACGTTGTGTGATTATCTCTAGGCTCATCTGTGGTGCTGCATATGCCATTCTTTTATTTTTTTCGTGACTGATATTCCATTCTGTCCATATACCACTTCTTCTTTGTCCATTCATCTGTTTATGGACCTTATTTTTGCTTCCATGTCTTGGCTATTTCAATATTGCTGCAGTGCACATTTGCCTGCCTCTGTCTTTCCGATTCTGGTGGTCTTAGGTTATAGGCCCAAAAGGTGCCCTGCCGCATCATATGGTAGCTCAATTTTTACCTTTTAAAGCAGCTCCATTCAGTTTTCATTAGTGCTGTTACCCATTACATCCCACCAGCAGCTAGAAGGTACAGAGTTCTCTAAAACCACTTCAGCATTTATAGTTTGTAGACTTTTTGCTGATGGTCATTTCACTGGTGTGAGCTGAAATCTTTTTGGAGGTTGGATTTGCATGTGGCTAATAATTCCTTATACTGAGCTTTAGGCATGCCCTTTTTTGTTCTTCTCCTTTTTTTTAAAGATTGAGTACAACTTCCCTCTTCATATTGCCGTCTTCAAAAATTTGTCATGTGTTGAATTTCCTTGCCTATTCCCTACCCCAGGGCATTTTTTGTGGGCAGCTGTCATTTACAGCCCTGCAGTCCTTGTGACTATTAAGCAACCATTAGCACTGGGTTTAAAGCTGCTGTTGTGGGAAACAGCCACAAGGCGGCAGCATTATTACATTCTCACCTCTTGTTACTAGGGTAACAAAATCTTCCTGGAAGTAGTGTTCCGAGGCTGTAAATTAGAGGGGAATGTGCTGGGACAAGCCCCCAGAAGTTTATGTCTCCTTAGTAATGTTTGTTTTTTTAAATTTAATTTATATTTCTTATCAGAGTAATTTTGATTAGAGTGTTGTGATTGTCTGGCTGTACAGAATGTGCTCAATCATTCATATATATGTCTGTTCATCTTCGGATCCTGTTACCATGTATGATATTCAGAATGTTGAGTAGACCTCCCTCGGTATTTGGTAGGTGTTTTCTCATTATATACTTTATATGTATTGGTGATTATATAATTCATAGAGTTTATATATTATATGTTTATATACATTTAACATACATTAGTATATGTATGTTAGCCCCCTAATCCTAATTTATCCATCCTCCCACCTTTCATTTTGGTTAACCATTAGTTTGTTGTATAAGTGTGTGTTGTCTTTTTTTGTGGAAATGTGTTCATTGGTAGCAGTCTTAGGATAACATGTATAAATGATATCATAGGATATTTGTCATTCCCTTTTGACTTACTTAACCTAATATGTCATTTCTAGGCTCATCTGTATTCCTCAAAATGGCATTGTTCATTTTTTTACCGAGGTTACTATTCCATTCTGTCCGTATACCACTTTTCCTTTGTCCATTCATTTGTTTTTGGACCGTTTTTTGCTTCCATATCTTGGCTATTTCAATATTGCTGCAGTGCACATTTGCCTGCCTCTGTCTTTCCGATTCTGGTGGTCTTAGGTTATAGGCCCAAAAGGTGCCCTGCCGCATCATATGGTAGCTCAATTTTTACCTTTTAAAGTAGCTCCATTCAGTTTTCGTTAGTGCTGTTACCCATTACATCCCACCAGCAGCTAGATGGTACACAGTTCTCTAAATCCCCTTCAGCATGTATAGTCTGTAGACTTTCTGCTGATGGTCATTTGACTGGTGTGAGCTGAAACCTTTTTGGAGGTTGGCTTTGCATGTGGCTAATAATTCCTTATACTGAGCTTTAGGCGTGTCCATTTTTTTCTTTTCCTTTTTTTTAAAGAGTGAGTACAACTTCCCTCTTCATATTGACTTCTTGAAAAATTTGTCATGTGTTGAATTTTCTTGCCTATTCCCTCCACCAGGGCATTTTTTGAGGGCAGGTGTCATTTTCAGCCCTGCAATCCTTGTGACTATTAAGCAACCACTAGCACTGGGTTTAAAGCTGCTGTTGTGGGAAACAGCCACAAGGCGGCAGCATTATTACGTTCTCAACTTTTGGTTTTAGGGCAACAGAGTCTTCCTGGACGTAGTGTTCCGAGGTTGTAAATTAGAGGGGAATGTGCTGGGACAAGCCCCCAAAAGTTTATGTCTCCTTACTTTTGTTTGTTTTTTAAATTTAATTTCTATTTCTTATTGGAGTAAATTTGATTAGAGTGTTGTGATTGTGTGGCTGTCCAGAATCTGCTCAATAATTCCTACATATGTCTGTTCATCTTTGGATCCTGTTACCATGTATGTTTTACAGAATGTTGAGTAGACCTCCCTTGGTATTTGGTAGGTGTTTTGTCATTATATATTTTATATGTATTGGTGATTCTATAATTCATATAGTTTATATGGTTTATGTTTATGTACGTTTAACATACATTAGTATATGTATGTTAGCCCCATAGTCCTAATTTATCCATCCTCCCAACTTTCATTTTGGCTAACCATTCGTTTGTTTTATAAGTCTGTGAGTGTCTTTTTCTGTGGAAATATGTTCATTGGTAGCAATCTTAGGATAACATGTATAAATGATATCATAGGATATTTGTCATTCCCTTTTGACTTACTTAACCTAATATGATTATTTCTAGGCTCATCTGTAGTCCTGAAAACGGCACTGTTCATTTTTTTTTCCTGAGTCTAGTATTCCATTCGGTACGTATACCACTTCTTCTTTGTCCATTTATCTGTTGATGGACATTTTGTTTGCTTCCATGTTTTGGCTGTTGTAAATACTGCTGCAGTACACGATTCTCCATCCCGTGTCTTTTTGATTCTGGCTTTTACAGGTGACAGGCCCAATAGTGGGCCTTCCGGATCATATGGTGACTCAATTTTTACCTTTAAACGCACTGCCATTCTGTTCCTATTATTGGCTGTTACCAGTTTACATCCCACTTAGACCGAGAGGTTACGCTATTCTCCACAACTTCTTCAACATCTATTGTTTGTTGACTTTTTGCTGATGGTCATTCTGACTGGTGTGAGGTGATACCTTTGTGTAGATTGGATTTGCCTGCGTCTAGTAATTCCTGATGTTTTGCGTTTATCAATGTCCTTTTCATGTTTTTTTAAGATTGAGCTAAACTCACAACTTCAAATTGGCTTCTTGAAAAATTTGCCCCGTTTGGATTTTTATGGCCATTCCCTACCCCAGGATATTTTTTGAGGGCATGATTCCTTGTAAATATTATTGACCATTAGCAGTAGATTTAAAGCTGTCGTTTGAGGAAACGGCCTTAGGGTGGCAGCATTTCTACATTGCCAACTCTGCTTGCTAGGGAAACAGAACCTTGCTGCAAGTTGTGCTTTGAGGTTGCAGATTAGAGTGGAATGTGCCAGGACAAACCCCCATAAGTTTTAGCCTCCTTAATTCTTGTTTGTGTCTTCAAGTTGTAGTTTTTGTCAAGCAAATTTGATTGAAAAATGTCTTTTGTTCTAGGTGTACAGAACCTTGTGCATTTACACATATACATACATCTATTGCTCTTTGGGTCCTTTTCCATGTCAGTTATTACAGAGTGTTGAGTAGACCACACTTGCTATTCCATAGGTCTTTGGGGATTATATATTTTATATGTAGTAGTATATGTGTGTTAACCCCAGTATCCTAATTTATCCATTCCTCACACCTTTTCTTTGGCTTAACCATAAGTTTGTCTTCTCAATCTGAGATTGTCTTTCTCTATGGAAATATGTTCATTTTTATGAATTTTCAGATAACATAAGTGATATCATAGGACATTTGTCTTTTGCATTCTGACTTAGTTCACGTTGTGTGATTATCTCTAGGCTCATCTGTGGTGCTGCATATGCCATTCTTTTATTTTTTTCGTGACTGATATTCCATTCTGTCCATATACCACTTCTTCTTTGTCCATTCATCTGTTTATGGACCTTATTTTTGCTTCCATGTCTTGGCTATTTCAATATTGCTGCAGTGCACATTTGCCTGCCTCTGTCTTTCCGATTCTGGTGGTCTTAGGTTATAGGCCCAAAAGGTGCCCTGCCGCATCATATGGTAGCTCAATTTTTACCTTTTAAAGCAGCTCCATTCAGTTTTCATTAGTGCTGTTACCCATTACATCCCACCAGCAGCTAGAAGGTACAGAGTTCTCTAAAACCACTTCAGCATTTATAGTTTGTAGACTTTTTGCTGATGGTCATTTCACTGGTGTGAGCTGAAATCTTTTTGGAGGTTGGATTTGCATGTGGCTAATAATTCCTTATACTGAGCTTTAGGCATGCCCTTTTTTGTTCTTCTCCTTTTTTTTAAAGATTGAGTACAACTTCCCTCTTCATATTGCCGTCTTCAAAAATTTGTCATGTGTTGAATTTCCTTGCCTATTCCCTACCCCAGGGCATTTTTTGTGGGCAGCTGTCATTTACAGCCCTGCAGTCCTTGTGACTATTAAGCAACCATTAGCACTGGGTTTAAAGCTGCTGTTGTGGGAAACAGCCACAAGGCGGCAGCATTATTACATTCTCACCTCTTGTTACTAGGGTAACAAAATCTTCCTGGAAGTAGTGTTCCGAGGCTGTAAATTAGAGGGGAATGTGCTGGGACAAGCCCCCAGAAGTTTATGTCTCCTTAGTAATGTTTGTTTTTTTAAATTTAATTTATATTTCTTATCAGAGTAATTTTGATTAGAGTGTTGTGATTGTCTGGCTGTACAGAATGTGCTCAATCATTCATATATATGTCTGTTCATCTTCGGATCCTGTTACCATGTATGATATTCAGAATGTTGAGTAGACCTCCCTCGGTATTTGGTAGGTGTTTTCTCATTATATACTTTATATGTATTGGTGATTATATAATTCATAGAGTTTATATATTATATGTTTATATACATTTAACATACATTAGTATATGTATGTTAGCCCCCTAATCCTAATTTATCCATCCTCCCACCTTTCATTTTGGTTAACCATTAGTTTGTTGTATAAGTGTGTGTTGTCTTTTTTTGTGGAAATGTGTTCATTGGTAGCAGTCTTAGGATAACATGTATAAATGATATCATAGGATATTTGTCATTCCCTTTTGACTTACTTAACCTAATATGTCATTTCTAGGCTCATCTGTATTCCTCAAAATGGCATTGTTCATTTTTTTACCGAGGTTACTATTCCATTCTGTCCGTATACCACTTTTCCTTTGTCCATTCATTTGTTTTTGGACCGTTTTTTGCTTCCATATCTTGGCTATTTCAATATTGCTGCAGTGCACATTTGCCTGCCTCTGTCTTTCCGATTCTGGTGGTCTTAGGTTATAGGCCCAAAAGGTGCCCTGCCGCATCATATGGTAGCTCAATTTTTACCTTTTAAAGTAGCTCCATTCAGTTTTCGTTAGTGCTGTTACCCATTACATCCCACCAGCAGCTAGATGGTACACAGTTCTCTAAATCCCCTTCAGCATGTATAGTCTGTAGACTTTCTGCTGATGGTCATTTGACTGGTGTGAGCTGAAACCTTTTTGGAGGTTGGCTTTGCATGTGGCTAATAATTCCTTATACTGAGCTTTAGGCGTGTCCATTTTTTTCTTTTCCTTTTTTTTAAAGAGTGAGTACAACTTCCCTCTTCATATTGACTTCTTGAAAAATTTGTCATGTGTTGAATTTTCTTGCCTATTCCCTCCACCAGGGCATTTTTTGAGGGCAGGTGTCATTTTCAGCCCTGCAATCCTTGTGACTATTAAGCAACCACTAGCACTGGGTTTAAAGCTGCTGTTGTGGGAAACAGCCACAAGGCGGCAGCATTATTACGTTCTCAACTTTTGGTTTTAGGGCAACAGAGTCTTCCTGGACGTAGTGTTCCGAGGTTGTAAATTAGAGGGGAATGTGCTGGGACAAGCCCCCAAAAGTTTATGTCTCCTTACTTTTGTTTGTTTTTTAAATTTAATTTCTATTTCTTATTGGAGTAAATTTGATTAGAGTGTTGTGATTGTGTGGCTGTCCAGAATCTGCTCAATAATTCCTACATATGTCTGTTCATCTTTGGATCCTGTTACCATGTATGTTTTACAGAATGTTGAGTAGACCTCCCTTGGTATTTGGTAGGTGTTTTGTCATTATATATTTTATATGTATTGGTGATTCTATAATTCATATAGTTTATATGGTTTATGTTTATGTACGTTTAACATACATTAGTATATGTATGTTAGCCCCATAGTCCTAATTTATCCATCCTCCCAACTTTCATTTTGGCTAACCATTCGTTTGTTTTATAAGTCTGTGAGTGTCTTTTTCTGTGGAAATATGTTCATTGGTAGCAATCTTAGGATAACATGTATAAATGATATCATAGGATATTTGTCATTCCCTTTTGACTTACTTAACCTAATATGATTATTTCTAGGCTCATCTGTAGTCCTGAAAACGGCACTGTTCATTTTTTTTTCCTGAGTCTAGTATTCCATTCGGTACGTATACCACTTCTTCTTTGTCCATTTATCTGTTGATGGACATTTTGTTTGCTTCCATGTTTTGGCTGTTGTAAATACTGCTGCAGTACACGATTCTCCATCCCGTGTCTTTTTGATTCTGGCTTTTACAGGTGACAGGCCCAATAGTGGGCCTTCCGGATCATATGGTGACTCAATTTTTACCTTTAAACGCACTGCCATTCTGTTCCTATTATTGGCTGTTACCAGTTTACATCCCACTTAGACCGAGAGGTTACGCTATTCTCCACAACTTCTTCAACATCTATTGTTTGTTGACTTTTTGCTGATGGTCATTCTGACTGGTGTGAGGTGATACCTTTGTGTAGATTGGATTTGCCTGCGTCTAGTAATTCCTGATGTTTTGCGTTTATCAATGTCCTTTTCATGTTTTTTTAAGATTGAGCTAAACTCACAACTTCAAATTGGCTTCTTGAAAAATTTGCCCCGTTTGGATTTTTATGGCCATTCCCTACCCCAGGATATTTTTTGAGGGCATGATTCCTTGTAAATATTATTGACCATTAGCAGTAGATTTAAAGCTGTCGTTTGAGGAAACGGCCTTAGGGTGGCAGCATTTCTACATTGCCAACTCTGCTTGCTAGGGAAACAGAACCTTGCTGCAAGTTGTGCTTTGAGGTTGCAGATTAGAGTGGAATGTGCCAGGACAAACCCCCATAAGTTTTAGCCTCCTTAATTCTTGTTTGTGTCTTCAAGTTGTAGTTTTTGTCAAGCAAATTTGATTGAAAAATGTCTTTTGTTCTAGGTGTACAGAACCTTGTGCATTTACACATATACATACATCTATTGCTCTTTGGGTCCTTTTCCATGTCAGTTATTACAGAGTGTTGAGTAGACCACACTTGCTATTCCATAGGTCTTTGGGGATTATATATTTTATATGTAGTAGTATATGTGTGTTAACCCCAGTATCCTAATTTATCCATTCCTCACACCTTTTCTTTGGCTTAACCATAAGTTTGTCTTCTCAATCTGAGATTGTCTTTCTCTATGGAAATATGTTCATTTTTATGAATTTTCAGATAACATAAGTGATATCATAGGACATTTGTCTTTTGCATTCTGACTTAGTTCACGTTGTGTGATTATCTCTAGGCTCATCTGTGGTGCTGCATATGCCATTCTTTTATTTTTTTCGTGACTGATATTCCATTCTGTCCATATACCACTTCTTCTTTGTCCATTCATCTGTTTATGGACCTTATTTTTGCTTCCATGTCTTGGCTATTTCAATATTGCTGCAGTGCACATTTGCCTGCCTCTGTCTTTCCGATTCTGGTGGTCTTAGGTTATAGGCCCAAAAGGTGCCCTGCCGCATCATATGGTAGCTCAATTTTTACCTTTTAAAGCAGCTCCATTCAGTTTTCATTAGTGCTGTTACCCATTACATCCCACCAGCAGCTAGAAGGTACAGAGTTCTCTAAAACCACTTCAGCATTTATAGTTTGTAGACTTTTTGCTGATGGTCATTTCACTGGTGTGAGCTGAAATCTTTTTGGAGGTTGGATTTGCATGTGGCTAATAATTCCTTATACTGAGCTTTAGGCATGCCCTTTTTTGTTCTTCTCCTTTTTTTTAAAGATTGAGTACAACTTCCCTCTTCATATTGCCGTCTTCAAAAATTTGTCATGTGTTGAATTTCCTTGCCTATTCCCTACCCCAGGGCATTTTTTGTGGGCAGCTGTCATTTACAGCCCTGCAGTCCTTGTGACTATTAAGCAACCATTAGCACTGGGTTTAAAGCTGCTGTTGTGGGAAACAGCCACAAGGCGGCAGCATTATTACATTCTCACCTCTTGTTACTAGGGTAACAAAATCTTCCTGGAAGTAGTGTTCCGAGGCTGTAAATTAGAGGGGAATGTGCTGGGACAAGCCCCCAGAAGTTTATGTCTCCTTAGTAATGTTTGTTTTTTTAAATTTAATTTATATTTCTTATCAGAGTAATTTTGATTAGAGTGTTGTGATTGTCTGGCTGTACAGAATGTGCTCAATCATTCATATATATGTCTGTTCATCTTCGGATCCTGTTACCATGTATGATATTCAGAATGTTGAGTAGACCTCCCTCGGTATTTGGTAGGTGTTTTCTCATTATATACTTTATATGTATTGGTGATTATATAATTCATAGAGTTTATATATTATATGTTTATATACATTTAACATACATTAGTATATGTATGTTAGCCCCCTAATCCTAATTTATCCATCCTCCCACCTTTCATTTTGGTTAACCATTAGTTTGTTGTATAAGTGTGTGTTGTCTTTTTTTGTGGAAATGTGTTCATTGGTAGCAGTCTTAGGATAACATGTATAAATGATATCATAGGATATTTGTCATTCCCTTTTGACTTACTTAACCTAATATGTCATTTCTAGGCTCATCTGTATTCCTCAAAATGGCATTGTTCATTTTTTTACCGAGGTTACTATTCCATTCTGTCCGTATACCACTTTTCCTTTGTCCATTCATTTGTTTTTGGACCGTTTTTTGCTTCCATATCTTGGCTATTTCAATATTGCTGCAGTGCACATTTGCCTGCCTCTGTCTTTCCGATTCTGGTGGTCTTAGGTTATAGGCCCAAAAGGTGCCCTGCCGCATCATATGGTAGCTCAATTTTTACCTTTTAAAGTAGCTCCATTCAGTTTTCGTTAGTGCTGTTACCCATTACATCCCACCAGCAGCTAGATGGTACACAGTTCTCTAAATCCCCTTCAGCATGTATAGTCTGTAGACTTTCTGCTGATTGTCATTTGACTGGTGTGAGCTGAAACCTTTTTGGAGGTTGGCTTTGCATGTGGCTAATAATTCCTTATACTGAGCTTTAGGCGTGTCCATTTTTTTCTTTTCCTTTTTTTTAAAGAGTGAGTACAACTTCCCTCTTCATATTGACTTCTTGAAAAATTTGTCATGTGTTGAATTTTCTTGCCTATTCCCTCCACCAGGGCATTTTTTGAGGGCAGGTGTCATTTTCAGCCCTGCAATCCTTGTGACTATTAAGCAACCACTAGCACTGGGTTTAAAGCTGCTGTTGTGGGAAACAGCCACAAGGCGGCAGCATTATTACGTTCTCAACTTTTGGTTTTAGGGCAACAGAGTCTTCCTGGACGTAGTGTTCCGAGGTTGTAAATTAGAGGGGAATGTGCTGGGACAAGCCCCCAAAAGTTTATGTCTCCTTACTTTTGTTTGTTTTTTAAATTTAATTTCTATTTCTTATTGGAGTAAATTTGATTAGAGTGTTGTGATTGTGTGGCTGTACAGAATCTGCTCAATAATTCCTACATATGTCTGTTCATCTTTGGATCCTGTTACCATGTATGTTTTACAGAATGTTGAGTAGACCTCCCTTGGTATTTGGTAGGTGTTTTGTCATTATATATTTTATATGTATTGGTGATTCTATAATTCATATAGTTTATATGTTTTATGTTTATATACGTTTAACATACATTAGTATATGTATGTTAGCCCCATAGTCCTAATTTATCCATCCTCCCAACTTTCATTTTGGCTAACCATTCGTTTGTTTTATAAGTCTGTGAGTGTCTTTTTCTGTGGAAATATGTTCATTGGTAGCAATCTTAGGATAACATGTATAAATGATATCATAGGATATTTGTCATTCCCTTTTGACTTACTTAACCTAATATGATTATTTCTAGGCTCATCTGTAGTCCTGAAAACGGCACTGTTCATTTTTTTTTCCTGAGTCTAGTATTCCATTCGGTACGTATACCACTTCTTCTTTGTCCATTTATCTGTTGATGGACATTTTGTTTGCTTCCATGTTTTGGCTGTTGTAAATACTGCTGCAGTACACGATTCTCCATCCCGTGTCTTTTTGATTCTGGCTTTTACAGGTGACAGGACCAATAGTGGGCCTTGCGGATCATATGGTGACTCAATTTTTACCTTTAAACGCACTGCCATTCTGTTCCTATTATTGGCTGTTACCAGTTTACATCCCACTTAGACCGAGAGGTTACGCTATTCTCCACAACTTCTTCAACATCTATTGTTTGTTGACTTTTTGCTGATGGTCATTCTGACTGGTGTGAGGTGATACCTTTGTGTAGATTGGATTTGCCTGCGTCTAGTAATTCCTGATGTTTTGTGTTTATCAATGTCCTTTTCATGTTTTTTTAAGATTGAGCTAAACTCACAACTTCAAATTGGCTTCTTGAAAAATTTGCCCCGTTTGGATTTTTATGGCCATTCCCTACCCCAGGATATTTTTTGAGGGCATGATTCATTTACAGCCCTGCAGTCCTTGTGAATATTATTGACCATGAGCAGTAGATTTAAAGCTGTTGTTTGAGGAAACGGCCTTAGGGTGGCAGCATTTCTACATTGCCAACTCTGCTTGCTAGGGAAACAGAACCTTGCTGCAAGTTGTGCTTTGAGGTTGCAGATTAGAGTGGAATGTGCCAGGACAAACCCCCATAAGTTTTAGCCTCCTTAATTCTTGTTTGTGTCTTCAAGTTGTAGTTTTTGTCAAGCAAATTTGATTGAAAAATGTCTTTTGTTCTAGGTGTACAGAACCTTGTTCATTTACACATATACATACATCTATTGATCTTTGGGTCCTTTTCCATGTCAGTTATTACAGAGTGTTGAGTAGACCACACTTGCTATTCCATAGGTCTTTGGGGATTATATATTTTATATGTAGTAGTATATGTGTGTTAACCCCAGTATCCTAATTTATCCATTCCTCACACCTTTTCTTTGGCTTAACCATAAGTTTGTCTTCTCAATCTGAGATTGTCTTTCTCTATGGAAATATGTTCATTTTTATGAATTTTCAGATAACATAAGTGATATCATAGGACATTTGTCTTTTGCATTCTGACTTAGTTCACGTTGTGTGATTATCTCTAGGCTCATCTGTGGTGCTGCATATGCCATTCTTTTATTTTTTTCGTGACTGATATTCCATTCTGTCCATATACCACTTCTTCTTTGTCCATTCATCTGTTTATGGACCTTATTTTTGCTTCCATGTCTTGGCTATTTCAATATTGCTGCAGTGCACATTTGCCTGCCTCTGTCTTTCCGATTCTGGTGGTCTTAGGTTATAGGCCCAAAAGGTGCCCTGCCGCATCATATGGTAGCTCAATTTTTACCTTTTAAAGCAGCTCCATTCAGTTTTCATTAGTGCTGTTACCCATTACATCCCACCAGCAGCTAGAAGGTACAGAGTTCTCTAAAACCACTTCAGCATTTATAGTTTGTAGACTTTTTGCTGATGGTCATTTCACTGGTGTGAGCTGAAATCTTTTTGGAGGTTGGATTTGCATGTGGCTAATAATTCCTTATACTGAGCTTTAGGCATGCCCTTTTTTGTTCTTCTCCTTTTTTTTAAAGATTGAGTACAACTTCCCTCTTCATATTGCCGTCTTCAAAAATTTGTCATGTGTTGAATTTCCTTGCCTATTCCCTACCCCAGGGCATTTTTTGTGGGCAGCTGTCATTTACAGCCCTGCAGTCCTTGTGACTATTAAGCAACCATTAGCACTGGGTTTAAAGCTGCTGTTGTGGGAAACAGCCACAAGGCGGCAGCATTATTACATTCTCACCTCTTGTTACTAGGGTAACAAAATCTTCCTGGAAGTAGTGTTCCGAGGCTGTAAATTAGAGGGGAATGTGCTGGGACAAGCCCCCAGAAGTTTATGTCTCCTTAGTAATGTTTGTTTTTTTAAATTTAATTTATATTTCTTATCAGAGTAATTTTGATTAGAGTGTTGTGATTGTCTGGCTGTACAGAATGTGCTCAATCATTCATATATATGTCTGTTCATCTTCGGATCCTGTTACCATGTATGATATTCAGAATGTTGAGTAGACCTCCCTCGGTATTTGGTAGGTGTTTTCTCATTATATACTTTATATGTATTGGTGATTATATAATTCATAGAGTTTATATATTATATGTTTATATACATTTAACATACATTAGTATATGTATGTTAGCCCCCTAATCCTAATTTATCCATCCTCCCACCTTTCATTTTGGTTAACCATTAGTTTGTTGTATAAGTGTGTGTTGTCTTTTTTTGTGGAAATGTGTTCATTGGTAGCAGTCTTAGGATAACATGTATAAATGATATCATAGGATATTTGTCATTCCCTTTTGACTTACTTAACCTAATATGTCATTTCTAGGCTCATCTGTATTCCTCAAAATGGCATTGTTCATTTTTTTACCGAGGTTACTATTCCATTCTGTCCGTATACCACTTTTCCTTTGTCCATTCATTTGTTTTTGGACCGTTTTTTGCTTCCATATCTTGGCTATTTCAATATTGCTGCAGTGCACATTTGCCTGCCTCTGTCTTTCCGATTCTGGTGGTCTTAGGTTATAGGCCCAAAAGGTGCCCTGCCGCATCATATGGTAGCTCAATTTTTACCTTTTAAAGTAGCTCCATTCAGTTTTCGTTAGTGCTGTTACCCATTACATCCCACCAGCAGCTAGATGGTACACAGTTCTCTAAATCCCCTTCAGCATGTATAGTCTGTAGACTTTCTGCTGATGGTCATTTGACTGGTGTGAGCTGAAACCTTTTTGGAGGTTGGCTTTGCATGTGGCTAATAATTCCTTATACTGAGCTTTAGGCGTGTCCATTTTTTTCTTTTCCTTTTTTTTAAAGAGTGAGTACAACTTCCCTCTTCATATTGACTTCTTGAAAAATGTGTCATGTGTTGAATTTTCTTGCCTATTCCCTCCACCAGGGCATTTTTTGAGGGCAGGTGTCATTTTCAGCCCTGCAATCCTTGTGACTATTAAGCAACCACTAGCACTGGGTTTAAAGCTGCTGTTGTGGGAAACAGCCACAAGGCGGCAGCATTATTACGTTCTCAACTTTTGGTTTTAGGGCAACAGAGTCTTCCTGGACGTAGTGTTCCGAGGTTGTAAATTAGAGGGGAATGTGCTGGGACAAGCCCCCAAAAGTTTATGTCTCCTTACTTTTGTTTGTTTTTTAAATTTAATTTCTATTTCTTATTGGAGTAAATTTGATTAGAGTGTTGTGATTGTGTGGCTGTACAGAATCTGCTCAATAATTCCTACATATGTCTGTTCATCTTTGGATCCTGTTACCATGTATGTTTTACAGAATGTTGAGTAGACCTCCCTTGGTATTTGGTAGGTGTTTTGTCATTATATATTTTATATGTATTGGTGATTCTATAATTCATATAGTTTATATGGTTTATGTTTATATACGTTTAACATACATTAGTATATGTATGTTAGCCCCATAGTCCTAATTTATCCATCCTCCCAACTTTCCTTTTGGCTAACCATTCGTTTGTTTTATAAGTCTGTGAGTGTCTTTTTCTGTGGAAATATGTTCATTGGTAGCAATCTTAGGATAACATGTATAAATGATATCATAGGATATTTGTCATTCCCTTTTGACTTACTTAACCTAATATGATTATTTCTAGGCTCATCTGTAGTCCTGAAAACGGCACTGTTCATTTTTTTTTCTGAGTCTAGTATTCCATTCGGTACGTATACCACTTCTTCTTTGTCCATTTATCTGTTGATGGACATTTTGTTTGCTTCCATGTTTTGGCTGTTGTAAATACTGCTGCAGTACACGCTTCTCCATCCCGTGTCTTTTTGATTCTGGCTTTTACAGGTGACAGGCCCAATAGTGGGCCTTCCGGATCATATGGTGACTCAATTTTTACCTTTAAACGCACTGCCATTCTGTTCCTATTATTGGCTGTTACCAGTTTACATCCCACTTAGACCGAGAGGTTACGCTATTCTCCACAACTTCTTCAACATCTATTGTTTGTTGACTTTTTGCTGATGGTCATTCTGACTGGTGTGAGGTGATACCTTTGTGTAGATTGGATTTGCCTGCGTGTAGTAATTCCTGATGTTTTGCGTTTATCAATGTCCTTTTCATGTTTTTTTAAGATTGAGCTAAACTCACAACTTCAAATTGGCTTCTTGAAAAATTTGCCCCGTTTGGATTTTTATGGCCTTTCCCTACCCCAGGATATTTTTTGAGGGCATGATTCATTTACAGCCCTGCAGTCCTTGTGAATATTATTGACCATGAGCAGTAGATTTAAAGCTGTCGTTTGAGGAAACGGCCTTAGGGTGGCAGCATTTCTACATTGCCAACTCTGCTTGCTAGGGAAACAGAACCTTGCTGCAAGTTGTGCTTTGAGGTTGCAGATTAGAGTGGAATGTGCCAGGACAAACCCCCATAAGTTTTAGCCTCCTTAATTCTTGTTTGTGTCTTCAAGTTGTAGTTTTTGTCAAGCAAATTTGATTGAAAAATGTCTTTTGTTCTAGGTGTACAGAACCTTGTGCATTTACACATATACATACATCTATTGCTCTTTGGGTCCTTTTCCATGTCAGTTATTACAGAGTGTTGAGTAGACCACACTTGCTATTCCATAGGTCTTTGGGGATTATATATTTTATATGTAGTAGTATATGTGTGTTAACCCCAGTATCCTAATTTATCCATTCCTCACACCTTTTCTTTGGCTTAACCATAAGTTTGTCTTCTCAATCTGAGATTGTCTTTCTCTATGGAAATATGTTCATTTTTATGAATTTTCAGATAACATAAGTGATATCATAGGACATTTGTCTTTTGCATTCTGACTTAGTTCACGTTGTGTGATTATCTCTAGGCTCATCTGTGGTGCTGCATATGCCATTCTTTTATTTTTTTCGTGACTGATATTCCATTCTGTCCATATACCACTTCTTCTTTGTCCATTCATCTGTTTATGGACCTTATTTTTGCTTCCATGTCTTGGCTATTTCAATATTGCTGCAGTGCACATTTGCCTGCCTCTGTCTTTCCGATTCTGGTGGTCTTAGGTTATAGGCCCAAAAGGTGCCCTGCCGCATCATATGGTAGCTCAATTTTTACCTTTTAAAGCAGCTCCATTCAGTTTTCATTAGTGCTGTTACCCATTACATCCCACCAGCAGCTAGAAGGTACAGAGTTCTCTAAAACCACTTCAGCATTTATAGTTTGTAGACTTTTTGCTGATGGTCATTTCACTGGTGTGAGCTGAAATCTTTTTGGAGGTTGGATTTGCATGTGGCTAATAATTCCTTATACTGAGCTTTAGGCATGCCCTTTTTTGTTCTTCTCCTTTTTTTTAAAGATTGAGTACAACTTCCCTCTTCATATTGCCGTCTTCAAAAATTTGTCATGTGTTGAATTTCCTTGCCTATTCCCTACCCCAGGGCATTTTTTGTGGGCAGCTGTCATTTACAGCCCTGCAGTCCTTGTGACTATTAAGCAACCATTAGCACTGGGTTTAAAGCTGCTGTTGTGGGAAACAGCCACAAGGCGGCAGCATTATTACATTCTCACCTCTTGTTACTAGGGTAACAAAATCTTCCTGGAAGTAGTGTTCCGAGGCTGTAAATTAGAGGGGAATGTGCTGGGACAAGCCCCCAGAAGTTTATGTCTCCTTAGTAATGTTTGTTTTTTTAAATTTAATTTATATTTCTTATCAGAGTAATTTTGATTAGAGTGTTGTGATTGTCTGGCTGTACAGAATGTGCTCAATCATTCATATATATGTCTGTTCATCTTCGGATCCTGTTACCATGTATGATATTCAGAATGTTGAGTAGACCTCCCTCGGTATTTGGTAGGTGTTTTCTCATTATATACTTTATATGTATTGGTGATTATATAATTCATAGAGTTTATATATTATATGTTTATATACATTTAACATACATTAGTATATGTATGTTAGCCCCCTAATCCTAATTTATCCATCCTCCCACCTTTCATTTTGGTTAACCATTAGTTTGTTGTATAAGTGTGTGTTGTCTTTTTTTGTGGAAATGTGTTCATTGGTAGCAGTCTTAGGATAACATGTATAAATGATATCATAGGATATTTGTCATTCCCTTTTGACTTACTTAACCTAATATGTCATTTCTAGGCTCATCTGTATTCCTCAAAATGGCATTGTTCATTTTTTTACCGAGGTTACTATTCCATTCTGTCCGTATACCACTTTTCCTTTGTCCATTCATTTGTTTTTGGACCGTTTTTTGCTTCCATATCTTGGCTATTTCAATATTGCTGCAGTGCACATTTGCCTGCCTCTGTCTTTCCGATTCTGGTGGTCTTAGGTTATAGGCCCAAAAGGTGCCCTGCCGCATCATATGGTAGCTCAATTTTTACCTTTTAAAGTAGCTCCATTCAGTTTTCGTTAGTGCTGTTACCCATTACATCCCACCAGCAGCTAGATGGTACACAGTTCTCTAAATCCCCTTCAGCATGTATAGTCTGTAGACTTTCTGCTGATGGTCATTTGACTGGTGTGAGCTGAAACCTTTTTGGAGGTTGGCTTTGCATGTGGCTAATAATTCCTTATACTGAGCTTTAGGCGTGTCCATTTTTTTCTTTTCCTTTTTTTTAAAGAGTGAGTACAACTTCCCTCTTCATATTGACTTCTTGAAAAATTTGTCATGTGTTGAATTTTCTTGCCTATTCCCTCCACCAGGGCATTTTTTGAGGGCAGGTGTCATTTTCAGCCCTGCAATCCTTGTGACTATTAAGCAACCACTAGCACTGGGTTTAAAGCTGCTGTTGTGGGAAACAGCCACAAGGCGGCAGCATTATTACGTTCTCAACTTTTGGTTTTAGGGCAACAGAGTCTTCCTGGACGTAGTGTTCCGAGGTTGTAAATTAGAGGGGAATGTGCTGGGACAAGCCCCCAAAAGTTTATGTCTCCTTACTTTTGTTTGTTTTTTAAATTTAATTTCTATTTCTTATTGGAGTAAATTTGATTAGAGTGTTGTGATTGTGTGGCTGTCCAGAATCTGCTCAATAATTCCTACATATGTCTGTTCATCTTTGGATCCTGTTACCATGTATGTTTTACAGAATGTTGAGTAGACCTCCCTTGGTATTTGGTAGGTGTTTTGTCATTATATATTTTATATGTATTGGTGATTCTATAATTCATATAGTTTATATGGTTTATGTTTATGTACGTTTAACATACATTAGTATATGTATGTTAGCCCCATAGTCCTAATTTATCCATCCTCCCAACTTTCATTTTGGCTAACCATTCGTTTGTTTTATAAGTCTGTGAGTGTCTTTTTCTGTGGAAATATGTTCATTGGTAGCAATCTTAGGATAACATGTATAAATGATATCATAGGATATTTGTCATTCCCTTTTGACTTACTTAACCTAATATGATTATTTCTAGGCTCATCTGTAGTCCTGAAAACGGCACTGTTCATTTTTTTTTCCTGAGTCTAGTATTCCATTCGGTACGTATACCACTTCTTCTTTGTCCATTTATCTGTTGATGGACATTTTGTTTGCTTCCATGTTTTGGCTGTTGTAAATACTGCTGCAGTACACGATTCTCCATCCCGTGTCTTTTTGATTCTGGCTTTTACAGGTGACAGGCCCAATAGTGGGCCTTCCGGATCATATGGTGACTCAATTTTTACCTTTAAACGCACTGCCATTCTGTTCCTATTATTGGCTGTTACCAGTTTACATCCCACTTAGACCGAGAGGTTACGCTATTCTCCACAACTTCTTCAACATCTATTGTTTGTTGACTTTTTGCTGATGGTCATTCTGACTGGTGTGAGGTGATACCTTTGTGTAGATTGGATTTGCCTGCGTCTAGTAATTCCTGATGTTTTGCGTTTATCAATGTCCTTTTCATGTTTTTTTAAGATTGAGCTAAACTCACAACTTCAAATTGGCTTCTTGAAAAATTTGCCCCGTTTGGATTTTTATGGCCATTCCCTACCCCAGGATATTTTTTGAGGGCATGATTCCTTGTAAATATTATTGACCATTAGCAGTAGATTTAAAGCTGTCGTTTGAGGAAACGGCCTTAGGGTGGCAGCATTTCTACATTGCCAACTCTGCTTGCTAGGGAAACAGAACCTTGCTGCAAGTTGTGCTTTGAGGTTGCAGATTAGAGTGGAATGTGCCAGGACAAACCCCCATAAGTTTTAGCCTCCTTAATTCTTGTTTGTGTCTTCAAGTTGTAGTTTTTGTCAAGCAAATTTGATTGAAAAATGTCTTTTGTTCTAGGTGTACAGAACCTTGTGCATTTACACATATACATACATCTATTGCTCTTTGGGTCCTTTTCCATGTCAGTTATTACAGAGTGTTGAGTAGACCACACTTGCTATTCCATAGGTCTTTGGGGATTATATATTTTATATGTAGTAGTATATGTGTGTTAACCCCAGTATCCTAATTTATCCATTCCTCACACCTTTTCTTTGGCTTAACCATAAGTTTGTCTTCTCAATCTGAGATTGTCTTTCTCTATGGAAATATGTTCATTTTTATGAATTTTCAGATAACATAAGTGATATCATAGGACATTTGTCTTTTGCATTCTGACTTAGTTCACGTTGTGTGATTATCTCTAGGCTCATCTGTGGTGCTGCATATGCCATTCTTTTATTTTTTTCGTGACTGATATTCCATTCTGTCCATATACCACTTCTTCTTTGTCCATTCATCTGTTTATGGACCTTATTTTTGCTTCCATGTCTTGGCTATTTCAATATTGCTGCAGTGCACATTTGCCTGCCTCTGTCTTTCCGATTCTGGTGGTCTTAGGTTATAGGCCCAAAAGGTGCCCTGCCGCATCATATGGTAGCTCAATTTTTACCTTTTAAAGCAGCTCCATTCAGTTTTCATTAGTGCTGTTACCCATTACATCCCACCAGCAGCTAGAAGGTACAGAGTTCTCTAAAACCACTTCAGCATTTATAGTTTGTAGACTTTTTGCTGATGGTCATTTCACTGGTGTGAGCTGAAATCTTTTTGGAGGTTGGATTTGCATGTGGCTAATAATTCCTTATACTGAGCTTTAGGCATGCCCTTTTTTGTTCTTCTCCTTTTTTTTAAAGATTGAGTACAACTTCCCTCTTCATATTGCCGTCTTCAAAAATTTGTCATGTGTTGAATTTCCTTGCCTATTCCCTACCCCAGGGCATTTTTTGTGGGCAGCTGTCATTTACAGCCCTGCAGTCCTTGTGACTATTAAGCAACCATTAGCACTGGGTTTAAAGCTGCTGTTGTGGGAAACAGCCACAAGGCGGCAGCATTATTACATTCTCACCTCTTGTTACTAGGGTAACAAAATCTTCCTGGAAGTAGTGTTCCGAGGCTGTAAATTAGAGGGGAATGTGCTGGGACAAGCCCCCAGAAGTTTATGCCTCCTTAGTAATGTTTGTTTTTTTAAATTTAATTTATATTTCTTATCAGAGTAATTTTGATTAGAGTGTTGTGATTGTCTGGCTGTACAGAATGTGCTCAATCATTCATATATATGTCTGTTCATCTTCGGATCCTGTTACCATGTATGATATTCAGAATGTTGAGTAGACCTCCCTCGGTATTTGGTAGGTGTTTTCTCATTATATACTTTATATGTATTGGTGATTATATAATTCATAGAGTTTATATATTATATGTTTATATACATTTAACATACATTAGTATATGTATGTTAGCCCCCTAATCCTAATTTATCCATCCTCCCACCTTTCATTTTGGTTAACCATTAGTTTGTTGTATAAGTGTGTGTTGTCTTTTTTTGTGGAAATGTGTTCATTGGTAGCAGTCTTAGGATAACATGTATAAATGATATCATAGGATATTTGTCATTCCCTTTTGACTTACTTAACCTAATATGTCATTTCTAGGCTCATCTGTATTCCTCAAAATGGCATTGTTCATTTTTTTACCGAGGTTACTATTCCATTCTGTCCGTATACCACTTTTCCTTTGTCCATTCATTTGTTTTTGGACCGTTTTTTGCTTCCATATCTTGGCTATTTCAATATTGCTGCAGTGCACATTTGCCTGCCTCTGTCTTTCCGATTCTGGTGGTCTTAGGTTATAGGCCCAAAAGGTGCCCTGCCGCATCATATGGTAGCTCAATTTTTACCTTTTAAAGTAGCTCCATTCAGTTTTCGTTAGTGCTGTTACCCATTACATCCCACCAGCAGCTAGATGGTACACAGTTCTCTAAATCCCCTTCAGCATGTATAGTCTGTAGACTTTCTGCTGATGGTCATTTGACTGGTGTGAGCTGAAACCTTTTTGGAGGTTGGCTTTGCATGTGGCTAATAATTCCTTATACTGAGCTTTAGGCGTGTCCATTTTTTTCTTTTCCTTTTTTTTAAAGAGTGAGTACAACTTCCCTCTTCATATTGACTTCTTGAAAAATTTGTCATGTGTTGAATTTTCTTGCCTATTCCCTCCACCAGGGCATTTTTTGAGGGCAGGTGTCATTTTCAGCCCTGCAATCCTTGTGACTATTAAGCAACCACTAGCACTGGGTTTAAAGCTGCTGTTGTGGGAAACAGCCACAAGGCGGCAGCATTATTACGTTCTCAACTTTTGGTTTTAGGGCAACAGAGTCTTCCTGGACGTAGTGTTCCGAGGTTGTAAATTAGAGGGGAATGTGCTGGGACAAGCCCCCAAAAGTTTATGTCTCCTTACTTTTGTTTGTTTTTTAAATTTAATTTCTATTTCTTATTGGAGTAAATTTGATTAGAGTGTTGTGATTGTGTGGCTGTCCAGAATCTGCTCAATAATTCCTACATATGTCTGTTCATCTTTGGATCCTGTTACCATGTATGTTTTACAGAATGTTGAGTAGACCTCCCTTGGTATTTGGTAGGTGTTTTGTCATTATATATTTTATATGTATTGGTGATTCTATAATTCATATAGTTTATATGGTTTATGTTTATATACGTTTAACATACATTAGTATATGTATGTTAGCCCCATAGTCCTAATTTATCCATCCTCCCAACTTTCATTTTGGCTAACCATTCGTTTGTTTTATAAGTCTGTGAGTGTCTTTTTCTGTGGAAATATGTTCATTGGTAGCAATCTTAGGATAACATGTATAAATGATATCATAGGATATTTGTCATTCCCTTTTGACTTACTTAACCTAATATGATTATTTCTAGGCTCATCTGTAGTCCTGAAAACGGCACTGTTCATTTTTTTTTCCTGAGTCTAGTATTCCATTCGGTACGTATACCACTTCTTCTTTGTCCATTTATCTGTTGATGGACATTTTGTTTGCTTCCATGTTTTGGCTGTTGTAAATACTGCTGCAGTACACGATTCTCCATCCCGTGTCTTTTTGATTCTGGCTTTTACAGGTGACAGGCCCAATAGTGGGCCTTCCGGATCATATGGTGACTCAATTTTTACCTTTAAACGCACTGCCATTCTGTTCCTATTATTGGCTGTTACCAGTTTACATCCCACTTAGACCGAGAGGTTACGCTATTCTCCACAACTTCTTCAACATCTATTGTTTGTTGACTTTTTGCTGATGGTCATTCTGACTGGTGTGAGGTGATACCTTTGTGTAGATTGGATTTGCCTGCGTCTAGTAATTCCTGATGTTTTGCGTTTATCAATGTCCTTTTCATGTTTTTTTAAGATTGAGCTAAACTCACAACTTCAAATTGGCTTCTTGAAAAATTTGCCCCGTTTGGATTTTTATGGCCATTCCCTACCCCAGGATATTTTTTGAGGGCATGATTCCTTGTAAATATTATTGACCATTAGCAGTAGATTTAAAGCTGTCGTTTGAGGAAACGGCCTTAGGGTGGCAGCATTTCTACATTGCCAACTCTGCTTGCTAGGGAAACAGAACCTTGCTGCAAGTTGTGCTTTGAGGTTGCAGATTAGAGTGGAATGTGCCAGGACAAACCCCCATAAGTTTTAGCCTCCTTAATTCTTGTTTGTGTCTTCAAGTTGTAGTTTTTGTCAAGCAAATTTGATTGAAAAATGTCTTTTGTTCTAGGTGTACAGAACCTTGTTCATTTACACATATACATACATCTATTGATCTTTGGGTCCTTTTCCATGTCAGTTATTACAGAGTGTTGAGTAGACCACACTTGCTATTCCATAGGTCTTTGGGGATTATATATTTTATATGTAGTAGTATATGTGTGTTAACCCCAGTATCCTAATTTATCCATTCCTCACACCTTTTCTTTGGCTTAACCATAAGTTTGTCTTCTCAATCTGAGATTGTCTTTCTCTATGGAAATATGTTCATTTTTATGAATTTTCAGATAACATAAGTGATATCATAGGACATTTGTCTTTTGCATTCTGACTTAGTTCACGTTGTGTGATTATCTCTAGGCTCATCTGTGGTGCTGCATATGCCATTCTTTTATTTTTTTCGTGACTGATATTCCATTCTGTCCATATACCACTTCTTCTTTGTCCATTCATCTGTTTATGGACCTTATTTTTGCTTCCATGTCTTGGCTATTTCAATATTGCTGCAGTGCACATTTGCCTGCCTCTGTCTTTCCGATTCTGGTGGTCTTAGGTTATAGGCCCAAAAGGTGCCCTGCCGCATCATATGGTAGCTCAATTTTTACCTTTTAAAGTAGCTCCATTCAGTTTTCGTTAGTGCTGTTACCCATTACATCCCACCAGCAGCTAGATGGTACACAGTTCTCTAAATCCCCTTCAGCATGTATAGTCTGTAGACTTTCTGCTGATGGTCATTTGACTGGTGTGAGCTGAAACCTTTTTGGAGGTTGGCTTTGCATGTGGCTAATAATTCCTTATACTGAGCTTTAGGCGTGTCCATTTTTTTCTTTTCCTTTTTTTTAAAGAGTGAGTACAACTTCCCTCTTCATATTGACTTCTTGAAAAATTTGTCATGTGTTGAATTTTCTTGCCTATTCCCTCCACCAGGGCATTTTTTGAGGGCAGGTGTCATTTTCAGCCCTGCAATCCTTGTGACTATTAAGCAACCACTAGCACTGGGTTTAAAGCTGCTGTTGTGGGAAACAGCCACAAGGCGGCAGCATTATTACGTTCTCAACTTTTGGTTTTAGGGCAACAGAGTCTTCCTGGACGTAGTGTTCCGAGGTTGTAAATTAGAGGGGAATGTGCTGGGACAAGCCCCCAAAAGTTTATGTCTCCTTACTTTTGTTTGTTTTTTAAATTTAATTTCTATTTCTTATTGGAGTAAATTTGATTAGAGTGTTGTGATTGTGTGGCTGTCCAGAATCTGCTCAATAATTCCTACATATGTCTGTTCATCTTTGGATCCTGTTACCATGTATGTTTTACAGAATGTTGAGTAGACCTCCCTTGGTATTTGGTAGGTGTTTTGTCATTATATATTTTATATGTATTGGTGATTCTATAATTCATATAGTTTATATGGTTTATGTTTATATACGTTTAACATACATTAGTATATGTATGTTAGCCCCATAGTCCTAATTTATCCATCCTCCCAACTTTCATTTTGGCTAACCATTCGTTTGTTTTATAAGTCTGTGAGTGTCTTTTTCTGTGGAAATATGTTCATTGGTAGCAATCTTAGGATAACATGTATAAATGATATCATAGGATATTTGTCATTCCCTTTTGACTTACTTAACCTAATATGATTATTTCTAGGCTCATCTGTAGTCCTGAAAACGGCACTGTTCATTTTTTTTTCCTGAGTCTAGTATTCCATTCGGTACGTATACCACTTCTTCTTTGTCCATTTATCTGTTGATGGACATTTTGTTTGCTTCCATGTTTTGGCTGTTGTAAATACTGCTGCAGTACACGATTCTCCATCCCGTGTCTTTTTGATTCTGGCTTTTACAGGTGACAGGCCCAATAGTGGGCCTTCCGGATCATATGGTGACTCAATTTTTACCTTTAAACGCACTGCCATTCTGTTCCTATTATTGGCTGTTACCAGTTTACATCCCACTTAGACCGAGAGGTTACGCTATTCTCCACAACTTCTTCAACATCTATTGTTTGTTGACTTTTTGCTGATGGTCATTCTGACTGGTGTGAGGTGATACCTTTGTGTAGATTGGATTTGCCTGCGTCTAGTAATTCCTGATGTTTTGCGTTTATCAATGTCCTTTTCATGTTTTTTTAAGATTGAGCTAAACTCACAACTTCAAATTGGCTTCTTGAAAAATTTGCCCCGTTTGGATTTTTATGGCCATTCCCTACCCCAGGATATTTTTTGAGGGCATGATTCCTTGTAAATATTATTGACCATTAGCAGTAGATTTAAAGCTGTCGTTTGAGGAAACGGCCTTAGGGTGGCAGCATTTCTACATTGCCAACTCTGCTTGCTAGGGAAACAGAACCTTGCTGCAAGTTGTGCTTTGAGGTTGCAGATTAGAGTGGAATGTGCCAGGACAAACCCCCATAAGTTTTAGCCTCCTTAATTCTTGTTTGTGTCTTCAAGTTGTAGTTTTTGTCAAGCAAATTTGATTGAAAAATGTCTTTTGTTCTAGGTGTACAGAACCTTGTTCATTTACACATATACATACATCTATTGATCTTTGGGTCCTTTTCCATGTCAGTTATTACAGAGTGTTGAGTAGACCACACTTGCTATTCCATAGGTCTTTGGGGATTATATATTTTATATGTAGTAGTATATGTGTGTTAACCCCAGTATCCTAATTTATCCATTCCTCACACCTTTTCTTTGGCTTAACCATAAGTTTGTCTTCTCAATCTGAGATTGTCTTTCTCTATGGAAATATGTTCATTTTTATGAATTTTCAGATAACATAAGTGATATCATAGGACATTTGTCTTTTGCATTCTGACTTAGTTCACGTTGTGTGATTATCTCTAGGCTCATCTGTGGTGCTGCATATGCCATTCTTTTATTTTTTTCGTGACTGATATTCCATTCTGTCCATATACCACTTCTTCTTTGTCCATTCATCTGTTTATGGACCTTATTTTTGCTTCCATATCTTGGCTATTTCAATATTGCTGCAGTGCACATTTGCCTGCCTCTGTCTTTCCGATTCTGGTGGTCTTAGGTTATAGGCCCAAAAGGTGCCCTGCCGCATCATATGGTAGCTCAATTTTTACCTTTTAAAGTAGCTCCATTCAGTTTTCGTTAGTGCTGTTACCCATTACATCCCACCAGCAGCTAGATGGTACACAGTTCTCTAAATCCCCTTCAGCATGTATAGTCTGTAGACTTTCTGCTGATGGTCATTTGACTGGTGTGAGCTGAAACCTTTTTGGAGGTTGGCTTTGCATGTGGCTAATAATTCCTTATACTGAGCTTTAAGCGTGTCCATTTTTTTCTTTTCCTTTTTTTTAAAGAGTGAGTACAACTTCCCTCTTCATATTGACTTCTTGAAAAATTTGTCATGTGTTGAATTTTCTTGCCTATTCCCTCCACCAGGGCATTTTTTGAGGGCAGGTGTCATTTTCAGCCCTGCAATCCTTGTGACTATTAAGCAACCACTAGCACTGGGTTTAAAGCTGCTGTTGTGGGAAACAGCCACAAGGCGGCAGCATTATTACGTTCTCAACTTTTGGTTTTAGGGCAACAGAGTCTTCCTGGACGTAGTGTTCCGAGGTTGTAAATTAGAGGGGAATGTGCTGGGACAAGCCCCCAAAAGTTTATGTCTCCTTACTTTTGTTTGTTTTTTAAATTTAATTTCTATTTCTTATTGGAGTAAATTTGATTAGAGTGTTGTGATTGTGTGGCTGTCCAGAATCTGCTCAATAATTCCTACATATGTCTGTTCATCTTTGGATCCTGTTACCATGTATGTTTTACAGAATGTTGAGTAGACCTCCCTTGGTATTTGGTAGGTGTTTTGTCATTATATATTTTATATGTATTGGTGATTCTATAATTCATATAGTTTATATGGTTTATGTTTATATACGTTTAACATACATTAGTATATGTATGTTAGCCCCATAGTCCTAATTTATCCATCCTCCCAACTTTCATTTTGGCTAACCATTCGTTTGTTTTATAAGTCTGTGAGTGTCTTTTTCTGTGGAAATATGTTCATTGGTAGCAATCTTAGGATAACATGTATAAATGATATCATAGGATATTTGTCATTCCCTTTTGACTTACTTAACCTAATATGATTATTTCTAGGCTCATCTGTAGTCCTGAAAACGGCACTGTTCATTTTTTTTTCCTGAGTCTAGTATTCCATTCGGTACGTATACCACTTCTTCTTTGTCCATTTATCTGTTGATGGACATTTTGTTTGCTTCCATGTTTTGGCTGTTGTAAATACTGCTGCAGTACACGATTCTCCATCCCGTGTCTTTTTGATTCTGGCTTTTACAGGTGACAGGCCCAATAGTGGGCCTTCCGGATCATATGGTGACTCAATTTTTACCTTTAAACGCACTGCCATTCTGTTCCTATTATTGGCTGTTACCAGTTTACATCCCACTTAGACCGAGAGGTTACGCTATTCTCCACAACTTCTTCAACATCTATTGTTTGTTGACTTTTTGCTGATGGTTATTCTGACTGGTGTGAGGTGATACCTTTGTGTAGATTGGATTTGCCTGCGTCTAGTAATTCCTGATGTTTTGCGTTTATCAATGTCCTTTTCATGTTTTTTTAAGATTGAGCTAAACTCACAACTTCAAATTGGCTTCTTGAAAAATTTGCCCCGTTTGGATTTTTATGGCCATTCCCTACCCCAGGATATTTTTTGAGGGCATGATTCATTTACAGCCCTGCAGTCCTTGTGAATATTATTGACCATTAGCAGTAGATTTAAAGCTGTCGTTTGAGGAAACGGCCTTAGGGTGGCAGCATTTCTACATTGCCAACTCTGCTTGCTAGGGAAACAGAACCTTGCTGCAAGTTGTGCTTTGAGGTTGCAGATTAGAGTGGAATGTGCCAGGACAAAGCCCCATAAGTTTTAGCCTCCTTAATTCGGAAAGACATAATCGGAAAGACAGAGGCAGGCAAATGTGCACTGCAGCAATATTGAAATAGGCAAGATATGGAAGCAAAAAAAGGGTCCAAAAACAAATGAATGGACAAAGAAAAAGTGGTTTACGGACAGAATGGAATAGTAACATCGGTAAAAAAAAGAACAGTGCCATTTTGAGGAATACAGATGAGCCTACCAATAATCATATTAGGTTAAGTAAGTCAAAAGGGAATGGCAAATATCCTATGATATCATTTATACATGTTATCCTAAGACTGCTACCAATGAACATATTTCCACCAAAAAAGACAACACACACTTATAAAACAAACTAATGGTTCACCAAAATGAAAGTTGGGAGGATGGATAAATTAGGATTATGAGGCTAACATACATATACTAATGTATGTTAAATGTATTTAAACATATAATATATAAACTATATAATCACCAATACATATAAAATATATAATAAGAAAACACCTACCAAATACCAAGGGAGGTCTACTCAACATTCTGTATAACATACATGGTAACAAGATCCGAAGATGAACAGACATATGTATGAATCATTGAGCAGATTCTTTACACCAGGCAGTCACAACACTCTAATCAAAATTACTCTGATAAGAAATATAAATTAAATTTAAAAAACAAACATTACTAAGGAGACATAAACTTCTGGGGGCTTGTCCCAGCACATTCTCCTCTAATTTACAAACTCGGAACACTACGTCCAGGGAGACTCTGGTGCCCTAATAACAAGAGTTGAGAACGTAATGATGCTGCCGCCTAGTGGGTGTTTCCCACACAGGAGCTTTAAACCCAGTGCTAATGGTTGCTTAATAGTCACAAGGACTCAGGGCTGTAAATGGCATCTGCCCTCAAAAAATGCCCTGGGGTAGGGAATAGGCAAGAAAATTCAACACATGACAAATCTTTCAAGAAGTCAACATGAAGAGGGAAGTTGTACTCACACTTTAAAAAAAAAAGGAAAAGAACAACATGGACATGCCTAAAGCTCAGTACAAGGAATTATTAGCCACATACAAATCCAACCTCCAAAAAGGTTTCAGCTCACACCAGTCAAATGACCATCAGCAAACAGTCTACAAACTAGAAATGCTGAAGGGGTTTTAGAGAACTGTGTACCTTCTAGCTGCTGGTGGGATGTAATTGGTAACAGCACTAACGAAAACTGAATGGAGCTGCTTTAAAAGGTAAAAATTGAGCTACCATATGATGCGGCAGGGCACCTTTTGGGCCTATAACCTAAGACCACCAGAATCGGAAAGACAGAGGCAGGCAAATGTGCACTGCAGCAATATTGAAATAGCCACGACATGGAAGCCAAAAGAAGGTCCATAAACAGATGAATGGACAGAGAAGAAGTGGTATATGGACAGAATGGAATATCAGTCACGAAAAAAATAAAAGAATGGCATATGCAGCACCACAGATGAGCCTAGAGATAATCACACAACGTGAACTAAGTCAGAATGCGAAAGACAAATGTCCTATGATATCCCTTACGTTATCTGAAAATTCATAAAAATGAACATATTTCCATAGAGAAAGACAATCTCAGAATGAGAAGACAACTTATGGTTAAGCCAAAGAAATGGTGTGAGGAATGGATAAATTAGGATATTGGGGTTAACACACATATACTAATACATATAAAAATATAATCCCTAAAGACCTAGGGAATACCAAGAGTGGTCTACTCAACACTCTGTAATAACCGACATGGAAAAGGACCCAAAGATCAATAGATATATGTATATGTGTAAATGAACAAGATTCTGTACACCTAGAACAAAAGACATTTTTCAATCAAATTTGCTCTGATAAAAACTACAACTTAAAGACACAAACAAGAATTAAGGAGGTTAAAACTTATGGGGGTTTGTCCTGGCACATTCCACTCTAATCTGCAACCTCAAAGCACAACTTGCAGCAAGGTTCTGTTTCCCTAGCAAGCAGAGTTGGCAACTTAGAAATGCTGCCACCCTAAGGCCGTTTCCTCAAAGAGCAGCTTTAAATCTACTGCTAATGGTCACTAATATTCACAAGGACGGCAGGGCTGTAAATGACTCATGCCCTTAAAAAATGTCCTGGGGTAGGGAATGGCAATAAAAATCCAAACGCGGTAAATTTTTCAAGAAGGCAATTTGAAGTTGTAAGTTTAGCTCAATCTTAAAAAAAATGAAAAGGACACTGAGAAATGCAAAACATCAGGAATTATTAGACGCATGCAAATCCAATCTACACAAAGGTATCACCTAACACCAGTCACAATGACCATCAGCAAAAAGTCAACAAACAATAGATGTTGAAGAAGTTGTGAAGCACAGTGTAACCTCTCGGTCTAAGTGGGATGTAAACTGGTAACAGCCAATAATAGGAACAGAATGGCAGTGCGTTTAAAGGTAAAAATTGAGTCACCATATGATCCGGAAGGCCCACTATTGGGCCTGTCACTTGTGAAAGCCAGAATCAAAAAGACACGGGATGGAAAATCGTGTATTGCAACAGTATTTACAATAGCTAAGACATGGATACAAACAAAATGTCCGTCATCAGATAAATGGACAAAGAAGAAGTGGTATACGTACCGAATGGAATAGTAGCCTCAGAAAAAAATGAACAGTGCTGTTTTCAGGACTACAGATGAGCCTAGAAATAATCATATTAGGTTAAGTTATTCAAAAGGGAATAACAAATATCCTATGATATCATTTATACATGTTATCCTAAGATTGCTACCAATGAACATATTTCCACAGAAAAAGACACTCACAGACTTATAAAACAAACGAATGGTTCGCCAAAATGAAAGGTGGGAGGATGGATAAATTAGGACTATGGGGATAACATACATATACTAATGTATGTTAAATGTATATAAACATATAACATATAAACTCTATGAATTATATAATCACCAATACATATAAAATATATAATCACGAAACACCTGCCAAATACCAAGGGAGGTCTACTCAACATTCTGTAAAAAATTACATGGTAACAGGATCCGAAGATGAACAGACATATGTATGAATCATTGAGCACATTCTGTACAGCCAGACAATCACAACACTCTAATCGAATTTACTCCGATAAGAAAGAGAAATTAAATTTAAAAAACAAACATAAGTAAGGAGACATAAACTTCTGGGGGCTTATCCCAGCACACTCCTCTCTAATTTACAACCTCGGAACACTACCTCCAGGAAGACTCTGTTGCCCTAGTAACAAGAGGTGAGAACGTAATAATGCTGCCGCCTTGTGGCTGTTTCCCACAACAGCAGCTTTAAACCCAGTGCTAATGGTTGCTTAAGAGTCACAAGGACTGCAGGGCTGTAAATGACACCTGCCCTCAAAAAATGCCCTGGGGTAGGGAATAGGCAAGAAAATTCAAGTTTTCGTTGACAAGTTTTTGAAGAAGTCAATATGAAGAGGGAAGTTGTACTCACTCTTTAAAAAAAAAAGGAAAAGAATAAAAAGCACATGCCTAAAGCTCAGTATAAGGAATTATTAGTCACATGCAAATCCAACCTCCAAAAAGGTTTCAGCTCACACCAGTCAAATGACCATCAGCAAACAGTCTACAAACTGTAAATGCTGAAGGGATTTTAGAGAACTGTGTACCTTGTAGCTGCTGGTGGGATGTAAAGTGGTAATAGCACTAACGAAAACTGAATGGAGCTGCTTTAAAAGGTAAAAATTGAGCTACCATATGACGCGGCAGGGCACCTTTTGGGCCTGTAACCTAAGACCACCAGAATCGGAAAGACAGAGGCAGGCAAATGTGCACTGCAGCATTACTGAAATAGCCAAGACGTGGAAGCCAAAAAAAGGTCCATAAACAGATGAATGGACAAAGAAGAAGTGGTATACGGACTAAATGGAATAGTAGCCTCGGGAAAAAAAATGAAAAATGCCGTTTTCAGGACTACAGATGAGCCTAGAAATAATCATATCAGGTTAAGTAAGTCAAAAGGGAATGACAAATATCCTATGATATCATTTATACCTGTTATCCTAAGATTGCTACAAATGGACATATTTCCACAGAAAAAGACACTCACAGACTTATAAAAGAAACTAATGGTTAACCAAAATGAAAGGTGGGAGGATGGATAAATTAGGATTATGGGGCTAACATACATATACTAATGTATGTTAAATGTATATAAACATATAACATATAAACTCTATGAATTATATAATCACCAATACATATAAAATATATAATGACAAAACACCTACCAAATACCATGCGAGGTCTACTCAACATTCTGTAATAAGACACATGGTAACAGAATCCGAACATGAACAGACATATGTATGAATCATTGAGCAGATTCTGTACAGCCAGACAATTACAACACTCTAATCCAATATTCTCCGATAAGAAATAGAAATTAAATTAAAAAACAAACAGAAGTAAGGAGACATAAACTTCTGGGGGCTTGTCCCAGCACATTCCCCTCTAATTTACAACCTCGGAACACTACGTCCAGGAAGACTCTGGTGCCCTAATAACAAGAGTTGAGAACGTAATGATGCTGCCGCCTAGTGGGTGTTTCCCACAACAGCAGCTTTAAACCCAGTGCTAATGGTTGCTTAATAGTCACAAGGACTCAGGGCTGTAAATGGCATCTGCCCTCAAAAAATGCCCTGGGGTAGGGAATAGGCAAGAAAATTCAACACATGACAAATCTTTCAAGAAGTCAACATGAAGAGGGAAGTTGTACTCACACTTTAAAAAAAAAAGGAAAAGAACAACATGGACATGCCTAAAGCTCAGTACAAGGAATTATTAGCCACATACAAATCCAACCTCCAAAAAGGTTTCAGCTCACACCAGTCAAATGACCATCAGCAAACAGTCTACAAACTAGAAATGCTGAAGGGGTTTTAGAGAACTGTGTACCTTCTAGCTGCTGGTGGGATGTAATTGGTAACAGCACTAACGAAAACTGAATGCAGCTGCTTTAAAAGGTAAAAATTGAGCTACCATATGATGCGGCAGGGCACCTTTTGGGCCTATAACCTAAGACCACCAGAATCGGAAAGACAGAGGCAGGCAAATGTGCACTGCAGCAATATTGAAATAGCCACGACATGGAAGCCAAAAGAAGGTCCATAAACAGATGAATGGACAGAGAAGAAGTGGTATATGGACAGAATGGAATATCAGTCACGAAAAAAATAAAAGAATGGCATATGCAGCACCACAGATGAGCCTAGAGATAATCACACAACGTGAAGTAAGTCAGAATGCGAAAGACAAATGTCCTATGATATCCCTTATGTTATCTGAAAATTCATAAACATGAACATATTTCCATAGAGAAAGACAATCTCAGAATGAGAAGACAACTTATGGTTAAGCCAAAGAAATGGTGTGAGGAATGGATAAATTAGGATATTGGGGTTAACACACATATACTAATACATATAAAAAATATAATCCCCAAAGACCTATGGAATACCAAGAGTGGTCTACTCAACACTCTGTAATAACCGACATGGAAAAGGACCCAAAGATCAATAGATATATGTATATGTGTAAATGAACAAGATTCTGTACACCTAGAACAAAAGACATTTTTCAATCAAATTTGCTCTGATAAAAACTACAACTTAAAGACACAAACAAGAATTAAGGAGGCTAAAACTTATCGGGGTTTGTCCTGGCACATTCCACTCTAATCTGCAACCTCAAAGCACAACTTGCAGCAAGGTTCTGTTTCCCTAGCAAGCAGAGTTGGCAACTTAGAAATGCTGCCACCCTAAGGCCGTTTCCTCAAAGAGCAGCTTTAAATCTACTGCTCATGGTCACTAATATTCACAAGGACGGCAGGGCTGTAAATGACTCATGCCCTCAAAAAATGTCCTGGGGTAGGGAATGGCCATAAAAATCCAAACGCGGTAAATTTTTCAAGAAGGCAATTTGAAGTTGTAAGTTTAGCTCAATCTTAAAAAAAATGAAAAGGACACTGAGAAATGCAAAACATCAGGAATTATTAGACGCATGCAAATCCAATCTACACAAAGGTATCACCTAACACCAGTCACAATGACCATCAGCAAAAAGTCAACAAACAATAGATGTTGAAGAAGTTGTGGAGAATAGTGTAACCTCTCGGTCTAAGTGGGATGTAAACTGGTAACAGCCAATAATAGGAACAGAATGGCAGTGCGTTTAAAGGTAAAAATTGAGTCACCATATGATCCGGAAGGCCCACTATTGGGCCTGTCACTTGTGAAAGCCAGAATCAAAAAGACACGGGATGGAAAATCGTGTGTTGCAGCAGTATTTACAATAGCTAAGACATGGATACAAACAAAATGTCCATCATCAGATAAATGGACAAAGAAGAAGTGGTATACGTACCGAATGGAATAGTAGCCTCAGAAAAAAATGAACAGTGCCGTTTTCAGGACTACAGATGAGCCTAGAAATAATCATATTAGGTTAAGTTATTCAAAAGGGAATGACAAATATCCTATGATATCATTTATACCTGTTATCCTAAGATTGCTACAAATGGACATATTTCCACAGAAAAAGACACTCACAGACTTATAAAAGAAACTAATGGTTAACCAAAATGAAAGGTGGGAGGATGGATAAATTAGGATTATGGGGCTAACATACATATACTAATGTATGTTAAATGTATATAAACATATAACATATAAACTCTATGAATTATATAATCACCAATACATATAAAATATATAATGACTAAACACCTACCAAATACCATGCGAGGTCTACTCAACATTCTGTAATAAGACACATGGTAACAGAATCCGAACATGAACAGACATATGTATGAATCATTGAGCAGATTCTGTACAGCCAGACAATCACAACACTCTAATCCAATATTCTCCGATAAGAAATAGAAATTAAATTAAAAAACAAACAGAAGTAAGGAGACATAAACTTCTGGGGGCTTGTCCCAGCACATTCCCCTCTAATTTACAACCTCGGAACACTACGTCCAGGAAGACTCTGGTGCCCTAATAACAAGAGTTGAGAACGTAATGATGCTGCCGCCTAGTGGGTGTTTCCCACAACAGCAGCTTTAAACCCAGTGCTAATGGTTGCTTAATAGTCACAAGGACTCAGGGCTGTAAATGGCATCTGCCCTCAAAAAATGCCCTGGGGTAGGGAATATGCAAGAAAATTCAACACATGACAAATCTTTCAAGAAGTCAACATGAAGAGGGAAGTTGTACTCACACTTTAAAAAAAAAAGGAAAAGAACAACATGGACATGCCTAAAGCTCAGTACAAGGAATTATTAGCCACATACAAATCCAACCTCCAAAAAGGTTTCAGCTCACACCAGTCAAATGACCATCAGCAAACAGTCTACAAACTAGAAATGCTGAAGGGGTTTTAGAGAACTGTGTACCTTCTAGCTGCTGGTGGGATGTAATTGGTAACAGCACTAACGAAAACTGAATGCAGCTGCTTTAAAAGGTAAAAATTGAGCTACCATATGATGCGGCAGGGCACCTTTTGGGCCTATAACCTAAGACCACCAGAATCGGAAAGACAGAGGCAGGCAAATGTGCACTGCAGCAATATTGAAATAGCCACGACATGGAAGCCAAAAGAAGGTCCATAAACAGATGAATGGACAGAGAAGAAGTGGTATATGGACAGAATGGAATATCAGTCACGAAAAAAATAAAAGAATGGCATATGCAGCACCACAGATGAGCCTAGAGATAATCACACAACGTGAAGTAAGTCAGAATGCGAAAGACAAATGTCCTATGATATCCCTTATGTTATCTGAAAATTCATAAACATGAACATATTTCCATAGAGAAAGACAATCTCAGAATGAGAAGACAACTTATGGTTAAGCCAAAGAAATGGTGTGAGGAATGGATAAATTAGGATATTGGGGTTAACACACATATACTAATACATATAAAAAATATAATCCCCAAAGACCTATGGAATACCAAGAGTGGTCTACTCAACACTCTGTAATAACCGACATGGAAAAGGACCCAAAGATCAATAGATATATGTATATGTGTAAATGAACAAGATTCTGTACACCTAGAACAAAAGACATTTTTCAATCAAATTTGCTCTGATAAAAACTACAACTTAAAGACACAAACAAGAATTAAGGAGGCTAAAACTTATCGGGGTTTGTCCTGGCACATTCCACTCTAATCTGCAATCTCAAAGCACAACTTGCAGCAAGGTTCTGTTTCCCTAGCAAGCAGAGTTGGCAACTTAGAAATGCTGCCACCCTAAGGCCGTTTCCTCAAAGAGCAGCTTTAAATCTACTGCTCATGGTCACTAATATTCACAAGGACGGCAGGGCTGTAAATGACTCATGCCCTCAAAAAATGTCCTGGGGTAGGGAATGGCCATAAAAATCCAAACGCGGTAAATTTTTCAAGAAGGCAATTTGAAGTTGTAAGTTTAGCTCAATCTTAAAAAAAATGAAAAGGACACTGAGAAATGCAAAACATCAGGAATTATTAGACGCATGCAAATCCAATCTACACAAAGGTATCACCTAACACCAGTCACAATGACCATCAGCAAAAAGTCAACAAACAATAGATGTTGAAGAAGTTGTGGAGAATAGTGTAACCTCTCGGTCTAAGTGGGATGTAAACTGGTAACAGCCAATAATAGGAACAGAATGGCAGTGCGTTTAAAGGTAAAAATTGAGTCACCATATGATCCGGAAGGCCCACTATTGGGCCTGTCACTTGTGAAAGCCAGAATCAAAAAGACACGGGATGGAAAATCGTGTATTGCAGCAGTATTTACAATAGCTAAGACATGGATACAAACAAAATGTCCATCATCAGATAAATGGACAAAGAAGAAGTGGTATACGTACCGAATGGAATAGTAGCCTCAGAAAAAAATGAACAGTGCCGTTTTCAGGACTACAGATGAGCCTAGAAATAATCATATTAGGTTAAGTTATTCAAAAGGGAATGACAAATATCCTATGATATCATTTATACCTGTTATCCTAAGATTGCTACAAATGGACATATTTCCACAGAAAAAGACACTCACAGACTTATAAAACGAACGAATGGTTCGCCAAAATGAAAGGTGGGAGGATGGATAAATTAGGACTATGGGGATAACATACATATACTAATGTATGTTAAATGTATATAAACATATAACATATAAACTCTATGAATTATATAATCACCAATACATATAAAATATATAATCACGAAACACCTGCCAAATACCAAGGGAGGTCTACTCAACATTCTGTAAAAAATTACATGGTAACAGGATCCGAAGATGAACAGACATATGTATGAATCATTGAGCACATTCTGTACAGCCAGACAATCACAACACTCTAATCGAATTTACTCCGATAAGAAAGAGAAATTAAATTTAAAAAACAAACATAAGTAGGGAGACATAAACTTCTGGGGGCTTATCCCAGCACACTCCTCTCTAATTTACAACCTCGGAACACTACCTCCAGGAAGACTCTGTTGCCCTAGTAACAAGAGGTGAGAACGTAATAATGCTGCCGCCTTGTGGCTGTTTCCCACAACAGCAGCTTTAAACCCAGTGCTAATGGTTGCTTAATAGTCACAAGGACTGCAGGGCTGTAAATGACACCTGCCCTCAAAAAATGCCCTGGGGTAGGGAATAGGCAAGAAAATTCAAGTTTTCTTTGACAAGTTTTTGAAGAAGTCAATATGAAGAGGGAAGTTGTACTCACTCTTTAAAAAAAAAAAGGAAAAGAATAAAAAGCACATGCCTAAAGCTCAGTATAAGGAATTATTAGTCACATGCAAATCCAACCTCCAAAAAGGTTTCAGCTCACACCAGTCAAATGACCATCAGCAAACAGTCTACAAACTGTAAATGCTGAAGGGATTTTAGAGAACTGTGTACCTTGTAGCTGCTGGTGGGATGTAAAGTGGTAAGAGCACTAACGAAAACTGAATGGAGCTGCTTTAAAAGGTAAAAATTGAGCTACCATATGACGCGGCAGGGCACCTTTTGGGCCTGTAACCTAAGACCACCAGAATCGGAAAGACAGAGGCAGGCAAATGTGCACTGCAGCATTACTGAAATAGCCAAGACGTGGAAGCCAAAAAAAGGTCCATAAACAGATGAATGGACAAAGAAGAAGTGGTATACGGACTAAATGGAATAGTAGCCTCGGGAAAAAAAATGAAAAATGCCGTTTTCAGGACTACAGATGAGCCTAGAAATAATCATATCAGGTTAATTAAGTCAAAAGGGAATGACAAATATCCTATGATATCATTTATACCTGTTATCCTAAGATTGCTACAAATGGACATATTTCCACAGAAAAAGACACTCACAGACTTATAAAAGAAACTAATGGTTAACCAAAATGAAAGGTGGGAGGATGGATAAATTAGGATTATGGGGCTAACATACATATACTAATGTATGTTAAATGTATATAAACATATAACATATAAACTCTATGAATTATATAATCACCAATACATATAAAATATATAATGACAAAACACCTACCAAATACCATGCGAGGTCTACTCAACATTCTGTAATAAGACACATGGTAACAGAATCCGAACATGAACAGACATATGTATGAATCATTGAGCAGATTCTGTACAGCCAGACAATCACAACACTCTAATCCAATATTCTCCGATAAGAAATAGAAATTAAATTAAAAAACAAACAGAAGTAAGGAGACATAAACTTCTGGGGGCTTGTCCCAGCACATTCCCCTCTAATTTACAACCTCGGAACACTACGTCCAGGAAGACTCTGGTGCCCTAATAACAAGAGTTGAGAACGTAATGATGCTGCCGCCTAGTGGGTGTTTCCCACAACAGCAGCTTTAAACCCAGTGCTAATGGTTGCTTAATAGTCACAAGGACTCAGGGCTGTAAATGGCATCTGCCCTCAAAAAATGCCCTGGGGTAGGGAATAGGCAAGAAAATTCAACACATGACAAATCTTTCAAGAAGTCAACATGAAGAGGGAAGTTGTACTCACACTTTAAAAAAAAAAGGAAAACAAAAAAATGGACATGCCTAAAGCTCAGTACAAGGAATTATTAGCCACATACAAATCCAACCTCCAAAAAGGTTTCAGCTCACACCAGTCAAATGACCATCAGCAAACAGTCTACAAACTAGAAATGCTGAAGGGGTTTTAGAGAACTGGGTACCTTCTAGCTGCTGGTGGGATGTAATTGGTAACAGCACTAACGAAAACTGAATGCAGCTGCTTTAAAAGGTAAAAATTGAGCTACCATATGATGCGGCAGGGCACCTTTTGGGCCTATAACCTAAGACCACCAGAATCGGAAAGACAGAGGCAGGCAAATGTGCACTGCAGCAATATTGAAATAGCCACGACATGGAAGCCAAAAGAAGGTCCATAAACAGATGAATGGACAGAGAAGAAGTGGTATATGGACAGAATGGAATATCAGTCACGAAAAAAATAAAAGAATGGCATATGCAGCACCACAGATGAGCCTAGAGATAATCACACAACGTGAAGTAAGTCAGAATGCGAAAGACAAATGTCCTATGATATCCCTTATGTTATCTGAAAATTCATAAACATGAACATATTTCCATAGAGAAAGACAATCTCAGAATGAGAAGACAACTTATGGTTAAGCCAAAGAAATGGTGTGAGGAATGGATAAATTAGGATATTGGGGTTAACACACATATACTAATACATATAAAAAATATAATCCCCAAAGACCTATGGAATACCAAGAGTGGTCTACTCAACACTCTGTAATAACCGACATGGAAAAGGACCCAAAGATCAATAGATATATGTATATGTGTAAATGAACAAGATTCTGTACACCTAGAACAAAAGACATTTTTCAATCAAATTTGCTCTGATAAAAACTACAACTTAAAGACACAAACAAGAATTAAGGAGGCTAAAACTTATCGGGGTTTGTCCTGGCACATTCCACTCTAATCTGCAACCTCAAAGCACAACTTGCAGCAAGGTTCTGTTTCCCTAGCAAGCAGAGTTGGCAACTTAGAAATGCTGCCACCCTAAGGCCGTTTCCTCAAAGAGCAGCTTTAAATCTACTGCTCATGGTCACTAATATTCACAAGGACGGCAGGGCTGTAAATGACTCATGCCCTCAAAAAATGTCCTGGGGTAGGGAATGGCCATAAAAATCCAAACGCGGTAAATTTTTCAAGAAGGCAATTTGAAGTTGTAAGTTTAGCTCAATCTTAAAAAAAATGAAAAGGACACTGAGAAATGCAAAACATCAGGAATTATTAGACGCATGCAAATCCAATCTACACAAAGGTATCACCTAACACCAGTCACAATGACCATCAGCAAAAAGTCAACAAACAATAGATGTTGAAGAAGTTGTGGAGAATAGTGTAACCTCTCGGTCTAAGTGGGATGTAAACTGGTAACAGCCAATAATAGGAACAGAATGGCAGTGCGTTTAAAGGTAAAAATTGAGTCACCATATGATCCGGAAGGCCCACTATTGGGCCTGTCACTTGTGAAAGCCAGAATCAAAAAGACACGGGATGGAAAATCGTGTATTGCAGCAGTATTTACAATAGCTAAGACATGGATACAAACAAAATGTCCATCATCAGATAAATGGACAAAGAAGAAGTGGTATACGTACCGAATGGAATAGTAGCCTCAGAAAAAAATGAACAGTGCCGTTTTCAGGACTACAGATGAGCCTAGAAATAATCATATTAGGTTAAGTTATTCAAAAGGGAATGACAAATATCCTATGATATCATTTATACCTGTTATCCTAAGATTGCTACAAATGGACATATTTCCACAGAAAAAGACACTCACAGACTTATAAAACGAACGAATGGTTCGCCAAAATGAAAGGTGGGAGGATGGATAAATTAGGACTATGGGGATAACATACATATACTAATGTATGTTAAATGTATATAAACATATAACATATAAACTCTATGAATTATATAATCACCAATACATATAAAATATATAATCACGAAACACCTGCCAAATACCAAGGGAGGTCTACTCAACATTCTGTAAAAAATTACATGGTAACAGGATCCGAAGATGAACAGACATATGTATGAATCATTGAGCACATTCTGTACAGCCAGACAATCACAACACTCTAATCGAATTTACTCCGATAAGAAAGAGAAATTAAATTTAAAAAACAAACATAAGTAAGGAGACATAAACTTCTGGGGGCTTATCCCAGCACACTCCTCTCTAATTTACAACCTCGGAACACTACCTCCAGGAAGACTCTGTTGCCCTAGTAACAAGAGGTGAGAACGTAATAATGCTGCCGCCTTGTGGCTGTTTCCCACAACAGCAGCTTTAAACCCAGTGCTAATGGTTGCTTAATAGTCACAAGGACTGCAGGGCTGTAAATGACACCTGCCCTCAAAAAATGCCCTGGGGTAGGGAATAGGCAAGAAAATTCAAGTTTTCTTTGACAAGTTTTTGAAGAAGTCAATATGAAGAGGGAAGTTGTACTCACTCTTTAAAAAAAAAAAGGAAAAGAATAAAAAGCACATGCCTAAAGCTCAGTATAAGGAATTATTAGTCACATGCAAATCCAACCTCCAAAAAGGTTTCAGCTCACACCAGTCAAATGACCATCAGCAAACAGTCTACAAACTGTAAATGCTGAAGGGATTTTAGAGAACTGTGTACCTTGTAGCTGCTGGTGGGATGTAAAGTGGTAAGAGCACTAACGAAAACTGAATGGAGCTGCTTTAAAAGGTAAAAATTGAGCTACCATATGACGCGGCAGGGCACCTTTTGGGCCTGTAACCTAAGACCACCAGAATCGGAAAGACAGAGGCAGGCAAATGTGCACTGCAGCATTACTGAAATAGCCAAGACGTGGAAGCCAAAAAAAGGTCCATAAACAGATGAATGGACAAAGAAGAAGTGGTATACGGACTAAATGGAATAGTAGCCTCGGGAAAAAAAATGAAAAATGCCGTTTTCAGGACTACAGATGAGCCTAGAAATAATCATATCAGGTTAAGTAAGTCAAAAGGGAATGACAAATATCCTATGATATCATTTATACCTGTTATCCTAAGATTGCTACAAATGGACATATTTCCACAGAAAAAGACACTCACAGACTTATAAAAGAAACTAATGGTTAACCAAAATGAAAGGTGGGAGGATGGATAAATTAGGATTATGGGGCTAACATACATATACTAATGTATGTTAAATGTATATAAACATATAACATATAAACTCTATGAATTATATAATCACCAATACATATAAAATATATAATGACAAAACACCTACCAAATACCATGCGAGGTCTACTCAACATTCTGTAATAAGACACATGGTAACAGAATCCGAACATGAACAGACATATGTATGAATCATTGAGCAGATTCTGTACAGCCAGACAATCACAACACTCTAATCCAATATTCTCCGATAAGAAATAGAAATTAAATTAAAAAACAAACAGAAGTAAGGAGACATAAACTTCTGGGGGCTTGTCCCAGCACATTCCCCTCTAATTTACAACCTCGGAACACTACGTCCAGGAAGACTCTGGTGCCCTAATAACAAGAGTTGAGAACGTAATGATGCTGCCGCCTAGTGGGTGTTTCCCACAACAGCAGCTTTAAACCCAGTGCTAATGGTTGCTTAATAGTCACAAGGACTCAGGGCTGTAAATGGCATCTGCCCTCAAAAAATGCCCTGGGGTAGGGAATAGGCAAGAAAATTCAACACATGACAAATCTTTCAAGAAGTCAACATGAAGAGGGAAGTTGTACTCACACTTTAAAAAAAAAAGGAAAACAAAAAAATGGACATGCCTAAAGCTCAGTACAAGGAATTATTAGCCACATACAAATCCAACCTCCAAAAAGGTTTCAGCTCACACCAGTCAAATGACCATCAGCAAACAGTCTACAAACTAGAAATGCTGAAGGGGTTTTAGAGAACTGGGTACCTTCTAGCTGCTGGTGGGATGTAATTGGTAACAGCACTAACGAAAACTGAATGCAGCTGCTTTAAAAGGTAAAAATTGAGCTACCATATGATGCGGCAGGGCACCTTTTGGGCCTATAACCTAAGACCACCAGAATCGGAAAGACAGAGGCAGGCAAATGTGCACTGCAGCAATATTGAAATAGCCACGACATGGAAGCCAAAAGAAGGTCCATAAACAGATGAATGGACAGAGAAGAAGTGGTATATGGACAGAATGGAATATCAGTCACGAAAAAAATAAAAGAATGGCATATGCAGCACCACAGATGAGCCTAGAGATAATCACACAACGTGAAGTAAGTCAGAATGCGAAAGACAAATGTCCTATGATATCCCTTATGTTATCTGAAAATTCATAAACATGAACATATTTCCATAGAGAAAGACAATCTCAGAATGAGAAGACAACTTATGGTTAAGCCAAAGAAATGGTGTGAGGAATGGATAAATTAGGATATTGGGGTTAACACACATATACTAATACATATAAAAAATATAATCCCCAAAGACCTATGGAATACCAAGAGTGGTCTACTCAACACTCTGTAATAACCGACATGGAAAAGGACCCAAAGATCAATAGATATATGTATATGTGTAAATGAACAAGATTCTGTACACCTAGAACAAAAGACATTTTTCAATCAAATTTGCTCTGATAAAAACTACAACTTAAAGACACAAACAAGAATTAAGGAGGCTAAAACTTATCGGGGTTTGTCCTGGCACATTCCACTCTAATCTGCAACCTCAAAGCACAACTTGCAGCAAGGTTCTGTTTCCCTAGCAAGCAGAGTTGGCAACTTAGAAATGCTGCCACCCTAAGGCCGTTTCCTCAAAGAGCAGCTTTAAATCTACTGCTCATGGTCACTAATATTCACAAGGACGGCAGGGCTGTAAATGACTCATGCCCTCAAAAAATGTCCTGGGGTAGGGAATGGCCATAAAAATCCAAACGCGGTAAATTTTTCAAGAAGGCAATTTGAAGTTGTAAGTTTAGCTCAATCTTAAAAAAAATGAAAAGGACACTGAGAAATGCAAAACATCAGGAATTATTAGACGCATGCAAATCCAATCTACACAAAGGTATCACCTAACACCAGTCACAATGACCATCAGCAAAAAGTCAACAAACAATAGATGTTGAAGAAGTTGTGGAGAATAGTGTAACCTCTCGGTCTAAGTGGGATGTAAACTGGTAACAGCCAATAATAGGAACAGAATGGCAGTGCGTTTAAAGGTAAAAATTGAGTCACCATATGATCCGGAAGGCCCACTATTGGGCCTGTCACTTGTGAAAGCCAGAATCAAAAAGACACGGGATGGAAAATCGTGTATTGCAGCAGTATTTACAATAGCTAAGACATGGATACAAACAAAATGTCCATCATCAGATAAATGGACAAAGAAGAAGTGGTATACGTACCGAATGGAATAGTAGCCTCAGAAAAAAATGAACAGTGCCGTTTTCAGGACTACAGATGAGCCTAGAAATAATCATATTAGGTTAAGTTATTCAAAAGGGAATGACAAATATCCTATGATATCATTTATACCTGTTATCCTAAGATTGCTACAAATGGACATATTTCCACAGAAAAAGACACTCACAGACTTATAAAACGAACGAATGGTTCGCCAAAATGAAAGGTGGGAGGATGGATAAATTAGGACTATGGGGATAACATACATATACTAATGTATGTTAAATGTATATAAACATATAACATATAAACTCTATGAATTATATAATCACCAATACATATAAAATATATAATCACGAAACACCTGCCAAATACCAAGGGAGGTCTACTCAACATTCTGTAAAAAATTACATGGTAACAGGATCCGAAGATGAACAGACATATGTATGAATCATTGAGCACATTCTGTACAGCCAGACAATCACAACACTCTAATCGAATTTACTCCGATAAGAAAGAGAAATTAAATTTAAAAAACAAACATAAGTAAGGAGACATAAACTTCTGGGGGCTTATCCCAGCACACTCCTCTCTAATTTACAACCTCGGAACACTACCTCCAGGAAGACTCTGTTGCCCTAGTAACAAGAGGTGAGAACGTAATAATGCTGCCGCCTTGTGGCTGTTTCCCACAACAGCAGCTTTAAACCCAGTGCTAATGGTTGCTTAATAGTCACAAGGACTGCAGGGCTGTAAATGACACCTGCCCTCAAAAAATGCCCTGGGGTAGGGAATAGGCAAGAAAATTCAAGTTTTCTTTGACAAGTTTTTGAAGAAGTCAATATGAAGAGGGAAGTTGTACTCACTCTTTAAAAAAAAAAAGGAAAAGAATAAAAAGCACATGCCTAAAGCTCAGTATAAGGAATTATTAGTCACATGCAAATCCAACCTCCAAAAAGGTTTCAGCTCACACCAGTCAAATGACCATCAGCAAACAGTCTACAAACTGTAAATGCTGAAGGGATTTTAGAGAACTGTGTACCTTGTAGCTGCTGGTGGGATGTAAAGTGGTAAGAGCACTAACGAAAACTGAATGGAGCTGCTTTAAAAGGTAAAAATTGAGCTACCATATGACGCGGCAGGGCACCTTTTGGGCCTGTAACCTAAGACCACCAGAATCGGAAAGACAGAGGCAGGCAAATGTGCACTGCAGCATTACTGAAATAGCCAAGACGTGGAAGCCAAAAAAAGGTCCATAAACAGATGAATGGACAAAGAAGAAGTGGTATACGGACTAAATGGAATAGTAGCCTCGGGAAAAAAAATGAAAAATGCCGTTTTCAGGACTACAGATGAGCCTAGAAATAATCATATCAGGTTAAGTAAGTCAAAAGGGAATGACAAATATCCTATGATATCATTTATACCTGTTATCCTAAGATTGCTACAAATGGACATATTTCCACAGAAAAAGACACTCACAGACTTATAAAAGAAACTAATGGTTAACCAAAATGAAAGGTGGGAGGATGGATAAATTAGGATTATGGGGCTAACATACATATACTAATGTATGTTAAATGTATATAAACATATAACATATAAACTCTATGAATTATATAATCACCAATACATATAAAATATATAATGACAAAACACCTACCAAATACCATGCGAGGTCTACTCAACATTCTGTAATAAGACACATGGTAACAGAATCCGAACATGAACAGACATATGTATGAATCATTGAGCAGATTCTGTACAGCCAGACAATCACAACACTCTAATCCAATATTCTCCGATAAGAAATAGAAATTAAATTAAAAAACAAACAGAAGTAAGGAGACATAAACTTCTGGGGGCTTGTCCCAGCACATTCCCCTCTAATTTACAACCTCGGAACACTACGTCCAGGAAGACTCTGGTGCCCTAATAACAAGAGTTGAGAACGTAATGATGCTGCCGCCTAGTGGGTGTTTCCCACAACAGCAGCTTTAAACCCAGTGCTAATGGTTGCTTAATAGTCACAAGGACTCAGGGCTGTAAATGGCATCTGCCCTCAAAAAATGCCCTGGGGTAGGGAATAGGCAAGAAAATTCAACACATGACAAATCTTTCAAGAAGTCAACATGAAGAGGGAAGTTGTACTCACACTTTAAAAAAAAAAGGAAAACAAAAAAATGGACATGCCTAAAGCTCAGTACAAGGAATTATTAGCCACATACAAATCCAACCTCCAAAAAGGTTTCAGCTCACACCAGTCAAATGACCATCAGCAAACAGTCTACAAACTAGAAATGCTGAAGGGGTTTTAGAGAACTGGGTACCTTCTAGCTGCTGGTGGGATGTAATTGGTAACAGCACTAACGAAAACTGAATGCAGCTGCTTTAAAAGGTAAAAATTGAGCTACCATATGATGCGGCAGGGCACCTTTTGGGCCTATAACCTAAGACCACCAGAATCGGAAAGACAGAGGCAGGCAAATGTGCACTGCAGCAATATTGAAATAGCCACGACATGGAAGCCAAAAGAAGGTCCATAAACAGATGAATGGACAGAGAAGAAGTGGTATATGGACAGAATGGAATATCAGTCACGAAAAAAATAAAAGAATGGCATATGCAGCACCACAGATGAGCCTAGAGATAATCACACAACGTGAAGTAAGTCAGAATGCGAAAGACAAATGTCCTATGATATCCCTTATGTTATCTGAAAATTCATAAACATGAACATATTTCCATAGAGAAAGACAATCTCAGAATGAGAAGACAACTTATGGTTAAGCCAAAGAAATGGTGTGAGGAATGGATAAATTAGGATATTGGGGTTAACACACATATACTAATACATATAAAAAATATAATCCCCAAAGACCTATGGAATACCAAGAGTGGTCTACTCAACACTCTGTAATAACCGACATGGAAAAGGACCCAAAGATCAATAGATATATGTATATGTGTAAATGAACAAGATTCTGTACACCTAGAACAAAAGACATTTTTCAATCAAATTTGCTCTGATAAAAACTACAACTTAAAGACACAAACAAGAATTAAGGAGGCTAAAACTTATCGGGGTTTGTCCTGGCACATTCCACTCTAATCTGCAACCTCAAAGCACAACTTGCAGCAAGGTTCTGTTTCCCTAGCAAGCAGAGTTGGCAACTTAGAAATGCTGCCACCCTAAGGCCGTTTCCTCAAAGAGCAGCTTTAAATCTACTGCTCATGGTCACTAATATTCACAAGGACGGCAGGGCTGTAAATGACTCATGCCCTCAAAAAATGTCCTGGGGTAGGGAATGGCCATAAAAATCCAAACGCGGTAAATTTTTCAAGAAGGCAATTTGAAGTTGTAAGTTTAGCTCAATCTTAAAAAAAATGAAAAGGACACTGAGAAATGCAAAACATCAGGAATTATTAGACGCATGCAAATCCAATCTACACAAAGGTATCACCTAACACCAGTCACAATGACCATCAGCAAAAAGTCAACAAACAATAGATGTTGAAGAAGTTGTGGAGAATAGTGTAACCTCTCGGTCTAAGTGGGATGTAAACTGGTAACAGCCAATAATAGGAACAGAATGGCAGTGCGTTTAAAGGTAAAAATTGAGTCACCATATGATCCGGAAGGCCCACTATTGGGCCTGTCACTTGTGAAAGCCAGAATCAAAAAGACACGGGATGGAAAATCGTGTATTGCAGCAGTATTTACAATAGCTAAGACATGGATACAAACAAAATGTCCATCATCAGATAAATGGACAAAGAAGAAGTGGTATACGTACCGAATGGAATAGTAGCCTCAGAAAAAAATGAACAGTGCCGTTTTCAGGACTACAGATGAGCCTAGAAATAATCATATTAGGTTAAGTTATTCAAAAGGGAATGACAAATATCCTATGATATCATTTATACCTGTTATCCTAAGATTGCTACAAATGGACATATTTCCACAGAAAAAGACACTCACAGACTTATAAAACGAACGAATGGTTCGCCAAAATGAAAGGTGGGAGGATGGATAAATTAGGACTATGGGGATAACATACATATACTAATGTATGTTAAATGTATATAAACATATAACATATAAACTCTATGAATTATATAATCACCAATACATATAAAATATATAATCACGAAACACCTGCCAAATACCAAGGGAGGTCTACTCAACATTCTGTAAAAAATTACATGGTAACAGGATCCGAAGATGAACAGACATATGTATGAATCATTGAGCACATTCTGTACAGCCAGACAATCACAACACTCTAATCGAATTTACTCCGATAAGAAAGAGAAATTAAATTTAAAAAACAAACATAAGTAAGGAGACATAAACTTCTGGGGGCTTATCCCAGCACACTCCTCTCTAATTTACAACCTCGGAACACTACCTCCAGGAAGACTCTGTTGCCCTAGTAACAAGAGGTGAGAACGTAATAATGCTGCCGCCTTGTGGCTGTTTCCCACAACAGCAGCTTTAAACCCAGTGCTAATGGTTGCTTAATAGTCACAAGGACTGCAGGGCTGTAAATGACACCTGCCCTCAAAAAATGCCCTGGGGTAGGGAATAGGCAAGAAAATTCAAGTTTTCTTTGACAAGTTTTTGAAGAAGTCAATATGAAGAGGGAAGTTGTACTCACTCTTTAAAAAAAAAAAGGAAAAGAATAAAAAGCACATGCCTAAAGCTCAGTATAAGGAATTATTAGTCACATGCAAATCCAACCTCCAAAAAGGTTTCAGCTCACACCAGTCAAATGACCATCAGCAAACAGTCTACAAACTGTAAATGCTGAAGGGATTTTAGAGAACTGTGTACCTTGTAGCTGCTGGTGGGATGTAAAGTGGTAAGAGCACTAACGAAAACTGAATGGAGCTGCTTTAAAAGGTAAAAATTGAGCTACCATATGACGCGGCAGGGCACCTTTTGGGCCTGTAACCTAAGACCACCAGAATCGGAAAGACAGAGGCAGGCAAATGTGCACTGCAGCATTACTGAAATAGCCAAGACGTGGAAGCCAAAAAAAGGTCCATAAACAGATGAATGGACAAAGAAGAAGTGGTATACGGACTAAATGGAATAGTAGCCTCGGGAAAAAAAATGAAAAATGCCGTTTTCAGGACTACAGATGAGCCTAGAAATAATCATATCAGGTTAAGTAAGTCAAAAGGGAATGACAAATATCCTATGATATCATTTATACCTGTTATCCTAAGATTGCTACAAATGGACATATTTCCACAGAAAAAGACACTCACAGACTTATAAAAGAAACTAATGGTTAACCAAAATGAAAGGTGGGAGGATGGATAAATTAGGATTATGGGGCTAACATACATATCCTAATGTATGTTAAATGTATATAAACATATAACATATAAACTCTATGAATTATATAATCACCAATACATATAAAATATATAATGACAAAACACCTACCAAATACCATGCGAGGTCTACTCAACATTCTGTAATAAGACACATGGTAACAGAATCCGAACATGAACAGACATATGTATGAATCATTGAGCAGATTCTGTACAGCCAGACAATCACAACACTCTAATCCAATATTCTCCGATAAGAAATAGAAATTAAATTAAAAAACAAACAGAAGTAAGGAGACATAAACTTCTGGGGGCTTGTCCCAGCACATTCCCCTCTAATTTACAACCTCGGAACACTACGTCCAGGAAGACTCTGGTGCCCTAATAACAAGAGTTGAGAACGTAATGATGCTGCCGCCTAGTGGGTGTTTCCCACAACAGCAGCTTTAAACCCAGTGCTAATGGTTGCTTAATAGTCACAAGGACTCAGGGCTGTAAATGGCATCTGCCCTCAAAAAATGCCCTGGGGTAGGGAATAGGCAAGAAAATTCAACACATGACAAATCTTTCAAGAAGTCAACATGAAGAGGGAAGTTGTACTCACACTTTAAAAAAAAAAGGAAAAGAACAACATGGACATGCCTAAAGCTCAGTACAAGGAATTATTAGCCACATACAAATCCAACCTCCAAAAAGGTTTCAGCTCACACCAGTCAAATGACCATCAGCAAACAGTCTACAAACTAGAAATGCTGAAGGGGTTTTAGAGAACTGTGTACCTTCTAGCTGCTGGTGGGATGTAATTGGTAACAGCACTAACGAAAACTGAATGCAGCTGCTTTAAAAGGTAAAAATTGAGCTACCATATGATGCGGCAGGGCACCTTTTGGGCCTATAACCTAAGACCACCAGAATCGGAAAGACAGAGGCAGGCAAATGTGCACTGCAGCAATATTGAAATAGCCACGACATGGAAGCCAAAAGAAGGTCCATAAACAGATGAATGGACAGAGAAGAAGTGGTATATGGACAGAATGGAATATCAGTCACGAAAAAAATAAAAGAATGGCATATGCAGCACCACAGATGAGCCTAGAGATAATCACACAACGTGAAGTAAGTCAGAATGCGAAAGACAAATGTCCTATGATATCCCTTATGTTATCTGAAAATTCATAAACATGAACATATTTCCATAGAGAAAGACAATCTCAGAATGAGAAGACAACTTATGGTTAAGCCAAAGAAATGGTGTGAGGAATGGATAAATTAGGATATTGGGGTTAACACACATATACTAATACATATAAAAAATATAATCCCCAAAGACCTATGGAATACCAAGAGTGGTCTACTCAACACTCTGTAATAACCGACATGGAAAAGGACCCAAAGATCAATAGATATATGTATATGTGTAAATGAACAAGATTCTGTACACCTAGAACAAAAGACATTTTTCAATCAAATTTGCTCTGATAAAAACTACAACTTAAAGACACAAACAAGAATTAAGGAGGCTAAAACTTATCGGGGTTTGTCCTGGCACATTCCACTCTAATCTGCAACCTCAAAGCACAACTTGCAGCAAGGTTCTGTTTCCCTAGCAAGCAGAGTTGGCAACTTAGAAATGCTGCCACCCTAAGGCCGTTTCCTCAAAGAGCAGCTTTAAATCTACTGCTCATGGTCACTAATATTCACAAGGACGGCAGGGCTGTAAATGACTCATGCCCTCAAAAAATGTCCTGGGGTAGGGAATGGCCATAAAAATCCAAACGCGGTAAATTTTTCAAGAAGGCAATTTGAAGTTGTAAGTTTAGCTCAATCTTAAAAAAAATGAAAAGGACACTGAGAAATGCAAAACATCAGGAATTATTAGACGCATGCAAATCCAATCTACACAAAGGTATCACCTAACACCAGTCACAATGACCATCAGCAAAAAGTCAACAAACAATAGATGTTGAAGAAGTTGTGGAGAATAGTGTAACCTCTCGGTCTAAGTGGGATGTAAACTGGTAACAGCCAATAATAGGAACAGAATGGCAGTGCGTTTAAAGGTAAAAATTGAGTCACCATATGATCCGGAAGGCCCACTATTGGGCCTGTCACTTGTGAAAGCCAGAATCAAAAAGACACGGGATGGAAAATCGTGTGTTGCAGCAGTATTTACAATAGCTAAGACATGGATACAAACAAAATGTCCATCATCAGATAAATGGACAAAGAAGAAGTGGTATACGTACCGAATGGAATAGTAGCCTCAGAAAAAAATGAACAGTGCCGTTTTCAGGACTACAGATGAGCCTAGAAATAATCATATTAGGTTAAGTTATTCAAAAGGGAATGACAAATATCCTATGATATCATTTATACCTGTTATCCTAAGATTGCTACAAATGGACATATTTCCACAGAAAAAGACACTCACAGACTTATAAAACGAACGAATGGTTCGCCAAAATGAAAGGTGGGAGGATGGATAAATTAGGACTATGGGGATAACATACATATACTAATGTATGTTAAATGTATATAAACATATAACATATAAACTCTATGAATTATATAATCACCAATACATATAAAATATATAATCACGAAACACCTGCCAAATACCAAGGGAGGTCTACTCAACATTCTGTAAAAAATTACATGGTAACAGGATCCGAAGATGAACAGACATATGTATGAATCATTGAGCACATTCTGTACAGCCAGACAATCACAACACTCTAATCGAATTTACTCCGATAAGAAAGAGAAATTAAATTTAAAAAACAAACATAAGTAAGGAGACATAAACTTCTGGGGGCTTATCCCAGCACACTCCTCTCTAATTTACAACCTCGGAACACTACCTCCAGGAAGACTCTGTTGCCCTAGTAACAAGAGGTGAGAACGTAATAATGCTGCCGCCTTGTGGCTGTTTCCCACAACAGCAGCTTTAAACCCAGTGCTAATGGTTGCTTAATAGTCACAAGGACTGCAGGGCTGTAAATGACACCTGCCCTCAAAAAATGCCCTGGGGTAGGGAATAGGCAAGAAAATTCAAGTTTTCTTTGACAAGTTTTTGAAGAAGTCAATATGAAGAGGGAAGTTGTACTCACTCTTTAAAAAAAAAAAGGAAAAGAATAAAAAGCACATGCCTAAAGCTCAGTATAAGGAATTATTAGTCACATGCAAATCCAACCTCCAAAAAGGTTTCAGCTCACACCAGTCAAATGACCATCAGCAAACAGTCTACAAACTGTAAATGCTGAAGGGATTTTAGAGAACTGTGTACCTTGTAGCTGCTGGTGGGATGTAAAGTGGTAAGAGCACTAACGAAAACTGAATGGAGCTGCTTTAAAAGGTAAAAATTGAGCTACCATATGACGCGGCAGGGCACCTTTTGGGCCTGTAACCTAAGACCACCAGAATCGGAAAGACAGAGGCAGGCAAATGTGCACTGCAGCATTACTGAAATAGCCAAGACGTGGAAGCCAAAAAAAGGTCCATAAACAGATGAATGGACAAAGAAGAAGTGGTATACGGACTAAATGGAATAGTAGCCTCGGGAAAAAAAATGAAAAATGCCGTTTTCAGGACTACAGATGAGCCTAGAAATAATCATATCAGGTTAAGTAAGTCAAAAGGGAATGACAAATATCCTATGATATCATTTATACCTGTTATCCTAAGATTGCTACAAATGGACATATTTCCACAGAAAAAGACACTCACAGACTTATAAAAGAAACTAATGGTTAACCAAAATGAAAGGTGGGAGGATGGATAAATTAGGATTATGGGGCTAACATACATATCCTAATGTATGTTAAATGTATATAAACATATAACATATAAACTCTATGAATTATATAATCACCAATACATATAAAATATATAATGACAAAACACCTACCAAATACCATGCGAGGTCTACTCAACATTCTGTAATAAGACACATGGTAACAGAATCCGAACATGAACAGACATATGTATGAATCATTGAGCAGATTCTGTACAGCCAGACAATCACAACACTCTAATCCAATATTCTCCGATAAGAAATAGAAATTAAATTAAAAAACAAACAGAAGTAAGGAGACATAAACTTCTGGGGGCTTGTCCCAGCACATTCCCCTCTAATTTACAACCTCGGAACACTACGTCCAGGAAGACTCTGGTGCCCTAATAACAAGAGTTGAGAACGTAATGATGCTGCCGCCTAGTGGGTGTTTCCCACAACAGCAGCTTTAAACCCAGTGCTAATGGTTGCTTAATAGTCACAAGGACTCAGGGCTGTAAATGGCATCTGCCCTCAAAAAATGCCCTGGGGTAGGGAATAGGCAAGAAAATTCAACACATGACAAATCTTTCAAGAAGTCAACATGAAGAGGGAAGTTGTACTCACACTTTAAAAAAAAAAGGAAAACAAAAAAATGGACATGCCTAAAGCTCAGTACAAGGAATTATTAGCCACATACAAATCCAACCTCCAAAAAGGTTTCAGCTCACACCAGTCAAATGACCATCAGCAAACAGTCTACAAACTAGAAATGCTGAAGGGGTTTTAGAGAACTGTGTACCTTCTAGCTGCTGGTGGGATGTAATTGGTAACAGCACTAACGAAAACTGAATGCAGCTGCTTTAAAAGGTAAAAATTGAGCTACCATATGATGCGGCAGGGCACCTTTTGGGCCTATAACCGAAGACCACCAGAATCGGAAAGACAGAGGCAGGCAAATGTGCACTGCAGCAATATTGAAATAGCCACGACATGGAAGCCAAAAGAAGGTCCATAAACAGATGAATGGACAGAGAAGAAGTGGTATATGGACAGAATGGAATATCAGTCACGAAAAAAATAAAAGAATGGCATATGCAGCACCACAGATGAGCCTAGAGATAATCACACAACGTGAAGTAAGTCAGAATGCGAAAGACAAATGTCCTATGATATCCCTTATGTTATCTGAAAATTCATAAACATGAACATATTTCCATAGAGAAAGACAATCTCAGAATGAGAAGACAACTTATGGTTAAGCCAAAGAAATGGTGTGAGGAATGGATAAATTAGGATATTGGGGTTAACACACATATACTAATACATATAAAAAATATAATCCCCAAAGACCTATGGAATACCAAGAGTGGTCTACTCAACACTCTGTAATAACCGACATGGAAAAGGACCCAAAGATCAATAGATATATGTATATGTGTAAATGAACAAGATTCTGTACACCTAGAACAAAAGACATTTTTCAATCAAATTTGCTCTGATAAAAACTACAACTTAAAGACACAAACAAGAATTAAGGAGGCTAAAACTTATCGGGGTTTGTCCTGGCACATTCCACTCTAATCTGCAACCTCAAAGCACAACTTGCAGCAAGGTTCTGTTTCCCTAGCAAGCAGAGTTGGCAACTTAGAAATGCTGCCACCCTAAGGCCGTTTCCTCAAAGAGCAGCTTTAAATCTACTGCTCATGGTCACTAATATTCACAAGGACGGCAGGGCTGTAAATGACTCATGCCCTCAAAAAATGTCCTGGGGTAGGGAATGGCCATAAAAATCCAAACGCGGTAAATTTTTCAAGAAGGCAATTTGAAGTTGTAAGTTTAGCTCAATCTTAAAAAAAATGAAAAGGACACTGAGAAATGCAAAACATCAGGAATTATTAGACGCATGCAAATCCAATCTACACAAAGGTATCACCTAACACCAGTCACAATGACCATCAGCAAAAAGTCAACAAACAATAGATGTTGAAGAAGTTGTGGAGAATAGTGTAACCTCTCGGTCTAAGTGGGATGTAAACTGGTAACAGCCAATAATAGGAACAGAATGGCAGTGCGTTTAAAGGTAAAAATTGAGTCACCATATGATCCGGAAGGCCCACTATTGGGCCTGTCACTTGTGAAAGCCAGAATCAAAAAGACACGGGATGGAAAATCGTGTGTTGCAGCAGTATTTACAATAGCTAAGACATGGATACAAACAAAATGTCCATCATCAGATAAATGGACAAAGAAGAAGTGGTATACGTACCGAATGGAATAGTAGCCTCAGAAAAAAATGAACAGTGCCGTTTTCAGGACTACAGATGAGCCTAGAAATAATCATATTAGGTTAAGTTATTCAAAAGGGAATGACAAATATCCTATGATATCATTTATACCTGTTATCCTAAGATTGCTACAAATGGACATATTTCCACAGAAAAAGACACTCACAGACTTATAAAACGAACGAATGGTTCGCCAAAATGAAAGGTGGGAGGATGGATAAATTAGGACTATGGGGATAACATACATATACTAATGTATGTTAAATGTATATAAACATATAACATATAAACTCTATGAATTATATAATCACCAATACATATAAAATATATAATCACGAAACACCTGCCAAATACCAAGGGAGGTCTACTCAACATTCTGTAAAAAATTACATGGTAACAGGATCCGAAGATGAACAGACATATGTATGAATCATTGAGCACATTCTGTACAGCCAGACAATCACAACACTCTAATCGAATTTACTCCGATAAGAAAGAGAAATTAAATTTAAAAAACAAACATAAGTAAGGAGACATAAACTTCTGGGGGCTTATCCCAGCACACTCCTCTCTAATTTACAACCTCGGAACACTACCTCCAGGAAGACTCTGTTGCCCTAGTAACAAGAGGTGAGAACGTAATAATGCTGCCGCCTTGTGGCTGTTTCCCACAACAGCAGCTTTAAACCCAGTGCTAATGGTTGCTTAATAGTCACAAGGACTGCAGGGCTGTAAATGACACCTGCCCTCAAAAAATGCCCTGGGGTAGGGAATAGGCAAGAAAATTCAAGTTTTCTTTGACAAGTTTTTGAAGAAGTCAATATGAAGAGGGAAGTTGTACTCACTCTTTAAAAAAAAAAAGGAAAAGAATAAAAAGCACATGCCTAAAGCTCAGTATAAGGAATTATTAGTCACATGCAAATCCAACCTCCAAAAAGGTTTCAGCTCACACCAGTCAAATGACCATCAGCAAACAGTCTACAAACTGTAAATGCTGAAGGGATTTTAGAGAACTGTGTACCTTGTAGCTGCTGGTGGGATGTAAAGTGGTAAGAGCACTAACGAAAACTGAATGGAGCTGCTTTAAAAGGTAAAAATTGAGCTACCATATGACGCGGCAGGGCACCTTTTGGGCCTGTAACCTAAGACCACCAGAATCGGAAAGACAGAGGCAGGCAAATGTGCACTGCAGCATTACTGAAATAGCCAAGACGTGGAAGCCAAAAAAAGGTCCATAAACAGATGAATGGACAAAGAAGAAGTGGTATACGGACTAAATGGAATAGTAGCCTCGGGAAAAAAAATGAAAAATGCCGTTTTCAGGACTACAGATGAGCCTAGAAATAATCATATCAGGTTAAGTAAGTCAAAAGGGAATGACAAATATCCTATGATATCATTTATACCTGTTATCCTAAGATTGCTACAAATGGACATATTTCCACAGAAAAAGACACTCACAGACTTATAAAAGAAACTAATGGTTAACCAAAATGAAAGGTGGGAGGATGGATAAATTAGGATTATGGGGCTAACATACATATCCTAATGTATGTTAAATGTATATAAACATATAACATATAAACTCTATGAATTATATAATCACCAATACATATAAAATATATAATGACAAAACACCTACCAAATACCATGCGAGGTCTACTCAACATTCTGTAATAAGACACATGGTAACAGAATCCGAACATGAACAGACATATGTATGAATCATTGAGCAGATTCTGTACAGCCAGACAATCACAACACTCTAATCCAATATTCTCCGATAAGAAATAGAAATTAAATTAAAAAACAAACAGAAGTAAGGAGACATAAACTTCTGGGGGCTTGTCCCAGCACATTCCCCTCTAATTTACAACCTCGGAACACTACGTCCAGGAAGACTCTGGTGCCCTAATAACAAGAGTTGAGAACGTAATGATGCTGCCGCCTAGTGGGTGTTTCCCACAACAGCAGCTTTAAACCCAGTGCTAATGGTTGCTTAATAGTCACAAGGACTCAGGGCTGTAAATGGCATCTGCCCTCAAAAAATGCCCTGGGGTAGGGAATAGGCAAGAAAATTCAACACATGACAAATCTTTCAAGAAGTCAACATGAAGAGGGAAGTTGTACTCACACTTTAAAAAAAAAAGGAAAAGAACAACATGGACATGCCTAAAGCTCAGTACAAGGAATTATTAGCCACATACAAATCCAACCTCCAAAAAGGTTTCAGCTCACACCAGTCAAATGACCATCAGCAAACAGTCTACAAACTAGAAATGCTGAAGGGGTTTTAGAGAACTGTGTACCTTCTAGCTGCTGGTGGGATGTAATTGGTAACAGCACTAACGAAAACTGAATGCAGCTGCTTTAAAAGGTAAAAATTGAGCTACCATATGATGCGGCAGGGCACCTTTTGGGCCTATAACCTAAGACCACCAGAATCGGAAAGACAGAGGCAGGCAAATGTGCACTGCAGCAATATTGAAATAGCCACGACATGGAAGCCAAAAGAAGGTCCATAAACAGATGAATGGACAGAGAAGAAGTGGTATATGGACAGAATGGAATATCAGTCACGAAAAAAATAAAAGAATGGCATATGCAGCACCACAGATGAGCCTAGAGATAATCACACAACGTGAAGTAAGTCAGAATGCGAAAGACAAATGTCCTATGATATCCCTTATGTTATCTGAAAATTCATAAACATGAACATATTTCCATAGAGAAAGACAATCTCAGAATGAGAAGACAACTTATGGTTAAGCCAAAGAAATGGTGTGAGGAATGGATAAATTAGGATATTGGGGTTAACACACATATACTAATACATATAAAAAATATAATCCCCAAAGACCTATGGAATACCAAGAGTGGTCTACTCAACACTCTGTAATAACCGACATGGAAAAGGACCCAAAGATCAATAGATATATGTATATGTGTAAATGAACAAGATTCTGTACACCTAGAACAAAAGACATTTTTCAATCAAATTTGCTCTGATAAAAACTACAACTTAAAGACACAAACAAGAATTAAGGAGGCTAAAACTTATCGGGGTTTGTCCTGGCACATTCCACTCTAATCTGCAACCTCAAAGCACAACTTGCAGCAAGGTTCTGTTTCCCTAGCAAGCAGAGTTGGCAACTTAGAAATGCTGCCACCCTAAGGCCGTTTCCTCAAAGAGCAGCTTTAAATCTACTGCTCATGGTCACTAATATTCACAAGGACGGCAGGGCTGTAAATGACTCATGCCCTCAAAAAATGTCCTGGGGTAGGGAATGGCCATAAAAATCCAAACGCGGTAAATTTTTCAAGAAGGCAATTTGAAGTTGTAAGTTTAGCTCAATCTTAAAAAAAATGAAAAGGACACTGAGAAATGCAAAACATCAGGAATTATTAGACGCATGCAAATCCAATCTACACAAAGGTATCACCTAACACCAGTCACAATGACCATCAGCAAAAAGTCAACAAACAATAGATGTTGAAGAAGTTGTGGAGAATAGTGTAACCTCTCGGTCTAAGTGGGATGTAAACTGGTAACAGCCAATAATAGGAACAGAATGGCACTGCGTTTAAAGGTAAAAATTGAGTCACCATATGATCCGGAAGGCCCACTATTGGGCCTGTCACTTGTGAAAGCCAGAATCAAAAAGACACGGGATGGAAAATCGTGTGTTGCAGCAGTATTTACAATAGCTAAGACATGGATACAAACAAAATGTCCATCATCAGATAAATGGACAAAGAAGAAGTGGTATACGTACCGAATGGAATAGTAGCCTCAGAAAAAAATGAACAGTGCCGTTTTCAGGACTACAGATGAGCCTAGAAATAATCATATTAGGTTAAGTTATTCAAAAGGGAATGACAAATATCCTATGATATCATTTATACCTGTTATCCTAAGATTGCTACAAATGGACATATTTCCACAGAAAAAGACACTCACAGACTTATAAAAGAAACTAATGGTTAACCAAAATGAAAGGTGGGAGGATGGATAAATTAGGATTATGGGGCTAACATACATATACTAATGTATGTTAAATGTATATAAACATATAACATATAAACTCTATGAATTATATAATCACCAATACATATAAAATATATAATGACTAAACACCTACCAAATACCATGCGAGGTCTACTCAACATTCTGTAATAAGACACATGGTAACAGAATCCGAACATGAACAGACATATGTATGAATCATTGAGCAGATTCTGTACAGCCAGACAATCACAACACTCTAATCCAATATTCTCCGATAAGAAATAGAAATTAAATTAAAAAACAAACAGAAGTAAGGAGACATAAACTTCTGGGGGCTTGTCCCAGCACATTCCCCTCTAATTTACAACCTCGGAACACTACGTCCAGGAAGACTCTGGTGCCCTAATAACAAGAGTTGAGAACGTAATGATGCTGCCGCCTAGTGGGTGTTTCCCACAACAGCAGCTTTAAACCCAGTGCTAATGGTTGCTTAATAGTCACAAGGACTCAGGGCTGTAAATGGCATCTGCCCTCAAAAAATGCCCTGGGGTAGGGAATAGGCAAGAAAATTCAACACATGACAAATCTTTCAAGAAGTCAACATGAAGAGGGAAGTTGTACTCACACTTTAAAAAAAAAAGGAAAAGAACAACATGGACATGCCTAAAGCTCAGTACAAGGAATTATTAGCCACATACAAATCCAACCTCCAAAAAGGTTTCAGCTCACACCAGTCAAATGACCATCAGCAAACAGTCTACAAACTAGAAATGCTGAAGGGGTTTTAGAGAACTGTGTACCTTCTAGCTGCTGGTGGGATGTAATTGGTAACAGCACTAACGAAAACTGAATGCAGCTGCTTTAAAAGGTAAAAATTGAGCTACCATATGATGCGGCAGGGCACCTTTTGGGCCTATAACCTAAGACCACCAGAATCGGAAAGACAGAGGCAGGCAAATGTGCACTGCAGCAATATTGAAATAGCCACGACATGGAAGCCAAAAGAAGGTCCATAAACAGATGAATGGACAGAGAAGAAGTGGTATATGGACAGAATGGAATATCAGTCACGAAAAAAATAAAAGAATGGCATATGCAGCACCACAGATGAGCCTAGAGATAATCACACAACGTGAAGTAAGTCAGAATGCGAAAGACAAATGTCCTATGATATCCCTTATGTTATCTGAAAATTCATAAACATGAACATATTTCCATAGAGAAAGACAATCTCAGAATGAGAAGACAACTTATGGTTAAGCCAAAGAAATGGTGTGAGGAATGGATAAATTAGGATATTGGGGTTAACACACATATACTAATACATATAAAAAATATAATCCCCAAAGACCTATGGAATACCAAGAGTGGTCTACTCAACACTCTGTAATAACCGACATGGAAAAGGACCCAAAGATCAATAGATATATGTATATGTGTAAATGAACAAGATTCTGTACACCTAGAACAAAAGACATTTTTCAATCAAATTTGCTCTGATAAAAACTACAACTTAAAGACACAAACAAGAATTAAGGAGGCTAAAACTTATCGGGGTTTGTCCTGGCACATTCCACTCTAATCTGCAACCTCAAAGCACAACTTGCAGCAAGGTTCTGTTTCCCTAGCAAGCAGAGTTGGCAACTTAGAAATGCTGCCACCCTAAGGCCGTTTCCTCAAAGAGCAGCTTTAAATCTACTGCTCATGGTCACTAATATTCACAAGGACGGCAGGGCTGTAAATGACTCATGCCCTCAAAAAATGTCCTGGGGTAGGGAATGGCCATAAAAATCCAAACGCGGTAAATTTTTCAAGAAGGCAATTTGAAGTTGTAAGTTTAGCTCAATCTTAAAAAAAATGAAAAGGACACTGAGAAATGCAAAACATCAGGAATTATTAGACGCATGCAAATCCAATCTACACAAAGGTATCACCTAACACCAGTCACAATGACCATCAGCAAAAAGTCAACAAACAATAGATGTTGAAGAAGTTGTGGAGAATAGTGTAACCTCTCGGTCTAAGTGGGATGTAAACTGGTAACAGCCAATAATAGGAACAGAATGGCAGTGCGTTTAAAGGTAAAAATTGAGTCACCATATGATCCGGAAGGCCCACTATTGGGCCTGTCACTTGTGAAAGCCAGAATCAAAAAGACACGGGATGGAAAATCGTGTGTTGCAGCAGTATTTACAATAGCTAAGACATGGATACAAACAAAATGTCCATCATCAGATAAATGGACAAAGAAGAAGTGGTATACGTACCGAATGGAATAGTAGCCTCAGAAAAAAATGAACAGTGCCGTTTTCAGGACTACAGATGAGCCTAGAAATAATCATATCAGGTTAAGTAAGTCAAAAGGGAATGACAAATATCCTATGATATCATTTATACCTGTTATCCTAAGATTGCTACAAATGGACATATTTCCACAGAAAAAGACACTCACAGACTTATAAAAGAAACTAATGGTTAACCAAAATGAAAGGTGGGAGGATGGATAAATTAGGATTATGGGGCTAACATACATATACTAATGTATGTTAAATGTATATAAACATATAACATATAAACTCTATGAATTATATAATCACCAATACATATAAAATATATAATGACAAAACACCTACCAAATACCATGCGAGGTCTACTCAACATTCTGTAATAAGACACATGGTAACAGAATCCGAACATGAACAGACATATGTATGAATCATTGAGCAGATTCTGTACAGCCAGACAATCACAACACTCTAATCCAATATTCTCCGATAAGAAATAGAAATTAAATTAAAAAACAAACAGAAGTAAGGAGACATAAACTTCTGGGGGCTTGTCCCAGCACATTCCCCTCTAATTTACAACCTCGGAACACTACGTCCAGGAAGACTCTGGTGCCCTAATAACAAGAGTTGAGAACGTAATGATGCTGCCGCCTAGTGGGTGTTTCCCACAACAGCAGCTTTAAACCCAGTGCTAATGGTTGCTTAATAGTCACAAGGACTCAGGGCTGTAAATGGCATCTGCCCTCAAAAAATGCCCTGGGGTAGGGAATAGGCAAGAAAATTCAACACATGACAAATCTTTCAAGAAGTCAACATGAAGAGGGAAGTTGTACTCACACTTTAAAAAAAAAAGGAAAACAAAAAAATGGACATGCCTAAAGCTCAGTACAAGGAATTATTAGCCACATACAAATCCAACCTCCAAAAAGGTTTCAGCTCACACCAGTCAAATGACCATCAGCAAACAGTCTACAAACTAGAAATGCTGAAGGGGTTTTAGAGAACTGTGTACCTTCTAGCTGCTGGTGGGATGTAATTGGTAACAGCACTAACGAAAACTGAATGCAGCTGCTTTAAAAGGTAAAAATTGAGCTACCATATGATGCGGCAGGGCACCTTTTGGGCCTATAACCGAAGACCACCAGAATCGGAAAGACAGAGGCAGGCAAATGTGCACTGCAGCAATATTGAAATAGCCACGACATGGAAGCCAAAAGAAGGTCCATAAACAGATGAATGGACAGAGAAGAAGTGGTATATGGACAGAATGGAATATCAGTCACGAAAAAAATAAAAGAATGGCATATGCAGCACCACAGATGAGCCTAGAGATAATCACACAACGTGAAGTAAGTCAGAATGCGAAAGACAAATGTCCTATGATATCCCTTATGTTATCTGAAAATTCATAAACATGAACATATTTCCATAGAGAAAGACAATCTCAGAATGAGAAGACAACTTATGGTTAAGCCAAAGAAATGGTGTGAGGAATGGATAAATTAGGATATTGGGGTTAACACACATATACTAATACATATAAAAAATATAATCCCCAAAGACCTATGGAATACCAAGAGTGGTCTACTCAACACTCTGTAATAACCGACATGGAAAAGGACCCAAAGATCAATAGATATATGTATATGTGTAAATGAACAAGATTCTGTACACCTAGAACAAAAGACATTTTTCAATCAAATTTGCTCTGATAAAAACTACAACTTAAAGACACAAACAAGAATTAAGGAGGCTAAAACTTATCGGGGTTTGTCCTGGCACATTCCACTCTAATCTGCAACCTCAAAGCACAACTTGCAGCAAGGTTCTGTTTCCCTAGCAAGCAGAGTTGGCAACTTAGAAATGCTGCCACCCTAAGGCCGTTTCCTCAAAGAGCAGCTTTAAATCTACTGCTCATGGTCACTAATATTCACAAGGACGGCAGGGCTGTAAATGACTCATGCCCTCAAAAAATGTCCTGGGGTAGGGAATGGCCATAAAAATCCAAACGCGGTAAATTTTTCAAGAAGGCAATTTGAAGTTGTAAGTTTAGCTCAATCTTAAAAAAAATGAAAAGGACACTGAGAAATGCAAAACATCAGGAATTATTAGACGCATGCAAATCCAATCTACACAAAGGTATCACCTAACACCAGTCACAATGACCATCAGCAAAAAGTCAACAAACAATAGATGTTGAAGAAGTTGTGGAGAATAGTGTAACCTCTCGGTCTAAGTGGGATGTAAACTGGTAACAGCCAATAATAGGAACAGAATGGCAGTGCGTTTAAAGGTAAAAATTGAGTCACCATATGATCCGGAAGGCCCACTATTGGGCCTGTCACTTGTGAAAGCCAGAATCAAAAAGACACGGGATGGAAAATCGTGTGTTGCAGCAGTATTTACAATAGCTAAGACATGGATACAAACAAAATGTCCATCATCAGATAAATGGACAAAGAAGAAGTGGTATACGTACCGAATGGAATAGTAGCCTCAGAAAAAAATGAACAGTGCCGTTTTCAGGACTACAGATGAGCCTAGAAATAATCATATTAGGTTAAGTTATTCAAAAGGGAATGACAAATATCCTATGATATCATTTATACCTGTTATCCTAAGATTGCTACAAATGGACATATTTCCACAGAAAAAGACACTCACAGACTTATAAAAGAAACTAATGGTTAACCAAAATGAAAGGTGGGAGGATGGATAAATTAGGATTATGGGGCTAACATACATATACTAATGTATGTTAAATGTATATAAACATATAACATATAAACTCTATGAATTATATAATCACCAATACATATAAAATATATAATGACTAAACACCTACCAAATACCATGCGAGGTCTACTCAACATTCTGTAATAAGACACATGGTAACAGGATCCGAAGATGAACAGACATATGTATGAATCATTGAGCACATTCTGTACAGCCAGACAATCACAACACTCTAATCCAATATTCTCCGATAAGAAATAGAAATTAAATTAAAAAACAAACAGAAGTAAGGAGACATAAACTTCTGGGGGCTTGTCCCAGCACATTCCCCTCTAATTTACAACCTCGGAACACTACGTCCAGGAAGACTCTGGTGCCCTAATAACAAGAGTTGAGAACGTAATGATGCTGCCGCCTAGTGGGTGTTTCCCACAACAGCAGCTTTAAACCCAGTGCTAATGGTTGCTTAATAGTCACAAGGACTCAGGGCTGTAAATGGCATCTGCCCTCAAAAAATGCCCTGGGGTAGGGAATAGGCAAGAAAATTCAACACATGACAAATCTTTCAAGAAGTCAACATGAAGAGGGAAGTTGTACTCACACTTTAAAAAAAAAAGGAAAAGAACAACATGGACATGCCTAAAGCTCAGTACAAGGAATTATTAGCCACATACAAATCCAACCTCCAAAAAGGTTTCAGCTCACACCAGTCAAATGACCATCAGCAAACAGTCTACAAACTAGAAATGCTGAAGGGGTTTTAGAGAACTGTGTACCTTCTAGCTGCTGGTGGGATGTAATTGGTAACAGCACTAACGAAAACTGAATGCAGCTGCTTTAAAAGGTAAAAATTGAGCTACCATATGATGCGGCAGGGCACCTTTTGGGCCTATAACCGAAGACCACCAGAATCGGAAAGACAGAGGCAGGCAAATGTGCACTGCAGCAATATTGAAATAGCCACGACATGGAAGCAAAAATAAGGTCCATAAACAGATGAATGGACAAAGAAGAAGTGGTATATGGACAGAATGGAATATCAGTCACGAAAAAAATAAAAGAATGGCATATGCAGCACCACAGATGAGCCTAGAGATAATCACACAACGTGAAGTAAGTCAGAATGCGAAAGACAAATGTCCTATGATATCCCTTATGTTATCTGAAAATTCATAAACATGAACATATTTCCATAGAGAAAGACAATCTCAGAATGAGAAGACAACTTATGGTTAAGCCAAAGAAATGGTGTGAGGAATGGATAAATTAGGATATTGGGGTTAACACACATATACTAATACATATAAAAAATATAATCCCCAAAGACCTATGGAATACCAAGAGTGGTCTACTCAACACTCTGTAATAACCGACATGGAAAAGGACCCAAAGATCAATAGATATATGTATATGTGTAAATGAACAAGATTCTGTACACCTAGAACAAAAGACATTTTTCAATCAAATTTGCTCTGATAAAAACTACAACTTAAAGACACAAACAAGAATTAAGGAGGCTAAAACTTATCGGGGTTTGTCCTGGCACATTCCACTCTAATCTGCAACCTCAAAGCACAACTTGCAGCAAGGTTCTGTTTCCCTAGCAAGCAGAGTTGGCAACTTAGAAATGCTGCCACCCTAAGGCCGTTTCCTCAAAGAGCAGCTTTAAATCTACTGCTCATGGTCACTAATATTCACAAGGACGGCAGGGCTGTAAATGACTCATGCCCTCAAAAAATGTCCTGGGGTAGGGAATGGCCATAAAAATCCAAACGCGGTAAATTTTTCAAGAAGGCAATTTGAAGTTGTAAGTTTAGCTCAATCTTAAAAAAAATGAAAAGGACACTGAGAAATGCAAAACATCAGGAATTATTAGACGCATGCAAATCCAATCTACACAAAGGTATCACCTAACACCAGTCACAATGACCATCAGCAAAAAGTCAACAAACAATAGATGTTGAAGAAGTTGTGGAGAATAGTGTAACCTCTCGGTCTAAGTGGGATGTAAACTGGTAACAGCCAATAATAGGAACAGAATGGCAGTGCGTTTAAAGGTAAAAATTGAGTCACCATATGATCCGGAAGGCCCACTATTGGGCCTGTCACTTGTGAAAGCCAGAATCAAAAAGACACGGGATGGAAAATCGTGTATTGCAGCAGTATTTACAATAGCTAAGACATGGATACAAACAAAATGTCCATCATCAGATAAATGGACAAAGAAGAAGTGGTATACGTACCGAATGGAATAGTAGCCTCAGAAAAAAATGAACAGTGCCGTTTTCAGGACTACAGATGAGCCTAGAAATAATCATATTAGGTTAAGTTATTCAAAAGGGAATGACAAATATCCTATGATATCATTTATACCTGTTATCCTAAGATTGCTACAAATGGACATATTTCCACAGAAAAAGACACTCACAGACTTATAAAACGAACGAATGGTTCGCCAAAATGAAAGGTGGGAGGATGGATAAATTAGGACTATGGGGATAACATACATATACTAATGTATGTTAAATGTATATAAACATATAACATATAAACTCTATGAATTATATAATCACCAATACATATAAAATATATAATCACGAAACACCTGCCAAATACCAAGGGAGGTCTACTCAACATTCTGTAAAAAATTACATGGTAACAGGATCCGAAGATGAACAGACATATGTATGAATCATTGAGCACATTCTGTACAGCCAGACAATCACAACACTCTAATCGAATTTACTCCGATAAGAAAGAGAAATTAAATTTAAAAAACAAACATAAGTAAGGAGACATAAACTTCTGGGGGCTTATCCCAGCACACTCCTCTCTAATTTACAACCTCGGAACACTACCTCCAGGAAGACTCTGTTGCCCTAGTAACAAGAGGTGAGAACGTAATAATGCTGCCGCCTTGTGGCTGTTTCCCACAACAGCAGCTTTAAACCCAGTGCTAATGGTTGCTTAATAGTCACAAGGACTGCAGGGCTGTAAATGACACCTGCCCTCAAAAAATGCCCTGGGGTAGGGAATAGGCAAGAAAATTCAAGTTTTCTTTGACAAGTTTTTGAAGAAGTCAATATGAAGAGGGAAGTTGTACTCACTCTTTAAAAAAAAAAAGGAAAAGAATAAAAAGCACATGCCTAAAGCTCAGTATAAGGAATTATTAGTCACATGCAAATCCAACCTCCAAAAAGGTTTCAGCTCACACCAGTCAAATGACCATCAGCAAACAGTCTACAAACTGTAAATGCTGAAGGGATTTTAGAGAACTGTGTACCTTGTAGCTGCTGGTGGGATGTAAAGTGGTAAGAGCACTAACGAAAACTGAATGGAGCTGCTTTAAAAGGTAAAAATTGAGCTACCATATGACGCGGCAGGGCACCTTTTGGGCCTGTAACCTAAGACCACCAGAATCGGAAAGACAGAGGCAGGCAAATGTGCACTGCAGCATTACTGAAATAGCCAAGACGTGGAAGCCAAAAAAAGGTCCATAAACAGATGAATGGACAAAGAAGAAGTGGTATACGGACTAAATGGAATAGTAGCCTCGGGAAAAAAAATGAAAAATGCCGTTTTCAGGACTACAGATGAGCCTAGAAATAATCATATCAGGTTAAGTAAGTCAAAAGGGAATGACAAATATCCTATGATATCATTTATACCTGTTATCCTAAGATTGCTACAAATGGACATATTTCCACAGAAAAAGACACTCACAGACTTATAAAAGAAACTAATGGTTAACCAAAATGAAAGGTGGGAGGATGGATAAATTAGGATTATGGGGCTAACATACATATACTAATGTATGTTAAATGTATATAAACATATAACATATAAACTCTATGAATTATATAATCACCAATACATATAAAATATATAATGACAAAACACCTACCAAATACCATGCGAGGTCTACTCAACATTCTGTAATAAGACACATGGTAACAGAATCCGAACATGAACAGACATATGTATGAATCATTGAGCAGATTCTGTACAGCCAGACAATCACAACACTCTAATCCAATATTCTCCGATAAGAAATAGAAATTAAATTAAAAAACAAACAGAAGTAAGGAGACATAAACTTCTGGGGGCTTGTCCCAGCACATTCCCCTCTAATTTACAACCTCGGAACACTACGTCCAGGAAGACTCTGGTGCCCTAATAACAAGAGTTGAGAACGTAATGATGCTGCCGCCTAGTGGGTGTTTCCCACAACAGCAGCTTTAAACCCAGTGCTAATGGTTGCTTAATAGTCACAAGGACTCAGGGCTGTAAATGGCATCTGCCCTCAAAAAATGCCCTGGGGTAGGGAATAGGCAAGAAAATTCAACACATGACAAATCTTTCAAGAAGTCAACATGAAGAGGGAAGTTGTACTCACACTTTAAAAAAAAAAGGAAAACAAAAAAATGGACATGCCTAAAGCTCAGTACAAGGAATTATTAGCCACATACAAATCCAACCTCCAAAAAGGTTTCAGCTCACACCAGTCAAATGACCATCAGCAAACAGTCTACAAACTAGAAATGCTGAAGGGGTTTTAGAGAACTGGGTACCTTCTAGCTGCTGGTGGGATGTAATTGGTAACAGCACTAAGGAAAACTGAATGCAGCTGCTTTAAAAGGTAAAAATTGAGCTACCATATGATGCGGCAGGGCACCTTTTGGGCCTATAACCTAAGACCACCAGAATCGGAAAGACAGAGGCAGGCAAATGTGCACTGCAGCAATATTGAAATAGCCACGACATGGAAGCCAAAAGAAGGTCCATAAACAGATGAATGGACAGAGAAGAAGTGGTATATGGACAGAATGGAATATCAGTCACGAAAAAAATAAAAGAATGGCATATGCAGCACCACAGATGAGCCTAGAGATAATCACACAACGTGAAGTAAGTCAGAATGCGAAAGACAAATGTCCTATGATATCCCTTATGTTATCTGAAAATTCATAAACATGAACATATTTCCATAGAGAAAGACAATCTCAGAATGAGAAGACAACTTATGGTTAAGCCAAAGAAATGGTGTGAGGAATGGATAAATTAGGATATTGGGGTTAACACACATATACTAATACATATAAAAAATATAATCCCCAAAGACCTATGGAATACCAAGAGTGGTCTACTCAACACTCTGTAATAACCGACATGGAAAAGGACCCAAAGATCAATAGATATATGTATATGTGTAAATGAACAAGATTCTGTACACCTAGAACAAAAGACATTTTTCAATCAAATTTGCTCTGATAAAAACTACAACTTAAAGACACAAACAAGAATTAAGGAGGCTAAAACTTATCGGGGTTTGTCCTGGCACATTCCACTCTAATCTGCAACCTCAAAGCACAACTTGCAGCAAGGTTCTGTTTCCCTAGCAAGCAGAGTTGGCAACTTAGAAATGCTGCCACCCTAAGGCCGTTTCCTCAAAGAGCAGCTTTAAATCTACTGCTCATGGTCACTAATATTCACAAGGACGGCAGGGCTGTAAATGACTCATGCCCTCAAAAAATGTCCTGGGGTAGGGAATGGCCATAAAAATCCAAACGCGGTAAATTTTTCAAGAAGGCAATTTGAAGTTGTAAGTTTAGCTCAATCTTAAAAAAAATGAAAAGGACACTGAGAAATGCAAAACATCAGGAATTATTAGACGCATGCAAATCCAATCTACACAAAGGTATCACCTAACACCAGTCACAATGACCATCAGCAAAAAGTCAACAAACAATAGATGTTGAAGAAGTTGTGGAGAATAGTGTAACCTCTCGGTCTAAGTGGGATGTAAACTGGTAACAGCCAATAATAGGAACAGAATGGCACTGCGTTTAAAGGTAAAAATTGAGTCACCATATGATCCGGAAGGCCCACTATTGGGCCTGTCACTTGTGAAAGCCAGAATCAAAAAGACACGGGATGGAAAATCGTGTGTTGCAGCAGTATTTACAATAGCTAAGACATGGATACAAACAAAATGTCCATCATCAGATAAATGGACAAAGAAGAAGTGGTATACGTACCGAATGGAATAGTAGCCTCAGAAAAAAATGAACAGTGCCGTTTTCAGGACTACAGATGAGCCTAGAAATAATCATATTAGGTTAAGTTATTCAAAAGGGAATGACAAATATCCTATGATATCATTTATACCTGTTATCCTAAGATTGCTACAAATGGACATATTTCCACAGAAAAAGACACTCACAGACTTATAAAACGAACGAATGGTTCGCCAAAATGAAAGGTGGGAGGATGGATAAATTAGGACTATGGGGATAACATACATATACTAATGTATGTTAAATGTATATAAACATATAACATATAAACTCTATGAATTATATAATCACCAATACATATAAAATATATAATCACGAAACACCTGCCAAATACCAAGGGAGGTCTACTCAACATTCTGTAAAAAATTACATGGTAACAGGATCCGAAGATGAACAGACATATGTATGAATCATTGAGCACATTCTGTACAGCCAGACAATCACAACACTCTAATCGAATTTACTCCGATAAGAAAGAGAAATTAAATTTAAAAAACAAACATAAGTAAGGAGACATAAACTTCTGGGGGCTTATCCCAGCACACTCCTCTCTAATTTACAACCTCGGAACACTACCTCCAGGAAGACTCTGTTGCCCTAGTAACAAGAGGTGAGAACGTAATAATGCTGCCGCCTTGTGGCTGTTTCCCACAACAGCAGCTTTAAACCCAGTGCTAATGGTTGCTTAATAGTCACAAGGACTGCAGGGCTGTAAATGACACCTGCCCTCAAAAAATGCCCTGGGGTAGGGAATAGGCAAGAAAATTCAAGTTTTCTTTGACAAGTTTTTGAAGAAGTCAATATGAAGAGGGAAGTTGTACTCACTCTTTAAAAAAAAAAAGGAAAAGAATAAAAAGCACATGCCTAAAGCTCAGTATAAGGAATTATTAGTCACATGCAAATCCAACCTCCAAAAAGGTTTCAGCTCACACCAGTCAAATGACCATCAGCAAACAGTCTACAAACTGTAAATGCTGAAGGGATTTTAGAGAACTGTGTACCTTGTAGCTGCTGGTGGGATGTAAAGTGGTAAGAGCACTAACGAAAACTGAATGGAGCTGCTTTAAAAGGTAAAAATTGAGCTACCATATGACGCGGCAGGGCACCTTTTGGGCCTGTAACCTAAGACCACCAGAATCGGAAAGACAGAGGCAGGCAAATGTGCACTGCAGCATTACTGAAATAGCCAAGACGTGGAAGCCAAAAAAAGGTCCATAAACAGATGAATGGACAAAGAAGAAGTGGTATACGGACTAAATGGAATAGTAGCCTCGGGAAAAAAAATGAAAAATGCCGTTTTCAGGACTACAGATGAGCCTAGAAATAATCATATCAGGTTAAGTAAGTCAAAAGGGAATGACAAATATCCTATGATATCATTTATACCTGTTATCCTAAGATTGCTACAAATGGACATATTTCCACAGAAAAAGACACTCACAGACTTATAAAAGAAACTAATGGTTAACCAAAATGAAAGGTGGGAGGATGGATAAATTAGGATTATGGGGCTAACATACATATCCTAATGTATGTTAAATGTATATAAACATATAACATATAAACTCTATGAATTATATAATCACCAATACATATAAAATATATAATGACAAAACACCTACCAAATACCATGCGAGGTCTACTCAACATTCTGTAATAAGACACATGGTAACAGAATCCGAACATGAACAGACATATGTATGAATCATTGAGCAGATTCTGTACAGCCAGACAATCACAACACTCTAATCCAATATTCTCCGATAAGAAATAGAAATTAAATTAAAAAACAAACAGAAGTAAGGAGACATAAACTTCTGGGGGCTTGTCCCAGCACATTCCCCTCTAATTTACAACCTCGGAACACTACGTCCAGGAAGACTCTGGTGCCCTAATAACAAGAGTTGAGAACGTAATGATGCTGCCGCCTAGTGGGTGTTTCCCACAACAGCAGCTTTAAACCCAGTGCTAATGGTTGCTTAATAGTCACAAGGACTCAGGGCTGTAAATGGCATCTGCCCTCAAAAAATGCCCTGGGGTAGGGAATAGGCAAGAAAATTCAACACATGACAAATCTTTCAAGAAGTCAACATGAAGAGGGAAGTTGTACTCACACTTTAAAAAAAAAAGGAAAACAAAAAAATGGACATGCCTAAAGCTCAGTACAAGGAATTATTAGCCACATACAAATCCAACCTCCAAAAAGGTTTCAGCTCACACCAGTCAAATGACCATCAGCAAACAGTCTACAAACTAGAAATGCTGAAGGGGTTTTAGAGAACTGGGTACCTTCTAGCTGCTGGTGGGATGTAATTGGTAACAGCACTAACGAAAACTGAATGCAGCTGCTTTAAAAGGTAAAAATTGAGCTACCATATGATGCGGCAGGGCACCTTTTGGGCCTATAACCTAAGACCACCAGAATCGGAAAGACAGAGGCAGGCAAATGTGCACTGCAGCAATATTGAAATAGCCACGACATGGAAGCCAAAAGAAGGTCCATAAACAGATGAATGGACAGAGAAGAAGTGGTATATGGACAGAATGGAATATCAGTCACGAAAAAAATAAAAGAATGGCATATGCAGCACCACAGATGAGCCTAGAGATAATCACACAACGTGAAGTAAGTCAGAATGCGAAAGACAAATGTCCTATGATATCCCTTATGTTATCTGAAAATTCATAAACATGAACATATTTCCATAGAGAAAGACAATCTCAGAATGAGAAGACAACTTATGGTTAAGCCAAAGAAATGGTGTGAGGAATGGATAAATTAGGATATTGGGGTTAACACACATATACTAATACATATAAAAAATATAATCCCCAAAGACCTATGGAATACCAAGAGTGGTCTACTCAACACTCTGTAATAACCGACATGGAAAAGGACCCAAAGATCAATAGATATATGTATATGTGTAAATGAACAAGATTCTGTACACCTAGAACAAAAGACATTTTTCAATCAAATTTGCTCTGATAAAAACTACAACTTAAAGACACAAACAAGAATTAAGGAGGCTAAAACTTATCGGGGTTTGTCCTGGCACATTCCACTCTAATCTGCAACCTCAAAGCACAACTTGCAGCAAGGTTCTGTTTCCCTAGCAAGCACAGTTGGCAACTTAGAAATGCTGCCACCCTAAGGCCGTTTCCTCAAAGAGCAGCTTTAAATCTACTGCTCATGGTCACTAATATTCACAAGGACGGCAGGGCTGTAAATGACTCATGCCCTCAAAAAATGTCCTGGGGTAGGGAATGGCCATAAAAATCCAAACGCGGTAAATTTTTCAAGAAGGCAATTTGAAGTTGTAAGTTTAGCTCAATCTTAAAAAAAATGAAAAGGACACTGAGAAATGCAAAACATCAGGAATTATTAGACGCATGCAAATCCAATCTACACAAAGGTATCACCTAACACCAGTCACAATGACCATCAGCAAAAAGTCAACAAACAATAGATGTTGAAGAAGTTGTGGAGAATAGTGTAACCTCTCGGTCTAAGTGGGATGTAAACTGGTAACAGCCAATAATAGGAACAGAATGGCAGTGCGTTTAAAGGTAAAAATTGAGTCACCATATGATCCGGAAGGCCCACTATTGGGCCTGTCACTTGTGAAAGCCAGAATCAAAAAGACACGGGATGGAAAATCGTGTGTTGCAGCAGTATTTACAATAGCTAAGACATGGATACAAACAAAATGTCCATCATCAGATAAATGGACAAAGAAGAAGTGGTATACGTACCGAATGGAATAGTAGCCTCAGAAAAAAATGAACAGTGCCGTTTTCAGGACTACAGATGAGCCTAGAAATAATCATATTAGGTTAAGTTATTCAAAAGGGAATGACAAATATCCTATGATATCATTTATACCTGTTATCCTAAGATTGCTACAAATGGACATATTTCCACAGAAAAAGACACTCACAGACTTATAAAAGAAACTAATGGTTAACCAAAATGAAAGGTGGGAGGATGGATAAATTAGGATTATGGGGCTAACATACATATACTAATGTATGTTAAATGTATATAAACATATAACATATAAACTCTATGAATTATATAATCACCAATACATATAAAATATATAATGACTAAACACCTACCAAATACCATGCGAGGTCTACTCAACATTCTGTAATAAGACACATGGTAACAGAATCCGAACATGAACAGACATATGTATGAATCATTGAGCAGATTCTGTACAGCCAGACAATCACAACACTCTAATCCAATATTCTCCGATAAGAAATAGAAATTAAATTAAAAAACAAACAGAAGTAAGGAGACATAAACTTCTGGGGGCTTGTCCCAGCACATTCCCCTCTAATTTACAACCTCGGAACACTACGTCCAGGAAGACTCTGGTGCCCTAATAACAAGAGTTGAGAACGTAATGATGCTGCCGCCTAGTGGGTGTTTCCCACAACAGCAGCTTTAAACCCAGTGCTAATGGTTGCTTAATAGTCACAAGGACTCAGGGCTGTAAATGGCATCTGCCCTCAAAAAATGCCCTGGGGTAGGGAATAGGCAAGAAAATTCAACACATGACAAATCTTTCAAGAAGTCAACATGAAGAGGGAAGTTGTACTCACACTTTAAAAAAAAAAGGAAAAGAACAACATGGACATGCCTAAAGCTCAGTACAAGGAATTATTAGCCACATACAAATCCAACCTCCAAAAAGGTTTCAGCTCACACCAGTCAAATGACCATCAGCAAACAGTCTACAAACTAGAAATGCTGAAGGGGTTTTAGAGAACTGTGTACCTTCTAGCTGCTGGTGGGATGTAATTGGTAACAGCACTAACGAAAACTGAATGCAGCTGCTTTAAAAGGTAAAAATTGAGCTACCATATGATGCGGCAGGGCACCTTTTGGGCCTATAACCTAAGACCACCAGAATCGGAAAGACAGAGGCAGGCAAATGTGCACTGCAGCAATATTGAAATAGCCACGACATGGAAGCCAAAAGAAGGTCCATAAACAGATGAATGGACAGAGAAGAAGTGGTATATGGACAGAATGGAATATCAGTCACGAAAAAAATAAAAGAATGGCATATGCAGCACCACAGATGAGCCTAGAGATAATCACACAACGTGAAGTAAGTCAGAATGCGAAAGACAAATGTCCTATGATATCCCTTATGTTATCTGAAAATTCATAAACATGAACATATTTCCATAGAGAAAGACAATCTCAGAATGAGAAGACAACTTATGGTTAAGCCAAAGAAATGGTGTGAGGAATGGATAAATTAGGATATTGGGGTTAACACACATATACTAATACATATAAAAAATATAATCCCCAAAGACCTATGGAATACCAAGAGTGGTCTACTCAACACTCTGTAATAACCGACATGGAAAAGGACCCAAAGATCAATAGATATATGTATATGTGTAAATGAACAAGATTCTGTACACCTAGAACAAAAGACATTTTTCAATCAAATTTGCTCTGATAAAAACTACAACTTAAAGACACAAACAAGAATTAAGGAGGCTAAAACTTATCGGGGTTTGTCCTGGCACATTCCACTCTAATCTGCAACCTCAAAGCACAACTTGCAGCAAGGTTCTGTTTCCCTAGCAAGCAGAGTTGGCAACTTAGAAATGCTGCCACCCTAAGGCCGTTTCCTCAAAGAGCAGCTTTAAATCTACTGCTCATGGTCACTAATATTCACAAGGACGGCAGGGCTGTAAATGACTCATGCCCTCAAAAAATGTCCTGGGGTAGGGAATGGCCATAAAAATCCAAACGCGGTAAATTTTTCAAGAAGGCAATTTGAAGTTGTAAGTTTAGCTCAATCTTAAAAAAAATGAAAAGGACACTGAGAAATGCAAAACATCAGGAATTATTAGACGCATGCAAATCCAATCTACACAAAGGTATCACCTAACACCAGTCACAATGACCATCAGCAAAAAGTCAACAAACAATAGATGTTGAAGAAGTTGTGGAGAATAGTGTAACCTCTCGGTCTAAGTGGGATGTAAACTGGTAACAGCCAATAATAGGAACAGAATGGCAGTGCGTTTAAAGGTAAAAATTGAGTCACCATATGATCTGGAAGGCCCACTATTGGGCCTGTCACTTGTGAAAGCCAGAATCAAAAAGACACGGGATGGAAAATCGTGTGTTGCAGCAGTATTTACAATAGCTAAGACATGGATACAAACAAAATGTCCATCATCAGATAAATGGACAAAGAAGAAGTGGTATACGTACCGAATGGAATAGTAGCCTCAGAAAAAAATGAACAGTGCCGTTTTCAGGACTACAGATGAGCCTAGAAATAATCATATCAGGTTAAGTAAGTCAAAAGGGAATGACAAATATCCTATGATATCATTTATACCTGTTATCCTAAGATTGCTACAAATGGACATATTTCCACAGAAAAAGACACTCACAGACTTATAAAAGAAACTAATGGTTAACCAAAATGAAAGGTGGGAGGATGGATAAATTAGGATTATGGGGCTAACATACATATACTAATGTATGTTAAATGTATATAAACATATAACATATAAACTCTATGAATTATATAATCACCAATACATATAAAATATATAATGACAAAACACCTACCAAATACCATGCGAGGTCTACTCAACATTCTGTAATAAGACACATGGTAACAGAATCCGAACATGAACAGACATATGTATGAATCATTGAGCAGATTCTGTACAGCCAGACAATCACAACACTCTAATCCAATATTCTCCGATAAGAAATAGAAATTAAATTAAAAAACAAACAGAAGTAAGGAGACATAAACTTCTGGGGGCTTGTCCCAGCACATTCCCCTCTAATTTACAACCTCGGAACACTACGTCCAGGAAGACTCTGGTGCCCTAATAACAAGAGTTGAGAACGTAATGATGCTGCCGCCTAGTGGGTGTTTCCCACAACAGCAGCTTTAAACCCAGTGCTAATGGTTGCTTAATAGTCACAAGGACTCAGGGCTGTAAATGGCATCTGCCCTCAAAAAATGCCCTGGGGTAGGGAATAGGCAAGAAAATTCAACACATGACAAATCTTTCAAGAAGTCAACATGAAGAGGGAAGTTGTACTCACACTTTAAAAAAAAAAGGAAAACAAAAAAATGGACATGCCTAAAGCTCAGTACAAGGAATTATTAGCCACATACAAATCCAACCTCCAAAAAGGTTTCAGCTCACACCAGTCAAATGACCATCAGCAAACAGTCTACAAACTAGAAATGCTGAAGGGGTTTTAGAGAACTGTGTACCTTCTAGCTGCTGGTGGGATGTAATTGGTAACAGCACTAACGAAAACTGAATGCAGCTGCTTTAAAAGGTAAAAATTGAGCTACCATATGATGCGGCAGGGCACCTTTTGGGCCTATAACCGAAGACCACCAGAATCGGAAAGACAGAGGCAGGCAAATGTGCACTGCAGCAATATTGAAATAGCCACGACATGGAAGCCAAAAGAAGGTCCATAAACAGATGAATGGACAGAGAAGAAGTGGTATATGGACAGAATGGAATATCAGTCACGAAAAAAATAAAAGAATGGCATATGCAGCACCACAGATGAGCCTAGAGATAATCACACAACGTGAAGTAAGTCAGAATGCGAAAGACAAATGTCCTATGATATCCCTTATGTTATCTGAAAATTCATAAACATGAACATATTTCCATAGAGAAAGACAATCTCAGAATGAGAAGACAACTTATGGTTAAGCCAAAGAAATGGTGTGAGGAATGGATAAATTAGGATATTGGGGTTAACACACATATACTAATACATATAAAAAATATAATCCCCAAAGACCTATGGAATACCAAGAGTGGTCTACTCAACACTCTGTAATAACCGACATGGAAAAGGACCCAAAGATCAATAGATATATGTATATGTGTAAATGAACAAGATTCTGTACACCTAGAACAAAAGACATTTTTCAATCAAATTTGCTCTGATAAAAACTACAACTTAAAGACACAAACAAGAATTAAGGAGGCTAAAACTTATCGGGGTTTGTCCTGGCACATTCCACTCTAATCTGCAACCTCAAAGCACAACTTGCAGCAAGGTTCTGTTTCCCTAGCAAGCAGAGTTGGCAACTTAGAAATGCTGCCACCCTAAGGCCGTTTCCTCAAAGAGCAGCTTTAAATCTACTGCTCATGGTCACTAATATTCACAAGGACGGCAGGGCTGTAAATGACTCATGCCCTCAAAAAATGTCCTGGGGTAGGGAATGGCCATAAAAATCCAAACGCGGTAAATTTTTCAAGAAGGCAATTTGAAGTTGTAAGTTTAGCTCAATCTTAAAAAAAATGAAAAGGACACTGAGAAATGCAAAACATCAGGAATTATTAGACGCATGCAAATCCAATCTACACAAAGGTATCACCTAACACCAGTCACAATGACCATCAGCAAAAAGTCAACAAACAATAGATGTTGAAGAAGTTGTGGAGAATAGTGTAACCTCTCGGTCTAAGTGGGATGTAAACTGGTAACAGCCAATAATAGGAACAGAATGGCAGTGCGTTTAAAGGTAAAAATTGAGTCACCATATGATCCGGAAGGCCCACTATTGGGCCTGTCACTTGTGAAAGCCAGAATCAAAAAGACACGGGATGGAAAATCGTGTGTTGCAGCAGTATTTACAATAGCTAAGACATGGATACAAACAAAATGTCCATCATCAGATAAATGGACAAAGAAGAAGTGGTATACGTACCGAATGGAATAGTAGCCTCAGAAAAAAATGAACAGTGCCGTTTTCAGGACTACAGATGAGCCTAGAAATAATCATATTAGGTTAAGTTATTCAAAAGGGAATGACAAATATCCTATGATATCATTTATACCTGTTATCCTAAGATTGCTACAAATGGACATATTTCCACAGAAAAAGACACTCACAGACTTATAAAAGAAACTAATGGTTAACCAAAATGAAAGGTGGGAGGATGGATAAATTAGGATTATGGGGCTAACATACATATACTAATGTATGTTAAATGTATATAAACATATAACATATAAACTCTATGAATTATATAATCACCAATACATATAAAATATATAATGACAAAACACCTACCAAATACCATGCGAGGTCTACTCAACATTCTGTAATAAGACACATGGTAACAGAATCCGAACATGAACAGACATATGTATGAATCATTGAGCAGATTCTGTACAGCCAGACAATCACAACACTCTAATCCAATATTCTCCGATAAGAAATAGAAATTAAATTAAAAAACAAACAGAAGTAAGGAGACATAAACTTCTGGGGGCTTGTCCCAGCACATTCCCCTCTAATTTACAACCTCGGAACACTACGTCCAGGAAGACTCTGGTGCCCTAATAACAAGAGTTGAGAACGTAATGATGCTGCCGCCTAGTGGGTGTTTCCCACAACAGCAGCTTTAAACCCAGTGCTAATGGTTGCTTAATAGTCACAAGGACTCAGGGCTGTAAATGGCATCTGCCCTCAAAAAATGCCCTGGGGTAGGGAATAGGCAAGAAAATTCAACACATGACAAATCTTTCAAGAAGTCAACATGAAGAGGGAAGTTGTACTCACACTTTAAAAAAAAAAGGAAAAGAACAACATGGACATGCCTAAAGCTCAGTACAAGGAATTATTAGCCACATACAAATCCAACCTCCAAAAAGGTTTCAGCTCACACCAGTCAAATGACCATCAGCAAACAGTCTACAAACTAGAAATGCTGAAGGGGTTTTAGAGAACTGTGTACCTTCTAGCTGCTGGTGGGATGTAATTGGTAACAGCACTAACGAAAACTGAATGCAGCTGCTTTAAAAGGTAAAAATTGAGCTACCATATGATGCGGCAGGGCACCTTTTGGGCCTATAACCGAAGACCACCAGAATCGGAAAGACAGAGGCAGGCAAATGTGCACTGCAGCAATATTGAAATAGCCACGACATGGAAGCAAAAATAAGGTCCATAAACAGATGAATGGACAAAGAAGAAGTGGTATATGGACAGAATGGAATATCAGTCACGAAAAAAATAAAAGAATGGCATATGCAGCACCACAGATGAGCCTAGAGATAATCACACAACGTGAAGTAAGTCAGAATGCGAAAGACAAATGTCCTATGATATCCCTTATGTTATCTGAAAATTCATAAACATGAACATATTTCCATAGAGAAAGACAATCTCAGAATGAGAAGACAACTTATGGTTAAGCCAAAGAAATGGTGTGAGGAATGGATAAATTAGGATATTGGGGTTAACACACATATACTAATACATATAAAAAATATAATCCCCAAAGACCTATGGAATACCAAGAGTGGTCTACTCAACACTCTGTAATAACCGACATGGAAAAGGACCCAAAGATCAATAGATATATGTATATGTGTAAATGAACAAGATTCTGTACACCTAGAACAAAAGACATTTTTCAATCAAATTTGCTCTGATAAAAACTACAACTTAAAGACACAAACAAGAATTAAGGAGGCTAAAACTTATCGGGGTTTGTCCTGGCACATTCCACTCTAATCTGCAACCTCAAAGCACAACTTGCAGCAAGGTTCTGTTTCCCTAGCAAGCAGAGTTGGCAACTTAGAAATGCTGCCACCCTAAGGCCGTTTCCTCAAAGAGCAGCTTTAAATCTACTGCTCATGGTCACTAATATTCACAAGGACGGCAGGGCTGTAAATGACTCATGCCCTCAAAAAATGTCCTGGGGTAGGGAATGGCCATAAAAATCCAAACGCGGTAAATTTTTCAAGAAGGCAATTTGAAGTTGTAAGTTTAGCTCAATCTTAAAAAAAATGAAAAGGACACTGAGAAATGCAAAACATCAGGAATTATTAGACGCATGCAAATCCAATCTACACAAAGGTATCACCTAACACCAGTCACAATGACCATCAGCAAAAAGTCAACAAACAATAGATGTTGAAGAAGTTGTGGAGAATAGTGTAACCTCTCGGTCTAAGTGGGATGTAAACTGGTAACAGCCAATAATAGGAACAGAATGGCAGTGCGTTTAAAGGTAAAAATTGAGTCACCATATGATCCGGAAGGCCCACTATTGGGCCTGTCACTTGTGAAAGCCAGAATCAAAAAGACACGGGATGGAAAATCGTGTATTGCAGCAGTATTTACAATAGCTAAGACATGGATACAAACAAAATGTCCATCATCAGATAAATGGACAAAGAAGAAGTGGTATACGTACCGAATGGAATAGTAGCCTCAGAAAAAAATGAACAGTGCCGTTTTCAGGACTACAGATGAGCCTAGAAATAATCATATTAGGTTAAGTTATTCAAAAGGGAATGACAAATATCCTATGATATCATTTATACCTGTTATCCTAAGATTGCTACAAATGGACATATTTCCACAGAAAAAGACACTCACAGACTTATAAAACGAACGAATGGTTCGCCAAAATGAAAGGTGGGAGGATGGATAAATTAGGACTATGGGGATAACATACATATACTAATGTATGTTAAATGTATATAAACATATAACATATAAACTCTATGAATTATATAATCACCAATACATATAAAATATATAATCACGAAACACCTGCCAAATACCAAGGGAGGTCTACTCAACATTCTGTAAAAAATTACATGGTAACAGGATCCGAAGATGAACAGACATATGTATGAATCATTGAGCACATTCTGTACAGCCAGACAATCACAACACTCTAATCGAATTTACTCCGATAAGAAAGAGAAATTAAATTTAAAAAACAAACATAAGTAAGGAGACATAAACTTCTGGGGGCTTATCCCAGCACACTCCTCTCTAATTTACAACCTCGGAACACTACCTCCAGGAAGACTCTGTTGCCCTAGTAACAAGAGGTGAGAACGTAATAATGCTGCCGCCTTGTGGCTGTTTCCCACAACAGCAGCTTTAAACCCAGTGCTAATGGTTGCTTAATAGTCACAAGGACTGCAGGGCTGTAAATGACACCTGCCCTCAAAAAATGCCCTGGGGTAGGGAATAGGCAAGAAAATTCAAGTTTTCTTTGACAAGTTTTTGAAGAAGTCAATATGAAGAGGGAAGTTGTACTCACTCTTTAAAAAAAAAAAGGAAAAGAATAAAAAGCACATGCCTAAAGCTCAGTATAAGGAATTATTAGTCACATGCAAATCCAACCTCCAAAAAGGTTTCAGCTCACACCAGTCAAATGACCATCAGCAAACAGTCTACAAACTGTAAATGCTGAAGGGATTTTAGAGAACTGTGTACCTTGTAGCTGCTGGTGGGATGTAAAGTGGTAAGAGCACTAACGAAAACTGAATGGAGCTGCTTTAAAAGGTAAAAATTGAGCTACCATATGACGCGGCAGGGCACCTTTTGGGCCTGTAACCTAAGACCACCAGAATCGGAAAGACAGAGGCAGGCAAATGTGCACTGCAGCATTACTGAAATAGCCAAGACGTGGAAGCCAAAAAAAGGTCCATAAACAGATGAATGGACAAAGAAGAAGTGGTATACGGACTAAATGGAATAGTAGCCTCGGGAAAAAAAATGAAAAATGCCGTTTTCAGGACTACAGATGAGCCTAGAAATAATCATATCAGGTTAAGTAAGTCAAAAGGGAATGACAAATATCCTATGATATCATTTATACCTGTTATCCTAAGATTGCTACAAATGGACATATTTCCACAGAAAAAGACACTCACAGACTTATAAAAGAAACTAATGGTTAACCAAAATGAAAGGTGGGAGGATGGATAAATTAGGATTATGGGGCTAACATACATATACTAATGTATGTTAAATGTATATAAACATATAACATATAAACTCTATGAATTATATAATCACCAATACATATAAAATATATAATGACAAAACACCTACCAAATACCATGCGAGGTCTACTCAACATTCTGTAATAAGACACATGGTAACAGAATCCGAACATGAACAGACATATGTATGAATCATTGAGCAGATTCTGTACAGCCAGACAATCACAACACTCTAATCCAATATTCTCCGATAAGAAATAGAAATTAAATTAAAAAACAAACAGAAGTAAGGAGACATAAACTTCTGGGGGCTTGTCCCAGCACATTCCCCTCTAATTTACAACCTCGGAACACTACGTCCAGGAAGACTCTGGTGCCCTAATAACAAGAGTTGAGAACGTAATGATGCTGCCGCCTAGTGGGTGTTTCCCACAACAGCAGCTTTAAACCCAGTGCTAATGGTTGCTTAATAGTCACAAGGACTCAGGGCTGTAAATGGCATCTGCCCTCAAAAAATGCCCTGGGGTAGGGAATAGGCAAGAAAATTCAACACATGACAAATCTTTCAAGAAGTCAACATGAAGAGGGAAGTTGTACTCACACTTTAAAAAAAAAAGGAAAAGAACAACATGGACATGCCTAAAGCTCAGTACAAGGAATTATTAGCCACATACAAATCCAACCTCCAAAAAGGTTTCAGCTCACACCAGTCAAATGACCATCAGCAAACAGTCTACAAACTAGAAATGCTGAAGGGGTTTTAGAGAACTGTGTACCTTCTAGCTGCTGGTGGGATGTAATTGGTAACAGCACTAACGAAAACTGAATGCAGCTGCTTTAAAAGGTAAAAATTGAGCTACCATATGATGCGGCAGGGCACCTTTTGGGCCTATAACCTAAGACCACCAGAATCGGAAAGACAGAGGCAGGCAAATGTGCACTGCAGCAATATTGAAATAGCCACGACATGGAAGCCAAAAGAAGGTCCATAAACAGATGAATGGACAGAGAAGAAGTGGTATATGGACAGAATGGAATATCAGTCACGAAAAAAATAAAAGAATGGCATATGCAGCACCACAGATGAGCCTAGAGATAATCACACAACGTGAAGTAAGTCAGAATGCGAAAGACAAATGTCCTATGATATCCCTTATGTTATCTGAAAATTCATAAACATGAACATATTTCCATAGAGAAAGACAATCTCAGAATGAGAAGACAACTTATGGTTAAGCCAAAGAAATGGTGTGAGGAATGGATAAATTAGGATATTGGGGTTAACACACATATACTAATACATATAAAAAATATAATCCCCAAAGACCTATGGAATACCAAGAGTGGTCTACTCAACACTCTGTAATAACCGACATGGAAAAGGACCCAAAGATCAATAGATATATGTATATGTGTAAATGAACAAGATTCTGTACACCTAGAACAAAAGACATTTTTCAATCAAATTTGCTCTGATAAAAACTACAACTTAAAGACACAAACAAGAATTAAGGAGGCTAAAACTTATCGGGGTTTGTCCTGGCACATTCCACTCTAATCTGCAACCTCAAAGCACAACTTGCAGCAAGGTTCTGTTTCCCTAGCAAGCAGAGTTGGCAACTTAGAAATGCTGCCACCCTAAGGCCGTTTCCTCAAAGAGCAGCTTTAAATCTACTGCTCATGGTCACTAATATTCACAAGGACGGCAGGGCTGTAAATGACTCATGCCCTCAAAAAATGTCCTGGGGTAGGGAATGGCCATAAAAATCCAAACGCGGTAAATTTTTCAAGAAGGCAATTTGAAGTTGTAAGTTTAGCTCAATCTTAAAAAAAATGAAAAGGACACTGAGAAATGCAAAACATCAGGAATTATTAGACGCATGCAAATCCAATCTACACAAAGGTATCACCTAACACCAGTCACAATGACCATCAGCAAAAAGTCAACAAACAATAGATGTTGAAGAAGTTGTGGAGAATAGTGTAACCTCTCGGTCTAAGTGGGATGTAAACTGGTAACAGCCAATAATAGGAACAGAATGGCAGTGCGTTTAAAGGTAAAAATTGAGTCACCATATGATCCGGAAGGCCCACTATTGGGCCTGTCACTTGTGAAAGCCAGAATCAAAAAGACACGGGATGGAAAATCGTGTGTTGCAGCAGTATTTACAATAGCTAAGACATGGATACAAACAAAATGTCCATCATCAGATAAATGGACAAAGAAGAAGTGGTATACGTACCGAATGGAATAGTAGCCTCAGAAAAAAATGAACAGTGCCGTTTTCAGGACTACAGATGAGCCTAGAAATAATCATATTAGGTTAAGTTATTCAAAAGGGAATGACAAATATCCTATGATATCATTTATACCTGTTATCCTAAGATTGCTACAAATGGACATATTTCCACAGAAAAAGACACTCACAGACTTATAAAAGAAACTAATGGTTAACCAAAATGAAAGGTGGGAGGATGGATAAATTAGGATTATGGGGCTAACATACATATACTAATGTATGTTAAATGTATATAAACATATAACATATAAACTCTATGAATTATATAATCACCAATACATATAAAATATATAATGACTAAACACCTACCAAATACCATGCGAGGTCTACTCAACATTCTGTAATAAGACACATGGTAACAGAATCCGAACATGAACAGACATATGTATGAATCATTGAGCAGATTCTGTACAGCCAGACAATCACAACACTCTAATCCAATATTCTCCGATAAGAAATAGAAATTAAATTAAAAAACAAACAGAAGTAAGGAGACATAAACTTCTGGGGGCTTGTCCCAGCACATTCCCCTCTAATTTACAACCTCGGAACACTACGTCCAGGAAGACTCTGGTGCCCTAATAACAAGAGTTGAGAACGTAATGATGCTGCCGCCTAGTGGGTGTTTCCCACAACAGCAGCTTTAAACCCAGTGCTAATGGTTGCTTAATAGTCACAAGGACTCAGGGCTGTAAATGGCATCTGCCCTCAAAAAATGCCCTGGGGTAGGGAATAGGCAAGAAAATTCAACACATGACAAATCTTTCAAGAAGTCAACATGAAGAGGGAAGTTGTACTCACACTTTAAAAAAAAAAGGAAAACAAAAAAATGGACATGCCTAAAGCTCAGTACAAGGAATTATTAGCCACATACAAATCCAACCTCCAAAAAGGTTTCAGCTCACACCAGTCAAATGACCATCAGCAAACAGTCTACAAACTAGAAATGCTGAAGGGGTTTTAGAGAACTGTGTACCTTCTAGCTGCTGGTGGGATGTAATTGGTAACAGCACTAACGAAAACTGAATGCAGCTGCTTTAAAAGGTAAAAATTGAGCTACCATATGATGCGGCAGGGCACCTTTTGGGCCTATAACCTAAGACCACCAGAATCGGAAAGACAGAGGCAGGCAAATGTGCACTGCAGCAATATTGAAATAGCCACGACATGGAAGCCAAAAGAAGGTCCATAAACAGATGAATGGACAGAGAAGAAGTGGTATATGGACAGAATGGAATATCAGTCACGAAAAAAATAAAAGAATGGCATATGCAGCACCACAGATGAGCCTAGAGATAATCACACAACGTGAAGTAAGTCAGAATGCGAAAGACAAATGTCCTATGATATCCCTTATGTTATCTGAAAATTCATAAACATGAACATATTTCCATAGAGAAAGACAATCTCAGAATGAGAAGACAACTTATGGTTAAGCCAAAGAAATGGTGTGAGGAATGGATAAATTAGGATATTGGGGTTAACACACATATACTAATACATATAAAAAATATAATCCCCAAAGACCTATGGAATACCAAGAGTGGTCTACTCAACACTCTGTAATAACCGACATGGAAAAGGACCCAAAGATCAATAGATATATGTATATGTGTAAATGAACAAGATTCTGTACACCTAGAACAAAAGACATTTTTCAATCAAATTTGCTCTGATAAAAACTACAACTTAAAGACACAAACAAGAATTAAGGAGGCTAAAACTTATCGGGGTTTGTCCTGGCACATTCCACTCTAATCTGCAACCTCAAAGCACAACTTGCAGCAAGGTTCTGTTTCCCTAGCAAGCAGAGTTGGCAACTTAGAAATGCTGCCACCCTAAGGCCGTTTCCTCAAAGAGCAGCTTTAAATCTACTGCTCATGGTCACTAATATTCACAAGGACGGCAGGGCTGTAAATGACTCATGCCCTCAAAAAATGTCCTGGGGTAGGGAATGGCCATAAAAATCCAAACGCGGTAAATTTTTCAAGAAGGCAATTTGAAGTTGTAAGTTTAGCTCAATCTTAAAAAAAATGAAAAGGACACTGAGAAATGCAAAACATCAGGAATTATTAGACGCATGCAAATCCAATCTACACAAAGGTATCACCTAACACCAGTCACAATGACCATCAGCAAAAAGTCAACAAACAATAGATGTTGAAGAAGTTGTGGAGAATAGTGTAACCTCTCGGTCTAAGTGGGATGTAAACTGGTAACAGCCAATAATAGGAACAGAATGGCAGTGCGTTTAAAGGTAAAAATTGAGTCACCATATGATCCGGAAGGCCCACTATTGGGCCTGTCACTTGTGAAAGCCAGAATCAAAAAGACACGGGATGGAAAATCGTGTGTTGCAGCAGTATTTACAATAGCTAAGACATGGATACAAACAAAATGTCCATCATCAGATAAATGGACAAAGAAGAAGTGGTATACGTACCGAATGGAATAGTAGCCTCAGAAAAAAATGAACAGTGCCGTTTTCAGGACTACAGATGAGCCTAGAAATAATCATATCAGGTTAAGTAAGTCAAAAGGGAATGACAAATATCCTATGATATCATTTATACCTGTTATCCTAAGATTGCTACAAATGGACATATTTCCACAGAAAAAGACACTCACAGACTTATAAAAGAAACTAATGGTTAACCAAAATGAAAGGTGGGAGGATGGATAAATTAGGATTATGGGGCTAACATACATATACTAATGTATGTTAAATGTATATAAACATATAACATATAAACTCTATGAATTATATAATCACCAATACATATAAAATATATAATGACAAAACACCTACCAAATACCATGCGAGGTCTACTCAACATTCTGTAATAAGACACATGGTAACAGAATCCGAACATGAACAGACATATGTATGAATCATTGAGCAGATTCTGTACAGCCAGACAATCACAACACTCTAATCCAATATTCTCCGATAAGAAATAGAAATTAAATTAAAAAACAAACAGAAGTAAGGAGACATAAACTTCTGGGGGCTTGTCCCAGCACATTCCCCTCTAATTTACAACCTCGGAACACTACGTCCAGGAAGACTCTGGTGCCCTAATAACAAGAGTTGAGAACGTAATGATGCTGCCGCCTAGTGGGTGTTTCCCACAACAGCAGCTTTAAACCCAGTGCTAATGGTTGCTTAATAGTCACAAGGACTCAGGGCTGTAAATGGCATCTGCCCTCAAAAAATGCCCTGGGGTAGGGAATAGGCAAGAAAATTCAACACATGACAAATCTTTCAAGAAGTCAACATGAAGAGGGAAGTTGTACTCACACTTTAAAAAAAAAAGGAAAAGAACAACATGGACATGCCTAAAGCTCAGTACAAGGAATTATTAGCCACATACAAATCCAACCTCCAAAAAGGTTTCAGCTCACACCAGTCAAATGACCATCAGCAAACAGTCTACAAACTAGAAATGCTGAAGGGGTTTTAGAGAACTGTGTACCTTCTAGCTGCTGGTGGGATGTAATTGGTAACAGCACTAACGAAAACTGAATGCAGCTGCTTTAAAAGGTAAAAATTGAGCTACCATATGATGCGGCAGGGCACCTTTTGGGCCTGTAACCTAAGACCACCAGAATCGGAAAGACAGAGGCAGGCAAATGTGCACTGCAGCAATATTGAAATAGCCACGACATGGAAGCCAAAAGAAGGTCCATAAACAGATGAATGGACAGAGAAGAAGTGGTATATGGACAGAATGGAATATCAGTCACGAAAAAAATAAAAGAATGGCATATGCAGCACCACAGATGAGCCTAGAGATAATCACACAACGTGAAGTAAGTCAGAATGCGAAAGACAAATGTCCTATGATATCCCTTATGTTATCTGAAAATTCATAAACATGAACATATTTCCATAGAGAAAGACAATCTCAGAATGAGAAGACAACTTATGGTTAAGCCAAAGAAATGGTGTGAGGAATGGATAAATTAGGATATTGGGGTTAACACACATATACTAATACATATAAAAAATATAATCCCCAAAGACCTATGGAATACCAAGAGTGGTCTACTCAACACTCTGTAATAACCGACATGGAAAAGGACCCAAAGATCAATAGATATATGTATATGTGTAAATGAACAAGATTCTGTACACCTAGAACAAAAGACATTTTTCAATCAAATTTGCTCTGATAAAAACTACAACTTAAAGACACAAACAAGAATTAAGGAGGCTAAAACTTATCGGGGTTTGTCCTGGCACATTCCACTCTAATCTGCAATCTCAAAGCACAACTTGCAGCAAGGTTCTGTTTCCCTAGCAAGCAGAGTTGGCAACTTAGAAATGCTGCCACCCTAAGGCCGTTTCCTCAAAGAGCAGCTTTAAATCTACTGCTCATGGTCACTAATATTCACAAGGACGGCAGGGCTGTAAATGACTCATGCCCTCAAAAAATGTCCTGGGGTAGGGAATGGCCATAAAAATCCAAACGCGGTAAATTTTTCAAGAAGGCAATTTGAAGTTGTAAGTTTAGCTCAATCTTAAAAAAAATGAAAAGGACACTGAGAAATGCAAAACATCAGGAATTATTAGACGCATGCAAATCCAATCTACACAAAGGTATCACCTAACACCAGTCACAATGACCATCAGCAAAAAGTCAACAAACAATAGATGTTGAAGAAGTTGTGGAGAATAGTGTAACCTCTCGGTCTAAGTGGGATGTAAACTGGTAACAGCCAATAATAGGAACAGAATGGCACTGCGTTTAAAGGTAAAAATTGAGTCACCATATGATCCGGAAGGCCCACTATTGGGCCTGTCACTTGTGAAAGCCAGAATCAAAAAGACACGGGATGGAAAATCGTGTGTTGCAGCAGTATTTACAATAGCTAAGACATGGATACAAACAAAATGTCCATCATCAGATAAATGGACAAAGAAGAAGTGGTATACGTACCGAATGGAATAGTAGCCTCAGAAAAAAATGAACAGTGCCGTTTTCAGGACTACAGATGAGCCTAGAAATAATCATATTAGGTTAAGTTATTCAAAAGGGAATGACAAATATCCTATGATATCATTTATACCTGTTATCCTAAGATTGCTACAAATGGACATATTTCCACAGAAAAAGACACTCACAGACTTATAAAACGAACGAATGGTTCGCCAAAATGAAAGGTGGGAGGATGGATAAATTAGGACTATGGGGATAACATACATATACTAATGTATGTTAAATGTATATAAACATATAACATATAAACTCTATGAATTATATAATCACCAATACATATAAAATATATAATCACGAAACACCTGCCAAATACCAAGGGAGGTCTACTCAACATTCTGTAAAAAATTACATGGTAACAGGATCCGAAGATGAACAGACATATGTATGAATCATTGAGCACATTCTGTACAGCCAGACAATCACAACACTCTAATCGAATTTACTCCGATAAGAAAGAGAAATTAAATTTAAAAAACAAACATAAGTAGGGAGACATAAACTTCTGGGGGCTTATCCCAGCACACTCCTCTCTAATTTACAACCTCGGAACACTACCTCCAGGAAGACTCTGTTGCCCTAGTAACAAGAGGTGAGAACGTAATAATGCTGCCGCCTTGTGGCTGTTTCCCACAACAGCAGCTTTAAACCCAGTGCTAATGGTTGCTTAATAGTCACAAGGACTGCAGGGCTGTAAATGACACCTGCCCTCAAAAAATGCCCTGGGGTAGGGAATAGGCAAGAAAATTCAAGTTTTCTTTGACAAGTTTTTGAAGAAGTCAATATGAAGAGGGAAGTTGTACTCACTCTTTAAAAAAAAAAAGGAAAAGAATAAAAAGCACATGCCTAAAGCTCAGTATAAGGAATTATTAGTCACATGCAAATCCAACCTCCAAAAAGGTTTCAGCTCACACCAGTCAAATGACCATCAGCAAACAGTCTACAAACTGTAAATGCTGAAGGGATTTTAGAGAACTGTGTACCTTGTAGCTGCTGGTGGGATGTAAAGTGGTAAGAGCACTAACGAAAACTGAATGGAGCTGCTTTAAAAGGTAAAAATTGAGCTACCATATGACGCGGCAGGGCACCTTTTGGGCCTGTAACCTAAGACCACCAGAATCGGAAAGACAGAGGCAGGCAAATGTGCACTGCAGCATTACTGAAATAGCCAAGACGTGGAAGCCAAAAAAAGGTCCATAAACAGATGAATGGACAAAGAAGAAGTGGTATACGGACTAAATGGAATAGTAGCCTCGGGAAAAAAAATGAAAAATGCCGTTTTCAGGACTACAGATGAGCCTAGAAATAATCATATCAGGTTAAGTAAGTCAAAAGGGAATGACAAATATCCTATGATATCATTTATACCTGTTATCCTAAGATTGCTACAAATGGACATATTTCCACAGAAAAAGACACTCACAGACTTATAAAAGAAACTAATGGTTAACCAAAATGAAAGGTGGGAGGATGGATAAATTAGGATTATGGGGCTAACATACATATACTAATGTATGTTAAATGTATATAAACATATAACATATAAACTCTATGAATTATATAATCACCAATACATATAAAATATATAATGACAAAACACCTACCAAATACCATGCGAGGTCTACTCAACATTCTGTAATAAGACACATGGTAACAGAATCCGAACATGAACAGACATATGTATGAATCATTGAGCAGATTCTGTACAGCCAGACAATCACAACACTCTAATCCAATATTCTCCGATAAGAAATAGAAATTAAATTAAAAAACAAACAGAAGTAAGGAGACATAAACTTCTGGGGGCTTGTCCCAGCACATTCCCCTCTAATTTACAACCTCGGAACACTACGTCCAGGAAGACTCTGGTGCCCTAATAACAAGAGTTGAGAACGTAATGATGCTGCCGCCTAGTGGGTGTTTCCCACAACAGCAGCTTTAAACCCAGTGCTAATGGTTGCTTAATAGTCACAAGGACTCAGGGCTGTAAATGGCATCTGCCCTCAAAAAATGCCCTGGGGTAGGGAATAGGCAAGAAAATTCAACACATGACAAATCTTTCAAGAAGTCAACATGAAGAGGGAAGTTGTACTCACACTTTAAAAAAAAAAGGAAAACAAAAAAATGGACATGCCTAAAGCTCAGTACAAGGAATTATTAGCCACATACAAATCCAACCTCCAAAAAGGTTTCAGCTCACACCAGTCAAATGACCATCAGCAAACAGTCTACAAACTAGAAATGCTGAAGGGGTTTTAGAGAACTGGGTACCTTCTAGCTGCTGGTGGGATGTAATTGGTAACAGCACTAACGAAAACTGAATGCAGCTGCTTTAAAAGGTAAAAATTGAGCTACCATATGATGCGGCAGGGCACCTTTTGGGCCTATAACCTAAGACCACCAGAATCGGAAAGACAGAGGCAGGCAAATGTGCACTGCAGCAATATTGAAATAGCCACGACATGGAAGCCAAAAGAAGGTCCATAAACAGATGAATGGACAGAGAAGAAGTGGTATATGGACAGAATGGAATATCAGTCACGAAAAAAATAAAAGAATGGCATATGCAGCACCACAGATGAGCCTAGAGATAATCACACAACGTGAAGTAAGTCAGAATGCGAAAGACAAATGTCCTATGATATCCCTTATGTTATCTGAAAATTCATAAACATGAACATATTTCCATAGAGAAAGACAATCTCAGAATGAGAAGACAACTTATGGTTAAGCCAAAGAAATGGTGTGAGGAATGGATAAATTAGGATATTGGGGTTAACACACATATACTAATACATATAAAAAATATAATCCCCAAAGACCTATGGAATACCAAGAGTGGTCTACTCAACACTCTGTAATAACCGACATGGAAAAGGACCCAAAGATCAATAGATATATGTATATGTGTAAATGAACAAGATTCTGTACACCTAGAACAAAAGACATTTTTCAATCAAATTTGCTCTGATAAAAACTACAACTTAAAGACACAAACAAGAATTAAGGAGGCTAAAACTTATCGGGGTTTGTCCTGGCACATTCCACTCTAATCTGCAACCTCAAAGCACAACTTGCAGCAAGGTTCTGTTTCCCTAGCAAGCAGAGTTGGCAACTTAGAAATGCTGCCACCCTAAGGCCGTTTCCTCAAAGAGCAGCTTTAAATCTACTGCTCATGGTCACTAATATTCACAAGGACGGCAGGGCTGTAAATGACTCATGCCCTCAAAAAATGTCCTGGGGTAGGGAATGGCCATAAAAATCCAAACGCGGTAAATTTTTCAAGAAGGCAATTTGAAGTTGTAAGTTTAGCTCAATCTTAAAAAAAATGAAAAGGACACTGAGAAATGCAAAACATCAGGAATTATTAGACGCATGCAAATCCAATCTACACAAAGGTATCACCTAACACCAGTCACAATGACCATCAGCAAAAAGTCAACAAACAATAGATGTTGAAGAAGTTGTGGAGAATAGTGTAACCTCTCGGTCTAAGTGGGATGTAAACTGGTAACAGCCAATAATAGGAACAGAATGGCAGTGCGTTTAAAGGTAAAAATTGAGTCACCATATGATCCGGAAGGCCCACTATTGGGCCTGTCACTTGTGAAAGCCAGAATCAAAAAGACACGGGATGGAAAATCGTGTGTTGCAGCAGTATTTACAATAGCTAAGACATGGATACAAACAAAATGTCCATCATCAGATAAATGGACAAAGAAGAAGTGGTATACGTACCGAATGGAATAGTAGCCTCAGAAAAAAATGAACAGTGCCGTTTTCAGGACTACAGATGAGCCTAGAAATAATCATATTAGGTTAAGTTATTCAAAAGGGAATGACAAATATCCTATGATATCATTTATACCTGTTATCCTAAGATTGCTACAAATGGACATATTTCCACAGAAAAAGACACTCACAGACTTATAAAACGAACGAATGGTTCGCCAAAATGAAAGGTGGGAGGATGGATAAATTAGGACTATGGGGATAACATACATATACTAATGTATGTTAAATGTATATAAACATATAACATATAAACTCTATGAATTATATAATCACCAATACATATAAAATATATAATCACGAAACACCTGCCAAATACCAAGGGAGGTCTACTCAACATTCTGTAAAAAATTACATGGTAACAGGATCCGAAGATGAACAGACATATGTATGAATCATTGAGCACATTCTGTACAGCCAGACAATCACAACACTCTAATCGAATTTACTCCGATAAGAAAGAGAAATTAAATTTAAAAAACAAACATAAGTAAGGAGACATAAACTTCTGGGGGCTTATCCCAGCACACTCCTCTCTAATTTACAACCTCGGAACACTACCTCCAGGAAGACTCTGTTGCCCTAGTAACAAGAGGTGAGAACGTAATAATGCTGCCGCCTTGTGGCTGTTTCCCACAACAGCAGCTTTAAACCCAGTGCTAATGGTTGCTTAATAGTCACAAGGACTGCAGGGCTGTAAATGACACCTGCCCTCAAAAAATGCCCTGGGGTAGGGAATAGGCAAGAAAATTCAAGTTTTCTTTGACAAGTTTTTGAAGAAGTCAATATGAAGAGGGAAGTTGTACTCACTCTTTAAAAAAAAAAAGGAAAAGAATAAAAAGCACATGCCTAAAGCTCAGTATAAGGAATTATTAGTCACATGCAAATCCAACCTCCAAAAAGGTTTCAGCTCACACCAGTCAAATGACCATCAGCAAACAGTCTACAAACTGTAAATGCTGAAGGGATTTTAGAGAACTGTGTACCTTGTAGCTGCTGGTGGGATGTAAAGTGGTAAGAGCACTAACGAAAACTGAATGGAGCTGCTTTAAAAGGTAAAAATTGAGCTACCATATGACGCGGCAGGGCACCTTTTGGGCCTGTAACCTAAGACCACCAGAATCGGAAAGACAGAGGCAGGCAAATGTGCACTGCAGCATTACTGAAATAGCCAAGACGTGGAAGCCAAAAAAAGGTCCATAAACAGATGAATGGACAAAGAAGAAGTGGTATACGGACTAAATGGAATAGTAGCCTCGGGAAAAAAAATGAAAAATGCCGTTTTCAGGACTACAGATGAGCCTAGAAATAATCATATCAGGTTAAGTAAGTCAAAAGGGAATGACAAATATCCTATGATATCATTTATACCTGTTATCCTAAGATTGCTACAAATGGACATATTTCCACAGAAAAAGACACTCACAGACTTATAAAAGAAACTAATGGTTAACCAAAATGAAAGGTGGGAGGATGGATAAATTAGGATTATGGGGCTAACATACATATACTAATGTATGTTAAATGTATATAAACATATAACATATAAACTCTATGAATTATATAATCACCAATACATATAAAATATATAATGACAAAACACCTACCAAATACCATGCGAGGTCTACTCAACATTCTGTAATAAGACACATGGTAACAGAATCCGAACATGAACAGACATATGTATGAATCATTGAGCAGATTCTGTACAGCCAGACAATCACAACACTCTAATCCAATATTCTCCGATAAGAAATAGAAATTAAATTAAAAAACAAACAGAAGTAAGGAGACATAAACTTCTGGGGGCTTGTCCCAGCACATTCCCCTCTAATTTACAACCTCGGAACACTACGTCCAGGAAGACTCTGGTGCCCTAATAACAAGAGTTGAGAACGTAATGATGCTGCCGCCTAGTGGGTGTTTCCCACAACAGCAGCTTTAAACCCAGTGCTAATGGTTGCTTAATAGTCACAAGGACTCAGGGCTGTAAATGGCATCTGCCCTCAAAAAATGCCCTGGGGTAGGGAATAGGCAAGAAAATTCAACACATGACAAATCTTTCAAGAAGTCAACATGAAGAGGGAAGTTGTACTCACACTTTAAAAAAAAAAGGAAAACAAAAAAATGGACATGCCTAAAGCTCAGTACAAGGAATTATTAGCCACATACAAATCCAACCTCCAAAAAGGTTTCAGCTCACACCAGTCAAATGACCATCAGCAAACAGTCTACAAACTAGAAATGCTGAAGGGGTTTTAGAGAACTGGGTACCTTCTAGCTGCTGGTGGGATGTAATTGGTAACAGCACTAACGAAAACTGAATGCAGCTGCTTTAAAAGGTAAAAATTGAGCTACCATATGATGCGGCAGGGCACCTTTTGGGCCTATAACCTAAGACCACCAGAATCGGAAAGACAGAGGCAGGCAAATGTGCACTGCAGCAATATTGAAATAGCCACGACATGGAAGCCAAAAGAAGGTCCATAAACAGATGAATGGACAGAGAAGAAGTGGTATATGGACAGAATGGAATATCAGTCACGAAAAAAATAAAAGAATGGCATATGCAGCACCACAGATGAGCCTAGAGATAATCACACAACGTGAAGTAAGTCAGAATGCGAAAGACAAATGTCCTATGATATCCCTTATGTTATCTGAAAATTCATAAACATGAACATATTTCCATAGAGAAAGACAATCTCAGAATGAGAAGACAACTTATGGTTAAGCCAAAGAAATGGTGTGAGGAATGGATAAATTAGGATATTGGGGTTAACACACATATACTAATACATATAAAAAATATAATCCCCAAAGACCTATGGAATACCAAGAGTGGTCTACTCAACACTCTGTAATAACCGACATGGAAAAGGACCCAAAGATCAATAGATATATGTATATGTGTAAATGAACAAGATTCTGTACACCTAGAACAAAAGACATTTTTCAATCAAATTTGCTCTGATAAAAACTACAACTTAAAGACACAAACAAGAATTAAGGAGGCTAAAACTTATCGGGGTTTGTCCTGGCACATTCCACTCTAATCTGCAACCTCAAAGCACAACTTGCAGCAAGGTTCTGTTTCCCTAGCAAGCAGAGTTGGCAACTTAGAAATGCTGCCACCCTAAGGCCGTTTCCTCAAAGAGCAGCTTTAAATCTACTGCTCATGGTCACTAATATTCACAAGGACGGCAGGGCTGTAAATGACTCATGCCCTCAAAAAATGTCCTGGGGTAGGGAATGGCCATAAAAATCCAAACGCGGTAAATTTTTCAAGAAGGCAATTTGAAGTTGTAAGTTTAGCTCAATCTTAAAAAAAATGAAAAGGACACTGAGAAATGCAAAACATCAGGAATTATTAGACGCATGCAAATCCAATCTACACAAAGGTATCACCTAACACCAGTCACAATGACCATCAGCAAAAAGTCAACAAACAATAGATGTTGAAGAAGTTGTGGAGAATAGTGTAACCTCTCGGTCTAAGTGGGATGTAAACTGGTAACAGCCAATAATAGGAACAGAATGGCAGTGCGTTTAAAGGTAAAAATTGAGTCACCATATGATCCGGAAGGCCCACTATTGGGCCTGTCACTTGTGAAAGCCAGAATCAAAAAGACACGGGATGGAAAATCGTGTGTTGCAGCAGTATTTACAATAGCTAAGACATGGATACAAACAAAATGTCCATCATCAGATAAATGGACAAAGAAGAAGTGGTATACGTACCGAATGGAATAGTAGCCTCAGAAAAAAATGAACAGTGCCGTTTTCAGGACTACAGATGAGCCTAGAAATAATCATATTAGGTTAAGTTATTCAAAAGGGAATGACAAATATCCTATGATATCATTTATACCTGTTATCCTAAGATTGCTACAAATGGACATATTTCCACAGAAAAAGACACTCACAGACTTATAAAACGAACGAATGGTTCGCCAAAATGAAAGGTGGGAGGATGGATAAATTAGGACTATGGGGATAACATACATATACTAATGTATGTTAAATGTATATAAACATATAACATATAAACTCTATGAATTATATAATCACCAATACATATAAAATATATAATCACGAAACACCTGCCAAATACCAAGGGAGGTCTACTCAACATTCTGTAAAAAATTACATGGTAACAGGATCCGAAGATGAACAGACATATGTATGAATCATTGAGCACATTCTGTACAGCCAGACAATCACAACACTCTAATCGAATTTACTCCGATAAGAAAGAGAAATTAAATTTAAAAAACAAACATAAGTAAGGAGACATAAACTTCTGGGGGCTTATCCCAGCACACTCCTCTCTAATTTACAACCTCGGAACACTACCTCCAGGAAGACTCTGTTGCCCTAGTAACAAGAGGTGAGAACGTAATAATGCTGCCGCCTTGTGGCTGTTTCCCACAACAGCAGCTTTAAACCCAGTGCTAATGGTTGCTTAATAGTCACAAGGACTGCAGGGCTGTAAATGACACCTGCCCTCAAAAAATGCCCTGGGGTAGGGAATAGGCAAGAAAATTCAAGTTTTCTTTGACAAGTTTTTGAAGAAGTCAATATGAAGAGGGAAGTTGTACTCACTCTTTAAAAAAAAAAAGGAAAAGAATAAAAAGCACATGCCTAAAGCTCAGTATAAGGAATTATTAGTCACATGCAAATCCAACCTCCAAAAAGGTTTCAGCTCACACCAGTCAAATGACCATCAGCAAACAGTCTACAAACTGTAAATGCTGAAGGGATTTTAGAGAACTGTGTACCTTGTAGCTGCTGGTGGGATGTAAAGTGGTAAGAGCACTAACGAAAACTGAATGGAGCTGCTTTAAAAGGTAAAAATTGAGCTACCATATGACGCGGCAGGGCACCTTTTGGGCCTGTAACCTAAGACCACCAGAATCGGAAAGACAGAGGCAGGCAAATGTGCACTGCAGCATTACTGAAATAGCCAAGACGTGGAAGCCAAAAAAAGGTCCATAAACAGATGAATGGACAAAGAAGAAGTGGTATACGGACTAAATGGAATAGTAGCCTCGGGAAAAAAAATGAAAAATGCCGTTTTCAGGACTACAGATGAGCCTAGAAATAATCATATCAGGTTAAGTAAGTCAAAAGGGAATGACAAATATCCTATGATATCATTTATACCTGTTATCCTAAGATTGCTACAAATGGACATATTTCCACAGAAAAAGACACTCACAGACTTATAAAAGAAACTAATGGTTAACCAAAATGAAAGGTGGGAGGATGGATAAATTAGGATTATGGGGCTAACATACATATACTAATGTATGTTAAATGTATATAAACATATAACATATAAACTCTATGAATTATATAATCACCAATACATATAAAATATATAATGACAAAACACCTACCAAATACCATGCGAGGTCTACTCAACATTCTGTAATAAGACACATGGTAACAGAATCCGAACATGAACAGACATATGTATGAATCATTGAGCAGATTCTGTACAGCCAGACAATCACAACACTCTAATCCAATATTCTCCGATAAGAAATAGAAATTAAATTAAAAAACAAACAGAAGTAAGGAGACATAAACTTCTGGGGGCTTGTCCCAGCACATTCCCCTCTAATTTACAACCTCGGAACACTACGTCCAGGAAGACTCTGGTGCCCTAATAACAAGAGTTGAGAACGTAATGATGCTGCCGCCTAGTGGGTGTTTCCCACAACAGCAGCTTTAAACCCAGTGCTAATGGTTGCTTAATAGTCACAAGGACTCAGGGCTGTAAATGGCATCTGCCCTCAAAAAATGCCCTGGGGTAGGGAATAGGCAAGAAAATTCAACACATGACAAATCTTTCAAGAAGTCAACATGAAGAGGGAAGTTGTACTCACACTTTAAAAAAAAAAGGAAAACAAAAAAATGGACATGCCTAAAGCTCAGTACAAGGAATTATTAGCCACATACAAATCCAACCTCCAAAAAGGTTTCAGCTCACACCAGTCAAATGACCATCAGCAAACAGTCTACAAACTAGAAATGCTGAAGGGGTTTTAGAGAACTGGGTACCTTCTAGCTGCTGGTGGGATGTAATTGGTAACAGCACTAACGAAAACTGAATGCAGCTGCTTTAAAAGGTAAAAATTGAGCTACCATATGATGCGGCAGGGCACCTTTTGGGCCTATAACCTAAGACCACCAGAATCGGAAAGACAGAGGCAGGCAAATGTGCACTGCAGCAATATTGAAATAGCCACGACATGGAAGCCAAAAGAAGGTCCATAAACAGATGAATGGACAGAGAAGAAGTGGTATATGGACAGAATGGAATATCAGTCACGAAAAAAATAAAAGAATGGCATATGCAGCACCACAGATGAGCCTAGAGATAATCACACAACGTGAAGTAAGTCAGAATGCGAAAGACAAATGTCCTATGATATCCCTTATGTTATCTGAAAATTCATAAACATGAACATATTTCCATAGAGAAAGACAATCTCAGAATGAGAAGACAACTTATGGTTAAGCCAAAGAAATGGTGTGAGGAATGGATAAATTAGGATATTGGGGTTAACACACATATACTAATACATATAAAAAATATAATCCCCAAAGACCTATGGAATACCAAGAGTGGTCTACTCAACACTCTGTAATAACCGACATGGAAAAGGACCCAAAGATCAATAGATATATGTATATGTGTAAATGAACAAGATTCTGTACACCTAGAACAAAAGACATTTTTCAATCAAATTTGCTCTGATAAAAACTACAACTTAAAGACACAAACAAGAATTAAGGAGGCTAAAACTTATCGGGGTTTGTCCTGGCACATTCCACTCTAATCTGCAACCTCAAAGCACAACTTGCAGCAAGGTTCTGTTTCCCTAGCAAGCAGAGTTGGCAACTTAGAAATGCTGCCACCCTAAGGCCGTTTCCTCAAAGAGCAGCTTTAAATCTACTGCTCATGGTCACTAATATTCACAAGGACGGCAGGGCTGTAAATGACTCATGCCCTCAAAAAATGTCCTGGGGTAGGGAATGGCCATAAAAATCCAAACGCGGTAAATTTTTCAAGAAGGCAATTTGAAGTTGTAAGTTTAGCTCAATCTTAAAAAAAATGAAAAGGACACTGAGAAATGCAAAACATCAGGAATTATTAGACGCATGCAAATCCAATCTACACAAAGGTATCACCTAACACCAGTCACAATGACCATCAGCAAAAAGTCAACAAACAATAGATGTTGAAGAAGTTGTGGAGAATAGTGTAACCTCTCGGTCTAAGTGGGATGTAAACTGGTAACAGCCAATAATAGGAACAGAATGGCAGTGCGTTTAAAGGTAAAAATTGAGTCACCATATGATCCGGAAGGCCCACTATTGGGCCTGTCACTTGTGAAAGCCAGAATCAAAAAGACACGGGATGGAAAATCGTGTATTGCAGCAGTATTTACAATAGCTAAGACATGGATACAAACAAAATGTCCATCATCAGATAAATGGACAAAGAAGAAGTGGTATACGTACCGAATGGAATAGTAGCCTCAGAAAAAAATGAACAGTGCCGTTTTCAGGACTACAGATGAGCCTAGAAATAATCATATTAGGTTAAGTTATTCAAAAGGGAATGACAAATATCCTATGATATCATTTATACCTGTTATCCTAAGATTGCTACAAATGGACATATTTCCACAGAAAAAGACACTCACAGACTTATAAAACGAACGAATGGTTCGCCAAAATGAAAGGTGGGAGGATGGATAAATTAGGACTATGGGGATAACATACATATACTAATGTATGTTAAATGTATATAAACATATAACATATAAACTCTATGAATTATATAATCACCAATACATATAAAATATATAATCACGAAACACCTGCCAAATACCAAGGGAGGTCTACTCAACATTCTGTAAAAAATTACATGGTAACAGGATCCGAAGATGAACAGACATATGTATGAATCATTGAGCACATTCTGTACAGCCAGACAATCACAACACTCTAATCGAATTTACTCCGATAAGAAAGAGAAATTAAATTTAAAAAACAAACATAAGTAAGGAGACATAAACTTCTGGGGGCTTATCCCAGCACACTCCTCTCTAATTTACAACCTCGGAACACTACCTCCAGGAAGACTCTGTTGCCCTAGTAACAAGAGGTGAGAACGTAATAATGCTGCCGCCTTGTGGCTGTTTCCCACAACAGCAGCTTTAAACCCAGTGCTAATGGTTGCTTAATAGTCACAAGGACTGCAGGGCTGTAAATGACACCTGCCCTCAAAAAATGCCCTGGGGTAGGGAATAGGCAAGAAAATTCAAGTTTTCTTTGACAAGTTTTTGAAGAAGTCAATATGAAGAGGGAAGTTGTACTCACTCTTTAAAAAAAAAAAGGAAAAGAATAAAAAGCACATGCCTAAAGCTCAGTATAAGGAATTATTAGTCACATGCAAATCCAACCTCCAAAAAGGTTTCAGCTCACACCAGTCAAATGACCATCAGCAAACAGTCTACAAACTGTAAATGCTGAAGGGATTTTAGAGAACTGTGTACCTTGTAGCTGCTGGTGGGATGTAAAGTGGTAAGAGCACTAACGAAAACTGAATGGAGCTGCTTTAAAAGGTAAAAATTGAGCTACCATATGACGCGGCAGGGCACCTTTTGGGCCTGTAACCTAAGACCACCAGAATCGGAAAGACAGAGGCAGGCAAATGTGCACTGCAGCATTACTGAAATAGCCAAGACGTGGAAGCCAAAAAAAGGTCCATAAACAGATGAATGGACAAAGAAGAAGTGGTATACGGACTAAATGGAATAGTAGCCTCGGGAAAAAAAATGAAAAATGCCGTTTTCAGGACTACAGATGAGCCTAGAAATAATCATATCAGGTTAAGTAAGTCAAAAGGGAATGACAAATATCCTATGATATCATTTATACCTGTTATCCTAAGATTGCTACAAATGGACATATTTCCACAGAAAAAGACACTCACAGACTTATAAAAGAAACTAATGGTTAACCAAAATGAAAGGTGGGAGGATGGATAAATTAGGATTATGGGGCTAACATACATATCCTAATGTATGTTAAATGTATATAAACATATAACATATAAACTCTATGAATTATATAATCACCAATACATATAAAATATATAATGACAAAACACCTACCAAATACCATGCGAGGTCTACTCAACATTCTGTAATAAGACACATGGTAACAGAATCCGAACATGAACAGACATATGTATGAATCATTGAGCAGATTCTGTACAGCCAGACAATCACAACACTCTAATCCAATATTCTCCGATAAGAAATAGAAATTAAATTAAAAAACAAACAGAAGTAAGGAGACATAAACTTCTGGGGGCTTGTCCCAGCACATTCCCCTCTAATTTACAACCTCGGAACACTACGTCCAGGAAGACTCTGGTGCCCTAATAACAAGAGTTGAGAACGTAATGATGCTGCCGCCTAGTGGGTGTTTCCCACAACAGCAGCTTTAAACCCAGTGCTAATGGTTGCTTAATAGTCACAAGGACTCAGGGCTGTAAATGGCATCTGCCCTCAAAAAATGCCCTGGGGTAGGGAATAGGCAAGAAAATTCAACACATGACAAATCTTTCAAGAAGTCAACATGAAGAGGGAAGTTGTACTCACACTTTAAAAAAAAAAGGAAAACAAAAAAATGGACATGCCTAAAGCTCAGTACAAGGAATTATTAGCCACATACAAATCCAACCTCCAAAAAGGTTTCAGCTCACACCAGTCAAATGACCATCAGCAAACAGTCTACAAACTAGAAATGCTGAAGGGGTTTTAGAGAACTGGGTACCTTCTAGCTGCTGGTGGGATGTAATTGGTAACAGCACTAACGAAAACTGAATGCAGCTGCTTTAAAAGGTAAAAATTGAGCTACCATATGATGCGGCAGGGCACCTTTTGGGCCTATAACCTAAGACCACCAGAATCGGAAAGACAGAGGCAGGCAAATGTGCACTGCAGCAATATTGAAATAGCCACGACATGGAAGCCAAAAGAAGGTCCATAAACAGATGAATGGACAGAGAAGAAGTGGTATATGGACAGAATGGAATATCAGTCACGAAAAAAATAAAAGAATGGCATATGCAGCACCACAGATGAGCCTAGAGATAATCACACAACGTGAAGTAAGTCAGAATGCGAAAGACAAATGTCCTATGATATCCCTTATGTTATCTGAAAATTCATAAACATGAACATATTTCCATAGAGAAAGACAATCTCAGAATGAGAAGACAACTTATGGTTAAGCCAAAGAAATGGTGTGAGGAATGGATAAATTAGGATATTGGGGTTAACACACATATACTAATACATATAAAAAATATAATCCCCAAAGACCTATGGAATACCAAGAGTGGTCTACTCAACACTCTGTAATAACCGACATGGAAAAGGACCCAAAGATCAATAGATATATGTATATGTGTAAATGAACAAGATTCTGTACACCTAGAACAAAAGACATTTTTCAATCAAATTTGCTCTGATAAAAACTACAACTTAAAGACACAAACAAGAATTAAGGAGGCTAAAACTTATCGGGGTTTGTCCTGGCACATTCCACTCTAATCTGCAACCTCAAAGCACAACTTGCAGCAAGGTTCTGTTTCCCTAGCAAGCAGAGTTGGCAACTTAGAAATGCTGCCACCCTAAGGCCGTTTCCTCAAAGAGCAGCTTTAAATCTACTGCTCATGGTCACTAATATTCACAAGGACGGCAGGGCTGTAAATGACTCATGCCCTCAAAATATGTCCTGGGGTAGGGAATGGCCATAAAAATCCAAACGCGGTAAATTTTTCAAGAAGGCAATTTGAAGTTGTAAGTTTAGCTCAATCTTAAAAAAAATGAAAAGGACACTGAGAAATGCAAAACATCAGGAATTATTAGACGCATGCAAATCCAATCTACACAAAGGTATCACCTAACACCAGTCACAATGACCATCAGCAAAAAGTCAACAAACAATAGATGTTGAAGAAGTTGTGGAGAATAGTGTAACCTCTCGGTCTAAGTGGGATGTAAACTGGTAACAGCCAATAATAGGAACAGAATGGCAGTGCGTTTAAAGGTAAAAATTGAGTCACCATATGATCCGGAAGGCCCACTATTGGGCCTGTCACTTGTGAAAGCCAGAATCAAAAAGACACGGGATGGAAAATCGTGTATTGCAGCAGTATTTACAATAGCTAAGACATGGATACAAACAAAATGTCCATCATCAGATAAATGGACAAAGAAGAAGTGGTATACGTACCGAATGGAATAGTAGCCTCAGAAAAAAATGAACAGTGCCGTTTTCAGGACTACAGATGAGCCTAGAAATAATCATATTAGGTTAAGTTATTCAAAAGGGAATGACAAATATCCTATGATATCATTTATACCTGTTATCCTAAGATTGCTACAAATGGACATATTTCCACAGAAAAAGACACTCACAGACTTATAAAACGAACGAATGGTTCGCCAAAATGAAAGGTGGGAGGATGGATAAATTAGGACTATGGGGATAACATACATATACTAATGTATGTTAAATGTATATAAACATATAACATATAAACTCTATGAATTATATAATCACCAATACATATAAAATATATAATCACGAAACACCTGCCAAATACCAAGGGAGGTCTACTCAACATTCTGTAAAAAATTACATGGTAACAGGATCCGAAGATGAACAGACATATGTATGAATCATTGAGCACATTCTGTACAGCCAGACAATCACAACACTCTAATCGAATTTACTCCGATAAGAAAGAGAAATTAAATTTAAAAAACAAACATAAGTAAGGAGACATAAACTTCTGGGGGCTTATCCCAGCACACTCCTCTCTAATTTACAACCTCGGAACACTACCTCCAGGAAGACTCTGTTGCCCTAGTAACAAGAGGTGAGAACGTAATAATGCTGCCGCCTTGTGGCTGTTTCCCACAACAGCAGCTTTAAACCCAGTGCTAATGGTTGCTTAATAGTCACAAGGACTGCAGGGCTGTAAATGACACCTGCCCTCAAAAAATGCCCTGGGGTAGGGAATAGGCAAGAAAATTCAAGTTTTCTTTGACAAGTTTTTGAAGAAGTCAATATGAAGAGGGAAGTTGTACTCACTCTTTAAAAAAAAAAAGGAAAAGAATAAAAAGCACATGCCTAAAGCTCAGTATAAGGAATTATTAGTCACATGCAAATCCAACCTCCAAAAAGGTTTCAGCTCACACCAGTCAAATGACCATCAGCAAACAGTCTACAAACTGTAAATGCTGAAGGGATTTTAGAGAACTGTGTACCTTGTAGCTGCTGGTGGGATGTAAAGTGGTAAGAGCACTAACGAAAACTGAATGGAGCTGCTTTAAAAGGTAAAAATTGAGCTACCATATGACGCGGCAGGGCACCTTTTGGGCCTGTAACCTAAGACCACCAGAATCGGAAAGACAGAGGCAGGCAAATGTGCACTGCAGCATTACTGAAATAGCCAAGACGTGGAAGCCAAAAAAAGGTCCATAAACAGATGAATGGACAAAGAAGAAGTGGTATACGGACTAAATGGAATAGTAGCCTCGGGAAAAAAAATGAAAAATGCCGTTTTCAGGACTACAGATGAGCCTAGAAATAATCATATCAGGTTAAGTAAGTCAAAAGGGAATGACAAATATCCTATGATATCATTTATACCTGTTATCCTAAGATTGCTACAAATGGACATATTTCCACAGAAAAAGACACTCACAGACTTATAAAAGAAACTAATGGTTAACCAAAATGAAAGGTGGGAGGATGGATAAATTAGGATTATGGGGCTAACATACATATACTAATGTATGTTAAATGTATATAAACATATAACATATAAACTCTATGAATTATATAATCACCAATACATATAAAATATATAATGACAAAACACCTACCAAATACCATGCGAGGTCTACTCAACATTCTGTAATAAGACACATGGTAACAGAATCCGAACATGAACAGACATATGTATGAATCATTGAGCAGATTCTGTACAGCCAGACAATCACAACACTCTAATCCAATATTCTCCGATAAGAAATAGAAATTAAATTAAAAAACAAACAGAAGTAAGGAGACATAAACTTCTGGGGGCTTGTCCCAGCACATTCCCCTCTAATTTACAACCTCGGAACACTACGTCCAGGAAGACTCTGGTGCCCTAATAACAAGAGTTGAGAACGTAATGATGCTGCCGCCTAGTGGGTGTTTCCCACAACAGCAGCTTTAAACCCAGTGCTAATGGTTGCTTAATAGTCACAAGGACTCAGGGCTGTAAATGGCATCTGCCCTCAAAAAATGCCCTGGGGTAGGGAATAGGCAAGAAAATTCAACACATGACAAATCTTTCAAGAAGTCAACATGAAGAGGGAAGTTGTACTCACACTTTAAAAAAAAAAGGAAAAGAACAACATGGACATGCCTAAAGCTCAGTACAAGGAATTATTAGCCACATACAAATCCAACCTCCAAAAAGGTTTCAGCTCACACCAGTCAAATGACCATCAGCAAACAGTCTACAAACTAGAAATGCTGAAGGGGTTTTAGAGAACTGTGTACCTTCTAGCTGCTGGTGGGATGTAATTGGTAACAGCACTAACGAAAACTGAATGCAGCTGCTTTAAAAGGTAAAAATTGAGCTACCATATGATGCGGCAGGGCACCTTTTGGGCCTATAACCTAAGACCACCAGAATCGGAAAGACAGAGGCAGGCAAATGTGCACTGCAGCAATATTGAAATAGCCACGACATGGAAGCCAAAAGAAGGTCCATAAACAGATGAATGGACAGAGAAGAAGTGGTATATGGACAGAATGGAATATCAGTCACGAAAAAAATAAAAGAATGGCATATGCAGCACCACAGATGAGCCTAGAGATAATCACACAACGTGAAGTAAGTCAGAATGCGAAAGACAAATGTCCTATGATATCCCTTATGTTATCTGAAAATTCATAAACATGAACATATTTCCATAGAGAAAGACAATCTCAGAATGAGAAGACAACTTATGGTTAAGCCAAAGAAATGGTGTGAGGAATGGATAAATTAGGATATTGGGGTTAACACACATATACTAATACATATAAAAAATATAATCCCCAAAGACCTATGGAATACCAAGAGTGGTCTACTCAACACTCTGTAATAACCGACATGGAAAAGGACCCAAAGATCAATAGATATATGTATATGTGTAAATGAACAAGATTCTGTACACCTAGAACAAAAGACATTTTTCAATCAAATTTGCTCTGATAAAAACTACAACTTAAAGACACAAACAAGAATTAAGGAGGCTAAAACTTATCGGGGTTTGTCCTGGCACATTCCACTCTAATCTGCAACCTCAAAGCACAACTTGCAGCAAGGTTCTGTTTCCCTAGCAAGCAGAGTTGGCAACTTAGAAATGCTGCCACCCTAAGGCCGTTTCCTCAAAGAGCAGCTTTAAATCTACTGCTCATGGTCACTAATATTCACAAGGACGGCAGGGCTGTAAATGACTCATGCCCTCAAAAAATGTCCTGGGGTAGGGAATGGCCATAAAAATCCAAACGCGGTAAATTTTTCAAGAAGGCAATTTGAAGTTGTAAGTTTAGCTCAATCTTAAAAAAAATGAAAAGGACACTGAGAAATGCAAAACATCAGGAATTATTAGACGCATGCAAATCCAATCTACACAAAGGTATCACCTAACACCAGTCACAATGACCATCAGCAAAAAGTCAACAAACAATAGATGTTGAAGAAGTTGTGGAGAATAGTGTAACCTCTCGGTCTAAGTGGGATGTAAACTGGTAACAGCCAATAATAGGAACAGAATGGCAGTGCGTTTAAAGGTAAAAATTGAGTCACCATATGATCCGGAAGGCCCACTATTGGGCCTGTCACTTGTGAAAGCCAGAATCAAAAAGACACGGGATGGAAAATCGTGTATTGCAGCAGTATTTACAATAGCTAAGACATGGATACAAACAAAATGTCCATCATCAGATAAATGGACAAAGAAGAAGTGGTATACGTACCGAATGGAATAGTAGCCTCAGAAAAAAATGAACAGTGCCGTTTTCAGGACTACAGATGAGCCTAGAAATAATCATATTAGGTTAAGTTATTCAAAAGGGAATGACAAATATCCTATGATATCATTTATACCTGTTATCCTAAGATTGCTACAAATGGACATATTTCCACAGAAAAAGACACTCACAGACTTATAAAACGAACGAATGGTTCGCCAAAATGAAAGGTGGGAGGATGGATAAATTAGGACTATGGGGATAACATACATATACTAATGTATGTTAAATGTATATAAACATATAACATATAAACTCTATGAATTATATAATCACCAATACATATAAAATATATAATCACGAAACACCTGCCAAATACCAAGGGAGGTCTACTCAACATTCTGTAAAAAATTACATGGTAACAGGATCCGAAGATGAACAGACATATGTATGAATCATTGAGCACATTCTGTACAGCCAGACAATCACAACACTCTAATCGAATTTACTCCGATAAGAAAGAGAAATTAAATTTAAAAAACAAACATAAGTAAGGAGACATAAACTTCTGGGGGCTTATCCCAGCACACTCCTCTCTAATTTACAACCTCGGAACACTACCTCCAGGAAGACTCTGTTGCCCTAGTAACAAGAGGTGAGAACGTAATAATGCTGCCGCCTTGTGGCTGTTTCCCACAACAGCAGCTTTAAACCCAGTGCTAATGGTTGCTTAATAGTCACAAGGACTGCAGGGCTGTAAATGACACCTGCCCTCAAAAAATGCCCTGGGGTAGGGAATAGGCAAGAAAATTCAAGTTTTCTTTGACAAGTTTTTGAAGAAGTCAATATGAAGAGGGAAGTTGTACTCACTCTTTAAAAAAAAAAAGGAAAAGAATAAAAAGCACATGCCTAAAGCTCAGTATAAGGAATTATTAGTCACATGCAAATCCAACCTCCAAAAAGGTTTCAGCTCACACCAGTCAAATGACCATCAGCAAACAGTCTACAAACTGTAAATGCTGAAGGGATTTTAGAGAACTGTGTACCTTGTAGCTGCTGGTGGGATGTAAAGTGGTAAGAGCACTAACGAAAACTGAATGGAGCTGCTTTAAAAGGTAAAAATTGAGCTACCATATGACGCGGCAGGGCACCTTTTGGGCCTGTAACCTAAGACCACCAGAATCGGAAAGACAGAGGCAGGCAAATGTGCACTGCAGCATTACTGAAATAGCCAAGACGTGGAAGCCAAAAAAAGGTCCATAAACAGATGAATGGACAAAGAAGAAGTGGTATACGGACTAAATGGAATAGTAGCCTCGGGAAAAAAAATGAAAAATGCCGTTTTCAGGACTACAGATGAGCCTAGAAATAATCATATCAGGTTAAGTAAGTCAAAAGGGAATGACAAATATCCTATGATATCATTTATACCTGTTATCCTAAGATTGCTACAAATGGACATATTTCCACAGAAAAAGACACTCACAGACTTATAAAAGAAACTAATGGTTAACCAAAATGAAAGGTGGGAGGATGGATAAATTAGGATTATGGGGCTAACATACATATACTAATGTATGTTAAATGTATATAAACATATAACATATAAACTCTATGAATTATATAATCACCAATACATATAAAATATATAATGACAAAACACCTACCAAATACCATGCGAGGTCTACTCAACATTTTGTAATAAGACACATGGTAACAGAATCCGAACATGAACAGACATATGTATGAATCATTGAGCAGATTCTGTACAGCCAGACAATCACAACACTCTAATCCAATATTCTCCGATAAGAAATAGAAATTAAATTAAAAAACAAACAGAAGTAAGGAGACATAAACTTCTGGGGGCTTGTCCCAGCACATTCCCCTCTAATTTACAACCTCGGAACACTACGTCCAGGAAGACTCTGGTGCCCTAATAACAAGAGTTGAGAACGTAATGATGCTGCCGCCTAGTGGGTGTTTCCCACAACAGCAGCTTTAAACCCAGTGCTAATGGTTGCTTAATAGTCACAAGGACTCAGGGCTGTAAATGGCATCTGCCCTCAAAAAATGCCCTGGGGTAGGGAATAGGCAAGAAAATTCAACACATGACAAATCTTTCAAGAAGTCAACATGAAGAGGGAAGTTGTACTCACACTTTAAAAAAAAAAGGAAAACAAAAAAATGGACATGCCTAAAGCTCAGTACAAGGAATTATTAGCCACATACAAATCCAACCTCCAAAAAGGTTTCAGCTCACACCAGTCAAATGACCATCAGCAAACAGTCTACAAACTAGAAATGCTGAAGGGGTTTTAGAGAACTGTGTACCTTCTAGCTGCTGGTGGGATGTAATTGGTAACAGCACTAACGAAAACTGAATGCAGCTGCTTTAAAAGGTAAAAATTGAGCTACCATATGATGCGGCAGGGCACCTTTTGGGCCTATAACCGAAGACCACCAGAATCGGAAAGACAGAGGCAGGCAAATGTGCACTGCAGCAATATTGAAATAGCCACGACATGGAAGCCAAAAGAAGGTCCATAAACAGATGAATGGACAGAGAAGAAGTGGTATATGGACAGAATGGAATATCAGTCACGAAAAAAATAAAAGAATGGCATATGCAGCACCACAGATGAGCCTAGAGATAATCACACAACGTGAAGTAAGTCAGAATGCGAAAGACAAATGTCCTATGATATCCCTTATGTTATCTGAAAATTCATAAACATGAACATATTTCCATAGAGAAAGACAATCTCAGAATGAGAAGACAACTTATGGTTAAGCCAAAGAAATGGTGTGAGGAATGGATAAATTAGGATATTGGGGTTAACACACATATACTAATACATATAAAAAATATAATCCCCAAAGACCTATGGAATACCAAGAGTGGTCTACTCAACACTCTGTAATAACCGACATGGAAAAGGACCCAAAGATCAATAGATATATGTATATGTGTAAATGAACAAGATTCTGTACACCTAGAACAAAAGACATTTTTCAATCAAATTTGCTCTGATAAAAACTACAACTTAAAGACACAAACAAGAATTAAGGAGGCTAAAACTTATCGGGGTTTGTCCTGGCACATTCCACTCTAATCTGCAACCTCAAAGCACAACTTGCAGCAAGGTTCTGTTTCCCTAGCAAGCAGAGTTGGCAACTTAGAAATGCTGCCACCCTAAGGCCGTTTCCTCAAAGAGCAGCTTTAAATCTACTGCTCATGGTCACTAATATTCACAAGGACGGCAGGGCTGTAAATGACTCATGCCCTCAAAAAATGTCCTGGGGTAGGGAATGGCCATAAAAATCCAAACGCGGTAAATTTTTCAAGAAGGCAATTTGAAGTTGTAAGTTTAGCTCAATCTTAAAAAAAATGAAAAGGACACTGAGAAATGCAAAACATCAGGAATTATTAGACGCATGCAAATCCAATCTACACAAAGGTATCACCTAACACCAGTCACAATGACCATCAGCAAAAAGTCAACAAACAATAGATGTTGAAGAAGTTGTGGAGAATAGTGTAACCTCTCGGTCTAAGTGGGATGTAAACTGGTAACAGCCAATAATAGGAACAGAATGGCAGTGCGTTTAAAGGTAAAAATTGAGTCACCATATGATCCGGAAGGCCCACTATTGGGCCTGTCACTTGTGAAAGCCAGAATCAAAAAGACACGGGATGGAAAATCGTGTGTTGCAGCAGTATTTACAATAGCTAAGACATGGATACAAACAAAATGTCCATCATCAGATAAATGGACAAAGAAGAAGTGGTATACGTACCGAATGGAATAGTAGCCTCAGAAAAAAATGAACAGTGCCGTTTTCAGGACTACAGATGAGCCTAGAAATAATCATATTAGGTTAAGTTATTCAAAAGGGAATGACAAATATCCTATGATATCATTTATACCTGTTATCCTAAGATTGCTACAAATGGACATATTTCCACAGAAAAAGACACTCACAGACTTATAAAACGAACGAATGGTTCGCCAAAATGAAAGGTGGGAGGATGGATAAATTAGGACTATGGGGATAACATACATATACTAATGTATGTTAAATGTATATAAACATATAACATATAAACTCTATGAATTATATAATCACCAATACATATAAAATATATAATCACGAAACACCTGCCAAATACCAAGGGAGGTCTACTCAACATTCTGTAAAAAATTACATGGTAACAGGATCCGAAGATGAACAGACATATGTATGAATCATTGAGCACATTCTGTACAGCCAGACAATCACAACACTCTAATCGAATTTACTCCGATAAGAAAGAGAAATTAAATTTAAAAAACAAACATAAGTAAGGAGACATAAACTTCTGGGGGCTTATCCCAGCACACTCCTCTCTAATTTACAACCTCGGAACACTACCTCCAGGAAGACTCTGTTGCCCTAGTAACAAGAGGTGAGAACGTAATAATGCTGCCGCCTTGTGGCTGTTTCCCACAACAGCAGCTTTAAACCCAGTGCTAATGGTTGCTTAATAGTCACAAGGACTGCAGGGCTGTAAATGACACCTGCCCTCAAAAAATGCCCTGGGGTAGGGAATAGGCAAGAAAATTCAAGTTTTCTTTGACAAGTTTTTGAAGAAGTCAATATGAAGAGGGAAGTTGTACTCACTCTTTAAAAAAAAAAAGGAAAAGAATAAAAAGCACATGCCTAAAGCTCAGTATAAGGAATTATTAGTCACATGCAAATCCAACCTCCAAAAAGGTTTCAGCTCACACCAGTCAAATGACCATCAGCAAACAGTCTACAAACTGTAAATGCTGAAGGGATTTTAGAGAACTGTGTACCTTGTAGCTGCTGGTGGGATGTAAAGTGGTAAGAGCACTAACGAAAACTGAATGGAGCTGCTTTAAAAGGTAAAAATTGAGCTACCATATGACGCGGCAGGGCACCTTTTGGGCCTGTAACCTAAGACCACCAGAATCGGAAAGACAGAGGCAGGCAAATGTGCACTGCAGCATTACTGAAATAGCCAAGACGTGGAAGCCAAAAAAAGGTCCATAAACAGATGAATGGACAAAGAAGAAGTGGTATACGGACTAAATGGAATAGTAGCCTCGGGAAAAAAAATGAAAAATGCCGTTTTCAGGACTACAGATGAGCCTAGAAATAATCATATCAGGTTAAGTAAGTCAAAAGGGAATGACAAATATCCTATGATATCATTTATACCTGTTATCCTAAGATTGCTACAAATGGACATATTTCCACAGAAAAAGACACTCACAGACTTATAAAAGAAACTAATGGTTAACCAAAATGAAAGGTGGGAGGATGGATAAATTAGGATTATGGGGCTAACATACATATCCTAATGTATGTTAAATGTATATAAACATATAACATATAAACTCTATGAATTATATAATCACCAATACATATAAAATATATAATGACAAAACACCTACCAAATACCATGCGAGGTCTACTCAACATTCTGTAATAAGACACATGGTAACAGAATCCGAACATGAACAGACATATGTATGAATCATTGAGCAGATTCTGTACAGCCAGACAATCACAACACTCTAATCCAATATTCTCCGATAAGAAATAGAAATTAAATTAAAAAACAAACAGAAGTAAGGAGACATAAACTTCTGGGGGCTTGTCCCAGCACATTCCCCTCTAATTTACAACCTCGGAACACTACGTCCAGGAAGACTCTGGTGCCCTAATAACAAGAGTTGAGAACGTAATGATGCTGCCGCCTAGTGGGTGTTTCCCACAACAGCAGCTTTAAACCCAGTGCTAATGGTTGCTTAATAGTCACAAGGACTTAGGGCTGTAAATGGCATCTGCCCTCAAAAAATGCCCTGGGGTAGGGAATAGGCAAGAAAATTCAACACATGACAAATCTTTCAAGAAGTCAACATGAAGAGGGAAGTTGTACTCACACTTTAAAAAAAAAAGGAAAAGAACAACATGGACATGCCTAAAGCTCAGTACAAGGAATTATTAGCCACATACAAATCCAACCTCCAAAAAGGTTTCAGCTCACACCAGTCAAATGACCATCAGCAAACAGTCTACAAACTAGAAATGCTGAAGGGGTTTTAGAGAACTGTGTACCTTCTAGCTGCTGGTGGGATGTAATTGGTAACAGCACTAACGAAAACTGAATGCAGCTGCTTTAAAAGGTAAAAATTGAGCTACCATATGATGCGGCAGGGCACCTTTTGGGCCTATAACCTAAGACCACCAGAATCGGAAAGACAGAGGCAGGCAAATGTGCACTGCAGCAATATTGAAATAGCCACGACATGGAAGCCAAAAGAAGGTCCATAAACAGATGAATGGACAGAGAAGAAGTGGTATATGGACAGAATGGAATATCAGTCACGAAAAAAATAAAAGAATGGCATATGCAGCACCACAGATGAGCCTAGAGATAATCACACAACGTGAAGTAAGTCAGAATGCGAAAGACAAATGTCCTATGATATCCCTTATGTTATCTGAAAATTCATAAACATGAACATATTTCCATAGAGAAAGACAATCTCAGAATGAGAAGACAACTTATGGTTAAGCCAAAGAAATGGTGTGAGGAATGGATAAATTAGGATATTGGGGTTAACACACATATACTAATACATATAAAAAATATAATCCCCAAAGACCTATGGAATACCAAGAGTGGTCTACTCAACACTCTGTAATAACCGACATGGAAAAGGACCCAAAGATCAATAGATATATGTATATGTGTAAATGAACAAGATTCTGTACACCTAGAACAAAAGACATTTTTCAATCAAATTTGCTCTGATAAAAACTACAACTTAAAGACACAAACAAGAATTAAGGAGGCTAAAACTTATCGGGGTTTGTCCTGGCACATTCCACTCTAATCTGCAACCTCAAAGCACAACTTGCAGCAAGGTTCTGTTTCCCTAGCAAGCAGAGTTGGCAACTTAGAAATGCTGCCACCCTAAGGCCGTTTCCTCAAAGAGCAGCTTTAAATCTACTGCTCATGGTCACTAATATTCACAAGGACGGCAGGGCTGTAAATGACTCATGCCCTCAAAAAATGTCCTGGGGTAGGGAATGGCCATAAAAATCCAAACGCGGTAAATTTTTCAAGAAGGCAATTTGAAGTTGTAAGTTTAGCTCAATCTTAAAAAAAATGAAAAGGACACTGAGAAATGCAAAACATCAGGAATTATTAGACGCATGCAAATCCAATCTACACAAAGGTATCACCTAACACCAGTCACAATGACCATCAGCAAAAAGTCAACAAACAATAGATGTTGAAGAAGTTGTGGAGAATAGTGTAACCTCTCGGTCTAAGTGGGATGTAAACTGGTAACAGCCAATAATAGGAACAGAATGGCACTGCGTTTAAAGGTAAAAATTGAGTCACCATATGATCCGGAAGGCCCACTATTGGGCCTGTCACTTGTGAAAGCCAGAATCAAAAAGACACGGGATGGAAAATCGTGTGTTGCAGCAGTATTTACAATAGCTAAGACATGGATACAAACAAAATGTCCATCATCAGATAAATGGACAAAGAAGAAGTGGTATACGTACCGAATGGAATAGTAGCCTCAGAAAAAAATGAACAGTGCCGTTTTCAGGACTACAGATGAGCCTAGAAATAATCATATTAGGTTAAGTTATTCAAAAGGGAATGACAAATATCCTATGATATCATTTATACCTGTTATCCTAAGATTGCTACAAATGGACATATTTCCACAGAAAAAGACACTCACAGACTTATAAAAGAAACTAATGGTTAACCAAAATGAAAGGTGGGAGGATGGATAAATTAGGATTATGGGGCTAACATACATATACTAATGTATGTTAAATGTATATAAACATATAACATATAAACTCTATGAATTATATAATCACCAATACATATAAAATATATAATGACAAAACACCTACCAAATACCATGCGAGGTCTACTCAACATTCTGTAATAAGACACATGGTAACAGAATCCGAACATGAACAGACATATGTATGAATCATTGAGCAGATTCTGTACAGCCAGACAATCACAACACTCTAATCCAATATTCTCCGATAAGAAATAGAAATTAAATTAAAAAACAAACAGAAGTAAGGAGACATAAACTTCTGGGGGCTTGTCCCAGCACATTCCCCTCTAATTTACAACCTCGGAACACTACGTCCAGGAAGACTCTGGTGCCCTAATAACAAGAGTTGAGAACGTAATGATGCTGCCGCCTAGTGGGTGTTTCCCACAACAGCAGCTTTAAACCCAGTGCTAATGGTTGCTTAATAGTCACAAGGACTCAGGGCTGTAAATGGCATCTGCCCTCAAAAAATGCCCTGGGGTAGGGAATAGGCAAGAAAATTCAACACATGACAAATCTTTCAAGAAGTCAACATGAAGAGGGAAGTTGTACTCACACTTTAAAAAAAAAAGGAAAAGAACAACATGGACATGCCTAAAGCTCAGTACAAGGAATTATTAGCCACATACAAATCCAACCTCCAAAAAGGTTTCAGCTCACACCAGTCAAATGACCATCAGCAAACAGTCTACAAACTAGAAATGCTGAAGGGGTTTTAGAGAACTGGGTACCTTCTAGCTGCTGGTGGGATGTAATTGGTAACAGCACTAACGAAAACTGAATGCAGCTGCTTTAAAAGGTAAAAATTGAGCTACCATATGATGCGGCAGGGCACCTTTTGGGCCTATAACCTAAGACCACCAGAATCGGAAAGACAGAGGCAGGCAAATGTGCACTGCAGCAATATTGAAATAGCCACGACATGGAAGCCAAAAGAAGGTCCATAAACAGATGAATGGACAGAGAAGAAGTGGTATATGGACAGAATGGAATATCAGTCACGAAAAAAATAAAAGAATGGCATATGCAGCACCACAGATGAGCCTAGAGATAATCACACAACGTGAAGTAAGTCAGAATGCGAAAGACAAATGTCCTATGATATCCCTTATGTTATCTGAAAATTCATAAACATGAACATATTTCCATAGAGAAAGACAATCTCAGAATGAGAAGACAACTTATGGTTAAGCCAAAGAAATGGTGTGAGGAATGGATAAATTAGGATATTGGGGTTAACACACATATACTAATACATATAAAAAATATAATCCCCAAAGACCTATGGAATACCAAGAGTGGTCTACTCAACACTCTGTAATAACCGACATGGAAAAGGACCCAAAGATCAATAGATATATGTATATGTGTAAATGAACAAGATTCTGTACACCTAGAACAAAAGACATTTTTCAATCAAATTTGCTCTGATAAAAACTACAACTTAAAGACACAAACAAGAATTAAGGAGGCTAAAACTTATCGGGGTTTGTCCTGGCACATTCCACTCTAATCTGCAACCTCAAAGCACAACTTGCAGCAAGGTTCTGTTTCCCTAGCAAGCAGAGTTGGCAACTTAGAAATGCTGCCACCCTAAGGCCGTTTCCTCAAAGAGCAGCTTTAAATCTACTGCTCATGGTCACTAATATTCACAAGGACGGCAGGGCTGTAAATGACTCATGCCCTCAAAAAATGTCCTGGGGTAGGGAATGGCCATAAAAATCCAAACGCGGTAAATTTTTCAAGAAGGCAATTTGAAGTTGTAAGTTTAGCTCAATCTTAAAAAAAATGAAAAGGACACTGAGAAATGCAAAACATCAGGAATTATTAGACGCATGCAAATCCAATCTACACAAAGGTATCACCTAACACCAGTCACAATGACCATCAGCAAAAAGTCAACAAACAATAGATGTTGAAGAAGTTGTGGAGAATAGTGTAACCTCTCGGTCTAAGTGGGATGTAAACTGGTAACAGCCAATAATAGGAACAGAATGGCAGTGCGTTTAAAGGTAAAAATTGAGTCACCATATGATCCGGAAGGCCCACTATTGGGCCTGTCACTTGTGAAAGCCAGAATCAAAAAGACACGGGATGGAAAATCGTGTGTTGCAGCAGTATTTACAATAGCTAAGACATGGATACAAACAAAATGTCCATCATCAGATAAATGGACAAAGAAGAAGTGGTATACGTACCGAATGGAATAGTAGCCTCAGAAAAAAATGAACAGTGCCGTTTTCAGGACTACAGATGAGCCTAGAAATAATCATATCAGGTTAAGTAAGTCAAAAGGGAATGACAAATATCCTATGATATCATTTATACCTGTTATCCTAAGATTGCTACAAATGGACATATTTCCACAGAAAAAGACACTCACAGACTTATAAAAGAAACTAATGGTTAACCAAAATGAAAGGTGGGAGGATGGATAAATTAGGATTATGGGGCTAACATACATATACTAATGTATGTTAAATGTATATAAACATATAACATATAAACTCTATGAATTATATAATCACCAATACATATAAAATATATAATGACAAAACACCTACCAAATACCATGCGAGGTCTACTCAACATTCTGTAATAAGACACATGGTAACAGAATCCGAACATGAACAGACATATGTATGAATCATTGAGCAGATTCTGTACAGCCAGACAATCACAACACTCTAATCCAATATTCTCCGATAAGAAATAGAAATTAAATTAAAAAACAAACAGAAGTAAGGAGACATAAACTTCTGGGGGCTTGTCCCAGCACATTCCCCTCTAATTTACAACCTCGGAACACTACGTCCAGGAAGACTCTGGTGCCCTAATAACAAGAGTTGAGAACGTAATGATGCTGCCGCCTAGTGGGTGTTTCCCACAACAGCAGCTTTAAACCCAGTGCTAATGGTTGCTTAATAGTCACAAGGACTCAGGGCTGTAAATGGCATCTGCCCTCAAAAAATGCCCTGGGGTAGGGAATAGGCAAGAAAATTCAACACATGACAAATCTTTCAAGAAGTCAACATGAAGAGGGAAGTTGTACTCACACTTTAAAAAAAAAAGGAAAACAAAAAAATGGACATGCCTAAAGCTCAGTACAAGGAATTATTAGCCACATACAAATCCAACCTCCAAAAAGGTTTCAGCTCACACCAGTCAAATGACCATCAGCAAACAGTCTACAAACTAGAAATGCTGAAGGGGTTTTAGAGAACTGTGTACCTTCTAGCTGCTGGTGGGATGTAATTGGTAACAGCACTAACGAAAACTGAATGCAGCTGCTTTAAAAGGTAAAAATTGAGCTACCATATGATGCGGCAGGGCACCTTTTGGGCCTATAACCGAAGACCACCAGAATCGGAAAGACAGAGGCAGGCAAATGTGCACTGCAGCAATATTGAAATAGCCACGACATGGAAGCCAAAAGAAGGTCCATAAACAGATGAATGGACAGAGAAGAAGTGGTATATGGACAGAATGGAATATCAGTCACGAAAAAAATAAAAGAATGGCATATGCAGCACCACAGATGAGCCTAGAGATAATCACACAACGTGAAGTAAGTCAGAATGCGAAAGACAAATGTCCTATGATATCCCTTATGTTATCTGAAAATTCATAAACATGAACATATTTCCATAGAGAAAGACAATCTCAGAATGAGAAGACAACTTATGGTTAAGCCAAAGAAATGGTGTGAGGAATGGATAAATTAGGATATTGGGGTTAACACACATATACTAATACATATAAAAAATATAATCCCCAAAGACCTATGGAATACCAAGAGTGGTCTACTCAACACTCTGTAATAACCGACATGGAAAAGGACCCAAAGATCAATAGATATATGTATATGTGTAAATGAACAAGATTCTGTACACCTAGAACAAAAGACATTTTTCAATCAAATTTGCTCTGATAAAAACTACAACTTAAAGACACAAACAAGAATTAAGGAGGCTAAAACTTATCGGGGTTTGTCCTGGCACATTCCACTCTAATCTGCAACCTCAAAGCACAACTTGCAGCAAGGTTCTGTTTCCCTAGCAAGCAGAGTTGGCAACTTAGAAATGCTGCCACCCTAAGGCCGTTTCCTCAAAGAGCAGCTTTAAATCTACTGCTCATGGTCACTAATATTCACAAGGACGGCAGGGCTGTAAATGACTCATGCCCTCAAAAAATGTCCTGGGGTAGGGAATGGCCATAAAAATCCAAACGCGGTAAATTTTTCAAGAAGGCAATTTGAAGTTGTAAGTTTAGCTCAATCTTAAAAAAAATGAAAAGGACACTGAGAAATGCAAAACATCAGGAATTATTAGACGCATGCAAATCCAATCTACACAAAGGTATCACCTAACACCAGTCACAATGACCATCAGCAAAAAGTCAACAAACAATAGATGTTGAAGAAGTTGTGGAGAATAGTGTAACCTCTCGGTCTAAGTGGGATGTAAACTGGTAACAGCCAATAATAGGAACAGAATGGCAGTGCGTTTAAAGGTAAAAATTGAGTCACCATATGATCCGGAAGGCCCACTATTGGGCCTGTCACTTGTGAAAGCCAGAATCAAAAAGACACGGGATGGAAAATCGTGTGTTGCAGCAGTATTTACAATAGCTAAGACATGGATACAAACAAAATGTCCATCATCAGATAAATGGACAAAGAAGAAGTGGTATACGTACCGAATGGAATAGTAGCCTCAGAAAAAAATGAACAGTGCCGTTTTCAGGACTACAGATGAGCCTAGAAATAATCATATTAGGTTAAGTTATTCAAAAGGGAATGACAAATATCCTATGATATCATTTATACCTGTTATCCTAAGATTGCTACAAATGGACATATTTCCACAGAAAAAGACACTCACAGACTTATAAAAGAAACTAATGGTTAACCAAAATGAAAGGTGGGAGGATGGATAAATTAGGATTATGGGGCTAACATACATATACTAATGTATGTTAAATGTATATAAACATATAACATATAAACTCTATGAATTATATAATCACCAATACATATAAAATATATAATGACTAAACACCTACCAAATACCATGCGAGGTCTACTCAACATTCTGTAATAAGACACATGGTAACAGGATCCGAAGATGAACAGACATATGTATGAATCATTGAGCACATTCTGTACAGCCAGACAATCACAACACTCTAATCCAATATTCTCCGATAAGAAATAGAAATTAAATTAAAAAACAAACAGAAGTAAGGAGACATAAACTTCTGGGGGCTTGTCCCAGCACATTCCCCTCTAATTTACAACCTCGGAACACTACGTCCAGGAAGACTCTGGTGCCCTAATAACAAGAGTTGAGAACGTAATGATGCTGCCGCCTAGTGGGTGTTTCCCACAACAGCAGCTTTAAACCCAGTGCTAATGGTTGCTTAATAGTCACAAGGACTCAGGGCTGTAAATGGCATCTGCCCTCAAAAAATGCCCTGGGGTAGGGAATAGGCAAGAAAATTCAACACATGACAAATCTTTCAAGAAGTCAACATGAAGAGGGAAGTTGTACTCACACTTTAAAAAAAAAAGGAAAAGAACAACATGGACATGCCTAAAGCTCAGTACAAGGAATTATTAGCCACATACAAATCCAACCTCCAAAAAGGTTTCAGCTCACACCAGTCAAATGACCATCAGCAAACAGTCTACAAACTAGAAATGCTGAAGGGGTTTTAGAGAACTGTGTACCTTCTAGCTGCTGGTGGGATGTAATTGGTAACAGCACTAACGAAAACTGAATGCAGCTGCTTTAAAAGGTAAAAATTGAGCTACCATATGATGCGGCAGGGCACCTTTTGGGCCTATAACCGAAGACCACCAGAATCGGAAAGACAGAGGCAGGCAAATGTGCACTGCAGCAATATTGAAATAGCCACGACATGGAAGCAAAAATAAGGTCCATAAACAGATGAATGGACAAAGAAGAAGTGGTATATGGACAGAATGGAATATCAGTCACGAAAAAAATAAAAGAATGGCATATGCAGCACCACAGATGAGCCTAGAGATAATCACACAACGTGAAGTAAGTCAGAATGCGAAAGACAAATGTCCTATGATATCCCTTATGTTATCTGAAAATTCATAAACATGAACATATTTCCATAGAGAAAGACAATCTCAGAATGAGAAGACAACTTATGGTTAAGCCAAAGAAATGGTGTGAGGAATGGATAAATTAGGATATTGGGGTTAACACACATATACTAATACATATAAAAAATATAATCCCCAAAGACCTATGGAATACCAAGAGTGGTCTACTCAACACTCTGTAATAACCGACATGGAAAAGGACCCAAAGATCAATAGATATATGTATATGTGTAAATGAACAAGATTCTGTACACCTAGAACAAAAGACATTTTTCAATCAAATTTGCTCTGATAAAAACTACAACTTAAAGACACAAACAAGAATTAAGGAGGCTAAAACTTATCGGGGTTTGTCCTGGCACATTCCACTCTAATCTGCAACCTCAAAGCACAACTTGCAGCAAGGTTCTGTTTCCCTAGCAAGCAGAGTTGGCAACTTAGAAATGCTGCCACCCTAAGGCCGTTTCCTCAAAGAGCAGCTTTAAATCTACTGCTCATGGTCACTAATATTCACAAGGACGGCAGGGCTGTAAATGACTCATGCCCTCAAAAAATGTCCTGGGGTAGGGAATGGCCATAAAAATCCAAACGCGGTAAATTTTTCAAGAAGGCAATTTGAAGTTGTAAGTTTAGCTCAATCTTAAAAAAAATGAAAAGGACACTGAGAAATGCAAAACATCAGGAATTATTAGACGCATGCAAATCCAATCTACACAAAGGTATCACCTAACACCAGTCACAATGACCATCAGCAAAAAGTCAACAAACAATAGATGTTGAAGAAGTTGTGGAGAATAGTGTAACCTCTCGGTCTAAGTGGGATGTAAACTGGTAACAGCCAATAATAGGAACAGAATGGCAGTGCGTTTAAAGGTAAAAATTGAGTCACCATATGATCCGGAAGGCCCACTATTGGGCCTGTCACTTGTGAAAGCCAGAATCAAAAAGACACGGGATGGAAAATCGTGTGTTGCAGCAGTATTTACAATAGCTAAGACATGGATACAAACAAAATGTCCATCATCAGATAAATGGACAAAGAAGAAGTGGTATACGTACCGAATGGAATAGTAGCCTCAGAAAAAAATGAACAGTGCCGTTTTCAGGACTACAGATGAGCCTAGAAATAATCATATTAGGTTAAGTTATTCAAAAGGGAATGACAAATATCCTATGATATCATTTATACCTGTTATCCTAAGATTGCTACAAATGGACATATTTCCACAGAAAAAGACACTCACAGACTTATAAAACGAACGAATGGTTCGCCAAAATGAAAGGTGGGAGGATGGATAAATTAGGACTATGGGGATAACATACATATACTAATGTATGTTAAATGTATATAAACATATAACATATAAACTCTATGAATTATATAATCACCAATACATATAAAATATATAATCACGAAACACCTGCCAAATACCAAGGGAGGTCTACTCAACATTCTGTAAAAAATTACATGGTAACAGGATCCGAAGATGAACAGACATATGTATGAATCATTGAGCACATTCTGTACAGCCAGACAATCACAACACTCTAATCGAATTTACTCCGATAAGAAAGAGAAATTAAATTTAAAAAACAAACATAAGTAAGGAGACATAAACTTCTGGGGGCTTATCCCAGCACACTCCTCTCTAATTTACAACCTCGGAACACTACCTCCAGGAAGACTCTGTTGCCCTAGTAACAAGAGGTGAGAACGTAATAATGCTGCCGCCTTGTGGCTGTTTCCCACAACAGCAGCTTTAAACCCAGTGCTAATGGTTGCTTAATAGTCACAAGGACTGCAGGGCTGTAAATGACACCTGCCCTCAAAAAATGCCCTGGGGTAGGGAATAGGCAAGAAAATTCAAGTTTTCTTTGACAAGTTTTTGAAGAAGTCAATATGAAGAGGGAAGTTGTACTCACTCTTTAAAAAAAAAAAGGAAAAGAATAAAAAGCACATGCCTAAAGCTCAGTATAAGGAATTATTAGTCACATGCAAATCCAACCTCCAAAAAGGTTTCAGCTCACACCAGTCAAATGACCATCAGCAAACAGTCTACAAACTGTAAATGCTGAAGGGATTTTAGAGAACTGTGTACCTTGTAGCTGCTGGTGGGATGTAAAGTGGTAAGAGCACTAACGAAAACTGAATGGAGCTGCTTTAAAAGGTAAAAATTGAGCTACCATATGACGCGGCAGGGCACCTTTTGGGCCTGTAACCTAAGACCACCAGAATCGGAAAGACAGAGGCAGGCAAATGTGCACTGCAGCATTACTGAAATAGCCAAGACGTGGAAGCCAAAAAAAGGTCCATAAACAGATGAATGGACAAAGAAGAAGTGGTATACGGACTAAATGGAATAGTAGCCTCGGGAAAAAAAATGAAAAATGCCGTTTTCAGGACTACAGATGAGCCTAGAAATAATCATATCAGGTTAAGTAAGTCAAAAGGGAATGACAAATATCCTATGATATCATTTATACCTGTTATCCTAAGATTGCTACAAATGGACATATTTCCACAGAAAAAGACACTCACAGACTTATAAAAGAAACTAATGGTTAACCAAAATGAAAGGTGGGAGGATGGATAAATTAGGATTATGGGGCTAACATACATATACTAATGTATGTTAAATGTATATAAACATATAACATATAAACTCTATGAATTATATAATCACCAATACATATAAAATATATAATGACAAAACACCTACCAAATACCATGCGAGGTCTACTCAACATTCTGTAATAAGACACATGGTAACAGAATCCGAACATGAACAGACATATGTATGAATCATTGAGCAGATTCTGTACAGCCAGACAATCACAACACTCTAATCCAATATTCTCCGATAAGAAATAGAAATTAAATTAAAAAACAAACAGAAGTAAGGAGACATAAACTTCTGGGGGCTTGTCCCAGCACATTCCCCTCTAATTTACAACCTCGGAACACTACGTCCAGGAAGACTCTGGTGCCCTAATAACAAGAGTTGAGAACGTAATGATGCTGCCGCCTAGTGGGTGTTTCCCACAACAGCAGCTTTAAACCCAGTGCTAATGGTTGCTTAATAGTCACAAGGACTCAGGGCTGTAAATGGCATCTGCCCTCAAAAAATGCCCTGGGGTAGGGAATAGGCAAGAAAATTCAACACATGACAAATCTTTCAAGAAGTCAACATGAAGAGGGAAGTTGTACTCACACTTTAAAAAAAAAAGGAAAAGAACAACATGGACATGCCTAAAGCTCAGTACAAGGAATTATTAGCCACATACAAATCCAACCTCCAAAAAGGTTTCAGCTCACACCAGTCAAATGACCATCAGCAAACAGTCTACAAACTAGAAATGCTGAAGGGGTTTTAGAGAACTGTGTACCTTCTAGCTGCTGGTGGGATGTAATTGGTAACAGCACTAACGAAAACTGAATGCAGCTGCTTTAAAAGGTAAAAATTGAGCTACCATATGATGCGGCAGGGCACCTTTTGGGCCTATAACCTAAGACCACCAGAATCGGAAAGACAGAGGCAGGCAAATGTGCACTGCAGCAATATTGAAATAGCCACGACATGGAAGCCAAAAGAAGGTCCATAAACAGATGAATGGACAGAGAAGAAGTGGTATATGGACAGAATGGAATATCAGTCACGAAAAAAATAAAAGAATGGCATATGCAGCACCACAGATGAGCCTAGAGATAATCACACAACGTGAAGTAAGTCAGAATGCGAAAGACAAATGTCCTATGATATCCCTTATGTTATCTGAAAATTCATAAACATGAACATATTTCCATAGAGAAAGACAATCTCAGAATGAGAAGACAACTTATGGTTAAGCCAAAGAAATGGTGTGAGGAATGGATAAATTAGGATATTGGGGTTAACACACATATACTAATACATATAAAAAATATAATCCCCAAAGACCTATGGAATACCAAGAGTGGTCTACTCAACACTCTGTAATAACCGACATGGAAAAGGACCCAAAGATCAATAGATATATGTATATGTGTAAATGAACAAGATTCTGTACACCTAGAACAAAAGACATTTTTCAATCAAATTTGCTCTCATAAAAACTACAACTTAAAGACACAAACAAGAATTAAGGAGGCTAAAACTTATCGGGGTTTGTCCTGGCACATTCCACTCTAATCTGCAACCTCAAAGCACAACTTGCAGCAAGGTTCTGTTTCCCTAGCAAGCAGAGTTGGCAACTTAGAAATGCTGCCACCCTAAGGCCGTTTCCTCAAAGAGCAGCTTTAAATCTACTGCTCATGGTCACTAATATTCACAAGGACGGCAGGGCTGTAAATGACTCATGCCCTCAAAAAATGTCCTGGGGTAGGGAATGGCCATAAAAATCCAAACGCGGTAAATTTTTCAAGAAGGCAATTTGAAGTTGTAAGTTTAGCTCAATCTTAAAAAAAATGAAAAGGACACTGAGAAATGCAAAACATCAGGAATTATTAGACGCATGCAAATCCAATCTACACAAAGGTATCACCTAACACCAGTCACAATGACCATCAGCAAAAAGTCAACAAACAATAGATGTTGAAGAAGTTGTGGAGAATAGTGTAACCTCTCGGTCTAAGTGGGATGTAAACTGGTAACAGCCAATAATAGGAACAGAATGGCACTGCGTTTAAAGGTAAAAATTGAGTCACCATATGATCCGGAAGGCCCACTATTGGGCCTGTCACTTGTGAAAGCCAGAATCAAAAAGACACGGGATGGAAAATCGTGTGTTGCAGCAGTATTTACAATAGCTAAGACATGGATACAAACAAAATGTCCATCATCAGATAAATGGACAAAGAAGAAGTGGTATACGTACCGAATGGAATAGTAGCCTCAGAAAAAAATGAACAGTGCCGTTTTCAGGACTACAGATGAGCCTAGAAATAATCATATTAGGTTAAGTTATTCAAAAGGGAATGACAAATATCCTATGATATCATTTATACCTGTTATCCTAAGATTGCTACAAATGGACATATTTCCACAGAAAAAGACACTCACAGACTTATAAAAGAAACTAATGGTTAACCAAAATGAAAGGTGGGAGGATGGATAAATTAGGATTATGGGGCTAACATACATATACTAATGTATGTTAAATGTATATAAACATATAACATATAAACTCTATGAATTATATAATCACCAGTACATATAAAATATATAATGACTAAACACCTACCAAATACCATGCGAGGTCTACTCAACATTCTGTAATAAGACACATGGTAACAGAATCCGAACATGAACAGACATATGTATGAATCATTGAGCAGATTCTGTACAGCCAGACAATCACAACACTCTAATCCAATATTCTCCGATAAGAAATAGAAATTAAATTAAAAAACAAACAGAAGTAAGGAGACATAAACTTCTGGGGGCTTGTCCCAGCACATTCCCCTCTAATTTACAACCTCGGAACACTACGTCCAGGAAGACTCTGGTGCCCTAATAACAAGAGTTGAGAACGTAATGATGCTGCCGCCTAGTGGGTGTTTCCCACAACAGCAGCTTTAAACCCAGTGCTAATGGTTGCTTAATAGTCACAAGGACTCAGGGCTGTAAATGGCATCTGCCCTCAAAAAATGCCCTGGGGTAGGGAATAGGCAAGAAAATTCAACACATGACAAATCTTTCAAGAAGTCAACATGAAGAGGGAAGTTGTACTCACACTTTAAAAAAAAAAGGAAAACAAAAAAATGGACATGCCTAAAGCTCAGTACAAGGAATTATTAGCCACATACAAATCCAACCTCCAAAAAGGTTTCAGCTCACACCAGTCAAATGACCATCAGCAAACAGTCTACAAACTAGAAATGCTGAAGGGGTTTTAGAGAACTGTGTACCTTCTAGCTGCTGGTGGGATGTAATTGGTAACAGCACTAACGAAAACTGAATGCAGCTGCTTTAAAAGGTAAAAATTGAGCTACCATATGATGCGGCAGGGCACCTTTTGGGCCTATAACCTAAGACCACCAGAATCGGAAAGACAGAGGCAGGCAAATGTGCACTGCAGCAATATTGAAATAGCCACGACATGGAAGCCAAAAGAAGGTCCATAAACAGATGAATGGACAGAGAAGAAGTGGTATATGGACAGAATGGAATATCAGTCACGAAAAAAATAAAAGAATGGCATATGCAGCACCACAGATGAGCCTAGAGATAATCACACAACGTGAAGTAAGTCAGAATGCGAAAGACAAATGTCCTATGATATCCCTTATGTTATCTGAAAATTCATAAACATGAACATATTTCCATAGAGAAAGACAATCTCAGAATGAGAAGACAACTTATGGTTAAGCCAAAGAAATGGTGTGAGGAATGGATAAATTAGGATATTGGGGTTAACACACATATACTAATACATATAAAAAATATAATCCCCAAAGACCTATGGAATACCAAGAGTGGTCTACTCAACACTCTGTAATAACCGACATGGAAAAGGACCCAAAGATCAATAGATATATGTATATGTGTAAATGAACAAGATTCTGTACACCTAGAACAAAAGACATTTTTCAATCAAATTTGCTCTGATAAAAACTACAACTTAAAGACACAAACAAGAATTAAGGAGGCTAAAACTTATCGGGGTTTGTCCTGGCACATTCCACTCTAATCTGCAACCTCAAAGCACAACTTGCAGCAAGGTTCTGTTTCCCTAGCAAGCAGAGTTGGCAACTTAGAAATGCTGCCACCCTAAGGCCGTTTCCTCAAAGAGCAGCTTTAAATCTACTGCTCATGGTCACTAATATTCACAAGGACGGCAGGGCTGTAAATGACTCATGCCCTCAAAAAATGTCCTGGGGTAGGGAATGGCCATAAAAATCCAAACGCGGTAAATTTTTCAAGAAGGCAATTTGAAGTTGTAAGTTTAGCTCAATCTTAAAAAAAATGAAAAGGACACTGAGAAATGCAAAACATCAGGAATTATTAGACGCATGCAAATCCAATCTACACAAAGGTATCACCTAACACCAGTCACAATGACCATCAGCAAAAAGTCAACAAACAATAGATGTTGAAGAAGTTGTGGAGAATAGTGTAACCTCTCGGTCTAAGTGGGATGTAAACTGGTAACAGCCAATAATAGGAACAGAATGGCAGTGCGTTTAAAGGTAAAAATTGAGTCACCATATGATCCGGAAGGCCCACTATTGGGCCTGTCACTTGTGAAAGCCAGAATCAAAAAGACACGGGATGGAAAATCGTGTGTTGCAGCAGTATTTACAATAGCTAAGACATGGATACAAACAAAATGTCCATCATCAGATAAATGGACAAAGAAGAAGTGGTATACGTACCGAATGGAATAGTAGCCTCAGAAAAAAATGAACAGTGCCGTTTTCAGGACTACAGATGAGCCTAGAAATAATCATATTAGGTTAAGTTATTCAAAAGGGAATGACAAATATCCTATGATATCATTTATACCTGTTATCCTAAGATTGCTACAAATGGACATATTTCCACAGAAAAAGACACTCACAGACTTATAAAACGAACGAATGGTTCGCCAAAATGAAAGGTGGGAGGATGGATAAATTAGGACTATGGGGATAACATACATATACTAATGTATGTTAAATGTATATAAACATATAACATATAAACTCTATGAATTATATAATCACCAATACATATAAAATATATAATCACGAAACACCTGCCAAATACCAAGGGAGGTCTACTCAACATTCTGTAAAAAATTACATGGTAACAGGATCCGAAGATGAACAGACATATGTATGAATCATTGAGCACATTCTGTACAGCCAGACAATCACAACACTCTAATCGAATTTACTCCAATAAGAAAGAGAAATTAAATTTAAAAAACAAACATAAGTAAGGAGACATAAACTTCTGGGGGCTTATCCCAGCACACTCCTCTCTAATTTACAACCTCGGAACACTACCTCCAGGAAGACTCTGTTGCCCTAGTAACAAGAGGTGAGAACGTAATAATGCTGCCGCCTTGTGGCTGTTTCCCACAACAGCAGCTTTAAACCCAGTGCTAATGGTTGCTTAATAGTCACAAGGACTGCAGGGCTGTAAATGACACCTGCCCTCAAAAAATGCCCTGGGGTAGGGAATAGGCAAGAAAATTCAAGTTTTCTTTGACAAGTTTTTGAAGAAGTCAATATGAAGAGGGAAGTTGTACTCACTCTTTAAAAAAAAAAAGGAAAAGAATAAAAAGCACATGCCTAAAGCTCAGTATAAGGAATTATTAGTCACATGCAAATCCAACCTCCAAAAAGGTTTCAGCTCACACCAGTCAAATGACCATCAGCAAACAGTCTACAAACTGTAAATGCTGAAGGGATTTTAGAGAACTGTGTACCTTGTAGCTGCTGGTGGGATGTAAAGTGGTAAGAGCACTAACGAAAACTGAATGGAGCTGCTTTAAAAGGTAAAAATTGAGCTACCATATGACGCGGCAGGGCACCTTTTGGGCCTGTAACCTAAGACCACCAGAATCGGAAAGACAGAGGCAGGCAAATGTGCACTGCAGCATTACTGAAATAGCCAAGACGTGGAAGCCAAAAAAAGGTCCATAAACAGATGAATGGACAAAGAAGAAGTGGTATACGGACTAAATGGAATAGTAGCCTCGGGAAAAAAAATGAAAAATGCCGTTTTCAGGACTACAGATGAGCCTAGAAATAATCATATCAGGTTAAGTAAGTCAAAAGGGAATGACAAATATCCTATGATATCATTTATACCTGTTATCCTAAGATTGCTACAAATGGACATATTTCCACAGAAAAAGACACTCACAGACTTATAAAAGAAACTAATGGTTAACCAAAATGAAAGGTGGGAGGATGGATAAATTAGGATTATGGGGCTAACATACATATACTAATGTATGTTAAATGTATATAAACATATAACATATAAACTCTATGAATTATATAATCACCAATACATATAAAATATATAATGACAAAACACCTACCAAATACCATGCGAGGTCTACTCAACATTCTGTAATAAGACACATGGTAACAGAATCCGAACATGAACAGACATATGTATGAATCATTGAGCAGATTCTGTACAGCCAGACAATCACAACACTCTAATCCAATATTCTCCGATAAGAAATAGAAATTAAATTAAAAAACAAACAGAAGTAAGGAGACATAAACTTCTGGGGGCTTGTCCCAGCACATTCCCCTCTAATTTACAACCTCGGAACACTACGTCCAGGAAGACTCTGGTGCCCTAATAACAAGAGTTGAGAACGTAATGATGCTGCCGCCTAGTGGGTGTTTCCCACAACAGCAGCTTTAAACCCAGTGCTAATGGTTGCTTAATAGTCACAAGGACTCAGGGCTGTAAATGGCATCTGCCCTCAAAAAATGCCCTGGGGTAGGGAATAGGCAAGAAAATTCAACACATGACAAATCTTTCAAGAAGTCAACATGAAGAGGGAAGTTGTACTCACACTTTAAAAAAAAAAGGAAAAGAACAACATGGACATGCCTAAAGCTCAGTACAAGGAATTATTAGCCACATACAAATCCAACCTCCAAAAAGGTTTCAGCTCACACCAGTCAAATGACCATCAGCAAACAGTCTACAAACTAGAAATGCTGAAGGGGTTTTAGAGAACTGTGTACCTTCTAGCTGCTGGTGGGATGTAATTGGTAACAGCACTAACGAAAACTGAATGCAGCTGCTTTAAAAGGTAAAAATTGAGCTACCATATGATGCGGCAGGGCACCTTTTGGGCCTATAACCTAAGACCACCAGAATCGGAAAGACAGAGGCAGGCAAATGTGCACTGCAGCAATATTGAAATAGCCACGACATGGAAGCCAAAAGAAGGTCCATAAACAGATGAATGGACAGAGAAGAAGTGGTATATGGACAGAATGGAATATCAGTCACGAAAAAAATAAAAGAATGGCATATGCAGCACCACAGATGAGCCTAGAGATAATCACACAACGTGAAGTAAGTCAGAATGCGAAAGACAAATGTCCTATGATATCCCTTATGTTATCTGAAAATTCATAAACATGAACATATTTCCATAGAGAAAGACAATCTCAGAATGAGAAGACAACTTATGGTTAAGCCAAAGAAATGGTGTGAGGAATGGATAAATTAGGATATTGGGGTTAACACACATATACTAATACATATAAAAAATATAATCCCCAAAGACCTATGGAATACCAAGAGTGGTCTACTCAACACTCTGTAATAACCGACATGGAAAAGGACCCAAAGATCAATAGATATATGTATATGTGTAAATGAACAAGATTCTGTACACCTAGAACAAAAGACATTTTTCAATCAAATTTGCTCTGATAAAAACTACAACTTAAAGACACAAACAAGAATTAAGGAGGCTAAAACTTATCGGGGTTTGTCCTGGCACATTCCACTCTAATCTGCAACCTCAAAGCACAACTTGCAGCAAGGTTCTGTTTCCCTAGCAAGCAGAGTTGGCAACTTAGAAATGCTGCCACCCTAAGGCCGTTTCCTCAAAGAGCAGCTTTAAATCTACTGCTCATGGTCACTAATATTCACAAGGACGGCAGGGCTGTAAATGACTCATGCCCTCAAAAAATGTCCTGGGGTAGGGAATGGCCATAAAAATCCAAACGCGGTAAATTTTTCAAGAAGGCAATTTGAAGTTGTAAGTTTAGCTCAATCTTAAAAAAAATGAAAAGGACACTGAGAAATGCAAAACATCAGGAATTATTAGACGCATGCAAATCCAATCTACACAAAGGTATCACCTAACACCAGTCACAATGACCATCAGCAAAAAGTCAACAAACAATAGATGTTGAAGAAGTTGTGGAGAATAGTGTAACCTCTCGGTCTAAGTGGGATGTAAACTGGTAACAGCCAATAATAGGAACAGAATGGCAGTGCGTTTAAAGGTAAAAATTGAGTCACCATATGATCCGGAAGGCCCACTATTGGGCCTGTCACTTGTGAAAGCCAGAATCAAAAAGACACGGGATGGAAAATCGTGTGTTGCAGCAGTATTTACAATAGCTAAGACATGGATACAAACAAAATGTCCATCATCAGATAAATGGACAAAGAAGAAGTGGTATACGTACCGAATGGAATAGTAGCCTCAGAAAAAAATGAACAGTGCCGTTTTCAGGACTACAGATGAGCCTAGAAATAATCATATCAGGTTAAGTAAGTCAAAAGGGAATGACAAATATCCTATGATATCATTTATACCTGTTATCCTAAGATTGCTACAAATGGACATATTTCCACAGAAAAAGACACTCACAGACTTATAAAAGAAACTAATGGTTAACCAAAATGAAAGGTGGGAGGATGGATAAATTAGGATTATGGGGCTAACATACATATACTAATGTATGTTAAATGTATATAAACATATAACATATAAACTCTATGAATTATATAATCACCAATACATATAAAATATATAATGACAAAACACCTACCAAATACCATGCGAGGTCTACTCAACATTCTGTAATAAGACACATGGTAACAGAATCCGAACATGAACAGACATATGTATGAATCATTGAGCAGATTCTGTACAGCCAGACAATCACAACACTCTAATCCAATATTCTCCGATAAGAAATAGAAATTAAATTAAAAAACAAACAGAAGTAAGGAGACATAAACTTCTGGGGGCTTGTCCCAGCACATTCCCCTCTAATTTACAACCTCGGAACACTACGTCCAGGAAGACTCTGGTGCCCTAATAACAAGAGTTGAGAACGTAATGATGCTGCCGCCTAGTGGGTGTTTCCCACAACAGCAGCTTTAAACCCAGTGCTAATGGTTGCTTAATAGTCACAAGGACTCAGGGCTGTAAATGGCATCTGCCCTCAAAAAATGCCCTGGGGTAGGGAATAGGCAAGAAAATTCAACACATGACAAATCTTTCAAGAAGTCAACATGAAGAGGGAAGTTGTACTCACACTTTAAAAAAAAAAGGAAAACAAAAAAATGGACATGCCTAAAGCTCAGTACAAGGAATTATTAGCCACATACAAATCCAACCTCCAAAAAGGTTTCAGCTCACACCAGTCAAATGACCATCAGCAAACAGTCTACAAACTAGAAATGCTGAAGGGGTTTTAGAGAACTGTGTACCTTCTAGCTGCTGGTGGGATGTAATTGGTAACAGCACTAACGAAAACTGAATGCAGCTGCTTTAAAAGGTAAAAATTGAGCTACCATATGATGCGGCAGGGCACCTTTTGGGCCTATAACCGAAGACCACCAGAATCGGAAAGACAGAGGCAGGCAAATGTGCACTGCAGCAATATTGAAATAGCCACGACATGGAAGCCAAAAGAAGGTCCATAAACAGATGAATGGACAGAGAAGAAGTGGTATATGGACAGAATGGAATATCAGTCACGAAAAAAATAAAAGAATGGCATATGCAGCACCACAGATGAGCCTAGAGATAATCACACAACGTGAAGTAAGTCAGAATGCGAAAGACAAATGTCCTATGATATCCCTTATGTTATCTGAAAATTCATAAACATGAACATATTTCCATAGAGAAAGACAATCTCAGAATGAGAAGACAACTTATGGTTAAGCCAAAGAAATGGTGTGAGGAATGGATAAATTAGGATATTGGGGTTAACACACATATACTAATACATATAAAAAATATAATCCCCAAAGACCTATGGAATACCAAGAGTGGTCTACTCAACACTCTGTAATAACCGACATGGAAAAGGACCCAAAGATCAATAGATATATGTATATGTGTAAATGAACAAGATTCTGTACACCTAGAACAAAAGACATTTTTCAATCAAATTTGCTCTGATAAAAACTACAACTTAAAGACACAAACAAGAATTAAGGAGGCTAAAACTTATCGGGGTTTGTCCTGGCACATTCCACTCTAATCTGCAACCTCAAAGCACAACTTGCAGCAAGGTTCTGTTTCCCTAGCAAGCAGAGTTGGCAACTTAGAAATGCTGCCACCCTAAGGCCGTTTCCTCAAAGAGCAGCTTTAAATCTACTGCTCATGGTCACTAATATTCACAAGGACGGCAGGGCTGTAAATGACTCATGCCCTCAAAAAATGTCCTGGGGTAGGGAATGGCCATAAAAATCCAAACGCGGTAAATTTTTCAAGAAGGCAATTTGAAGTTGTAAGTTTAGCTCAATCTTAAAAAAAATGAAAAGGACACTGAGAAATGCAAAACATCAGGAATTATTAGACGCATGCAAATCCAATCTACACAAAGGTATCACCTAACACCAGTCACAATGACCATCAGCAAAAAGTCAACAAACAATAGATGTTGAAGAAGTTGTGGAGAATAGTGTAACCTCTCGGTCTAAGTGGGATGTAAACTGGTAACAGCCAATAATAGGAACAGAATGGCAGTGCGTTTAAAGGTAAAAATTGAGTCACCATATGATCCGGAAGGCCCACTATTGGGCCTGTCACTTGTGAAAGCCAGAATCAAAAAGACACGGGATGGAAAATCGTGTGTTGCAGCAGTATTTACAATAGCTAAGACATGGATACAAACAAAATGTCCATCATCAGATAAATGGACAAAGAAGAAGTGGTATACGTACCGAATGGAATAGTAGCCTCAGAAAAAAATGAACAGTGCCGTTTTCAGGACTACAGATGAGCCTAGAAATAATCATATTAGGTTAAGTTATTCAAAAGGGAATGACAAATATCCTATGATATCATTTATACCTGTTATCCTAAGATTGCTACAAATGGACATATTTCCACAGAAAAAGACACTCACAGACTTATAAAACGAACGAATGGTTCGCCAAAATGAAAGGTGGGAGGATGGATAAATTAGGACTATGGGGATAACATACATATACTAATGTATGTTAAATGTATATAAACATATAACATATAAACTCTATGAATTATATAATCACCAATACATATAAAATATATAATCACGAAACACCTGCCAAATACCAAGGGAGGTCTACTCAACATTCTGTAAAAAATTACATGGTAACAGGATCCGAAGATGAACAGACATATGTATGAATCATTGAGCACATTCTGTACAGCCAGACAATCACAACACTCTAATCGAATTTACTCCGATAAGAAAGAGAAATTAAATTTAAAAAACAAACATAAGTAAGGAGACATAAACTTCTGGGGGCTTATCCCAGCACACTCCTCTCTAATTTACAACCTCGGAACACTACCTCCAGGAAGACTCTGTTGCCCTAGTAACAAGAGGTGAGAACGTAATAATGCTGCCGCCTTGTGGCTGTTTCCCACAACAGCAGCTTTAAACCCAGTGCTAATGGTTGCTTAATAGTCACAAGGACTGCAGGGCTGTAAATGACACCTGCCCTCAAAAAATGCCCTGGGGTAGGGAATAGGCAAGAAAATTCAAGTTTTCTTTGACAAGTTTTTGAAGAAGTCAATATGAAGAGGGAAGTTGTACTCACTCTTTAAAAAAAAAAAGGAAAAGAATAAAAAGCACATGCCTAAAGCTCAGTATAAGGAATTATTAGTCACATGCAAATCCAACCTCCAAAAAGGTTTCAGCTCACACCAGTCAAATGACCATCAGCAAACAGTCTACAAACTGTAAATGCTGAAGGGATTTTAGAGAACTGTGTACCTTGTAGCTGCTGGTGGGATGTAAAGTGGTAAGAGCACTAACGAAAACTGAATGGAGCTGCTTTAAAAGGTAAAAATTGAGCTACCATATGACGCGGCAGGGCACCTTTTGGGCCTGTAACCTAAGACCACCAGAATCGGAAAGACAGAGGCAGGCAAATGTGCACTGCAGCATTACTGAAATAGCCAAGACGTGGAAGCCAAAAAAAGGTCCATAAACAGATGAATGGACAAAGAAGAAGTGGTATACGGACTAAATGGAATAGTAGCCTCGGGAAAAAAAATGAAAAATGCCGTTTTCAGGACTACAGATGAGCCTAGAAATAATCATATCAGGTTAAGTAAGTCAAAAGGGAATGACAAATATCCTATGATATCATTTATACCTGTTATCCTAAGATTGCTACAAATGGACATATTTCCACAGAAAAAGACACTCACAGACTTATAAAAGAAACTAATGGTTAACCAAAATGAAAGGTGGGAGGATGGATAAATTAGGATTATGGGGCTAACATACATATCCTAATGTATGTTAAATGTATATAAACATATAACATATAAACTCTATGAATTATATAATCACCAATACATATAAAATATATAATGACAAAACACCTACCAAATACCATGCGAGGTCTACTCAACATTCTGTAATAAGACACATGGTAACAGAATCCGAACATGAACAGACATATGTATGAATCATTGAGCAGATTCTGTACAGCCAGACAATCACAACACTCTAATCCAATATTCTCCGATAAGAAATAGAAATTAAATTAAAAAACAAACAGAAGTAAGGAGACATAAACTTCTGGGGGCTTGTCCCAGCACATTCCCCTCTAATTTACAACCTCGGAACACTACGTCCAGGAAGACTCTGGTGCCCTAATAACAAGAGTTGAGAACGTAATGATGCTGCCGCCTAGTGGGTGTTTCCCACAACAGCAGCTTTAAACCCAGTGCTAATGGTTGCTTAATAGTCACAAGGACTCAGGGCTGTAAATGGCATCTGCCCTCAAAAAATGCCCTGGGGTAGGGAATAGGCAAGAAAATTCAACACATGACAAATCTTTCAAGAAGTCAACATGAAGAGGGAAGTTGTACTCACACTTTAAAAAAAAAAGGAAAAGAACAACATGGACATGCCTAAAGCTCAGTACAAGGAATTATTAGCCACATACAAATCCAACCTCCAAAAAGGTTTCAGCTCACACCAGTCAAATGACCATCAGCAAACAGTCTACAAACTAGAAATGCTGAAGGGGTTTTAGAGAACTGTGTACCTTCTAGCTGCTGGTGGGATGTAATTGGTAACAGCACTAACGAAAACTGAATGCAGCTGCTTTAAAAGGTAAAAATTGAGCTACCATATGATGCGGCAGGGCACCTTTTGGGCCTATAACCTAAGACCACCAGAATCGGAAAGACAGAGGCAGGCAAATGTGCACTGCAGCAATATTGAAATAGCCACGACATGGAAGCCAAAAGAAGGTCCATAAACAGATGAATGGACAGAGAAGAAGTGGTATATGGACAGAATGGAATATCAGTCACGAAAAAAATAAAAGAATGGCATATGCAGCACCACAGATGAGCCTAGAGATAATCACACAACGTGAAGTAAGTCAGAATGCGAAAGACAAATGTCCTATGATATCCCTTATGTTATCTGAAAATTCATAAACATGAACATATTTCCATAGAGAAAGACAATCTCAGAATGAGAAGACAACTTATGGTTAAGCCAAAGAAATGGTGTGAGGAATGGATAAATTAGGATATTGGGGTTAACACACATATACTAATACATATAAAAAATATAATCCCCAAAGACCTATGGAATACCAAGAGTGGTCTACTCAACACTCTGTAATAACCGACATGGAAAAGGACCCAAAGATCAATAGATATATGTATATGTGTAAATGAACAAGATTCTGTACACCTAGAACAAAAGACATTTTTCAATCAAATTTGCTCTGATAAAAACTACAACTTAAAGACACAAACAAGAATTAAGGAGGCTAAAACTTATCGGGGTTTGTCCTGGCACATTCCACTCTAATCTGCAACCTCAAAGCACAACTTGCAGCAAGGTTCTGTTTCCCTAGCAAGCAGAGTTGGCAACTTAGAAATGCTGCCACCCTAAGGCCGTTTCCTCAAAGAGCAGCTTTAAATCTACTGCTCATGGTCACTAATATTCACAAGGACGGCAGGGCTGTAAATGACTCATGCCCTCAAAAAATGTCCTGGGGTAGGGAATGGCCATAAAAATCCAAACGCGGTAAATTTTTCAAGAAGGCAATTTGAAGTTGTAAGTTTAGCTCAATCTTAAAAAAAATGAAAAGGACACTGAGAAATGCAAAACATCAGGAATTATTAGACGCATGCAAATCCAATCTACACAAAGGTATCACCTAACACCAGTCACAATGACCATCAGCAAAAAGTCAACAAACAATAGATGTTGAAGAAGTTGTGGAGAATAGTGTAACCTCTCGGTCTAAGTGGGATGTAAACTGGTAACAGCCAATAATAGGAACAGAATGGCAGTGCGTTTAAAGGTAAAAATTGAGTCACCATATGATCCGGAAGGCCCACTATTGGGCCTGTCACTTGTGAAAGCCAGAATCAAAAAGACACGGGATGGAAAATCGTGTGTTGCAGCAGTATTTACAATAGCTAAGACATGGATACAAACAAAATGTCCATCATCAGATAAATGGACAAAGAAGAAGTGGTATACGTACCGAATGGAATAGTAGCCTCAGAAAAAAATGAACAGTGCCGTTTTCAGGACTACAGATGAGCCTAGAAATAATCATATTAGGTTAAGTTATTCAAAAGGGAATGACAAATATCCTATGATATCATTTATACCTGTTATCCTAAGATTGCTACAAATGGACATATTTCCACAGAAAAAGACACTCACAGACTTATAAAACGAACGAATGGTTCGCCAAAATGAAAGGTGGGAGGATGGATAAATTAGGACTATGGGGATAACATACATATACTAATGTATGTTAAATGTATATAAACATATAACATATAAACTCTATGAATTATATAATCACCAATACATATAAAATATATAATCCCGAAACACCTGCCAAATACCAAGGGAGGTCTACTCAACATTCTGTAAAAAATTACATGGTAACAGGATCCGAAGATGAACAGACATATGTATGAATCATTGAGCACATTCTGTACAGCCAGACAATCACAACACTCTAATCGAATTTACTCCGATAAGAAAGAGAAATTAAATTTAAAAAACAAACATAAGTAAGGAGACATAAACTTCTGGGGGCTTATCCCAGCACACTCCTCTCTAATTTACAACCTCGGAACACTACCTCCAGGAAGACTCTGTTGCCCTAGTAACAAGAGGTGAGAACGTAATAATGCTGCCGCCTTGTGGCTGTTTCCCACAACAGCAGCTTTAAACCCAGTGCTAATGGTTGCTTAATAGTCACAAGGACTGCAGGGCTGTAAATGACACCTGCCCTCAAAAAATGCCCTGGGGTAGGGAATAGGCAAGAAAATTCAAGTTTTCTTTGACAAGTTTTTGAAGAAGTCAATATGAAGAGGGAAGTTGTACTCACTCTTTAAAAAAAAAAAGGAAAAGAATAAAAAGCACATGCCTAAAGCTCAGTATAAGGAATTATTAGTCACATGCAAATCCAACCTCCAAAAAGGTTTCAGCTCACACCAGTCAAATGACCATCAGCAAACAGTCTACAAACTGTAAATGCTGAAGGGATTTTAGAGAACTGTGTACCTTGTAGCTGCTGGTGGGATGTAAAGTGGTAAGAGCACTAACGAAAACTGAATGGAGCTGCTTTAAAAGGTAAAAATTGAGCTACCATATGACGCGGCAGGGCACCTTTTGGGCCTGTAACCTAAGACCACCAGAATCGGAAAGACAGAGGCAGGCAAATGTGCACTGCAGCATTACTGAAATAGCCAAGACGTGGAAGCCAAAAAAAGGTCCATAAACAGATGAATGGACAAAGAAGAAGTGGTATACGGACTAAATGGAATAGTAGCCTCGGGAAAAAAAATGAAAAATGCCGTTTTCAGGACTACAGATGAGCCTAGAAATAATCATATCAGGTTAAGTAAGTCAAAAGGGAATGACAAATATCCTATGATATCATTTATACCTGTTATCCTAAGATTGCTACAAATGGACATATTTCCACAGAAAAAGACACTCACAGACTTATAAAAGAAACTAATGGTTAACCAAAATGAAAGGTGGGAGGATGGATAAATTAGGATTATGGGGCTAACATACATATACTAATGTATGTTAAATGTATATAAACATATAACATATAAACTCTATGAATTATATAATCACCAATACATATAAAATATATAATGACAAAACACCTACCAAATACCATGCGAGGTCTACTCAACATTCTGTAATAAGACACATGGTAACAGAATCCGAACATGAACAGACATATGTATGAATCATTGAGCAGATTCTGTACAGCCAGACAATCACAACACTCTAATCCAATATTCTCCGATAAGAAATAGAAATTAAATTAAAAAACAAACAGAAGTAAGGAGACATAAACTTCTGGGGGCTTGTCCCAGCACATTCCCCTCTAATTTACAACCTCGGAACACTACGTCCAGGAAGACTCTGGTGCCCTAATAACAAGAGTTGAGAACGTAATGATGCTGCCGCCTAGTGGGTGTTTCCCACAACAGCAGCTTTAAACCCAGTGCTAATGGTTGCTTAATAGTCACAAGGACTCAGGGCTGTAAATGGCATCTGCCCTCAAAAAATGCCCTGGGGTAGGGAATAGGCAAGAAAATTCAACACATGACAAATCTTTCAAGAAGTCAACATGAAGAGGGAAGTTGTACTCACACTTTAAAAAAAAAAGGAAAACAAAAAAATGGACATGCCTAAAGCTCAGTACAAGGAATTATTAGCCACATACAAATCCAACCTCCAAAAAGGTTTCAGCTCACACCAGTCAAATGACCATCAGCAAACAGTCTACAAACTAGAAATGCTGAAGGGGTTTTAGAGAACTGGGTACCTTCTAGCTGCTGGTGGGATGTAATTGGTAACAGCACTAACGAAAACTGAATGCAGCTGCTTTAAAAGGTAAAAATTGAGCTACCATATGATGCGGCAGGGCACCTTTTGGGCCTATAACCTAAGACCACCAGAATCGGAAAGACAGAGGCAGGCAAATGTGCACTGCAGCAATATTGAAATAGCCACGACATGGAAGCCAAAAGAAGGTCCATAAACAGATGAATGGACAGAGAAGAAGTGGTATATGGACAGAATGGAATATCAGTCACGAAAAAAATAAAAGAATGGCATATGCAGCACCACAGATGAGCCTAGAGATAATCACACAACGTGAAGTAAGTCAGAATGCGAAAGACAAATGTCCTATGATATCCCTTATGTTATCTGAAAATTCATAAACATGAACATATTTCCATAGAGAAAGACAATCTCAGAATGAGAAGACAACTTATGGTTAAGCCAAAGAAATGGTGTGAGGAATGGATAAATTAGGATATTGGGGTTAACACACATATACTAATACATATAAAAAATATAATCCCCAAAGACCTATGGAATACCAAGAGTGGTCTACTCAACACTCTGTAATAACCGACATGGAAAAGGACCCAAAGATCAATAGATATATGTATATGTGTAAATGAACAAGATTCTGTACACCTAGAACAAAAGACATTTTTCAATCAAATTTGCTCTGATAAAAACTACAACTTAAAGACACAAACAAGAATTAAGGAGGCTAAAACTTATCGGGGTTTGTCCTGGCACATTCCACTCTAATCTGCAACCTCAAAGCACAACTTGCAGCAAGGTTCTGTTTCCCTAGCAAGCAGAGTTGGCAACTTAGAAATGCTGCCACCCTAAGGCCGTTTCCTCAAAGAGCAGCTTTAAATCTACTGCTCATGGTCACTAATATTCACAAGGACGGCAGGGCTGTAAATGACTCATGCCCTCAAAAAATGTCCTGGGGTAGGGAATGGCCATAAAAATCCAAACGCGGTAAATTTTTCAAGAAGGCAATTTGAAGTTGTAAGTTTAGCTCAATCTTAAAAAAAATGAAAAGGACACTGAGAAATGCAAAACATCAGGAATTATTAGACGCATGCAAATCCAATCTACACAAAGGTATCACCTAACACCAGTCACAATGACCATCAGCAAAAAGTCAACAAACAATAGATGTTGAAGAAGTTGTGGAGAATAGTGTAACCTCTCGGTCTAAGTGGGATGTAAACTGGTAACAGCCAATAATAGGAACAGAATGGCAGTGCGTTTAAAGGTAAAAATTGAGTCACCATATGATCCGGAAGGCCCACTATTGGGCCTGTCACTTGTGAAAGCCAGAATCAAAAAGACACGGGATGGAAAATCGTGTGTTGCAGCAGTATTTACAATAGCTAAGACATGGATACAAACAAAATGTCCATCATCAGATAAATGGACAAAGAAGAAGTGGTATACGTACCGAATGGAATAGTAGCCTCAGAAAAAAATGAACAGTGCCGTTTTCAGGACTACAGATGAGCCTAGAAATAATCATATTAGGTTAAGTTATTCAAAAGGGAATGACAAATATCCTATGATATCATTTATACCTGTTATCCTAAGATTGCTACAAATGGACATATTTCCACAGAAAAAGACACTCACAGACTTATAAAACGAACGAATGGTTCGCCAAAATGAAAGGTGGGAGGATGGATAAATTAGGACTATGGGGATAACATACATATACTAATGTATGTTAAATGTATATAAACATATAACATATAAACTCTATGAATTATATAATCACCAATACATATAAAATATATAATCCCGAAACACCTGCCAAATACCAAGGGAGGTCTACTCAACATTCTGTAAAAAATTACATGGTAACAGGATCCGAAGATGAACAGACATATGTATGAATCATTGAGCACATTCTGTACAGCCAGACAATCACAACACTCTAATCGAATTTACTCCGATAAGAAAGAGAAATTAAATTTAAAAAACAAACATAAGTAAGGAGACATAAACTTCTGGGGGCTTATCCCAGCACACTCCTCTCTAATTTACAACCTCGGAACACTACCTCCAGGAAGACTCTGTTGCCCTAGTAACAAGAGGTGAGAACGTAATAATGCTGCCGCCTTGTGGCTGTTTCCCACAACAGCAGCTTTAAACCCAGTGCTAATGGTTGCTTAATAGTCACAAGGACTGCAGGGCTGTAAATGACACCTGCCCTCAAAAAATGCCCTGGGGTAGGGAATAGGCAAGAAAATTCAAGTTTTCTTTGACAAGTTTTTGAAGAAGTCAATATGAAGAGGGAAGTTGTACTCACTCTTTAAAAAAAAAAAGGAAAAGAATAAAAAGCACATGCCTAAAGCTCAGTATAAGGAATTATTAGTCACATGCAAATCCAACCTCCAAAAAGGTTTCAGCTCACACCAGTCAAATGACCATCAGCAAACAGTCTACAAACTGTAAATGCTGAAGGGATTTTAGAGAACTGTGTACCTTGTAGCTGCTGGTGGGATGTAAAGTGGTAAGAGCACTAACGAAAACTGAATGGAGCTGCTTTAAAAGGTAAAAATTGAGCTACCATATGACGCGGCAGGGCACCTTTTGGGCCTGTAACCTAAGACCACCAGAATCGGAAAGACAGAGGCAGGCAAATGTGCACTGCAGCATTACTGAAATAGCCAAGACGTGGAAGCCAAAAAAAGGTCCATAAACAGATGAATGGACAAAGAAGAAGTGGTATACGGACTAAATGGAATAGTAGCCTCGGGAAAAAAAATGAAAAATGCCGTTTTCAGGACTACAGATGAGCCTAGAAATAATCATATCAGGTTAAGTAAGTCAAAAGGGAATGACAAATATCCTATGATATCATTTATACCTGTTATCCTAAGATTGCTACAAATGGACATATTTCCACAGAAAAAGACACTCACAGACTTATAAAAGAAACTAATGGTTAACCAAAATGAAAGGTGGGAGGATGGATAAATTAGGATTATGGGGCTAACATACATATACTAATGTATGTTAAATGTATATAAACATATAACATATAAACTCTATGAATTATATAATCACCAATACATATAAAATATATAATGACAAAACACCTACCAAATACCATGCGAGGTCTACTCAACATTCTGTAATAAGACACATGGTAACAGAATCCGAACATGAACAGACATATGTATGAATCATTGAGCAGATTCTGTACAGCCAGACAATCACAACACTCTAATCCAATATTCTCCGATAAGAAATAGAAATTAAATTAAAAAACAAACAGAAGTAAGGAGACATAAACTTCTGGGGGCTTGTCCCAGCACATTCCCCTCTAATTTACAACCTCGGAACACTACGTCCAGGAAGACTCTGGTGCCCTAATAACAAGAGTTGAGAACGTAATGATGCTGCCGCCTAGTGGGTGTTTCCCACAACAGCAGCTTTAAACCCAGTGCTAATGGTTGCTTAATAGTCACAAGGACTCAGGGCTGTAAATGGCATCTGCCCTCAAAAAATGCCCTGGGGTAGGGAATAGGCAAGAAAATTCAACACATGACAAATCTTTCAAGAAGTCAACATGAAGAGGGAAGTTGTACTCACACTTTAAAAAAAAAAGGAAAACAAAAAAATGGACATGCCTAAAGCTCAGTACAAGGAATTATTAGCCACATACAAATCCAACCTCCAAAAAGGTTTCAGCTCACACCAGTCAAATGACCATCAGCAAACAGTCTACAAACTAGAAATGCTGAAGGGGTTTTAGAGAACTGGGTACCTTCTAGCTGCTGGTGGGATGTAATTGGTAACAGCACTAACGAAAACTGAATGCAGCTGCTTTAAAAGGTAAAAATTGAGCTACCATATGATGCGGCAGGGCACCTTTTGGGCCTATAACCTAAGACCACCAGAATCGGAAAGACAGAGGCAGGCAAATGTGCACTGCAGCAATATTGAAATAGCCACGACATGGAAGCCAAAAGAAGGTCCATAAACAGATGAATGGACAGAGAAGAAGTGGTATATGGACAGAATGGAATATCAGTCACGAAAAAAATAAAAGAATGGCATATGCAGCACCACAGATGAGCCTAGAGATAATCACACAACGTGAAGTAAGTCAGAATGCGAAAGACAAATGTCCTATGATATCCCTTATGTTATCTGAAAATTCATAAACATGAACATATTTCCATAGAGAAAGACAATCTCAGAATGAGAAGACAACTTATGGTTAAGCCAAAGAAATGGTGTGAGGAATGGATAAATTAGGATATTGGGGTTAACACACATATACTAATACATATAAAAAATATAATCCCCAAAGACCTATGGAATACCAAGAGTGGTCTACTCAACACTCTGTAATAACCGACATGGAAAAGGACCCAAAGATCAATAGATATATGTATATGTGTAAATGAACAAGATTCTGTACACCTAGAACAAAAGACATTTTTCAATCAAATTTGCTCTGATAAAAACTACAACTTAAAGACACAAACAAGAATTAAGGAGGCTAAAACTTATCGGGGTTTGTCCTGGCACATTCCACTCTAATCTGCAACCTCAAAGCACAACTTGCAGCAAGGTTCTGTTTCCCTAGCAAGCAGAGTTGGCAACTTAGAAATGCTGCCACCCTAAGGCCGTTTCCTCAAAGAGCAGCTTTAAATCTACTGCTCATGGTCACTAATATTCACAAGGACGGCAGGGCTGTAAATGACTCATGCCCTCAAAAAATGTCCTGGGGTAGGGAATGGCCATAAAAATCCAAACGCGGTAAATTTTTCAAGAAGGCAATTTGAAGTTGTAAGTTTAGCTCAATCTTAAAAAAAATGAAAAGGACACTGAGAAATGCAAAACATCAGGAATTATTAGACGCATGCAAATCCAATCTACACAAAGGTATCACCTAACACCAGTCACAATGACCATCAGCAAAAAGTCAACAAACAATAGATGTTGAAGAAGTTGTGGAGAATAGTGTAACCTCTCGGTCTAAGTGGGATGTAAACTGGTAACAGCCAATAATAGGAACAGAATGGCAGTGCGTTTAAAGGTAAAAATTGAGTCACCATATGATCCGGAAGGCCCACTATTGGGCCTGTCACTTGTGAAAGCCAGAATCAAAAAGACACGGGATGGAAAATCGTGTGTTGCAGCAGTATTTACAATAGCTAAGACATGGATACAAACAAAATGTCCATCATCAGATAAATGGACAAAGAAGAAGTGGTATACGTACCGAATGGAATAGTAGCCTCAGAAAAAAATGAACAGTGCCGTTTTCAGGACTACAGATGAGCCTAGAAATAATCATATTAGGTTAAGTTATTCAAAAGGGAATGACAAATATCCTATGATATCATTTATACCTGTTATCCTAAGATTGCTACAAATGGACATATTTCCACAGAAAAAGACACTCACAGACTTATAAAACGAACGAATGGTTCGCCAAAATGAAAGGTGGGAGGATGGATAAATTAGGACTATGGGGATAACATACATATACTAATGTATGTTAAATGTATATAAACATATAACATATAAACTCTATGAATTATATAATCACCAATACATATAAAATATATAATCCCGAAACACCTGCCAAATACCAAGGGAGGTCTACTCAACATTCTGTAAAAAATTACATGGTAACAGGATCCGAAGATGAACAGACATATGTATGAATCATTGAGCACATTCTGTACAGCCAGACAATCACAACACTCTAATCGAATTTACTCCGATAAGAAAGAGAAATTAAATTTAAAAAACAAACATAAGTAAGGAGACATAAACTTCTGGGGGCTTATCCCAGCACACTCCTCTCTAATTTACAACCTCGGAACACTACCTCCAGGAAGACTCTGTTGCCCTAGTAACAAGAGGTGAGAACGTAATAATGCTGCCGCCTTGTGGCTGTTTCCCACAACAGCAGCTTTAAACCCAGTGCTAATGGTTGCTTAATAGTCACAAGGACTGCAGGGCTGTAAATGACACCTGCCCTCAAAAAATGCCCTGGGGTAGGGAATAGGCAAGAAAATTCAAGTTTTCTTTGACAAGTTTTTGAAGAAGTCAATATGAAGAGGGAAGTTGTACTCACTCTTTAAAAAAAAAAAGGAAAAGAATAAAAAGCACATGCCTAAAGCTCAGTATAAGGAATTATTAGTCACATGCAAATCCAACCTCCAAAAAGGTTTCAGCTCACACCAGTCAAATGACCATCAGCAAACAGTCTACAAACTGTAAATGCTGAAGGGATTTTAGAGAACTGTGTACCTTGTAGCTGCTGGTGGGATGTAAAGTGGTAAGAGCACTAACGAAAACTGAATGGAGCTGCTTTAAAAGGTAAAAATTGAGCTACCATATGACGCGGCAGGGCACCTTTTGGGCCTGTAACCTAAGACCACCAGAATCGGAAAGACAGAGGCAGGCAAATGTGCACTGCAGCATTACTGAAATAGCCAAGACGTGGAAGCCAAAAAAAGGTCCATAAACAGATGAATGGACAAAGAAGAAGTGGTATACGGACTAAATGGAATAGTAGCCTCGGGAAAAAAAATGAAAAATGCCGTTTTCAGGACTACAGATGAGCCTAGAAATAATCATATCAGGTTAAGTAAGTCAAAAGGGAATGACAAATATCCTATGATATCATTTATACCTGTTATCCTAAGATTGCTACAAATGGACATATTTCCACAGAAAAAGACACTCACAGACTTATAAAAGAAACTAATGGTTAACCAAAATGAAAGGTGGGAGGATGGATAAATTAGGATTATGGGGCTAACATACATATACTAATGTATGTTAAATGTATATAAACATATAACATATAAACTCTATGAATTATATAATCACCAATACATATAAAATATATAATGACAAAACACCTACCAAATACCATGCGAGGTCTACTCAACATTCTGTAATAAGACACATGGTAACAGAATCCGAACATGAACAGACATATGTATGAATCATTGAGCAGATTCTGTACAGCCAGACAATCACAACACTCTAATCCAATATTCTCCGATAAGAAATAGAAATTAAATTAAAAAACAAACAGAAGTAAGGAGACATAAACTTCTGGGGGCTTGTCCCAGCACATTCCCCTCTAATTTACAACCTCGGAACACTACGTCCAGGAAGACTCTGGTGCCCTAATAACAAGAGTTGAGAACGTAATGATGCTGCCGCCTAGTGGGTGTTTCCCACAACAGCAGCTTTAAACCCAGTGCTAATGGTTGCTTAATAGTCACAAGGACTCAGGGCTGTAAATGGCATCTGCCCTCAAAAAATGCCCTGGGGTAGGGAATAGGCAAGAAAATTCAACACATGACAAATCTTTCAAGAAGTCAACATGAAGAGGGAAGTTGTACTCACACTTTAAAAAAAAAAGGAAAACAAAAAAATGGACATGCCTAAAGCTCAGTACAAGGAATTATTAGCCACATACAAATCCAACCTCCAAAAAGGTTTCAGCTCACACCAGTCAAATGACCATCAGCAAACAGTCTACAAACTAGAAATGCTGAAGGGGTTTTAGAGAACTGGGTACCTTCTAGCTGCTGGTGGGATGTAATTGGTAACAGCACTAACGAAAACTGAATGCAGCTGCTTTAAAAGGTAAAAATTGAGCTACCATATGATGCGGCAGGGCACCTTTTGGGCCTATAACCTAAGACCACCAGAATCGGAAAGACAGAGGCAGGCAAATGTGCACTGCAGCAATATTGAAATAGCCACGACATGGAAGCCAAAAGAAGGTCCATAAACAGATGAATGGACAGAGAAGAAGTGGTATATGGACAGAATGGAATATCAGTCACGAAAAAAATAAAAGAATGGCATATGCAGCACCACAGATGAGCCTAGAGATAATCACACAACGTGAAGTAAGTCAGAATGCGAAAGACAAATGTCCTATGATATCCCTTATGTTATCTGAAAATTCATAAACATGAACATATTTCCATAGAGAAAGACAATCTCAGAATGAGAAGACAACTTATGGTTAAGCCAAAGAAATGGTGTGAGGAATGGATAAATTAGGATATTGGGGTTAACACACATATACTAATACATATAAAAAATATAATCCCCAAAGACCTATGGAATACCAAGAGTGGTCTACTCAACACTCTGTAATAACCGACATGGAAAAGGACCCAAAGATCAATAGATATATGTATATGTGTAAATGAACAAGATTCTGTACACCTAGAACAAAAGACATTTTTCAATCAAATTTGCTCTGATAAAAACTACAACTTAAAGACACAAACAAGAATTAAGGAGGCTAAAACTTATCGGGGTTTGTCCTGGCACATTCCACTCTAATCTGCAACCTCAAAGCACAACTTGCAGCAAGGTTCTGTTTCCCTAGCAAGCAGAGTTGGCAACTTAGAAATGCTGCCACCCTAAGGCCGTTTCCTCAAAGAGCAGCTTTAAATCTACTGCTCATGGTCACTAATATTCACAAGGACGGCAGGGCTGTAAATGACTCATGCCCTCAAAAAATGTCCTGGGGTAGGGAATGGCCATAAAAATCCAAACGCGGTAAATTTTTCAAGAAGGCAATTTGAAGTTGTAAGTTTAGCTCAATCTTAAAAAAAATGAAAAGGACACTGAGAAATGCAAAACATCAGGAATTATTAGACGCATGCAAATCCAATCTACACAAAGGTATCACCTAACACCAGTCACAATGACCATCAGCAAAAAGTCAACAAACAATAGATGTTGAAGAAGTTGTGGAGAATAGTGTAACCTCTCGGTCTAAGTGGGATGTAAACTGGTAACAGCCAATAATAGGAACAGAATGGCAGTGCGTTTAAAGGTAAAAATTGAGTCACCATATGATCCGGAAGGCCCACTATTGGGCCTGTCACTTGTGAAAGCCAGAATCAAAAAGACACGGGATGGAAAATCGTGTATTGCAGCAGTATTTACAATAGCTAAGACATGGATACAAACAAAATGTCCATCATCAGATAAATGGACAAAGAAGAAGTGGTATACGTACCGAATGGAATAGTAGCCTCAGAAAAAAATGAACAGTGCCGTTTTCAGGACTACAGATGAGCCTAGAAATAATCATATTAGGTTAAGTTATTCAAAAGGGAATGACAAATATCCTATGATATCATTTATACCTGTTATCCTAAGATTGCTACAAATGGACATATTTCCACAGAAAAAGACACTCACAGACTTATAAAACGAACGAATGGTTCGCCAAAATGAAAGGTGGGAGGATGGATAAATTAGGACTATGGGGATAACATACATATACTAATGTATGTTAAATGTATATAAACATATAACATATAAACTCTATGAATTATATAATCACCAATACATATAAAATATATAATCACGAAACACCTGCCAAATACCAAGGGAGGTCTACTCAACATTCTGTAAAAAATTACATGGTAACAGGATCCGAAGATGAACAGACATATGTATGAATCATTGAGCACATTCTGTACAGCCAGACAATCACAACACTCTAATCGAATTTACTCCGATAAGAAAGAGAAATTAAATTTAAAAAACAAACATAAGTAAGGAGACATAAACTTCTGGGGGCTTATCCCAGCACACTCCTCTCTAATTTACAACCTCGGAACACTACCTCCAGGAAGACTCTGTTGCCCTAGTAACAAGAGGTGAGAACGTAATAATGCTGCCGCCTTGTGGCTGTTTCCCACAACAGCAGCTTTAAACCCAGTGCTAATGGTTGCTTAATAGTCACAAGGACTGCAGGGCTGTAAATGACACCTGCCCTCAAAAAATGCCCTGGGGTAGGGAATAGGCAAGAAAATTCAAGTTTTCTTTGACAAGTTTTTGAAGAAGTCAATATGAAGAGGGAAGTTGTACTCACTCTTTAAAAAAAAAAAGGAAAAGAATAAAAAGCACATGCCTAAAGCTCAGTATAAGGAATTATTAGTCACATGCAAATCCAACCTCCAAAAAGGTTTCAGCTCACACCAGTCAAATGACCATCAGCAAACAGTCTACAAACTGTAAATGCTGAAGGGATTTTAGAGAACTGTGTACCTTGTAGCTGCTGGTGGGATGTAAAGTGGTAAGAGCACTAACGAAAACTGAATGGAGCTGCTTTAAAAGGTAAAAATTGAGCTACCATATGACGCGGCAGGGCACCTTTTGGGCCTGTAACCTAAGACCACCAGAATCGGAAAGACAGAGGCAGGCAAATGTGCACTGCAGCATTACTGAAATAGCCAAGACGTGGAAGCCAAAAAAAGGTCCATAAACAGATGAATGGACAAAGAAGAAGTGGTATACGGACTAAATGGAATAGTAGCCTCGGGAAAAAAAATGAAAAATGCCGTTTTCAGGACTACAGATGAGCCTAGAAATAATCATATCAGGTTAAGTAAGTCAAAAGGGAATGACAAATATCCTATGATATCATTTATACCTGTTATCCTAAGATTGCTACAAATGGACATATTTCCACAGAAAAAGACACTCACAGACTTATAAAAGAAACTAATGGTTAACCAAAATGAAAGGTGGGAGGATGGATAAATTAGGATTATGGGGCTAACATACATATACTAATGTATGTTAAATGTATATAAACATATAACATATAAACTCTATGAATTATATAATCACCAATACATATAAAATATATAATGACAAAACACCTACCAAATACCATGCGAGGTCTACTCAACATTCTGTAATAAGACACATGGTAACAGAATCCGAACATGAACAGACATATGTATGAATCATTGAGCAGATTCTGTACAGCCAGACAATCACAACACTCTAATCCAATATTCTCCGATAAGAAATAGAAATTAAATTAAAAAACAAACAGAAGTAAGGAGACATAAACTTCTGGGGGCTTGTCCCAGCACATTCCCCTCTAATTTACAACCTCGGAACACTACGTCCAGGAAGACTCTGGTGCCCTAATAACAAGAGTTGAGAACGTAATGATGCTGCCGCCTAGTGGGTGTTTCCCACAACAGCAGCTTTAAACCCAGTGCTAATGGTTGCTTAATAGTCACAAGGACTCAGGGCTGTAAATGGCATCTGCCCTCAAAAAATGCCCTGGGGTAGGGAATAGGCAAGAAAATTCAACACATGACAAATCTTTCAAGAAGTCAACATGAAGAGGGAAGTTGTACTCACACTTTAAAAAAAAAAGGAAAACAAAAAAATGGACATGCCTAAAGCTCAGTACAAGGAATTATTAGCCACATACAAATCCAACCTCCAAAAAGGTTTCAGCTCACACCAGTCAAATGACCATCAGCAAACAGTCTACAAACTAGAAATGCTGAAGGGGTTTTAGAGAACTGGGTACCTTCTAGCTGCTGGTGGGATGTAATTGGTAACAGCACTAACGAAAACTGAATGCAGCTGCTTTAAAAGGTAAAAATTGAGCTACCATATGATGCGGCAGGGCACCTTTTGGGCCTATAACCTAAGACCACCAGAATCGGAAAGACAGAGGCAGGCAAATGTGCACTGCAGCAATATTGAAATAGCCACGACATGGAAGCCAAAAGAAGGTCCATAAACAGATGAATGGACAGAGAAGAAGTGGTATATGGACAGAATGGAATATCAGTCACGAAAAAAATAAAAGAATGGCATATGCAGCACCACAGATGAGCCTAGAGATAATCACACAACGTGAAGTAAGTCAGAATGCGAAAGACAAATGTCCTATGATATCCCTTATGTTATCTGAAAATTCATAAACATGAACATATTTCCATAGAGAAAGACAATCTCAGAATGAGAAGACAACTTATGGTTAAGCCAAAGAAATGGTGTGAGGAATGGATAAATTAGGATATTGGGGTTAACACACATATACTAATACATATAAAAAATATAATCCCCAAAGACCTATGGAATACCAAGAGTGGTCTACTCAACACTCTGTAATAACCGACATGGAAAAGGACCCAAAGATCAATAGATATATGTATATGTGTAAATGAACAAGATTCTGTACACCTAGAACAAAAGACATTTTTCAATCAAATTTGCTCTGATAAAAACTACAACTTAAAGACACAAACAAGAATTAAGGAGGCTAAAACTTATCGGGGTTTGTCCTGGCACATTCCACTCTAATCTGCAACCTCAAAGCACAACTTGCAGCAAGGTTCTGTTTCCCTAGCAAGCAGAGTTGGCAACTTAGAAATGCTGCCACCCTAAGGCCGTTTCCTCAAAGAGCAGCTTTAAATCTACTGCTCATGGTCACTAATATTCACAAGGACGGCAGGGCTGTAAATGACTCATGCCCTCAAAAAATGTCCTGGGGTAGGGAATGGCCATAAAAATCCAAACGCGGTAAATTTTTCAAGAAGGCAATTTGAAGTTGTAAGTTTAGCTCAATCTTAAAAAAAATGAAAAGGACACTGAGAAATGCAAAACATCAGGAATTATTAGACGCATGCAAATCCAATCTACACAAAGGTATCACCTAACACCAGTCACAATGACCATCAGCAAAAAGTCAACAAACAATAGATGTTGAAGAAGTTGTGGAGAATAGTGTAACCTCTCGGTCTAAGTGGGATGTAAACTGGTAACAGCCAATAATAGGAACAGAATGGCAGTGCGTTTAAAGGTAAAAATTGAGTCACCATATGATCCGGAAGGCCCACTATTGGGCCTGTCACTTGTGAAAGCCAGAATCAAAAAGACACGGGATGGAAAATCGTGTGTTGCAGCAGTATTTACAATAGCTAAGACATGGATACAAACAAAATGTCCATCATCAGATAAATGGACAAAGAAGAAGTGGTATACGTACCGAATGGAATAGTAGCCTCAGAAAAAAATGAACAGTGCCGTTTTCAGGACTACAGATGAGCCTAGAAATAATCATATTAGGTTAAGTTATTCAAAAGGGAATGACAAATATCCTATGATATCATTTATACCTGTTATCCTAAGATTGCTACAAATGGACATATTTCCACAGAAAAAGACACTCACAGACTTATAAAAGAAACTAATGGTTAACCAAAATGAAAGGTGGGAGGATGGATAAATTAGGATTATGGGGCTAACATACATATACTAATGTATGTTAAATGTATATAAACATATAACATATAAACTCTATGAATTATATAATCACCAATACATATAAAATATATAATGACTAAACACCTACCAAATACCATGCGAGGTCTACTCAACATTCTGTAATAAGACACATGGTAACAGAATCCGAACATGAACAGACATATGTATGAATCATTGAGCAGATTCTGTACAGCCAGACAATCACAACACTCTAATCCAATATTCTCCGATAAGAAATAGAAATTAAATTAAAAAACAAACAGAAGTAAGGAGACATAAACTTCTGGGGGCTTGTCCCAGCACATTCCCCTCTAATTTACAACCTCGGAACACTACGTCCAGGAAGACTCTGGTGCCCTAATAACAAGAGTTGAGAACGTAATGATGCTGCCGCCTAGTGGGTGTTTCCCACAACAGCAGCTTTAAACCCAGTGCTAATGGTTGCTTAATAGTCACAAGGACTCAGGGCTGTAAATGGCATCTGCCCTCAAAAAATGCCCTGGGGTAGGGAATAGGCAAGAAAATTCAACACATGACAAATCTTTCAAGAAGTCAACATGAAGAGGGAAGTTGTACTCACACTTTAAAAAAAAAAGGAAAACAAAAAAATGGACATGCCTAAAGCTCAGTACAAGGAATTATTAGCCACATACAAATCCAACCTCCAAAAAGGTTTCAGCTCACACCAGTCAAATGACCATCAGCAAACAGTCTACAAACTAGAAATGCTGAAGGGGTTTTAGAGAACTGTGTACCTTCTAGCTGCTGGTGGGATGTAATTGGTAACAGCACTAACGAAAACTGAATGCAGCTGCTTTAAAAGGTAAAAATTGAGCTACCATATGATGCGGCAGGGCACCTTTTGGGCCTATAACCGAAGACCACCAGAATCGGAAAGACAGAGGCAGGCAAATGTGCACTGCAGCAATATTGAAATAGCCACGACATGGAAGCAAAAATAAGGTCCATAAACAGATGAATGGACAAAGAAGAAGTGGTATATGGACAGAATGGAATATCAGTCACGAAAAAAATAAAAGAATGGCATATGCAGCACCACAGATGAGCCTAGAGATAATCACACAACGTGAAGTAAGTCAGAATGCGAAAGACAAATGTCCTATGATATCCCTTATGTTATCTGAAAATTCATAAACATGAACATATTTCCATAGAGAAAGACAATCTCAGAATGAGAAGACAACTTATGGTTAAGCCAAAGAAATGGTGTGAGGAATGGATAAATTAGGATATTGGGGTTAACACACATATACTAATACATATAAAAAATATAATCCCCAAAGACCTATGGAATACCAAGAGTGGTCTACTCAACACTCTGTAATAACCGACATGGAAAAGGACCCAAAGATCAATAGATATATGTATATGTGTAAATGAACAAGATTCTGTACACCTAGAACAAAAGACATTTTTCAATCAAATTTGCTCTGATAAAAACTACAACTTAAAGACACAAACAAGAATTAAGGAGGCTAAAACTTATCGGGGTTTGTCCTGGCACATTCCACTCTAATCTGCAACCTCAAAGCACAACTTGCAGCAAGGTTCTGTTTCCCTAGCAAGCAGAGTTGGCAACTTAGAAATGCTGCCACCCTAAGGCCGTTTCCTCAAAGAGCAGCTTTAAATCTACTGCTCATGGTCACTAATATTCACAAGGACGGCAGGGCTGTAAATGACTCATGCCCTCAAAAAATGTCCTGGGGTAGGGAATGGCCATAAAAATCCAAACGCGGTAAATTTTTCAAGAAGGCAATTTGAAGTTGTAAGTTTAGCTCAATCTTAAAAAAAATGAAAAGGACACTGAGAAATGCAAAACATCAGGAATTATTAGACGCATGCAAATCCAATCTACACAAAGGTATCACCTAACACCAGTCACAATGACCATCAGCAAAAAGTCAACAAACAATAGATGTTGAAGAAGTTGTGGAGAATAGTGTAACCTCTCGGTCTAAGTGGGATGTAAACTGGTAACAGCCAATAATAGGAACAGAATGGCAGTGCGTTTAAAGGTAAAAATTGAGTCACCATATGATCCGGAAGGCCCACTATTGGGCCTGTCACTTGTGAAAGCCAGAATCAAAAAGACACGGGATGGAAAATCGTGTGTTGCAGCAGTATTTACAATAGCTAAGACATGGATACAAACAAAATGTCCATCATCAGATAAATGGACAAAGAAGAAGTGGTATACGTACCGAATGGAATAGTAGCCTCAGAAAAAAATGAACAGTGCCGTTTTCAGGACTACAGATGAGCCTAGAAATAATCATATTAGGTTAAGTTATTCAAAAGGGAATGACAAATATCCTATGATATCATTTATACCTGTTATCCTAAGATTGCTACAAATGGACATATTTCCACAGAAAAAGACACTCACAGACTTATAAAAGAAACTAATGGTTAACCAAAATGAAAGGTGGGAGGATGGATACATTAGGATTATGGGGCTAACATACATATACTAATGTATGTTAAATGTATATAAACATATAACATATAAACTCTATGAATTATATAATCACCAATACATATAAAATATATAATCCCGAAACACCTGCCAAATACCAAGGGAGGTCTACTCAACATTCTGTAAAAAATTACATGGTAACAGGATCCGAAGATGAACAGACATATGTATGAATCATTGAGCACATTCTGTACAGCCAGACAATCACAACACTCTAATCGAATTTACTCCGATAAGAAAGAGAAATTAAATTTAAAAAACAAACATAAGTAAGGAGACATAAACTTCTGGGGGCTTATCCCAGCACACTCCTCTCTAATTTACAACCTCGGAACACTACCTCCAGGAAGACTCTGTTGCCCTAGTAACAAGAGGTGAGAACGTAATAATGCTGCCGCCTTGTGGCTGTTTCCCACAACAGCAGCTTTAAACCCAGTGCTAATGGTTGCTTAATAGTCACAAGGACTGCAGGGCTGTAAATGACACCTGCCCTCAAAAAATGCCCTGGGGTAGGGAATAGGCAAGAAAATTCAAGTTTTCTTTGACAAGTTTTTGAAGAAGTCAATATGAAGAGGGAAGTTGTACTCACTCTTTAAAAAAAAAAAGGAAAAGAATAAAAAGCACATGCCTAAAGCTCAGTATAAGGAATTATTAGTCACATGCAAATCCAACCTCCAAAAAGGTTTCAGCTCACACCAGTCAAATGACCATCAGCAAACAGTCTACAAACTGTAAATGCTGAAGGGATTTTAGAGAACTGTGTACCTTGTAGCTGCTGGTGGGATGTAAAGTGGTAAGAGCACTAACGAAAACTGAATGGAGCTGCTTTAAAAGGTAAAAATTGAGCTACCATATGACGCGGCAGGGCACCTTTTGGGCCTGTAACCTAAGACCACCAGAATCGGAAAGACAGAGGCAGGCAAATGTGCACTGCAGCATTACTGAAATAGCCAAGACGTGGAAGCCAAAAAAAGGTCCATAAACAGATGAATGGACAAAGAAGAAGTGGTATACGGACTAAATGGAATAGTAGCCTCGGGAAAAAAAATGAAAAATGCCGTTTTCAGGACTACAGATGAGCCTAGAAATAATCATATCAGGTTAAGTAAGTCAAAAGGGAATGACAAATATCCTATGATATCATTTATACCTGTTATCCTAAGATTGCTACAAATGGACATATTTCCACAGAAAAAGACACTCACAGACTTATAAAAGAAACTAATGGTTAACCAAAATGAAAGGTGGGAGGATGGATAAATTAGGATTATGGGGCTAACATACATATACTAATGTATGTTAAATGTATATAAACATATAACATATAAACTCTATGAATTATATAATCACCAATACATATAAAATATATAATGACAAAACACCTACCAAATACCATGCGAGGTCTACTCAACATTCTGTAATAAGACACATGGTAACAGAATCCGAACATGAACAGACATATGTATGAATCATTGAGCAGATTCTGTACAGCCAGACAATCACAACACTCTAATCCAATATTCTCCGATAAGAAATAGAAATTAAATTAAAAAACAAACAGAAGTAAGGAGACATAAACTTCTGGGGGCTTGTCCCAGCACATTCCCCTCTAATTTACAACCTCGGAACACTACGTCCAGGAAGACTCTGGTGCCCTAATAACAAGAGTTGAGAACGTAATGATGCTGCCGCCTAGTGGGTGTTTCCCACAACAGCAGCTTTAAACCCAGTGCTAATGGTTGCTTAATAGTCACAAGGACTCAGGGCTGTAAATGGCATCTGCCCTCAAAAAATGCCCTGGGGTAGGGAATAGGCAAGAAAATTCAACACATGACAAATCTTTCAAGAAGTCAACATGAAGAGGGAAGTTGTACTCACACTTTAAAAAAAAAAGGAAAACAAAAAAATGGACATGCCTAAAGCTCAGTACAAGGAATTATTAGCCACATACAAATCCAACCTCCAAAAAGGTTTCAGCTCACACCAGTCAAATGACCATCAGCAAACAGTCTACAAACTAGAAATGCTGAAGGGGTTTTAGAGAACTGTGTACCTTCTAGCTGCTGGTGGGATGTAATTGGTAACAGCACTAACGAAAACTGAATGCAGCTGCTTTAAAAGGTAAAAATTGAGCTACCATATGATGCGGCAGGGCACCTTTTGGGCCTATAACCTAAGACCACCAGAATCGGAAAGACAGAGGCAGGCAAATGTGCACTGCAGCAATATTGAAATAGCCACGACATGGAAGCCAAAAGAAGGTCCATAAACAGATGAATGGACAGAGAAGAAGTGGTATATGGACAGAATGGAATATCAGTCACGAAAAAAATAAAAGAATGGCATATGCAGCACCACAGATGAGCCTAGAGATAATCACACAACGTGAAGTAAGTCAGAATGCGAAAGACAAATGTCCTATGATATCCCTTATGTTATCTGAAAATTCATAAACATGAACATATTTCCATAGAGAAAGACAATCTCAGAATGAGAAGACAACTTATGGTTAAGCCAAAGAAATGGTGTGAGGAATGGATAAATTAGGATATTGGGGTTAACACACATATACTAATACATATAAAAAATATAATCCCCAAAGACCTATGGAATACCAAGAGTGGTCTACTCAACACTCTGTAATAACCGACATGGAAAAGGACCCAAAGATCAATAGATATATGTATATGTGTAAATGAACAAGATTCTGTACACCTAGAACAAAAGACATTTTTCAATCAAATTTGCTCTGATAAAAACTACAACTTAAAGACACAAACAAGAATTAAGGAGGCTAAAACTTATCGGGGTTTGTCCTGGCACATTCCACTCTAATCTGCAACCTCAAAGCACAACTTGCAGCAAGGTTCTGTTTCCCTAGCAAGCAGAGTTGGCAACTTAGAAATGCTGCCACCCTAAGGCCGTTTCCTCAAAGAGCAGCTTTAAATCTACTGCTCATGGTCACTAATATTCACAAGGACGGCAGGGCTGTAAATGACTCATGCCCTCAAAAAATGTCCTGGGGTAGGGAATGGCCATAAAAATCCAAACGCGGTAAATTTTTCAAGAAGGCAATTTGAAGTTGTAAGTTTAGCTCAATCTTAAAAAAAATGAAAAGGACACTGAGAAATGCAAAACATCAGGAATTATTAGACGCATGCAAATCCAATCTACACAAAGGTATCACCTAACACCAGTCACAATGACCATCAGCAAAAAGTCAACAAACAATAGATGTTGAAGAAGTTGTGGAGAATAGTGTAACCTCTCGGTCTAAGTGGGATGTAAACTGGTAACAGCCAATAATAGGAACAGAATGGCACTGCGTTTAAAGGTAAAAATTGAGTCACCATATGATCCGGAAGGCCCACTATTGGGCCTGTCACTTGTGAAAGCCAGAATCAAAAAGACACGGGATGGAAAATCGTGTGTTGCAGCAGTATTTACAATAGCTAAGACATGGATACAAACAAAATGTCCATCATCAGATAAATGGACAAAGAAGAAGTGGTATACGTACCGAATGGAATAGTAGCCTCAGAAAAAAATGAACAGTGCCGTTTTCAGGACTACAGATGAGCCTAGAAATAATCATATTAGGTTAAGTTATTCAAAAGGGAATGACAAATATCCTATGATATCATTTATACCTGTTATCCTAAGATTGCTACAAATGGACATATTTCCACAGAAAAAGACACTCACAGACTTATAAAAGAAACTAATGGTTAACCAAAATGAAAGGTGGGAGGATGGATAAATTAGGATTATGGGGCTAACATACATATACTAATGTATGTTAAATGTATATAAACATATAACATATAAACTCTATGAATTATATAATCACCAATACATATAAAATATATAATGACTAAACACCTACCAAATACCATGCGAGGTCTACTCAACATTCTGTAATAAGACACATGGTAACAGAATCCGAACATGAACAGACATATGTATGAATCATTGAGCAGATTCTGTACAGCCAGACAATCACAACACTCTAATCCAATATTCTCCGATAAGAAATAGAAATTAAATTAAAAAACAAACAGAAGTAAGGAGACATAAACTTCTGGGGGCTTGTCCCAGCACATTCCCCTCTAATTTACAACCTCGGAACACTACGTCCAGGAAGACTCTGGTGCCCTAATAACAAGAGTTGAGAACGTAATGATGCTGCCGCCTAGTGGGTGTTTCCCACAACAGCAGCTTTAAACCCAGTGCTAATGGTTGCTTAATAGTCACAAGGACTCAGGGCTGTAAATGGCATCTGCCCTCAAAAAATGCCCTGGGGTAGGGAATAGGCAAGAAAATTCAACACATGACAAATCTTTCAAGAAGTCAACATGAAGAGGGAAGTTGTACTCACACTTTAAAAAAAAAAGGAAAACAAAAAAATGGACATGCCTAAAGCTCAGTACAAGGAATTATTAGCCACATACAAATCCAACCTCCAAAAAGGTTTCAGCTCACACCAGTCAAATGACCATCAGCAAACAGTCTACAAACTAGAAATGCTGAAGGGGTTTTAGAGAACTGTGTACCTTCTAGCTGCTGGTGGGATGTAATTGGTAACAGCACTAACGAAAACTGAATGCAGCTGCTTTAAAAGGTAAAAATTGAGCTACCATATGATGCGGCAGGGCACCTTTTGGGCCTATAACCTAAGACCACCAGAATCGGAAAGACAGAGGCAGGCAAATGTGCACTGCAGCAATATTGAAATAGCCACGACATGGAAGCCAAAAGAAGGTCCATAAACAGATGAATGGACAGAGAAGAAGTGGTATATGGACAGAATGGAATATCAGTCACGAAAAAAATAAAAGAATGGCATATGCAGCACCACAGATGAGCCTAGAGATAATCACACAACGTGAAGTAAGTCAGAATGCGAAAGACAAATGTCCTATGATATCCCTTATGTTATCTGAAAATTCATAAACATGAACATATTTCCATAGAGAAAGACAATCTCAGAATGAGAAGACAACTTATGGTTAAGCCAAAGAAATGGTGTGAGGAATGGATAAATTAGGATATTGGGGTTAACACACATATACTAATACATATAAAAAATATAATCCCCAAAGACCTATGGAATACCAAGAGTGGTCTACTCAACACTCTGTAATAACCGACATGGAAAAGGACCCAAAGATCAATAGATATATGTATATGTGTAAATGAACAAGATTCTGTACACCTAGAACAAAAGACATTTTTCAATCAAATTTGCTCTGATAAAAACTACAACTTAAAGACACAAACAAGAATTAAGGAGGCTAAAACTTATCGGGGTTTGTCCTGGCACATTCCACTCTAATCTGCAACCTCAAAGCACAACTTGCAGCAAGGTTCTGTTTCCCTAGCAAGCAGAGTTGGCAACTTAGAAATGCTGCCACCCTAAGGCCGTTTCCTCAAAGAGCAGCTTTAAATCTACTGCTCATGGTCACTAATATTCACAAGGACGGCAGGGCTGTAAATGACTCATGCCCTCAAAAAATGTCCTGGGGTAGGGAATGGCCATAAAAATCCAAACGCGGTAAATTTTTCAAGAAGGCAATTTGAAGTTGTAAGTTTAGCTCAATCTTAAAAAAAATGAAAAGGACACTGAGAAATGCAAAACATCAGGAATTATTAGACGCATGCAAATCCAATCTACACAAAGGTATCACCTAACACCAGTCACAATGACCATCAGCAAAAAGTCAACAAACAATAGATGTTGAAGAAGTTGTGGAGAATAGTGTAACCTCTCGGTCTAAGTGGGATGTAAACTGGTAACAGCCAATAATAGGAACAGAATGGCAGTGCGTTTAAAGGTAAAAATTGAGTCACCATATGATCCGGAAGGCCCACTATTGGGCCTGTCACTTGTGAAAGCCAGAATCAAAAAGACACGGGATGGAAAATCGTGTGTTGCAGCAGTATTTACAATAGCTAAGACATGGATACAAACAAAATGTCCATCATCAGATAAATGGACAAAGAAGAAGTGGTATACGTACCGAATGGAATAGTAGCCTCAGAAAAAAATGAACAGTGCCGTTTTCAGGACTACAGATGAGCCTAGAAATAATCATATTAGGTTAAGTTATTCAAAAGGGAATAACAAATATCCTCTGATATCATTTATACATGTTATCCTAAGATTTCTACCAATGAACATATTTCCACAGAAAAAGACACTCACAGACTTATAAAACGAACGAATGGTTCGCCAAAATGAAAGGTGGGAGGATGGATAAATTAGGACTATGGGGATAACATACATATACTAATGTATGTTAAATGTATATAAACATATAACATATAAACTCTATGAATTATATAATCACCAATACATATAAAATATATAATCACGAAACACCTGCCAAATACCAAGGGAGGTCTACTCAACATTCTGTAAAAAATTACATGGTAACAGGATCCGAAGATGAACAGACATATGTATGAATCATTGAGCACATTCTGTACAGCCAGACAATCACAACACTCTAATCCAATATTCTCCGATAAGAAATAGAAATTAAATTAAAAAACAAACAGAAGTAAGGAGACATAAACTTCTGGGGGCTTGTCCCAGCACATTCCCCTCTAATTTACAACCTCGGAACACTACGTCCAGGAAGACTCTGGTGCCCTAATAACAAGAGTTGAGAACGTAATGATGCTGCCGCCTAGTGGGTGTTTCCCACAACAGCAGCTTTAAACCCAGTGCTAATGGTTGCTTAATAGTCACAAGGACTCAGGGCTGTAAATGGCATCTGCCCTCAAAAAATGCCCTGGGGTAGGGAATAGGCAAGAAAATTCAACACATGACAAATCTTTCAAGAAGTCAACATGAAGAGGGAAGTTGTACTCACACTTTAAAAAAAAAAGGAAAACAAAAAAATGGACATGCCTAAAGCTCAGTACAAGGAATTATTAGCCACATACAAATCCAACCTCCAAAAAGGTTTCAGCTCACACCAGTCAAATGACCATCAGCAAACAGTCTACAAACTAGAAATGCTGAAGGGGTTTTAGAGAACTGTGTACCTTCTAGCTGCTGGTGGGATGTAATTGGTAACAGCACTAACGAAAACTGAATGCAGCTGCTTTAAAAGGTAAAAATTGAGCTACCATATGATGCGGCAGGGCACCTTTTGGGCCTATAACCTAAGACCACCAGAATCGGAAAGACAGAGGCAGGCAAATGTGCACTGCAGCAATATTGAAATAGCCACGACATGGAAGCCAAAAGAAGGTCCATAAACAGATGAATGGACAGAGAAGAAGTGGTATATGGACAGAATGGAATATCAGTCACGAAAAAAATAAAAGAATGGCATATGCAGCACCACAGATGAGCCTAGAGATAATCACACAACGTGAAGTAAGTCAGAATGCGAAAGACAAATGTCCTATGATATCCCTTATGTTATCTGAAAATTCATAAACATGAACATATTTCCATAGAGAAAGACAATCTCAGAATGAGAAGACAACTTATGGTTAAGCCAAAGAAATGGTGTGAGGAATGGATAAATTAGGATATTGGGGTTAACACACATATACTAATACATATAAAAAATATAATCCCCAAAGACCTATGGAATACCAAGAGTGGTCTACTCAACACTCTGTAATAACCGACATGGAAAAGGACCCAAAGATCAATAGATATATGTATATGTGTAAATGAACAAGATTCTGTACACCTAGAACAAAAGACATTTTTCAATCAAATTTGCTCTGATAAAAACTACAACTTAAAGACACAAACAAGAATTAAGGAGGCTAAAACTTATCGGGGTTTGTCCTGGCACATTCCACTCTAATCTGCAACCTCAAAGCACAACTTGCAGCAAGGTTCTGTTTCCCTAGCAAGCAGAGTTGGCAACTTAGAAATGCTGCCACCCTAAGGCCGTTTCCTCAAAGAGCAGCTTTAAATCTACTGCTCATGGTCACTAATATTCACAAGGACGGCAGGGCTGTAAATGACTCATGCCCTCAAAAAATGTCCTGGGGTAGGGAATGGCCATAAAAATCCAAACGCGGTAAATTTTTCAAGAAGGCAATTTGAAGTTGTAAGTTTAGCTCAATCTTAAAAAAAATGAAAAGGACACTGAGAAATGCAAAACATCAGGAATTATTAGACGCATGCAAATCCAATCTACACAAAGGTATCACCTAACACCAGTCACAATGACCATCAGCAAAAAGTCAACAAACAATAGATGTTGAAGAAGTTGTGGAGAATAGTGTAACCTCTCGGTCTAAGTGGGATGTAAACTGGTAACAGCCAATAATAGGAACAGAATGGCAGTGCGTTTAAAGGTAAAAATTGAGTCACCATATGATCCGGAAGGCCCACTATTGGGCCTGTCACTTGTGAAAGCCAGAATCAAAAAGACACGGGATGGAAAATCGTGTGTTGCAGCAGTATTTACAATAGCTAAGACATGGATACAAACAAAATGTCCATCATCAGATAAATGGACAAAGAAGAAGTGGTATACGTACCGAATGGAATAGTAGCCTCAGAAAAAAATGAACAGTGCCGTTTTCAGGACTACAGATGAGCCTAGAAATAATCATATTAGGTTAAGTTATTCAAAAGGGAATAACAAATATCCTCTGATATCATTTATACATGTTATCCTAAGATTTCTACCAATGAACATATTTCCACAGAAAAAGACACTCACAGACTTATAAAACGAACGAATGGTTCGCCAAAATGAAAGGTGGGAGGATGGATAAATTAGGACTATGGGGATAACATACATATACTAATGTATGTTAAATGTATATAAACATATAACATATAAACTCTATGAATTATATAATCACCAATACATATAAAATATATAATCACGAAACACCTGCCAAATACCAAGGGAGGTCTACTCAACATTCTGTAAAAAATTACATGGTAACAGGATCCGAAGATGAACAGACATATGTATGAATCATTGAGCACATTCTGTACAGCCAGACAATCACAACACTCTAATCGAATTTACTCCGATAAGAAAGAGAAATTAAATTTAAAAAACAAACATAAGTAAGGAGACATAAACTTCTGGGGGCTTATCCCAGCACACTCCTCTCTAATTTACAACCTCGGAACACTACCTCCAGGAAGACTCTGTTGCCCTAGTAACAAGAGGTGAGAACGTAATAATGCTGCCGCCTTGTGGCTGTTTCCCACAACAGCAGCTTTAAACCCAGTGCTAATGGTTGCTTAATAGTCACAAGGACTGCAGGGCTGTAAATGACACCTGCCCTCAAAAAATGCCCTGGGGTAGGGAATAGGCAAGAAAATTCAAGTTTTCTTTGACAAGTTTTTGAAGAAGTCAATATGAAGAGGGAAGTTGTACTCACTCTTTAAAAAAAAAAAGGAAAAGAATAAAAAGCACATGCCTAAAGCTCAGTATAAGGAATTATTAGTCACATGCAAATCCAACCTCCAAAAAGGTTTCAGCTCACACCAGTCAAATGACCATCAGCAAACAGTCTACAAACTGTAAATGCTGAAGGGATTTTAGAGAACTGTGTACCTTGTAGCTGCTGGTGGGATGTAAAGTGGTAAGAGCACTAACGAAAACTGAATGGAGCTGCTTTAAAAGGTAAAAATTGAGCTACCATATGACGCGGCAGGGCACCTTTTGGGCCTGTAACCTAAGACCACCAGAATCGGAAAGACAGAGGCAGGCAAATGTGCACTGCAGCATTACTGAAATAGCCAAGACGTGGAAGCCAAAAAAAGGTCCATAAACAGATGAATGGACAAAGAAGAAGTGGTATACGGACTAAATGGAATAGTAGCCTCGGGAAAAAAAATGAAAAATGCCGTTTTCAGGACTACAGATGAGCCTAGAAATAATCATATCAGGTTAAGTAAGTCAAAAGGGAATGACAAATATCCTATGATATCATTTATACCTGTTATCCTAAGATTGCTACAAATGGACATATTTCCACAGAAAAAGACACTCACAGACTTATAAAAGAAACTAATGGTTAACCAAAATGAAAGGTGGGAGGATGGATAAATTAGGATTATGGGGCTAACATACATATACTAATGTATGTTAAATGTATATAAACATATAACATATAAACTCTATGAATTATATAATCACCAATACATATAAAATATATAATGACTAAACACCTACCAAATACCATGCGAGGTCTACTCAACATTCTGTAATAAGACACATGGTAACAGAATCCGAACATGAACAGACATATGTATGAATCATTGAGCAGATTCTGTACAGCCAGACAATCACAACACTCTAATCCAATATTCTCCGATAAGAAATAGAAATTAAATTAAAAAACAAACAGAAGTAAGGAGACATAAACTTCTGGGGGCTTGTCCCAGCACATTCCCCTCTAATTTACAACCTCGGAACACTACGTCCAGGAAGACTCTGGTGCCCTAATAACAAGAGTTGAGAACGTAATGATGCTGCCGCCTAGTGGGTGTTTCCCACAACAGCAGCTTTAAACCCAGTGCTAATGGTTGCTTAATAGTCACAAGGACTCAGGGCTGTAAATGGCATCTGCCCTCAAAAAATGCCCTGGGGTAGGGAATAGGCAAGAAAATTCAACACATGACAAATCTTTCAAGAAGTCAACATGAAGAGGGAAGTTGTACTCACACTTTAAAAAAAAAAGGAAAACAAAAAAATGGACATGCCTAAAGCTCAGTACAAGGAATTATTAGCCACATACAAATCCAACCTCCAAAAAGGTTTCAGCTCACACCAGTCAAATGACCATCAGCAAACAGTCTACAAACTAGAAATGCTGAAGGGGTTTTAGAGAACTGTGTACCTTCTAGCTGCTGGTGGGATGTAATTGGTAACAGCACTAACGAAAACTGAATGCAGCTGCTTTAAAAGGTAAAAATTGAGCTACCATATGATGCGGCAGGGCACCTTTTGGGCCTATAACCTAAGACCACCAGAATCGGAAAGACAGAGGCAGGCAAATGTGCACTGCAGCAATATTGAAATAGCCACGACATGGAAGCCAAAAGAAGGTCCATAAACAGATGAATGGACAGAGAAGAAGTGGTATATGGACAGAATGGAATATCAGTCACGAAAAAAATAAAAGAATGGCATATGCAGCACCACAGATGAGCCTAGAGATAATCACACAACGTGAAGTAAGTCAGAATGCGAAAGACAAATGTCCTATGATATCCCTTATGTTATCTGAAAATTCATAAACATGAACATATTTCCATAGAGAAAGACAATCTCAGAATGAGAAGACAACTTATGGTTAAGCCAAAGAAATGGTGTGAGGAATGGATAAATTAGGATATTGGGGTTAACACACATATACTAATACATATAAAAAATATAATCCCCAAAGACCTATGGAATACCAAGAGTGGTCTACTCAACACTCTGTAATAACCGACATGGAAAAGGACCCAAAGATCAATAGATATATGTATATGTGTAAATGAACAAGATTCTGTACACCTAGAACAAAAGACATTTTTCAATCAAATTTGCTCTGATAAAAACTACAACTTAAAGACACAAACAAGAATTAAGGAGGCTAAAACTTATCGGGGTTTGTCCTGGCACATTCCACTCTAATCTGCAACCTCAAAGCACAACTTGCAGCAAGGTTCTGTTTCCCTAGCAAGCAGAGTTGGCAACTTAGAAATGCTGCCACCCTAAGGCCGTTTCCTCAAAGAGCAGCTTTAAATCTACTGCTCATGGTCACTAATATTCACAAGGACGGCAGGGCTGTAAATGACTCATGCCCTCAAAAAATGTCCTGGGGTAGGGAATGGCCATAAAAATCCAAACGCGGTAAATTTTTCAAGAAGGCAATTTGAAGTTGTAAGTTTAGCTCAATCTTAAAAAAAATGAAAAGGACACTGAGAAATGCAAAACATCAGGAATTATTAGACGCATGCAAATCCAATCTACACAAAGGTATCACCTAACACCAGTCACAATGACCATCAGCAAAAAGTCAACAAACAATAGATGTTGAAGAAGTTGTGGAGAATAGTGTAACCTCTCGGTCTAAGTGGGATGTAAACTGGTAACAGCCAATAATAGGAACAGAATGGCAGTGCGTTTAAAGGTAAAAATTGAGTCACCATATGATCCGGAAGGCCCACTATTGGGCCTGTCACTTGTGAAAGCCAGAATCAAAAAGACACGGGATGGAAAATCGTGTGTTGCAGCAGTATTTACAATAGCTAAGACATGGATACAAACAAAATGTCCATCATCAGATAAATGGACAAAGAAGAAGTGGTATACGTACCGAATGGAATAGTAGCCTCAGAAAAAAATGAACAGTGCCGTTTTCAGGACTACAGATGAGCCTAGAAATAATCATATTAGGTTAAGTTATTCAAAAGGGAATAACAAATATCCTCTGATATCATTTATACATGTTATCCTAAGATTTCTACCAATGAACATATTTCCACAGAAAAAGACACTCACAGACTTATAAAACGAACGAATGGTTCGCCAAAATGAAAGGTGGGAGGATGGATAAATTAGGACTATGGGGATAACATACATATACTAATGTATGTTAAATGTATATAAACATATAACATATAAACTCTATGAATTATATAATCACCAATACATATAAAATATATAATCACGAAACACCTGCCAAATACCAAGGGAGGTCTACTCAACATTCTGTAAAAAATTACATGGTAACAGGATCCGAAGATGAACAGACATATGTATGAATCATTGAGCACATTCTGTACAGCCAGACAATCACAACACTCTAATCGAATTTACTCCGATAAGAAAGAGAAATTAAATTTAAAAAACAAACATAAGTAAGGAGACATAAACTTCTGGGGGCTTATCCCAGCACACTCCTCTCTAATTTACAACCTCGGAACACTACCTCCAGGAAGACTCTGTTGCCCTAGTAACAAGAGGTGAGAACGTAATAATGCTGCCGCCTTGTGGCTGTTTCCCACAACAGCAGCTTTAAACCCAGTGCTAATGGTTGCTTAATAGTCACAAGGACTGCAGGGCTGTAAATGACACCTGCCCTCAAAAAATGCCCTGGGGTAGGGAATAGGCAAGAAAATTCAAGTTTTCTTTGACAAGTTTTTGAAGAAGTCAATATGAAGAGGGAAGTTGTACTCACTCTTTAAAAAAAAAAAGGAAAAGAATAAAAAGCACATGCCTAAAGCTCAGTATAAGGAATTATTAGTCACATGCAAATCCAACCTCCAAAAAGGTTTCAGCTCACACCAGTCAAATGACCATCAGCAAACAGTCTACAAACTGTAAATGCTGAAGGGATTTTAGAGAACTGTGTACCTTGTAGCTGCTGGTGGGATGTAAAGTGGTAAGAGCACTAACGAAAACTGAATGGAGCTGCTTTAAAAGGTAAAAATTGAGCTACCATATGACGCGGCAGGGCACCTTTTGGGCCTGTAACCTAAGACCACCAGAATCGGAAAGACAGAGGCAGGCAAATGTGCACTGCAGCATTACTGAAATAGCCAAGACGTGGAAGCCAAAAAAAGGTCCATAAACAGATGAATGGACAAAGAAGAAGTGGTATACGGACTAAATGGAATAGTAGCCTCGGGAAAAAAAATGAAAAATGCCGTTTTCAGGACTACAGATGAGCCTAGAAATAATCATATCAGGTTAAGTAAGTCAAAAGGGAATGACAAATATCCTATGATATCATTTATACCTGTTATCCTAAGATTGCTACAAATGGACATATTTCCACAGAAAAAGACACTCACAGACTTATAAAAGAAACTAATGGTTAACCAAAATGAAAGGTGGGAGGATGGATAAATTAGGATTATGGGGCTAACATACATGTACTAATGTATGTTAAATGTATATAAACATATAACATATAAACTCTATGAATTATATAATCACCAATACATATAAAATATATAATGACAAAACACCTACCAAATACCATGCGAGGTCTACTCAACATTCTGTAATAAGACACATGGTAACAGAATCCGAACATGAACAGACATATGTATGAATCATTGAGCAGATTCTGTACAGCCAGACAATCACAACACTCTAATCCAATATTCTCCGATAAGAAATAGAAATTAAATTAAAAAACAAACAGAAGTAAGGAGACATAAACTTCTGGGGGCTTGTCCCAGCACATTCCCCTCTAATTTACAACCTCGGAACACTACGTCCAGGAAGACTCTGGTGCCCTAATAACAAGAGTTGAGAACGTAATGATGCTGCCGCCTAGTGGGTGTTTCCCACAACAGCAGCTTTAAACCCAGTGCTAATGGTTGCTTAATAGTCACAAGGACTCAGGGCTGTAAATGGCATCTGCCCTCAAAAAATGCCCTGGGGTAGGGAATAGGCAAGAAAATTCAACACATGACAAATCTTTCAAGAAGTCAACATGAAGAGGGAAGTTGTACTCACACTTTAAAAAAAAAAAGGAAAAGAACAACATGGACATGCCTAAATCTCAGTACAAGGAATTATTAGCCACATACAAATCCAACCTCCAAAAAGGTTTCAGCTCACACCAGTCAAATGACCATCAGCAAACAGTCTACAAACTAGAAATGCTGAAGGGGTTTTAGAGAACTGTGTACCTTCTAGCTGCTGGTGGGATGTAATTGGTAACAGCACTAACGAAAACTGAATGCAGCTGCTTTAAAAGGTAAAAATTGAGCTACCATATGATGCGGCAGGGCACCTTTTGGGCCTATAACCTAAGACCACCAGAATCAGAAAGACAGAGGCAGGCAAATGTGCACTGCAGCAATATTGAAATAGCCACGACATGGAAGCCAAAAGAAGGTCCATAAACAGATGAATGGACAGAGAAGAAGTGGTATATGGACAGAATGGAATATCAGTCACGAAAAAAATAAAAGAATGGCATATGCAGCACCACAGATGAGCCTAGAGATAATCACACAACGTGAAGTAAGTCAGAATGCGAAAGACAAATGTCCTATGATGTCCCTTATGTTATCTGAAAAATTCATAAAAATGAACATATTTCCATAGAGAAAGACAATCTCAGAATGAGAAGACAACTTATGGTTAAGCCAAAGAAATGGTGTGAGGAATGGATAAATTAGGATATTGGGGTTAACACACATATACTAATACATATAAAAAATATAATCCCCAAAGACCTATGGAATACCAAGAGTGGTCTACTCAACACTCTGTAATAACCGACATGGAAAAGGACCCAAAGATCAATAGATATATGTATATGTGTAAATGAACAAGATTCTGTACACCTAGAACAAAAGACATTTTTCAATCAAATTTGCTCTGATAAAAACTACAACTTAAAGACACAAACAAGAATTAAGGAGGCTAAAACTTATCGGGGTTTGTCCTGGCACATTCCACTCTAATCTGCAACCTCAAAGCACAACTTGCAGCAAGGTTCTGTTTCCCTAGCAAGCAGAGTTGGCAACTTAGAAATGCTGCCACCCTAAGGCCGTTTCCTCAAAGAGCAGCTTTAAATCTACTGCTCATGGTCACTAATATTCACAAGGACGGCAGGGCTGTAAATGACTCATGCCCTCAAAAAATGTCCTGGGGTAGGGAATGGCCATAAAAATCCAAACGCGGTAAATTTTTCAAGAAGGCAATTTGAAGTTGTAAGTTTAGCTCAATCTTAAAAAAAATGAAAAGGACACTGAGAAATGCAAAACATCAGGAATTATTAGACGCATGCAAATCCAATCTACACAAAGGTATCACCTAACACCAGTCACAATGACCATCAGCAAAAAGTCAACAAACAATAGATGTTGAAGAAGTTGTGGAGAATAGTGTAACCTCTCGGTCTAAGTGGGATGTAAACTGGTAACAGCCAATAATAGGAACAGAATGGCAGTGCGTTTAAAGGTAAAAATTGAGTCACCATATGATCCGGAAGGCCCACTATTGGGCCTGTCACTTGTGAAAGCCAGAATCAAAAAGACACGGGATGGAAAATCGTGTATTGCAGCAGTATTTACAATAGCTAAGACATGGATACAAACAAAATGTCCATCATCAGATAAATGGACAAAGAAGAAGTGGTATACGTACCGAATGGAATAGTAGCCTCAGAAAAAAATGAACAGTGCCGTTTTCAGGACTACAGATGAGCCTAGAAATAATCATATTAGGTTAAGTTATTCAAAAGGGAATAACAAATATCCTATGATATCATTTATACATGTTATCCTAAGATTTCTACCAATGAACATATTTCCACAGAAAAAGACACTCACAGACTTATAAAACGAACGAATGGTTCGCCAAAATGAAAGGTGGGAGGATGGATAAATTAGGACTATGGGGATAACATACATATACTAATGTATGTTAAATGTATATAAACATATAACATATAAACTCTATGAATTATATAATCACCAATACATATAAAATATATAATCACGAAACACCTGCCAAATACCAAGGGAGGTCTACTCAACATTCTGTAAAAAATTACATGGTAACAGGATCCGAAGATGAACAGACATATGTATGAATCATTGAGCACATTCTGTACAGCCAGACAATCACAACACTCTAATCGAATTTACTCCGATAAGAAAGAGAAATTAAATTTAAAAAACAAACATAAGTAAGGAGACATAAACTTCTGGGGGCTTATCCCAGCACACTCCTCTCTAATTTACAACCTCGGAACACTACCTCCAGGAAGACTCTGTTGCCCTAGTAACAAGAGGTGAGAACGTAATAATGCTGCCGCCTTGTGGCTGTTTCCCACAACGGCAGCTTTAAACCCAGTGCTAATGGTTGCTTAATAGTCACAAGGACTGCAGGGCTGTAAATGACACCTGCCCTCAAAAAATGCCCTGGGGTAGGGAATAGGCAAGAAAATTCAAGTTTTCTTTGACAAGTTTTTGAAGAAGTCAATATGAAGAGGGAAGTTGTACTCACTCTTTAAAAAAAAAAAGGAAAAGAATAAAAAGCACATGCCTAAAGCTCAGTATAAGGAATTATTAGTCACATGCAAATCCAACCTCCAAAAAGGTTTCAGCTCACACCAGTCAAATGACCATCAGCAAACAGTCTACAAACTGTAAATGCTGAAGGGATTTTAGAGAACTGTGTACCTTGTAGCTGCTGGTGGGATGTAAAGTGGTAAGAGCACTAACGAAAACTGAATGGAGCTGCTTTAAAAGGTAAAAATTGAGCTACCATATGACGCGGCAGGGCACCTTTTGGGCCTGTAACCTAAGACCACCAGAATCGGAAAGACAGAGGCAGGCAAATGTGCACTGCAGCATTACTGAAATAGCCAAGACGTGGAAGCCAAAAAAAGGTCCATAAACAGATGAATGGACAAAGAAGAAGTGGTATACGGACTAAATGGAATAGTAGCCTCGGGAAAAAAAATGAAAAATGCCGTTTTCAGGACTACAGATGAGCCTAGAAATAATCATATCAGGTTAAGTAAGTCAAAAGGGAATGACAAATATCCTATGATATCATTTATACCTGTTATCCTAAGATTGCTACAAATGGACATATTTCCACAGAAAAAGACACTCACAGACTTATAAAAGAAACTAATGGTTAACCAAAATGAAAGGTGGGAGGATGGATAAATTAGGATTATGGGGCTAACATACATATACTAATGTATGTTAAATGTATATAAACATATAACATATAAACTCTATGAATTATATAATCACCAATACATATAAAATATATAATGACAAAACACCTACCAAATACCATGCGAGGTCTACTCAACATTCTGTAATAAGACACATGGTAACAGAATCCGAACATGAACAGACATATGTATGAATCATTGAGCAGATTCTGTACAGCCAGACAATCACAACACTCTAATCCAATATTCTCCGATAAGAAATAGAAATTAAATTAAAAAACAAACAGAAGTAAGGAGACATAAACTTCTGGGGGCTTGTCCCAGCACATTCCCCTCTAATTTACAACCTCGGAACACTACGTCCAGGAAGACTCTGGTGCCCTAATAACAAGAGTTGAGAACGTAATGATGCTGCCGCCTAGTGGGTGTTTCCCACAACAGCAGCTTTAAACCCAGTGCTAATGGTTGCTTAATAGTCACAAGGACTCAGGGCTGTAAATGGCATCTGCCCTCAAAAAATGCCCTGGGGTAGGGAATAGGCAAGAAAATTCAACACATGACAAATCTTTCAAGAAGTCAACATGAAGAGGGAAGTTGTACTCACACTTTAAAAAAAAAAGGAAAACAAAAAAATGGACATGCCTAAAGCTCAGTACAAGGAATTATTAGCCACATACAAATCCAACCTCCAAAAAGGTTTCAGCTCACACCAGTCAAATGACCATCAGCAAACAGTCTACAAACTAGAAATGCTGAAGGGGTTTTAGAGAACTGGGTACCTTCTAGCTGCTGGTGGGATGTAATTGGTAACAGCACTAACGAAAACTGAATGCAGCTGCTTTAAAAGGTAAAAATTGAGCTACCATATGATGCGGCAGGGCACCTTTTGGGCCTATAACCTAAGACCACCAGAATCGGAAAGACAGAGGCAGGCAAATGTGCACTGCAGCAATATTGAAATAGCCACGACATGGAAGCCAAAAGAAGGTCCATAAACAGATGAATGGACAGAGAAGAAGTGGTATATGGACAGAATGGAATATCAGTCACGAAAAAAATAAAAGAATGGCATATGCAGCACCACAGATGAGCCTAGAGATAATCACACAACGTGAAGTAAGTCAGAATGCGAAAGACAAATGTCCTATGATATCCCTTATGTTATCTGAAAATTCATAAACATGAACATATTTCCATAGAGAAAGACAATCTCAGAATGAGAAGACAACTTATGGTTAAGCCAAAGAAATGGTGTGAGGAATGGATAAATTAGGATATTGGGGTTAACACACATATACTAATACATATAAAAAATATAATCCCCAAAGACCTATGGAATACCAAGAGTGGTCTACTCAACACTCTGTAATAACCGACATGGAAAAGGACCCAAAGATCAATAGATATATGTATATGTGTAAATGAACAAGATTCTGTACACCTAGAACAAAAGACATTTTTCAATCAAATTTGCTCTGATAAAAACTACAACTTAAAGACACAAACAAGAATTAAGGAGGCTAAAACTTATCGGGGTTTGTCCTGGCACATTCCACTCTAATCTGCAACCTCAAAGCACAACTTGCAGCAAGGTTCTGTTTCCCTAGCAAGCAGAGTTGGCAACTTAGAAATGCTGCCACCCTAAGGCCGTTTCCTCAAAGAGCAGCTTTAAATCTACTGCTCATGGTCACTAATATTCACAAGGACGGCAGGGCTGTAAATGACTCATGCCCTCAAAAAATGTCCTGGGGTAGGGAATGGCCATAAAAATCCAAACGCGGTAAATTTTTCAAGAAGGCAATTTGAAGTTGTAAGTTTAGCTCAATCTTAAAAAAAATGAAAAGGACACTGAGAAATGCAAAACATCAGGAATTATTAGACGCATGCAAATCCAATCTACACAAAGGTATCACCTAACACCAGTCACAATGACCATCAGCAAAAAGTCAACAAACAATAGATGTTGAAGAAGTTGTGGAGAATAGTGTAACCTCTCGGTCTAAGTGGGATGTAAACTGGTAACAGCCAATAATAGGAACAGAATGGCAGTGCGTTTAAAGGTAAAAATTGAGTCACCATATGATCCGGAAGGCCCACTATTGGGCCTGTCACTTGTGAAAGCCAGAATCAAAAAGACACGGGATGGAAAATCGTGTATTGCAGCAGTATTTACAATAGCTAAGACATGGATACAAACAAAATGTCCATCATCAGATAAATGGACAAAGAAGAAGTGGTATACGTACCGAATGGAATAGTAGCCTCAGAAAAAAATGAACAGTGCCGTTTTCAGGACTACAGATGAGCCTAGAAATAATCATATTAGGTTAAGTTATTCAAAAGGGAATGACAAATATCCTATGATATCATTTATACCTGTTATCCTAAGATTGCTACAAATGGACATATTTCCACAGAAAAAGACACTCACAGACTTATAAAACGAACGAATGGTTCGCCAAAATGAAAGGTGGGAGGATGGATAAATTAGGACTATGGGGATAACATACATATACTAATGTATGTTAAATGTATATAAACATATAACATATAAACTCTATGAATTATATAATCACCAATACATATAAAATATATAATCACGAAACACCTGCCAAATACCAAGGGAGGTCTACTCAACATTCTGTAAAAAATTACATGGTAACAGGATCCGAAGATGAACAGACATATGTATGAATCATTGAGCACATTCTGTACAGCCAGACAATCACAACACTCTAATCGAATTTACTCCGATAAGAAAGAGAAATTAAATTTAAAAAACAAACATAAGTAAGGAGACATAAACTTCTGGGGGCTTATCCCAGCACACTCCTCTCTAATTTACAACCTCGGAACACTACCTCCAGGAAGACTCTGTTGCCCTAGTAACAAGAGGTGAGAACGTAATAATGCTGCCGCCTTGTGGCTGTTTCCCACAACAGCAGCTTTAAACCCAGTGCTAATGGTTGCTTAATAGTCACAAGGACTGCAGGGCTGTAAATGACACCTGCCCTCAAAAAATGCCCTGGGGTAGGGAATAGGCAAGAAAATTCAAGTTTTCTTTGACAAGTTTTTGAAGAAGTCAATATGAAGAGGGAAGTTGTACTCACTCTTTAAAAAAAAAAAGGAAAAGAATAAAAAGCACATGCCTAAAGCTCAGTATAAGGAATTATTAGTCACATGCAAATCCAACCTCCAAAAAGGTTTCAGCTCACACCAGTCAAATGACCATCAGCAAACAGTCTACAAACTGTAAATGCTGAAGGGATTTTAGAGAACTGTGTACCTTGTAGCTGCTGGTGGGATGTAAAGTGGTAAGAGCACTAACGAAAACTGAATGGAGCTGCTTTAAAAGGTAAAAATTGAGCTACCATATGACGCGGCAGGGCACCTTTTGGGCCTGTAACCTAAGACCACCAGAATCGGAAAGACAGAGGCAGGCAAATGTGCACTGCAGCATTACTGAAATAGCCAAGACGTGGAAGCCAAAAAAAGGTCCATAAACAGATGAATGGACAAAGAAGAAGTGGTATACGGACTAAATGGAATAGTAGCCTCGGGAAAAAAAATGAAAAATGCCGTTTTCAGGACTACAGATGAGCCTAGAAATAATCATATCAGGTTAAGTAAGTCAAAAGGGAATGACAAATATCCTATGATATCATTTATACCTGTTATCCTAAGATTGCTACAAATGGACATATTTCCACAGAAAAAGACACTCACAGACTTATAAAAGAAACTAATGGTTAACCAAAATGAAAGGTGGGAGGATGGATAAATTAGGATTATGGGGCTAACATACATATACTAATGTATGTTAAATGTATATAAACATATAACATATAAACTCTATGAATTATATAATCACCAATACATATAAAATATATAATGACAAAACACCTACCAAATACCATGCGAGGTCTACTCAACATTCTGTAATAAGACACATGGTAACAGAATCCGAACATGAACAGACATATGTATGAATCATTGAGCAGATTCTGTACAGCCAGACAATCACAACACTCTAATCCAATATTCTCCGATAAGAAATAGAAATTAAATTAAAAAACAAACAGAAGTAAGGAGACATAAACTTCTGGGGGCTTGTCCCAGCACATTCCCCTCTAATTTACAACCTCGGAACACTACGTCCAGGAAGACTCTGGTGCCCTAATAACAAGAGTTGAGAACGTAATGATGCTGCCGCCTAGTGGGTGTTTCCCACAACAGCAGCTTTAAACCCAGTGCTAATGGTTGCTTAATAGTCACAAGGACTCAGGGCTGTAAATGGCATCTGCCCTCAAAAAATGCCCTGGGGTAGGGAATAGGCAAGAAAATTCAACACATGACAAATCTTTCAAGAAGTCAACATGAAGAGGGAAGTTGTACTCACACTTTAAAAAAAAAAGGAAAACAAAAAAATGGACATGCCTAAAGCTCAGTACAAGGAATTATTAGCCACATACAAATCCAACCTCCAAAAAGGTTTCAGCTCACACCAGTCAAATGACCATCAGCAAACAGTCTACAAACTAGAAATGCTGAAGGGGTTTTAGAGAACTGTGTACCTTCTAGCTGCTGGTGGGATGTAATTGGTAACAGCACTAACGAAAACTGAATGCAGCTGCTTTAAAAGGTAAAAATTGAGCTACCATATGATGCGGCAGGGCACCTTTTGGGCCTATAACCTAAGACCACCAGAATCGGAAAGACAGAGGCAGGCAAATGTGCACTGCAGCAATATTGAAATAGCCACGACATGGAAGCCAAAAGAAGGTCCATAAACAGATGAATGGACAGAGAAGAAGTGGTATATGGACAGAATGGAATATCAGTCACGAAAAAAATAAAAGAATGGCATATGCAGCACCACAGATGAGCCTAGAGATAATCACACAACGTGAAGTAAGTCAGAATGCGAAAGACAAATGTCCTATGATATCCCTTATGTTATCTGAAAATTCATAAACATGAACATATTTCCATAGAGAAAGACAATCTCAGAATGAGAAGACAACTTATGGTTAAGCCAAAGAAATGGTGTGAGGAATGGATAAATTAGGATATTGGGGTTAACACACATATACTAATACATATAAAAAATATAATCCCCAAAGACCTATGGAATACCAAGAGTGGTCTACTCAACACTCTGTAATAACCGACATGGAAAAGGACCCAAAGATCAATAGATATATGTATATGTGTAAATGAACAAGATTCTGTACACCTAGAACAAAAGACATTTTTCAATCAAATTTGCTCTGATAAAAACTACAACTTAAAGACACAAACAAGAATTAAGGAGGCTAAAACTTATCGGGGTTTGTCCTGGCACATTCCACTCTAATCTGCAACCTCAAAGCACAACTTGCAGCAAGGTTCTGTTTCCCTAGCAAGCAGAGTTGGCAACTTAGAAATGCTGCCACCCTAAGGCCGTTTCCTCAAAGAGCAGCTTTAAATCTACTGCTCATGGTCACTAATATTCACAAGGACGGCAGGGCTGTAAATGACTCATGCCCTCAAAAAATGTCCTGGGGTAGGGAATGGCCATAAAAATCCAAACGCGGTAAATTTTTCAAGAAGGCAATTTGAAGTTGTAAGTTTAGCTCAATCTTAAAAAAAATGAAAAGGACACTGAGAAATGCAAAACATCAGGAATTATTAGACGCATGCAAATCCAATCTACACAAAGGTATCACCTAACACCAGTCACAATGACCATCAGCAAAAAGTCAACAAACAATAGATGTTGAAGAAGTTGTGGAGAATAGTGTAACCTCTCGGTCTAAGTGGGATGTAAACTGGTAACAGCCAATAATAGGAACAGAATGGCAGTGCGTTTAAAGGTAAAAATTGAGTCACCATATGATCCGGAAGGCCCACTATTGGGCCTGTCACTTGTGAAAGCCAGAATCAAAAAGACACGGGATGGAAAATCGTGTATTGCAGCAGTATTTACAATAGCTAAGACATGGATACAAACAAAATGTCCATCATCAGATAAATGGACAAAGAAGAAGTGGTATACGTACCGAATGGAATAGTAGCCTCAGAAAAAAATGAACAGTGCCGTTTTCAGGACTACAGATGAGCCTAGAAATAATCATATTAGGTTAAGTTATTCAAAAGGGAATGACAAATATCCTATGATATCATTTATACCTGTTATCCTAAGATTGCTACAAATGGACATATTTCCACAGAAAAAGACACTCACAGACTTATAAAACGAACGAATGGTTCGCCAAAATGAAAGGTGGGAGGATGGATAAATTAGGACTATGGGGATAACATACATATACTAATGTATGTTAAATGTATATAAACATATAACATATAAACTCTATGAATTATATAATCACCAATACATATAAAATATATAATCACGAAACACCTGCCAAATACCAAGGGAGGTCTACTCAACATTCTGTAAAAAATTACATGGTAACAGGATCCGAAGATGAACAGACATATGTATGAATCATTGAGCACATTCTGTACAGCCAGACAATCACAACACTCTAATCGAATTTACTCCGATAAGAAAGAGAAATTAAATTTAAAAAACAAACATAAGTAAGGAGACATAAACTTCTGGGGGCTTATCCCAGCACACTCCTCTCTAATTTACAACCTCGGAACACTACCTCCAGGAAGACTCTGTTGCCCTAGTAACAAGAGGTGAGAACGTAATAATGCTGCCGCCTTGTGGCTGTTTCCCACAACAGCAGCTTTAAACCCAGTGCTAATGGTTGCTTAATAGTCACAAGGACTGCAGGGCTGTAAATGACACCTGCCCTCAAAAAATGCCCTGGGGTAGGGAATAGGCAAGAAAATTCAAGTTTTCTTTGACAAGTTTTTGAAGAAGTCAATATGAAGAGGGAAGTTGTACTCACTCTTTAAAAAAAAAAAGGAAAAGAATAAAAAGCACAGGCCTAAAGCTCAGTATAAGGAATTATTAGTCACATGCAAATCCAACCTCCAAAAAGGTTTCAGCTCACACCAGTCAAATGACCATCAGCAAACAGTCTACAAACTGTAAATGCTGAAGGGATTTTAGAGAACTGTGTACCTTGTAGCTGCTGGTGGGATGTAAAGTGGTAAGAGCACTAACGAAAACTGAATGGAGCTGCTTTAAAAGGTAAAAATTGAGCTACCATATGACGCGGCAGGGCACCTTTTGGGCCTGTAACCTAAGACCACCAGAATCGGAAAGACAGAGGCAGGCAAATGTGCACTGCAGCATTACTGAAATAGCCAAGACGTGGAAGCCAAAAAAAGGTCCATAAACAGATGAATGGACAAAGAAGAAGTGGTATACGGACTAAATGGAATAGTAGCCTCGGGAAAAAAAATGAAAAATGCCGTTTTCAGGACTACAGATGAGCCTAGAAATAATCATATCAGGTTAAGTAAGTCAAAAGGGAATGACAAATATCCTATGATATCATTTATACCTGTTATCCTAAGATTGCTACAAATGGACATATTTCCACAGAAAAAGACACTCACAGACTTATAAAAGAAACTAATGGTTAACCAAAATGAAAGGTGGGAGGATGGATAAATTAGGATTATGGGGCTAACATACATATACTAATGTATGTTAAATGTATATAAACATATAACATATAAACTCTATGAATTATATAATCACCAATACATATAAAATATATAATGACAAAACACCTACCAAATACCATGCGAGGTCTACTCAACATTTTGTAATAAGACACATGGTAACAGAATCCGAACATGAACAGACATATGTATGAATCATTGAGCAGATTCTGTACAGCCAGACAATCACAACACTCTAATCCAATATTCTCCGATAAGAAATAGAAATTAAATTAAAAAACAAACAGAAGTAAGGAGACATAAACTTCTGGGGGCTTGTCCCAGCACATTCCCCTCTAATTTACAACCTCGGAACACTACGTCCAGGAAGACTCTGGTGCCCTAATAACAAGAGTTGAGAACGTAATGATGCTGCCGCCTAGTGGGTGTTTCCCACAACAGCAGCTTTAAACCCAGTGCTAATGGTTGCTTAATAGTCACAAGGACTCAGGGCTGTAAATGGCATCTGCCCTCAAAAAATGCCCTGGGGTAGGGAATAGGCAAGAAAATTCAACACATGACAAATCTTTCAAGAAGTCAACATGAAGAGGGAAGTTGTACTCACACTTTAAAAAAAAAAGGAAAACAAAAAAATGGACATGCCTAAAGCTCAGTACAAGGAATTATTAGCCACATACAAATCCAACCTCCAAAAAGGTTTCAGCTCACACCAGTCAAATGACCATCAGCAAACAGTCTACAAACTAGAAATGCTGAAGGGGTTTTAGAGAACTGTGTACCTTCTAGCTGCTGGTGGGATGTAATTGGTAACAGCACTAACGAAAACTGAATGCAGCTGCTTTAAAAGGTAAAAATTGAGCTACCATATGATGCGGCAGGGCACCTTTTGGGCCTATAACCTAAGACCACCAGAATCGGAAAGACAGAGGCAGGCAAATGTGCACTGCAGCAATATTGAAATAGCCACGACATGGAAGCCAAAAGAAGGTCCATAAACAGATGAATGGACAGAGAAGAAGTGGTATATGGACAGAATGGAATATCAGTCACGAAAAAAATAAAAGAATGGCATATGCAGCACCACAGATGAGCCTAGAGATAATCACACAACGTGAAGTAAGTCAGAATGCGAAAGACAAATGTCCTATGATATCCCTTATGTTATCTGAAAATTCATAAACATGAACATATTTCCATAGAGAAAGACAATCTCAGAATGAGAAGACAACTTATGGTTAAGCCAAAGAAATGGTGTGAGGAATGGATAAATTAGGATATTGGGGTTAACACACATATACTAATACATATAAAAAATATAATCCCCAAAGACCTATGGAATACCAAGAGTGGTCTACTCAACACTCTGTAATAACCGACATGGAAAAGGACCCAAAGATCAATAGATATATGTATATGTGTAAATGAACAAGATTCTGTACACCTAGAACAAAAGACATTTTTCAATCAAATTTGCTCTGATAAAAACTACAACTTAAAGACACAAACAAGAATTAAGGAGGCTAAAACTTATCGGGGTTTGTCCTGGCACATTCCACTCTAATCTGCAACCTCAAAGCACAACTTGCAGCAAGGTTCTGTTTCCCTAGCAAGCAGAGTTGGCAACTTAGAAATGCTGCCACCCTAAGGCCGTTTCCTCAAAGAGCAGCTTTAAATCTACTGCTCATGGTCACTAATATTCACAAGGACGGCAGGGCTGTAAATGACTCATGCCCTCAAAAAATGTCCTGGGGTAGGGAATGGCCATAAAAATCCAAACGCGGTAAATTTTTCAAGAAGGCAATTTGAAGTTGTAAGTTTAGCTCAATCTTAAAAAAAATGAAAAGGACACTGAGAAATGCAAAACATCAGGAATTATTAGACGCATGCAAATCCAATCTACACAAAGGTATCACCTAACACCAGTCACAATGACCATCAGCAAAAAGTCAACAAACAATAGATGTTGAAGAAGTTGTGGAGAATAGTGTAACCTCTCGGTCTAAGTGGGATGTAAACTGGTAACAGCCAATAATAGGAACAGAATGGCACTGCGTTTAAAGGTAAAAATTGAGTCACCATATGATCCGGAAGGCCCACTATTGGGCCTGTCACTTGTGAAAGCCAGAATCAAAAAGACACGGGATGGAAAATCGTGTGTTGCAGCAGTATTTACAATAGCTAAGACATGGATACAAACAAAATGTCCATCATCAGATAAATGGACAAAGAAGAAGTGGTATACGTACCGAATGGAATAGTAGCCTCAGAAAAAAATGAACAGTGCCGTTTTCAGGACTACAGATGAGCCTAGAAATAATCATATTAGGTTAAGTTATTCAAAAGGGAATGACAAATATCCTATGATATCATTTATACCTGTTATCCTAAGATTGCTACAAATGGACATATTTCCACAGAAAAAGACACTCACAGACTTATAAAACGAACGAATGGTTCGCCAAAATGAAAGGTGGGAGGATGGATAAATTAGGACTATGGGGATAACATACATATACTAATGTATGTTAAATGTATATAAACATATAACATATAAACTCTATGAATTATATAATCACCAATACATATAAAATATATAATCACGAAACACCTGCCAAATACCAAGGGAGGTCTACTCAACATTCTGTAAAAAATTACATGGTAACAGGATCCGAAGATGAACAGACATATGTATGAATCATTGAGCACATTCTGTACAGCCAGACAATCACAACACTCTAATCGAATTTACTCCGATAAGAAAGAGAAATTAAATTTAAAAAACAAACATAAGTAAGGAGACATAAACTTCTGGGGGCTTATCCCAGCACACTCCTCTCTAATTTACAACCTCGGAACACTACCTCCAGGAAGACTCTGTTGCCCTAGTAACAAGAGGTGAGAACGTAATAATGCTGCCGCCTTGTGGCTGTTTCCCACAACAGCAGCTTTAAACCCAGTGCTAATGGTTGCTTAATAGTCACAAGGACTGCAGGGCTGTAAATGACACCTGCCCTCAAAAAATGCCCTGGGGTAGGGAATAGGCAAGAAAATTCAAGTTTTCTTTGACAAGTTTTTGAAGAAGTCAATATGAAGAGGGAAGTTGTACTCACTCTTTAAAAAAAAAAAGGAAAAGAATAAAAAGCACATGCCTAAAGCTCAGTATAAGGAATTATTAGTCACATGCAAATCCAACCTCCAAAAAGGTTTCAGCTCACACCAGTCAAATGACCATCAGCAAACAGTCTACAAACTGTAAATGCTGAAGGGATTTTAGAGAACTGTGTACCTTGTAGCTGCTGGTGGGATGTAAAGTGGTAAGAGCACTAACGAAAACTGAATGGAGCTGCTTTAAAAGGTAAAAATTGAGCTACCATATGACGCGGCAGGGCACCTTTTGGGCCTGTAACCTAAGACCACCAGAATCGGAAAGACAGAGGCAGGCAAATGTGCACTGCAGCATTACTGAAATAGCCAAGACGTGGAAGCCAAAAAAAGGTCCATAAACAGATGAATGGACAAAGAAGAAGTGGTATACGGACTAAATGGAATAGTAGCCTCGGGAAAAAAAATGAAAAATGCCGTTTTCAGGACTACAGATGAGCCTAGAAATAATCATATCAGGTTAAGTAAGTCAAAAGGGAATGACAAATATCCTATGATATCATTTATACCTGTTATCCTAAGATTGCTACAAATGGACATATTTCCACAGAAAAAGACACTCACAGACTTATAAAAGAAACTAATGGTTAACCAAAATGAAAGGTGGGAGGATGGATAAATTAGGATTATGGGGCTAACATACATATACTAATGTATGTTAAATGTATATAAACATATAACATATAAACTCTATGAATTATATAATCACCAATACATATAAAATATATAATGACAAAACACCTACCAAATACCATGCGAGGTCTACTCAACATTCTGTAATAAGACACATGGTAACAGAATCCGAACATGAACAGACATATGTATGAATCATTGAGCAGATTCTGTACAGCCAGACAATCACAACACTCTAATCCAATATTCTCCGATAAGAAATAGAAATTAAATTAAAAAACAAACAGAAGTAAGGAGACATAAACTTCTGGGGGCTTGTCCCAGCACATTCCCCTCTAATTTACAACCTCGGAACACTACGTCCAGGAAGACTCTGGTGCCCTAATAACAAGAGTTGAGAACGTAATGATGCTGCCGCCTAGTGGGTGTTTCCCACAACAGCAGCTTTAAACCCAGTGCTAATGGTTGCTTAATAGTCACAAGGACTCAGGGCTGTAAATGGCATCTGCCCTCAAAAAATGCCCTGGGGTAGGGAATAGGCAAGAAAATTCAACACATGACAAATCTTTCAAGAAGTCAACATGAAGAGGGAAGTTGTACTCACACTTTAAAAAAAAAAGGAAAACAAAAAAATGGACATGCCTAAAGCTCAGTACAAGGAATTATTAGCCACATACAAATCCAACCTCCAAAAAGGTTTCAGCTCACACCAGTCAAATGACCATCAGCAAACAGTCTACAAACTAGAAATGCTGAAGGGGTTTTAGAGAACTGTGTACCTTCTAGCTGCTGGTGGGATGTAATTGGTAACAGCACTAACGAAAACTGAATGCAGCTGCTTTAAAAGGTAAAAATTGAGCTACCATATGATGCGGCAGGGCACCTTTTGGGCCTATAACCTAAGACCACCAGAATCGGAAAGACAGAGGCAGGCAAATGTGCACTGCAGCAATATTGAAATAGCCACGACATGGAAGCCAAAAGAAGGTCCATAAACAGATGAATGGACAGAGAAGAAGTGGTATATGGACAGAATGGAATATCAGTCACGAAAAAAATAAAAGAATGGCATATGCAGCACCACAGATGAGCCTAGAGATAATCACACAACGTGAAGTAAGTCAGAATGCGAAAGACAAATGTCCTATGATATCCCTTATGTTATCTGAAAATTCATAAACATGAACATATTTCCATAGAGAAAGACAATCTCAGAATGAGAAGACAACTTATGGTTAAGCCAAAGAAATGGTGTGAGGAATGGATAAATTAGGATATTGGGGTTAACACACATATACTAATACATATAAAAAATATAATCCCCAAAGACCTATGGAATACCAAGAGTGGTCTACTCAACACTCTGTAATAACCGACATGGAAAAGGACCCAAAGATCAATAGATATATGTATATGTGTAAATGAACAAGATTCTGTACACCTAGAACAAAAGACATTTTTCAATCAAATTTGCTCTGATAAAAACTACAACTTAAAGACACAAACAAGAATTAAGGAGGCTAAAACTTATCGGGGTTTGTCCTGGCACATTCCACTCTAATCTGCAACCTCAAAGCACAACTTGCAGCAAGGTTCTGTTTCCCTAGCAAGCAGAGTTGGCAACTTAGAAATGCTGCCACCCTAAGGCCGTTTCCTCAAAGAGCAGCTTTAAATCTACTGCTCATGGTCACTAATATTCACAAGGACGGCAGGGCTGTAAATGACTCATGCCCTCAAAAAATGTCCTGGGGTAGGGAATGGCCATAAAAATCCAAACGCGGTAAATTTTTCAAGAAGGCAATTTGAAGTTGTAAGTTTAGCTCAATCTTAAAAAAAATGAAAAGGACACTGAGAAATGCAAAACATCAGGAATTATTAGACGCATGCAAATCCAATCTACACAAAGGTATCACCTAACACCAGTCACAATGACCATCAGCAAAAAGTCAACAAACAATAGATGTTGAAGAAGTTGTGGAGAATAGTGTAACCTCTCGGTCTAAGTGGGATGTAAACTGGTAACAGCCAATAATAGGAACAGAATGGCAGTGCGTTTAAAGGTAAAAATTGAGTCACCATATGATCCGGAAGGCCCACTATTGGGCCTGTCACTTGTGAAAGCCAGAATCAAAAAGACACGGGATGGAAAATCGTGTGTTGCAGCAGTATTTACAATAGCTAAGACATGGATACAAACAAAATGTCCATCATCAGATAAATGGACAAAGAAGAAGTGGTATACGTACCGAATGGAATAGTAGCCTCAGAAAAAAATGAACAGTGCCGTTTTCAGGACTACAGATGAGCCTAGAAATAATCATATCAGGTTAAGTAAGTCAAAAGGGAATGACAAATATCCTATGATATCATTTATACCTGTTATCCTAAGATTGCTACAAATGGACATATTTCCACAGAAAAAGACACTCACAGACTTATAAAAGAAACTAATGGTTAACCAAAATGAAAGGTGGGAGGATGGATAAATTAGGATTATGGGGCTAACATACATATACTAATGTATGTTAAATGTATATAAACATATAACATATAAACTCTATGAATTATATAATCACCAATACATATAAAATATATAATGACAAAACACCTACCAAATACCATGCGAGGTCTACTCAACATTCTGTAATAAGACACATGGTAACAGAATCCGAACATGAACAGACATATGTATGAATCATTGAGCAGATTCTGTACAGCCAGACAATCACAACACTCTAATCCAATATTCTCCGATAAGAAATAGAAATTAAATTAAAAAACAAACAGAAGTAAGGAGACATAAACTTCTGGGGGCTTGTCCCAGCACATTCCCCTCTAATTTACAACCTCGGAACACTACGTCCAGGAAGACTCTGGTGCCCTAATAACAAGAGTTGAGAACGTAATGATGCTGGCGCCTAGTGGGTGTTTCCCACAACAGCAGCTTTAAACCCAGTGCTAATGGTTGCTTAATAGTCACAAGGACTCAGGGCTGTAAATGGCATCTGCCCTCAAAAAATGCCCTGGGGTAGGGAATAGGCAAGAAAATTCAACACATGACAAATCTTTCAAGAAGTCAACATGAAGAGGGAAGTTGTACTCACACTTTAAAAAAAAAAGGAAAACAAAAAAATGGACATGCCTAAAGCTCAGTACAAGGAATTATTAGCCACATACAAATCCAACCTCCAAAAAGGTTTCAGCTCACACCAGTCAAATGACCATCAGCAAACAGTCTACAAACTAGAAATGCTGAAGGGGTTTTAGAGAACTGTGTACCTTCTAGCTGCTGGTGGGATGTAATTGGTAACAGCACTAACGAAAACTGAATGCAGCTGCTTTAAAAGGTAAAAATTGAGCTACCATATGATGCGGCAGGGCACCTTTTGGGCCTATAACCGAAGACCACCAGAATCGGAAAGACAGAGGCAGGCAAATGTGCACTGCAGCAATATTGAAATAGCCACGACATGGAAGCCAAAAGAAGGTCCATAAACAGATGAATGGACAGAGAAGAAGTGGTATATGGACAGAATGGAATATCAGTCACGAAAAAAATAAAAGAATGGCATATGCAGCACCACAGATGAGCCTAGAGATAATCACACAACGTGAAGTAAGTCAGAATGCGAAAGACAAATGTCCTATGATATCCCTTATGTTATCTGAAAATTCATAAACATGAACATATTTCCATAGAGAAAGACAATCTCAGAATGAGAAGACAACTTATGGTTAAGCCAAAGAAATGGTGTGAGGAATGGATAAATTAGGATATTGGGGTTAACACACATATACTAATACATATAAAAAATATAATCCCCAAAGACCTATGGAATACCAAGAGTGGTCTACTCAACACTCTGTAATAACCGACATGGAAAAGGACCCAAAGATCAATAGATATATGTATATGTGTAAATGAACAAGATTCTGTACACCTAGAACAAAAGACATTTTTCAATCAAATTTGCTCTGATAAAAACTACAACTTAAAGACACAAACAAGAATTAAGGAGGCTAAAACTTATCGGGGTTTGTCCTGGCACATTCCACTCTAATCTGCAACCTCAAAGCACAACTTGCAGCAAGGTTCTGTTTCCCTAGCAAGCAGAGTTGGCAACTTAGAAATGCTGCCACCCTAAGGCCGTTTCCTCAAAGAGCAGCTTTAAATCTACTGCTCATGGTCACTAATATTCACAAGGACGGCAGGGCTGTAAATGACTCATGCCCTCAAAAAATGTCCTGGGGTAGGGAATGGCCATAAAAATCCAAACGCGGTAAATTTTTCAAGAAGGCAATTTGAAGTTGTAAGTTTAGCTCAATCTTAAAAAAAATGAAAAGGACACTGAGAAATGCAAAACATCAGGAATTATTAGACGCATGCAAATCCAATCTACACAAAGGTATCACCTAACACCAGTCACAATGACCATCAGCAAAAAGTCAACAAACAATAGATGTTGAAGAAGTTGTGGAGAATAGTGTAACCTCTCGGTCTAAGTGGGATGTAAACTGGTAACAGCCAATAATAGGAACAGAATGGCAGTGCGTTTAAAGGTAAAAATTGAGTCACCATATGATCCGGAAGGCCCACTATTGGGCCTGTCACTTGTGAAAGCCAGAATCAAAAAGACACGGGATGGAAAATCGTGTGTTGCAGCAGTATTTACAATAGCTAAGACATGGATACAAACAAAATGTCCATCATCAGATAAATGGACAAAGAAGAAGTGGTATACGTACCGAATGGAATAGTAGCCTCAGAAAAAAATGAACAGTGCCGTTTTCAGGACTACAGATGAGCCTAGAAATAATCATATCAGGTTAAGTAAGTCAAAAGGGAATGACAAATATCCTATGATATCATTTATACCTGTTATCCTAAGATTGCTACAAATGGACATATTTCCACAGAAAAAGACACTCACAGACTTATAAAAGAAACTAATGGTTAACCAAAATGAAAGGTGGGAGGATGGATAAATTAGGATTATGGGGCTAACATACATATACTAATGTATGTTAAATGTATATAAACATATAACATATAAACTCTATGAATTATATAATCACCAATACATATAAAATATATAATGACAAAACACCTACCAAATACCATGCGAGGTCTACTCAACATTCTGTAATAAGACACATGGTAACAGAATCCGAACATGAACAGACATATGTATGAATCATTGAGCAGATTCTGTACAGCCAGACAATCACAACACTCTAATCCAATATTCTCCGATAAGAAATAGAAATTAAATTAAAAAACAAACAGAAGTAAGGAGACATAAACTTCTGGGGGCTTGTCCCAGCACATTCCCCTCTAATTTACAACCTCGGAACACTACGTCCAGGAAGACTCTGGTGCCCTAATAACAAGAGTTGAGAACGTAATGATGCTGGCGCCTAGTGGGTGTTTCCCACAACAGCAGCTTTAAACCCAGTGCTAATGGTTGCTTAATAGTCACAAGGACTCAGGGCTGTAAATGGCATCTGCCCTCAAAAAATGCCCTGGGGTAGGGAATAGGCAAGAAAATTCAACACATGACAAATCTTTCAAGAAGTCAACATGAAGAGGGAAGTTGTACTCACACTTTAAAAAAAAAAGGAAAACAAAAAAATGGACATGCCTAAAGCTCAGTACAAGGAATTATTAGCCACATACAAATCCAACCTCCAAAAAGGTTTCAGCTCACACCAGTCAAATGACCATCAGCAAACAGTCTACAAACTAGAAATGCTGAAGGGGTTTTAGAGAACTGTGTACCTTCTAGCTGCTGGTGGGATGTAATTGGTAACAGCACTAACGAAAACTGAATGCAGCTGCTTTAAAAGGTAAAAATTGAGCTACCATATGATGCGGCAGGGCACCTTTTGGGCCTATAACCGAAGACCACCAGAATCGGAAAGACAGAGGCAGGCAAATGTGCACTGCAGCAATATTGAAATAGCCACGACATGGAAGCCAAAAGAAGGTCCATAAACAGATGAATGGACAGAGAAGAAGTGGTATATGGACAGAATGGAATATCAGTCACGAAAAAAATAAAAGAATGGCATATGCAGCACCACAGATGAGCCTAGAGATAATCACACAACGTGAAGTAAGTCAGAATGCGAAAGACAAATGTCCTATGATATCCCTTATGTTATCTGAAAATTCATAAACATGAACATATTTCCATAGAGAAAGACAATCTCAGAATGAGAAGACAACTTATGGTTAAGCCAAAGAAATGGTGTGAGGAATGGATAAATTAGGATATTGGGGTTAACACACATATACTAATACATATAAAAAATATAATCCCCAAAGACCTATGGAATACCAAGAGTGGTCTACTCAACACTCTGTAATAACCGACATGGAAAAGGACCCAAAGATCAATAGATATATGTATATGTGTAAATGAACAAGATTCTGTACACCTAGAACAAAAGACATTTTTCAATCAAATTTGCTCTGATAAAAACTACAACTTAAAGACACAAACAAGAATTAAGGAGGCTAAAACTTATCGGGGTTTGTCCTGGCACATTCCACTCTAATCTGCAACCTCAAAGCACAACTTGCAGCAAGGTTCTGTTTCCCTAGCAAGCAGAGTTGGCAACTTAGAAATGCTGCCACCCTAAGGCCGTTTCCTCAAAGAGCAGCTTTAAATCTACTGCTCATGGTCACTAATATTCACAAGGACGGCAGGGCTGTAAATGACTCATGCCCTCAAAAAATGTCCTGGGGTAGGGAATGGCCATAAAAATCCAAACGCGGTAAATTTTTCAAGAAGGCAATTTGAAGTTGTAAGTTTAGCTCAATCTTAAAAAAAATGAAAAGGACACTGAGAAATGCAAAACATCAGGAATTATTAGACGCATGCAAATCCAATCTACACAAAGGTATCACCTAACACCAGTCACAATGACCATCAGCAAAAAGTCAACAAACAATAGATGTTGAAGAAGTTGTGGAGAATAGTGTAACCTCTCGGTCTAAGTGGGATGTAAACTGGTAACAGCCAATAATAGGAACAGAATGGCAGTGCGTTTAAAGGTAAAAATTGAGTCACCATATGATCCGGAAGGCCCACTATTGGGCCTGTCACTTGTGAAAGCCAGAATCAAAAAGACACGGGATGGAAAATCGTGTGTTGCAGCAGTATTTACAATAGCTAAGACATGGATACAAACAAAATGTCCATCATCAGATAAATGGACAAAGAAGAAGTGGTATACGTACCGAATGGAATAGTAGCCTCAGAAAAAAATGAACAGTGCCGTTTTCAGGACTACAGATGAGCCTAGAAATAATCATATTAGGTTAAGTTATTCAAAAGGGAATGACAAATATCCTATGATATCATTTATACCTGTTATCCTAAGATTGCTACAAATGGACATATTTCCACAGAAAAAGACACTCACAGACTTATAAAAGAAACTAATGGTTAACCAAAATGAAAGGTGGGAGGATGGATAAATTAGGATTATGGGGCTAACATACATATACTAATGTATGTTAAATGTATATAAACATATAACATATAAACTCTATGAATTATATAATCACCAATACATATAAAATATATAATGACTAAACACCTACCAAATACCATGCGAGGTCTACTCAACATTCTGTAATAAGACACATGGTAACAGGATCCGAAGATGAACAGACATATGTATGAATCATTGAGCACATTCTGTACAGCCAGACAATCACAACACTCTAATCCAATATTCTCCGATAAGAAATAGAAATTAAATTAAAAAACAAACAGAAGTAAGGAGACATAAACTTCTGGGGGCTTGTCCCAGCACATTCCCCTCTAATTTACAACCTCGGAACACTACGTCCAGGAAGACTCTGGTGCCCTAATAACAAGAGTTGAGAACGTAATGATGCTGCCGCCTAGTGGGTGTTTCCCACAACAGCAGCTTTAAACCCAGTGCTAATGGTTGCTTAATAGTCACAAGGACTCAGGGCTGTAAATGGCATCTGCCCTCAAAAAATGCCCTGGGGTAGGGAATAGGCAAGAAAATTCAACACATGACAAATCTTTCAAGAAGTCAACATGAAGAGGGAAGTTGTACTCACACTTTAAAAAAAAAAGGAAAAGAACAACATGGACATGCCTAAAGCTCAGTACAAGGAATTATTAGCCACATACAAATCCAACCTCCAAAAAGGTTTCAGCTCACACCAGTCAAATGACCATCAGCAAACAGTCTACAAACTAGAAATGCTGAAGGGGTTTTAGAGAACTGTGTACCTTCTAGCTGCTGGTGGGATGTAATTGGTAACAGCACTAACGAAAACTGAATGCAGCTGCTTTAAAAGGTAAAAATTGAGCTACCATATGATGCGGCAGGGCACCTTTTGGGCCTATAACCGAAGACCACCAGAATCGGAAAGACAGAGGCAGGCAAATGTGCACTGCAGCAATATTGAAATAGCCACGACATGGAAGCAAAAATAAGGTCCATAAACAGATGAATGGACAAAGAAGAAGTGGTATATGGACAGAATGGAATATCAGTCACGAAAAAAATAAAAGAATGGCATATGCAGCACCACAGATGAGCCTAGAGATAATCACACAACGTGAAGTAAGTCAGAATGCGAAAGACAAATGTCCTATGATATCCCTTATGTTATCTGAAAATTCATAAACATGAACATATTTCCATAGAGAAAGACAATCTCAGAATGAGAAGACAACTTATGGTTAAGCCAAAGAAATGGTGTGAGGAATGGATAAATTAGGATATTGGGGTTAACACACATATACTAATACATATAAAAAATATAATCCCCAAAGACCTATGGAATACCAAGAGTGGTCTACTCAACACTCTGTAATAACCGACATGGAAAAGGACCCAAAGATCAATAGATATATGTATATGTGTAAATGAACAAGATTCTGTACACCTAGAACAAAAGACATTTTTCAATCAAATTTGCTCTGATAAAAACTACAACTTAAAGACACAAACAAGAATTAAGGAGGCTAAAACTTATCGGGGTTTGTCCTGGCACATTCCACTCTAATCTGCAACCTCAAAGCACAACTTGCAGCAAGGTTCTGTTTCCCTAGCAAGCAGAGTTGGCAACTTAGAAATGCTGCCACCCTAAGGCCGTTTCCTCAAAGAGCAGCTTTAAATCTACTGCTCATGGTCACTAATATTCACAAGGACGGCAGGGCTGTAAATGACTCATGCCCTCAAAAAATGTCCTGGGGTAGGGAATGGCCATAAAAATCCAAACGCGGTAAATTTTTCAAGAAGGCAATTTGAAGTTGTAAGTTTAGCTCAATCTTAAAAAAAATGAAAAGGACACTGAGAAATGCAAAACATCAGGAATTATTAGACGCATGCAAATCCAATCTACACAAAGGTATCACCTAACACCAGTCACAATGACCATCAGCAAAAAGTCAACAAACAATAGATGTTGAAGAAGTTGTGGAGAATAGTGTAACCTCTCGGTCTAAGTGGGATGTAAACTGGTAACAGCCAATAATAGGAACAGAATGGCACTGCGTTTAAAGGTAAAAATTGAGTCACCATATGATCCGGAAGGCCCACTATTGGGCCTGTCACTTGTGAAAGCCAGAATCAAAAAGACACGGGATGGAAAATCGTGTGTTGCAGCAGTATTTACAATAGCTAAGACATGGATACAAACAAAATGTCCATCATCAGATAAATGGACAAAGAAGAAGTGGTATACGTACCGAATGGAATAGTAGCCTCAGAAAAAAATGAACAGTGCCGTTTTCAGGACTACAGATGAGCCTAGAAATAATCATATTAGGTTAAGTTATTCAAAAGGGAATGACAAATATCCTATGATATCATTTATACCTGTTATCCTAAGATTGCTACAAATGGACATATTTCCACAGAAAAAGACACTCACAGACTTATAAAACGAACGAATGGTTCGCCAAAATGAAAGGTGGGAGGATGGATAAATTAGGACTATGGGGATAACATACATATACTAATGTATGTTAAATGTATATAAACATATAACATATAAACTCTATGAATTATATAATCACCAATACATATAAAATATATAATCACGAAACACCTGCCAAATACCAAGGGAGGTCTACTCAACATTCTGTAAAAAATTACATGGTAACAGGATCCGAAGATGAACAGACATATGTATGAATCATTGAGCACATTCTGTACAGCCAGACAATCACAACACTCTAATCGAATTTACTCCGATAAGAAAGAGAAATTAAATTTAAAAAACAAACATAAGTAAGGAGACATAAACTTCTGGGGGCTTATCCCAGCACACTCCTCTCTAATTTACAACCTCGGAACACTACCTCCAGGAAGACTCTGTTGCCCTAGTAACAAGAGGTGAGAACGTAATAATGCTGCCGCCTTGTGGCTGTTTCCCACAACAGCAGCTTTAAACCCAGTGCTAATGGTTGCTTAATAGTCACAAGGACTGCAGGGCTGTAAATGACACCTGCCCTCAAAAAATGCCCTGGGGTAGGGAATAGGCAAGAAAATTCAAGTTTTCTTTGACAAGTTTTTGAAGAAGTCAATATGAAGAGGGAAGTTGTACTCACTCTTTAAAAAAAAAAAGGAAAAGAATAAAAAGCACATGCCTAAAGCTCAGTATAAGGAATTATTAGTCACATGCAAATCCAACCTCCAAAAAGGTTTCAGCTCACACCAGTCAAATGACCATCAGCAAACAGTCTACAAACTGTAAATGCTGAAGGGATTTTAGAGAACTGTGTACCTTGTAGCTGCTGGTGGGATGTAAAGTGGTAAGAGCACTAACGAAAACTGAATGGAGCTGCTTTAAAAGGTAAAAATTGAGCTACCATATGACGCGGCAGGGCACCTTTTGGGCCTGTAACCTAAGACCACCAGAATCGGAAAGACAGAGGCAGGCAAATGTGCACTGCAGCATTACTGAAATAGCCAAGACGTGGAAGCCAAAAAAAGGTCCATAAACAGATGAATGGACAAAGAAGAAGTGGTATACGGACTAAATGGAATAGTAGCCTCGGGAAAAAAAATGAAAAATGCCGTTTTCAGGACTACAGATGAGCCTAGAAATAATCATATCAGGTTAAGTAAGTCAAAAGGGAATGACAAATATCCTATGATATCATTTATACCTGTTATCCTAAGATTGCTACAAATGGACATATTTCCACAGAAAAAGACACTCACAGACTTATAAAAGAAACTAATGGTTAACCAAAATGAAAGGTGGGAGGATGGATAAATTAGGATTATGGGGCTAACATACATATACTAATGTATGTTAAATGTATATAAACATATAACATATAAACTCTATGAATTATATAATCACCAATACATATAAAATATATAATGACAAAACACCTACCAAATACCATGCGAGGTCTACTCAACATTCTGTAATAAGACACATGGTAACAGAATCCGAACATGAACAGACATATGTATGAATCATTGAGCAGATTCTGTACAGCCAGACAATCACAACACTCTAATCCAATATTCTCCGATAAGAAATAGAAATTAAATTAAAAAACAAACAGAAGTAAGGAGACATAAACTTCTGGGGGCTTGTCCCAGCACATTCCCCTCTAATTTACAACCTCGGAACACTACGTCCAGGAAGACTCTGGTGCCCTAATAACAAGAGTTGAGAACGTAATGATGCTGCCGCCTAGTGGGTGTTTCCCACAACAGCAGCTTTAAACCCAGTGCTAATGGTTGCTTAATAGTCACAAGGACTCAGGGCTGTAAATGGCATCTGCCCTCAAAAAATGCCCTGGGGTAGGGAATAGGCAAGAAAATTCAACACATGACAAATCTTTCAAGAAGTCAACATGAAGAGGGAAGTTGTACTCACACTTTAAAAAAAAAAGGAAAAGAACAACATGGACATGCCTAAAGCTCAGTACAAGGAATTATTAGCCACATACAAATCCAACCTCCAAAAAGGTTTCAGCTCACACCAGTCAAATGACCATCAGCAAACAGTCTACAAACTAGAAATGCTGAAGGGGTTTTAGAGAACTGTGTACCTTCTAGCTGCTGGTGGGATGTAATTGGTAACAGCACTAACGAAAACTGAATGCAGCTGCTTTAAAAGGTAAAAATTGAGCTACCATATGATGCGGCAGGGCACCTTTTGGGCCTATAACCTAAGACCACCAGAATCGGAAAGACAGAGGCAGGCAAATGTGCACTGCAGCAATATTGAAATAGCCACGACATGGAAGCCAAAAGAAGGTCCATAAACAGATGAATGGACAGAGAAGAAGTGGTATATGGACAGAATGGAATATCAGTCACGAAAAAAATAAAAGAATGGCATATGCAGCACCACAGATGAGCCTAGAGATAATCACACAACGTGAAGTAAGTCAGAATGCGAAAGACAAATGTCCTATGATATCCCTTATGTTATCTGAAAATTCATAAACATGAACATATTTCCATAGAGAAAGACAATCTCAGAATGAGAAGACAACTTATGGTTAAGCCAAAGAAATGGTGTGAGGAATGGATAAATTAGGATATTGGGGTTAACACACATATACTAATACATATAAAAAATATAATCCCCAAAGACCTATGGAATACCAAGAGTGGTCTACTCAACACTCTGTAATAACCGACATGGAAAAGGACCCAAAGATCAATAGATATATGTATATGTGTAAATGAACAAGATTCTGTACACCTAGAACAAAAGACATTTTTCAATCAAATTTGCTCTGATAAAAACTACAACTTAAAGACACAAACAAGAATTAAGGAGGCTAAAACTTATCGGGGTTTGTCCTGGCACATTCCACTCTAATCTGCAACCTCAAAGCACAACTTGCAGCAAGGTTCTGTTTCCCTAGCAAGCAGAGTTGGCAACTTAGAAATGCTGCCACCCTAAGGCCGTTTCCTCAAAGAGCAGCTTTAAATCTACTGCTCATGGTCACTAATATTCACAAGGACGGCAGGGCTGTAAATGACTCATGCCCTCAAAAAATGTCCTGGGGTAGGGAATGGCCATAAAAATCCAAACGCGGTAAATTTTTCAAGAAGGCAATTTGAAGTTGTAAGTTTAGCTCAATCTTAAAAAAAATGAAAAGGACACTGAGAAATGCAAAACATCAGGAATTATTAGACGCATGCAAATCCAATCTACACAAAGGTATCACCTAACACCAGTCACAATGACCATCAGCAAAAAGTCAACAAACAATAGATGTTGAAGAAGTTGTGGAGAATAGTGTAACCTCTCGGTCTAAGTGGGATGTAAACTGGTAACAGCCAATAATAGGAACAGAATGGCACTGCGTTTAAAGGTAAAAATTGAGTCACCATATGATCCGGAAGGTCCACTATTGGGCCTGTCACTTGTGAAAGCCAGAATCAAAAAGACACGGGATGGAAAATCGTGTGTTGCAGCAGTATTTACAATAGCTAAGACATGGATACAAACAAAATGTCCATCATCAGATAAATGGACAAAGAAGAAGTGGTATACGTACCGAATGGAATAGTAGCCTCAGAAAAAAATGAACAGTGCCGTTTTCAGGACTACAGATGAGACTAGAAATAATCATATTAGGTTAAGTTATTCAAAAGGGAATGACAAATATCCTATGATATCATTTATACCTGTTATCCTAAGATTGCTACAAATGGACATATTTCCACAGAAAAAGACACTCACAGACTTATAAAAGAAACTAATGGTTAACCAAAATGAAAGGTGGGAGGATGGATAAATTAGGATTATGGGGCTAACATACATATACTAATGTATGTTAAATGTATATAAACATATAACATATAAACTCTATGAATTATATAATCACCAATACATATAAAATATATAATGACTAAACACCTACCAAATACCATGCGAGGTCTACTCAACATTCTGTAATAAGACACATGGTAACAGAATCCGAACATGAACAGACATATGTATGAATCATTGAGCAGATTCTGTACAGCCAGACAATCACAACACTCTAATCCAATATTCTCCGATAAGAAATAGAAATTAAATTAAAAAACAAACAGAAGTAAGGAGACATAAACTTCTGGGGGCTTGTCCCAGCACATTCCCCTCTAATTTACAACCTCGGAACACTACGTCCAGGAAGACTCTGGTGCCCTAATAACAAGAGTTGAGAACGTAATGATGCTGCCGCCTAGTGGGTGTTTCCCACAACAGCAGCTTTAAACCCAGTGCTAATGGTTGCTTAATAGTCACAAGGACTCAGGGCTGTAAATGGCATCTGCCCTCAAAAAATGCCCTGGGGTAGGGAATAGGCAAGAAAATTCAACACATGACAAATCTTTCAAGAAGTCAACATGAAGAGGGAAGTTGTACTCACACTTTAAAAAAAAAAGGAAAACAAAAAAATGGACATGCCTAAAGCTCAGTACAAGGAATTATTAGCCACATACAAATCCAACCTCCAAAAAGGTTTCAGCTCACACCAGTCAAATGACCATCAGCAAACAGTCTACAAACTAGAAATGCTGAAGGGGTTTTAGAGAACTGTGTACCTTCTAGCTGCTGGTGGGATGTAATTGGTAACAGCACTAACGAAAACTGAATGCAGCTGCTTTAAAAGGTAAAAATTGAGCTACCATATGATGCGGCAGGGCACCTTTTGGGCCTATAACCGAAGACCACCAGAATCGGAAAGACAGAGGCAGGCAAATGTGCACTGCAGCAATATTGAAATAGCCACGACATGGAAGCCAAAAGAAGGTCCATAAACAGATGAATGGACAGAGAAGAAGTGGTATATGGACAGAATGGAATATCAGTCACGAAAAAAATAAAAGAATGGCATATGCAGCACCACAGATGAGCCTAGAGATAATCACACAACGTGAAGTAAGTCAGAATGCGAAAGACAAATGTCCTATGATATCCCTTATGTTATCTGAAAATTCATAAACATGAACATATTTCCATAGAGAAAGACAATCTCAGAATGAGAAGACAACTTATGGTTAAGCCAAAGAAATGGTGTGAGGAATGGATAAATTAGGATATTGGGGTTAACACACATATACTAATACATATAAAAAATATAATCCCCAAAGACCTATGGAATACCAAGAGTGGTCTACTCAACACTCTGTAATAACCGACATGGAAAAGGACCCAAAGATCAATAGATATATGTATATGTGTAAATGAACAAGATTCTGTACACCTAGAACAAAAGACATTTTTCAATCAAATTTGCTCTGATAAAAACTACAACTTAAAGACACAAACAAGAATTAAGGAGGCTAAAACTTATCGGGGTTTGTCCTGGCACATTCCACTCTAATCTGCAACCTCAAAGCACAACTTGCAGCAAGGTTCTGTTTCCCTAGCAAGCAGAGTTGGCAACTTAGAAATGCTGCCACCCTAAGGCCGTTTCCTCAAAGAGCAGCTTTAAATCTACTGCTCATGGTCACTAATATTCACAAGGACGGCAGGGCTGTAAATGACTCATGCCCTCAAAAAATGTCCTGGGGTAGGGAATGGCCATAAAAATCCAAACGCGGTAAATTTTTCAAGAAGGCAATTTGAAGTTGTAAGTTTAGCTCAATCTTAAAAAAAATGAAAAGGACACTGAGAAATGCAAAACATCAGGAATTATTAGACGCATGCAAATCCAATCTACACAAAGGTATCACCTAACACCAGTCACAATGACCATCAGCAAAAAGTCAACAAACAATAGATGTTGAAGAAGTTGTGGAGAATAGTGTAACCTCTCGGTCTAAGTGGGATGTAAACTGGTAACAGCCAATAATAGGAACAGAATGGCAGTGCGTTTAAAGGTAAAAATTGAGTCACCATATGATCCGGAAGGCCCACTATTGGGCCTGTCACTTGTGAAAGCCAGAATCAAAAAGACACGGGATGGAAAATCGTGTGTTGCAGCAGTATTTACAATAGCTAAGACATGGATACAAACAAAATGTCCATCATCAGATAAATGGACAAAGAAGAAGTGGTATACGTACCGAATGGAATAGTAGCCTCAGAAAAAAATGAACAGTGCCGTTTTCAGGACTACAGATGAGCCTAGAAATAATCATATTAGGTTAAGTTATTCAAAAGGGAATGACAAATATCCTATGATATCATTTATACCTGTTATCCTAAGATTGCTACAAATGGACATATTTCCACAGAAAAAGACACTCACAGACTTATAAAAGAAACTAATGGTTAACCAAAATGAAAGGTGGGAGGATGGATAAATTAGGATTATGGGGCTAACATACATATACTAATGTATGTTAAATGTATATAAACATATAACATATAAACTCTATGAATTATATAATCACCAATACATATAAAATATATAATGACTAAACACCTACCAAATACCATGCGAGGTCTACTCAACATTCTGTAATAAGACACATGGTAACAGGATCCGAAGATGAACAGACATATGTATGAATCATTGAGCACATTCTGTACAGCCAGACAATCACAACACTCTAATCCAATATTCTCCGATAAGAAATAGAAATTAAATTAAAAAACAAACAGAAGTAAGGAGACATAAACTTCTGGGGGCTTGTCCCAGCACATTCCCCTCTAATTTACAACCTCGGAACACTACGTCCAGGAAGACTCTGGTGCCCTAATAACAAGAGTTGAGAACGTAATGATGCTGCCGCCTAGTGGGTGTTTCCCACAACAGCAGCTTTAAACCCAGTGCTAATGGTTGCTTAATAGTCACAAGGACTCAGGGCTGTAAATGGCATCTGCCCTCAAAAAATGCCCTGGGGTAGGGAATAGGCAAGAAAATTCAACACATGACAAATCTTTCAAGAAGTCAACATGAAGAGGGAAGTTGTACTCACACTTTAAAAAAAAAAGGAAAAGAACAACATGGACATGCCTAAAGCTCAGTACAAGGAATTATTAGCCACATACAAATCCAACCTCCAAAAAGGTTTCAGCTCACACCAGTCAAATGACCATCAGCAAACAGTCTACAAACTAGAAATGCTGAAGGGGTTTTAGAGAACTGTGTACCTTCTAGCTGCTGGTGGGATGTAATTGGTAACAGCACTAACGAAAACTGAATGCAGCTGCTTTAAAAGGTAAAAATTGAGCTACCATATGATGCGGCAGGGCACCTTTTGGGCCTATAACCGAAGACCACCAGAATCGGAAAGACAGAGGCAGGCAAATGTGCACTGCAGCAATATTGAAATAGCCACGACATGGAAGCAAAAATAAGGTCCATAAACAGATGAATGGACAAAGAAGAAGTGGTATATGGACAGAATGGAATATCAGTCACGAAAAAAATAAAAGAATGGCATATGCAGCACCACAGATGAGCCTAGAGATAATCACACAACGTGAAGTAAGTCAGAATGCGAAAGACAAATGTCCTATGATATCCCTTATGTTATCTGAAAATTCATAAACATGAACATATTTCCATAGAGAAAGACAATCTCAGAATGAGAAGACAACTTATGGTTAAGCCAAAGAAATGGTGTGAGGAATGGATAAATTAGGATATTGGGGTTAACACACATATACTAATACATATAAAAAATATAATCCCCAAAGACCTATGGAATACCAAGAGTGGTCTACTCAACACTCTGTAATAACCGACATGGAAAAGGACCCAAAGATCAATAGATATATGTATATGTGTAAATGAACAAGATTCTGTACACCTAGAACAAAAGACATTTTTCAATCAAATTTGCTCTGATAAAAACTACAACTTAAAGACACAAACAAGAATTAAGGAGGCTAAAACTTATCGGGGTTTGTCCTGGCACATTCCACTCTAATCTGCAACCTCAAAGCACAACTTGCAGCAAGGTTCTGTTTCCCTAGCAAGCAGAGTTGGCAACTTAGAAATGCTGCCACCCTAAGGCCGTTTCCTCAAAGAGCAGCTTTAAATCTACTGCTCATGGTCACTAATATTCACAAGGACGGCAGGGCTGTAAATGACTCATGCCCTCAAAAAATGTCCTGGGGTAGGGAATGGCCATAAAAATCCAAACGCGGTAAATTTTTCAAGAAGGCAATTTGAAGTTGTAAGTTTAGCTCAATCTTAAAAAAAATGAAAAGGACACTGAGAAATGCAAAACATCAGGAATTATTAGACGCATGCAAATCCAATCTACACAAAGGTATCACCTAACACCAGTCACAGTGACCATCAGCAAAAAGTCAACAAACAATAGATGTTGAAGAAGTTGTGGAGAATAGTGTAACCTCTCGGTCTAAGTGGGATGTAAACTGGTAACAGCCAATAATAGGAACAGAATGGCAGTGCGTTTAAAGGTAAAAATTGAGTCACCATATGATCCGGAAGGCCCACTATTGGGCCTGTCACTTGTGAAAGCCAGAATCAAAAAGACACGGGATGGAAAATCGTGTATTGCAGCAGTATTTACAATAGCTAAGACATGGATACAAACAAAATGTCCATCATCAGATAAATGGACAAAGAAGAAGTGGTATACGTACCGAATGGAATAGTAGCCTCAGAAAAAAATGAACAGTGCCGTTTTCAGGACTACAGATGAGCCTAGAAATAATCATATTAGGTTAAGTTATTCAAAAGGGAATGACAAATATCCTATGATATCATTTATACCTGTTATCCTAAGATTGCTACAAATGGACATATTTCCACAGAAAAAGACACTCACAGACTTATAAAACGAACGAATGGTTCGCCAAAATGAAAGGTGGGAGGATGGATAAATTAGGACTATGGGGATAACATACATATACTAATGTATGTTAAATGTATATAAACATATAACATATAAACTCTATGAATTATATAATCACCAATACATATAAAATATATAATCACGAAACACCTGCCAAATACCAAGGGAGGTCTACTCAACATTCTGTAAAAAATTACATGGTAACAGGATCCGAAGATGAACAGACATATGTATGAATCATTGAGCACATTCTGTACAGCCAGACAATCACAACACTCTAATCGAATTTACTCCGATAAGAAAGAGAAATTAAATTTAAAAAACAAACATAAGTAAGGAGACATAAACTTCTGGGGGCTTATCCCAGCACACTCCTCTCTAATTTACAACCTCGGAACACTACCTCCAGGAAGACTCTGTTGCCCTAGTAACAAGAGGTGAGAACGTAATAATGCTGCCGCCTTGTGGCTGTTTCCCACAACAGCAGCTTTAAACCCAGTGCTAATGGTTGCTTAATAGTCACAAGGACTGCAGGGCTGTAAATGACACCTGCCCTCAAAAAATGCCCTGGGGTAGGGAATAGGCAAGAAAATTCAAGTTTTCTTTGACAAGTTTTTGAAGAAGTCAATATGAAGAGGGAAGTTGTACTCACTCTTTAAAAAAAAAAAGGAAAAGAATAAAAAGCACATGCCTAAAGCTCAGTATAAGGAATTATTAGTCACATGCAAATCCAACCTCCAAAAAGGTTTCAGCTCACACCAGTCAAATGACCATCAGCAAACAGTCTACAAACTGTAAATGCTGAAGGGATTTTAGAGAACTGTGTACCTTGTAGCTGCTGGTGGGATGTAAAGTGGTAAGAGCACTAACGAAAACTGAATGGAGCTGCTTTAAAAGGTAAAAATTGAGCTACCATATGACGCGGCAGGGCACCTTTTGGGCCTGTAACCTAAGACCACCAGAATCGGAAAGACAGAGGCAGGCAAATGTGCACTGCAGCATTACTGAAATAGCCAAGACGTGGAAGCCAAAAAAAGGTCCATAAACAGATGAATGGACAAAGAAGAAGTGGTATACGGACTAAATGGAATAGTAGCCTCGGGAAAAAAAATGAAAAATGCCGTTTTCAGGACTACAGATGAGCCTAGAAATAATCATATCAGGTTAAGTAAGTCAAAAGGGAATGACAAATATCCTATGATATCATTTATACCTGTTATCCTAAGATTGCTACAAATGGACATATTTCCACAGAAAAAGACACTCACAGACTTATAAAAGAAACTAATGGTTAACCAAAATGAAAGGTGGGAGGATGGATAAATTAGGATTATGGGGCTAACATACATATACTAATGTATGTTAAATGTATATAAACATATAACATATAAACTCTATGAATTATATAATCACCAATACATATAAAATATATAATGACAAAACACCTACCAAATACCATGCGAGGTCTACTCAACATTCTGTAATAAGACACATGGTAACAGAATCCGAACATGAACAGACATATGTATGAATCATTGAGCAGATTCTGTACAGCCAGACAATCACAACACTCTAATCCAATATTCTCCGATAAGAAATAGAAATTAAATTAAAAAACAAACAGAAGTAAGGAGACATAAACTTCTGGGGGCTTGTCCCAGCACATTCCCCTCTAATTTACAACCTCGGAACACTACGTCCAGGAAGACTCTGGTGCCCTAATAACAAGAGTTGAGAACGTAATGATGCTGCCGCCTAGTGGGTGTTTCCCACAACAGCAGCTTTAAACCCAGTGCTAATGGTTGCTTAATAGTCACAAGGACTCAGGGCTGTAAATGGCATCTGCCCTCAAAAAATGCCCTGGGGTAGGGAATAGGCAAGAAAATTCAACACATGACAAATCTTTCAAGAAGTCAACATGAAGAGGGAAGTTGTACTCACACTTTAAAAAAAAAAGGAAAAGAACAACATGGACATGCCTAAAGCTCAGTACAAGGAATTATTAGCCACATACAAATCCAACCTCCAAAAAGGTTTCAGCTCACACCAGTCAAATGACCATCAGCAAACAGTCTACAAACTAGAAATGCTGAAGGGGTTTTAGAGAACTGTGTACCTTCTAGCTGCTGGTGGGATGTAATTGGTAACAGCACTAACGAAAACTGAATGCAGCTGCTTTAAAAGGTAAAAATTGAGCTACCATATGATGCGGCAGGGCACCTTTTGGGCCTATAACCTAAGACCACCAGAATCGGAAAGACAGAGGCAGGCAAATGTGCACTGCAGCAATATTGAAATAGCCACGACATGGAAGCCAAAAGAAGGTCCATAAACAGATGAATGGACAGAGAAGAAGTGGTATATGGACAGAATGGAATATCAGTCACGAAAAAAATAAAAGAATGGCATATGCAGCACCACAGATGAGCCTAGAGATAATCACACAACGTGAAGTAAGTCAGAATGCGAAAGACAAATGTCCTATGATATCCCTTATGTTATCTGAAAATTCATAAACATGAACATATTTCCATAGAGAAAGACAATCTCAGAATGAGAAGACAACTTATGGTTAAGCCAAAGAAATGGTGTGAGGAATGGATAAATTAGGATATTGGGGTTAACACACATATACTAATACATATAAAAAATATAATCCCCAAAGACCTATGGAATACCAAGAGTGGTCTACTCAACACTCTGTAATAACCGACATGGAAAAGGACCCAAAGATCAATAGATATATGTATATGTGTAAATGAACAAGATTCTGTACACCTAGAACAAAAGACATTTTTCAATCAAATTTGCTCTGATAAAAACTACAACTTAAAGACACAAACAAGAATTAAGGAGGCTAAAACTTATCGGGGTTTGTCCTGGCACATTCCACTCTAATCTGCAACCTCAAAGCACAACTTGCAGCAAGGTTCTGTTTCCCTAGCAAGCAGAGTTGGCAACTTAGAAATGCTGCCACCCTAAGGCCGTTTCCTCAAAGAGCAGCTTTAAATCTACTGCTCATGGTCACTAATATTCACAAGGACGGCAGGGCTGTAAATGACTCATGCCCTCAAAAAATGTCCTGGGGTAGGGAATGGCCATAAAAATCCAAACGCGGTAAATTTTTCAAGAAGGCAATTTGAAGTTGTAAGTTTAGCTCAATCTTAAAAAAAATGAAAAGGACACTGAGAAATGCAAAACATCAGGAATTATTAGACGCATGCAAATCCAATCTACACAAAGGTATCACCTAACACCAGTCACAATGACCATCAGCAAAAAGTCAACAAACAATAGATGTTGAAGAAGTTGTGGAGAATAGTGTAACCTCTCGGTCTAAGTGGGATGTAAACTGGTAACAGCCAATAATAGGAACAGAATGGCACTGCGTTTAAAGGTAAAAATTGAGTCACCATATGATCCGGAAGGTCCACTATTGGGCCTGTCACTTGTGAAAGCCAGAATCAAAAAGACACGGGATGGAAAATCGTGTGTTGCAGCAGTATTTACAATAGCTAAGACATGGATACAAACAAAATGTCCATCATCAGATAAATGGACAAAGAAGAAGTGGTATACGTACCGAATGGAATAGTAGCCTCAGAAAAAAATGAACAGTGCCGTTTTCAGGACTACAGATGAGACTAGAAATAATCATATTAGGTTAAGTTATTCAAAAGGGAATGACAAATATCCTATGATATCATTTATACCTGTTATCCTAAGATTGCTACAAATGGACATATTTCCACAGAAAAAGACACTCACAGACTTATAAAAGAAACTAATGGTTAACCAAAATGAAAGGTGGGAGGATGGATAAATTAGGATTATGGGGCTAACATACATATACTAATGTATGTTAAATGTATATAAACATATAACATATAAACTCTATGAATTATATAATCACCAATACATATAAAATATATAATGACTAAACACCTACCAAATACCATGCGAGGTCTACTCAACATTCTGTAATAAGACACATGGTAACAGAATCCGAACATGAACAGACATATGTATGAATCATTGAGCAGATTCTGTACAGCCAGACAATCACAACACTCTAATCCAATATTCTCCGATAAGAAATAGAAATTAAATTAAAAAACAAACAGAAGTAAGGAGACATAAACTTCTGGGGGCTTGTCCCAGCACATTCCCCTCTAATTTACAACCTCGGAACACTACGTCCAGGAAGACTCTGGTGCCCTAATAACAAGAGTTGAGAACGTAATGATGCTGCCGCCTAGTGGGTGTTTCCCACAACAGCAGCTTTAAACCCAGTGCTAATGGTTGCTTAATAGTCACAAGGACTCAGGGCTGTAAATGGCATCTGCCCTCAAAAAATGCCCTGGGGTAGGGAATAGGCAAGAAAATTCAACACATGACAAATCTTTCAAGAAGTCAACATGAAGAGGGAAGTTGTACTCACACTTTAAAAAAAAAAGGAAAACAAAAAAATGGACATGCCTAAAGCTCAGTACAAGGAATTATTAGCCACATACAAATCCAACCTCCAAAAAGGTTTCAGCTCACACCAGTCAAATGACCATCAGCAAACAGTCTACAAACTAGAAATGCTGAAGGGGTTTTAGAGAACTGTGTACCTTCTAGCTGCTGGTGGGATGTAATTGGTAACAGCACTAACGAAAACTGAATGCAGCTGCTTTAAAAGGTAAAAATTGAGCTACCATATGATGCGGCAGGGCACCTTTTGGGCCTATAACCGAAGACCACCAGAATCGGAAAGACAGAGGCAGGCAAATGTGCACTGCAGCAATATTGAAATAGCCACGACATGGAAGCCAAAAGAAGGTCCATAAACAGATGAATGGACAGAGAAGAAGTGGTATATGGACAGAATGGAATATCAGTCACGAAAAAAATAAAAGAATGGCATATGCAGCACCACAGATGAGCCTAGAGATAATCACACAACGTGAAGTAAGTCAGAATGCGAAAGACAAATGTCCTATGATATCCCTTATGTTATCTGAAAATTCATAAACATGAACATATTTCCATAGAGAAAGACAATCTCAGAATGAGAAGACAACTTATGGTTAAGCCAAAGAAATGGTGTGAGGAATGGATAAATTAGGATATTGGGGTTAACACACATATACTAATACATATAAAAAATATAATCCCCAAAGACCTATGGAATACCAAGAGTGGTCTACTCAACACTCTGTAATAACCGACATGGAAAAGGACCCAAAGATCAATAGATATATGTATATGTGTAAATGAACAAGATTCTGTACACCTAGAACAAAAGACATTTTTCAATCAAATTTGCTCTGATAAAAACTACAACTTAAAGACACAAACAAGAATTAAGGAGGCTAAAACTTATCGGGGTTTGTCCTGGCACATTCCACTCTAATCTGCAACCTCAAAGCACAACTTGCAGCAAGGTTCTGTTTCCCTAGCAAGCAGAGTTGGCAACTTAGAAATGCTGCCACCCTAAGGCCGTTTCCTCAAAGAGCAGCTTTAAATCTACTGCTCATGGTCACTAATATTCACAAGGACGGCAGGGCTGTAAATGACTCATGCCCTCAAAAAATGTCCTGGGGTAGGGAATGGCCATAAAAATCCAAACGCGGTAAATTTTTCAAGAAGGCAATTTGAAGTTGTAAGTTTAGCTCAATCTTAAAAAAAATGAAAAGGACACTGAGAAATGCAAAACATCAGGAATTATTAGACGCATGCAAATCCAATCTACACAAAGGTATCACCTAACACCAGTCACAATGACCATCAGCAAAAAGTCAACAAACAATAGATGTTGAAGAAGTTGTGGAGAATAGTGTAACCTCTCGGTCTAAGTGGGATGTAAACTGGTAACAGCCAATAATAGGAACAGAATGGCAGTGCGTTTAAAGGTAAAAATTGAGTCACCATATGATCCGGAAGGCCCACTATTGGGCCTGTCACTTGTGAAAGCCAGAATCAAAAAGACACGGGATGGAAAATCGTGTGTTGCAGCAGTATTTACAATAGCTAAGACATGGATACAAACAAAATGTCCATCATCAGATAAATGGACAAAGAAGAAGTGGTATACGTACCGAATGGAATAGTAGCCTCAGAAAAAAATGAACAGTGCCGTTTTCAGGACTACAGATGAGCCTAGAAATAATCATATTAGGTTAAGTTATTCAAAAGGGAATGACAAATATCCTATGATATCATTTATACCTGTTATCCTAAGATTGCTACAAATGGACATATTTCCACAGAAAAAGACACTCACAGACTTATAAAAGAAACTAATGGTTAACCAAAATGAAAGGTGGGAGGATGGATAAATTAGGATTATGGGGCTAACATACATATACTAATGTATGTTAAATGTATATAAACATATAACATATAAACTCTATGAATTATATAATCACCAATACATATAAAATATATAATGACTAAACACCTACCAAATACCATGCGAGGTCTACTCAACATTCTGTAATAAGACACATGGTAACAGGATCCGAAGATGAACAGACATATGTATGAATCATTGAGCACATTCTGTACAGCCAGACAATCACAACACTCTAATCCAATATTCTCCGATAAGAAATAGAAATTAAATTAAAAAACAAACAGAAGTAAGGAGACATAAACTTCTGGGGGCTTGTCCCAGCACATTCCCCTCTAATTTACAACCTCGGAACACTACGTCCAGGAAGACTCTGGTGCCCTAATAACAAGAGTTGAGAACGTAATGATGCTGCCGCCTAGTGGGTGTTTCCCACAACAGCAGCTTTAAACCCAGTGCTAATGGTTGCTTAATAGTCACAAGGACTCAGGGCTGTAAATGGCATCTGCCCTCAAAAAATGCCCTGGGGTAGGGAATAGGCAAGAAAATTCAACACATGACAAATCTTTCAAGAAGTCAACATGAAGAGGGAAGTTGTACTCACACTTTAAAAAAAAAAGGAAAAGAACAACATGGACATGCCTAAAGCTCAGTACAAGGAATTATTAGCCACATACAAATCCAACCTCCAAAAAGGTTTCAGCTCACACCAGTCAAATGACCATCAGCAAACAGTCTACAAACTAGAAATGCTGAAGGGGTTTTAGAGAACTGTGTACCTTCTAGCTGCTGGTGGGATGTAATTGGTAACAGCACTAACGAAAACTGAATGCAGCTGCTTTAAAAGGTAAAAATTGAGCTACCATATGATGCGGCAGGGCACCTTTTGGGCCTATAACCGAAGACCACCAGAATCGGAAAGACAGAGGCAGGCAAATGTGCACTGCAGCAATATTGAAATAGCCACGACATGGAAGCAAAAATAAGGTCCATAAACAGATGAATGGACAAAGAAGAAGTGGTATATGGACAGAATGGAATATCAGTCACGAAAAAAATAAAAGAATGGCATATGCAGCACCACAGATGAGCCTAGAGATAATCACACAACGTGAAGTAAGTCAGAATGCGAAAGACAAATGTCCTATGATATCCCTTATGTTATCTGAAAATTCATAAACATGAACATATTTCCATAGAGAAAGACAATCTCAGAATGAGAAGACAACTTATGGTTAAGCCAAAGAAATGGTGTGAGGAATGGATAAATTAGGATATTGGGGTTAACACACATATACTAATACATATAAAAAATATAATCCCCAAAGACCTATGGAATACCAAGAGTGGTCTACTCAACACTCTGTAATAACCGACATGGAAAAGGACCCAAAGATCAATAGATATATGTATATGTGTAAATGAACAAGATTCTGTACACCTAGAACAAAAGACATTTTTCAATCAAATTTGCTCTGATAAAAACTACAACTTAAAGACACAAACAAGAATTAAGGAGGCTAAAACTTATCGGGGTTTGTCCTGGCACATTCCACTCTAATCTGCAACCTCAAAGCACAACTTGCAGCAAGGTTCTGTTTCCCTAGCAAGCAGAGTTGGCAACTTAGAAATGCTGCCACCCTAAGGCCGTTTCCTCAAAGAGCAGCTTTAAATCTACTGCTCATGGTCACTAATATTCACAAGGACGGCAGGGCTGTAAATGACTCATGCCCTCAAAAAATGTCCTGGGGTAGGGAATGGCCATAAAAATCCAAACGCGGTAAATTTTTCAAGAAGGCAATTTGAAGTTGTAAGTTTAGCTCAATCTTAAAAAAAATGAAAAGGACACTGAGAAATGCAAAACATCAGGAATTATTAGACGCATGCAAATCCAATCTACACAAAGGTATCACCTAACACCAGTCACAGTGACCATCAGCAAAAAGTCAACAAACAATAGATGTTGAAGAAGTTGTGGAGAATAGTGTAACCTCTCGGTCTAAGTGGGATGTAAACTGGTAACAGCCAATAATAGGAACAGAATGGCAGTGCGTTTAAAGGTAAAAATTGAGTCACCATATGATCCGGAAGGCCCACTATTGGGCCTGTCACTTGTGAAAGCCAGAATCAAAAAGACACGGGATGGAAAATCGTGTATTGCAGCAGTATTTACAATAGCTAAGACATGGATACAAACAAAATGTCCATCATCAGATAAATGGACAAAGAAGAAGTGGTATACGTACCGAATGGAATAGTAGCCTCAGAAAAAAATGAACAGTGCCGTTTTCAGGACTACAGATGAGCCTAGAAATAATCATATTAGGTTAAGTTATTCAAAAGGGAATGACAAATATCCTATGATATCATTTATACCTGTTATCCTAAGATTGCTACAAATGGACATATTTCCACAGAAAAAGACACTCACAGACTTATAAAACGAACGAATGGTTCGCCAAAATGAAAGGTGGGAGGATGGATAAATTAGGACTATGGGGATAACATACATATACTAATGTATGTTAAATGTATATAAACATATAACATATAAACTCTATGAATTATATAATCACCAATACATATAAAATATATAATCACGAAACACCTGCCAAATACCAAGGGAGGTCTACTCAACATTCTGTAAAAAATTACATGGTAACAGGATCCGAAGATGAACAGACATATGTATGAATCATTGAGCACATTCTGTACAGCCAGACAATCACAACACTCTAATCGAATTTACTCCGATAAGAAAGAGAAATTAAATTTAAAAAACAAACATAAGTAAGGAGACATAAACTTCTGGGGGCTTATCCCAGCACACTCCTCTCTAATTTACAACCTCGGAACACTACCTCCAGGAAGACTCTGTTGCCCTAGTAACAAGAGGTGAGAACGTAATAATGCTGCCGCCTTGTGGCTGTTTCCCACAACAGCAGCTTTAAACCCAGTGCTAATGGTTGCTTAATAGTCACAAGGACTGCAGGGCTGTAAATGACACCTGCCCTCAAAAAATGCCCTGGGGTAGGGAATAGGCAAGAAAATTCAAGTTTTCTTTGACAAGTTTTTGAAGAAGTCAATATGAAGAGGGAAGTTGTACTCACTCTTTAAAAAAAAAAAGGAAAAGAATAAAAAGCACATGCCTAAAGCTCAGTATAAGGAATTATTAGTCACATGCAAATCCAACCTCCAAAAAGGTTTCAGCTCACACCAGTCAAATGACCATCAGCAAACAGTCTACAAACTGTAAATGCTGAAGGGATTTTAGAGAACTGTGTACCTTGTAGCTGCTGGTGGGATGTAAAGTGGTAAGAGCACTAACGAAAACTGAATGGAGCTGCTTTAAAAGGTAAAAATTGAGCTACCATATGACGCGGCAGGGCACCTTTTGGGCCTGTAACCTAAGACCACCAGAATCGGAAAGACAGAGGCAGGCAAATGTGCACTGCAGCATTACTGAAATAGCCAAGACGTGGAAGCCAAAAAAAGGTCCATAAACAGATGAATGGACAAAGAAGAAGTGGTATACGGACTAAATGGAATAGTAGCCTCGGGAAAAAAAATGAAAAATGCCGTTTTCAGGACTACAGATGAGCCTAGAAATAATCATATCAGGTTAAGTAAGTCAAAAGGGAATGACAAATATCCTATGATATCATTTATACCTGTTATCCTAAGATTGCTACAAATGGACATATTTCCACAGAAAAAGACACTCACAGACTTATAAAAGAAACTAATGGTTAACCAAAATGAAAGGTGGGAGGATGGATAAATTAGGATTATGGGGCTAACATACATATACTAATGTATGTTAAATGTATATAAACATATAACATATAAACTCTATGAATTATATAATCACCAATACATATAAAATATATAATGACAAAACACCTACCAAATACCATGCGAGGTCTACTCAACATTCTGTAATAAGACACATGGTAACAGAATCCGAACATGAACAGACATATGTATGAATCATTGAGCAGATTCTGTACAGCCAGACAATCACAACACTCTAATCCAATATTCTCCGATAAGAAATAGAAATTAAATTAAAAAACAAACAGAAGTAAGGAGACATAAACTTCTGGGGGCTTGTCCCAGCACATTCCCCTCTAATTTACAACCTCGGAACACTACGTCCAGGAAGACTCTGGTGCCCTAATAACAAGAGTTGAGAACGTAATGATGCTGCCGCCTAGTGGGTGTTTCCCACAACAGCAGCTTTAAACCCAGTGCTAATGGTTGCTTAATAGTCACAAGGACTCAGGGCTGTAAATGGCATCTGCCCTCAAAAAATGCCCTGGGGTAGGGAATAGGCAAGAAAATTCAACACATGACAAATCTTTCAAGAAGTCAACATGAAGAGGGAAGTTGTACTCACACTTTAAAAAAAAAAGGAAAACAAAAAAATGGACATGCCTAAAGCTCAGTACAAGGAATTATTAGCCACATACAAATCCAACCTCCAAAAAGGTTTCAGCTCACACCAGTCAAATGACCATCAGCAAACAGTCTACAAACTAGAAATGCTGAAGGGGTTTTAGAGAACTGTGTACCTTCTAGCTGCTGGTGGGATGTAATTGGTAACAGCACTAACGAAAACTGAATGCAGCTGCTTTAAAAGGTAAAAATTGAGCTACCATATGATGCGGCAGGGCACCTTTTGGGCCTATAACCTAAGACCACCAGAATCGGAAAGACAGAGGCAGGCAAATGTGCACTGCAGCAATATTGAAATAGCCACGACATGGAAGCCAAAAGAAGGTCCATAAACAGATGAATGGACAGAGAAGAAGTGGTATATGGACAGAATGGAATATCAGTCACGAAAAAAATAAAAGAATGGCATATGCAGCACCACAGATGAGCCTAGAGATAATCACACAACGTGAAGTAAGTCAGAATGTGAAAGACAAATGTCCTATGATATCCCTTATGTTATCTGAAAATTCATAAACATGAACATATTTCCATAGAGAAAGACAATCTCAGAATGAGAAGACAACTTATGGTTAAGCCAAAGAAATGGTGTGAGGAATGGATAAATTAGGATATTGGGGTTAACACACATATACTAATACATATAAAAAATATAATCCCCAAAGACCTATGGAATACCAAGAGTGGTCTACTCAACACTCTGTAATAACCGACATGGAAAAGGACCCAAAGATCAATAGATATATGTATATGTGTAAATGAACAAGATTCTGTACACCTAGAACAAAAGACATTTTTCAATCAAATTTGCTCTGATAAAAACTACAACTTAAAGACACAAACAAGAATTAAGGAGGCTAAAACTTATCGGGGTTTGTCCTGGCACATTCCACTCTAATCTGCAACCTCAAAGCACAACTTGCAGCAAGGTTCTGTTTCCCTAGCAAGCAGAGTTGGCAACTTAGAAATGCTGCCACCCTAAGGCCGTTTCCTCAAAGAGCAGCTTTAAATCTACTGCTCATGGTCACTAATATTCACAAGGACGGCAGGGCTGTAAATGACTCATGCCCTCAAAAAATGTCCTGGGGTAGGGAATGGCCATAAAAATCCAAACGCGGTAAATTTTTCAAGAAGGCAATTTGAAGTTGTAAGTTTAGCTCAATCTTAAAAAAAATGAAAAGGACACTGAGAAATGCAAAACATCAGGAATTATTAGACGCATGCAAATCCAATCTACACAAAGGTATCACCTAACACCAGTCACAATGACCATCAGCAAAAAGTCAACAAACAATAGATGTTGAAGAAGTTGTGGAGAATAGTGTAACCTCTCGGTCTAAGTGGGATGTAAACTGGTAACAGCCAATAATAGGAACAGAATGGCACTGCGTTTAAAGGTAAAAATTGAGTCACCATATGATCCGGAAGGCCCACTATTGGGCCTGTCACTTGTGAAAGCCAGAATCAAAAAGACACGGGATGGAAAATCGTGTGTTGCAGCAGTATTTACAATAGCTAAGACATGGATACAAACAAAATGTCCATCATCAGATAAATGGACAAAGAAGAAGTGGTATACGTACCGAATGGAATAGTAGCCTCAGAAAAAAATGAACAGTGCCGTTTTCAGGACTACAGATGAGCCTAGAAATAATCATATTAGGTTAAGTTATTCAAAAGGGAATGACAAATATCCTATGATATCATTTATACCTGTTATCCTAAGATTGCTACAAATGGACATATTTCCACAGAAAAAGACACTCACAGACTTATAAAAGAAACTAATGGTTAACCAAAATGAAAGGTGGGAGGATGGATAAATTAGGATTATGGGGCTAACATACATATACTAATGTATGTTAAATGTATATAAACATATAACATATAAACTCTATGAATTATATAATCACCAATACATATAAAATATATAATGACTAAACACCTACCAAATACCATGCGAGGTCTACTCAACATTCTGTAATAAGACACATGGTAACAGAATCCGAACATGAACAGACATATGTATGAATCATTGAGCAGATTCTGTACAGCCAGACAATCACAACACTCTAATCCAATATTCTCCGATAAGAAATAGAAATTAAATTAAAAAACAAACAGAAGTAAGGAGACATAAACTTCTGGGGGCTTGTCCCAGCACATTCCCCTCTAATTTACAACCTCGGAACACTACGTCCAGGAAGACTCTGGTGCCCTAATAACAAGAGTTGAGAACGTAATGATGCTGCCGCCTAGTGGGTGTTTCCCACAACAGCAGCTTTAAACCCAGTGCTAATGGTTGCTTAATAGTCACAAGGACTCAGGGCTGTAAATGGCATCTGCCCTCAAAAAATGCCCTGGGGTAGGGAATAGGCAAGAAAATTCAACACATGACAAATCTTTCAAGAAGTCAACATGAAGAGGGAAGTTGTACTCACACTTTAAAAAAAAAAGGAAAACAAAAAAATGGACATGCCTAAAGCTCAGTACAAGGAATTATTAGCCACATACAAATCCAACCTCCAAAAAGGTTTCAGCTCACACCAGTCAAATGACCATCAGCAAACAGTCTACAAACTAGAAATGCTGAAGGGGTTTTAGAGAACTGTGTACCTTCTAGCTGCTGGTGGGATGTAATTGGTAACAGCACTAACGAAAACTGAATGCAGCTGCTTTAAAAGGTAAAAATTGAGCTACCATATGATGCGGCAGGGCACCTTTTGGGCCTATAACCTAAGACCACCAGAATCGGAAAGACAGAGGCAGGCAAATGTGCACTGCAGCAATATTGAAATAGCCACGACATGGAAGCCAAAAGAAGGTCCATAAACAGATGAATGGACAGAGAAGAAGTGGTATATGGACAGAATGGAATATCAGTCACGAAAAAAATAAAAGAATGGCATATGCAGCACCACAGATGAGCCTAGAGATAATCACACAACGTGAAGTAAGTCAGAATGCGAAAGACAAATGTCCTATGATATCCCTTATGTTATCTGAAAATTCATAAACATGAACATATTTCCATAGAGAAAGACAATCTCAGAATGAGAAGACAACTTATGGTTAAGCCAAAGAAATGGTGTGAGGAATGGATAAATTAGGATATTGGGGTTAACACACATATACTAATACATATAAAAAATATAATCCCCAAAGACCTATGGAATACCAAGAGTGGTCTACTCAACACTCTGTAATAACCGACATGGAAAAGGACCCAAAGATCAATAGATATATGTATATGTGTAAATGAACAAGATTCTGTACACCTAGAACAAAAGACATTTTTCAATCAAATTTGCTCTGATAAAAACTACAACTTAAAGACACAAACAAGAATTAAGGAGGCTAAAACTTATCGGGGTTTGTCCTGGCACATTCCACTCTAATCTGCAACCTCAAAGCACAACTTGCAGCAAGGTTCTGTTTCCCTAGCAAGCAGAGTTGGCAACTTAGAAATGCTGCCACCCTAAGGCCGTTTCCTCAAAGAGCAGCTTTAAATCTACTGCTCATGGTCACTAATATTCACAAGGACGGCAGGGCTGTAAATGACTCATGCCCTCAAAAAATGTCCTGGGGTAGGGAATGGCCATAAAAATCCAAACGCGGTAAATTTTTCAAGAAGGCAATTTGAAGTTGTAAGTTTAGCTCAATCTTAAAAAAAATGAAAAGGACACTGAGAAATGCAAAACATCAGGAATTATTAGACGCATGCAAATCCAATCTACACAAAGGTATCACCTAACACCAGTCACAATGACCATCAGCAAAAAGTCAACAAACAATAGATGTTGAAGAAGTTGTGGAGAATAGTGTAACCTCTCGGTCTAAGTGGGATGTAAACTGGTAACAGCCAATAATAGGAACAGAATGGCAGTGCGTTTAAAGGTAAAAATTGAGTCACCATATGATCCGGAAGGCCCACTATTGGGCCTGTCACTTGTGAAAGCCAGAATCAAAAAGACACGGGATGGAAAATCGTGTGTTGCAGCAGTATTTACAATAGCTAAGACATGGATACAAACAAAATGTCCATCATCAGATAAATGGACAAAGAAGAAGTGGTATACGTACCGAATGGAATAGTAGCCTCAGAAAAAAATGAACAGTGCCGTTTTCAGGACTACAGATGAGCCTAGAAATAATCATATTAGGTTAAGTTATTCAAAAGGGAATGACAAATATCCTATGATATCATTTATACCTGTTATCCTAAGATTGCTACAAATGGACATATTTCCACAGAAAAAGACACTCACAGACTTATAAAACGAACGAATGGTTCGCCAAAATGAAAGGTGGGAGGATGGATAAATTAGGACTATGGGGATAACATACATATACTAATGTATGTTAAATGTATATAAACATATAACATATAAACTCTATGAATTATATAATCACCAATACATATAAAATATATAATCACGAAACACCTGCCAAATACCAAGGGAGGTCTACTCAACATTCTGTAAAAAATTACATGGTAACAGGATCCGAAGATGAACAGACATATGTATGAATCATTGAGCACATTCTGTACAGCCAGACAATCACAACACTCTAATCGAATTTACTCCGATAAGAAAGAGAAATTAAATTTAAAAAACAAACATAAGTAAGGAGACATAAACTTCTGGGGGCTTATCCCAGCACACTCCTCTCTAATTTACAACCTCGGAACACTACCTCCAGGAAGACTCTGTTGCCCTAGTAACAAGAGGTGAGAACGTAATAATGCTGCCGCCTTGTGGCTGTTTCCCACAACAGCAGCTTTAAACCCAGTGCTAATGGTTGCTTAATAGTCACAAGGACTGCAGGGCTGTAAATGACACCTGCCCTCAAAAAATGCCCTGGGGTAGGGAATAGGCAAGAAAATTCAAGTTTTCTTTGACAAGTTTTTGAAGAAGTCAATATGAAGAGGGAAGTTGTACTCACTCTTTAAAAAAAAAAAGGAAAAGAATAAAAAGCACATGCCTAAAGCTCAGTATAAGGAATTATTAGTCACATGCAAATCCAACCTCCAAAAAGGTTTCAGCTCACACCAGTCAAATGACCATCAGCAAACAGTCTACAAACTGTAAATGCTGAAGGGATTTTAGAGAACTGTGTACCTTGTAGCTGCTGGTGGGATGTAAAGTGGTAAGAGCACTAACGAAAACTGAATGGAGCTGCTTTAAAAGGTAAAAATTGAGCTACCATATGACGCGGCAGGGCACCTTTTGGGCCTGTAACCTAAGACCACCAGAATCGGAAAGACAGAGGCAGGCAAATGTGCACTGCAGCATTACTGAAATAGCCAAGACGTGGAAGCCAAAAAAAGGTCCATAAACAGATGAATGGACAAAGAAGAAGTGGTATACGGACTAAATGGAATAGTAGCCTCGGGAAAAAAAATGAAAAATGCCGTTTTCAGGACTACAGATGAGCCTAGAAATAATCATATCAGGTTAAGTAAGTCAAAAGGGAATGACAAATATCCTATGATATCATTTATACCTGTTATCCTAAGATTGCTACAAATGGACATATTTCCACAGAAAAAGACACTCACAGACTTATAAAAGAAACTAATGGTTAACCAAAATGAAAGGTGGGAGGATGGATAAATTAGGATTATGGGGCTAACATACATATACTAATGTATGTTAAATGTATATAAACATATAACATATAAACTCTATGAATTATATAATCACCAATACATATAAAATATATAATGACAAAACACCTACCAAATACCATGCGAGGTCTACTCAACATTCTGTAATAAGACACATGGTAACAGAATCCGAACATGAACAGACATATGTATGAATCATTGAGCAGATTCTGTACAGCCAGACAATCACAACACTCTAATCCAATATTCTCCGATAAGAAATAGAAATTAAATTAAAAAACAAACAGAAGTAAGGAGACGTAAACTTCTGGGGGCTTGTCCCAGCACATTCCCCTCTAATTTACAACCTCGGAACACTACGTCCAGGAAGACTCTGGTGCCCTAATAACAAGAGTTGAGAACGTAATGATGCTGCCGCCTAGTGGGTGTTTCCCACAACAGCAGCTTTAAACCCAGTGCTAATGGTTGCTTAATAGTCACAAGGACTCAGGGTTGTAAATGGCATCTGCCCTCAAAAAATGCCCTGGGGTAGGGAATAGGCAAGAAAATTCAACACATGACAAATCTTTCAAGAAGTCAACATGAAGAGGGAAGTTGTACTCACACTTTAAAAAAAAAAGGAAAACAAAAAAATGGACATGCCTAAAGCTCAGTACAAGGAATTATTAGCCACATACAAATCCAACCTCCAAAAAGGTTTCAGCTCACACCAGTCAAATGACCATCAGCAAACAGTCTACAAACTAGAAATGCTGAAGGGGTTTTAGAGAACTGTGTACCTTCTAGCTGCTGGTGGGATGTAATTGGTAACAGCACTAACGAAAACTGAATGCAGCTGCTTTAAAAGGTAAAAATTGAGCTACCATATGATGCGGCAGGGCACCTTTTGGGCCTATAACCTAAGACCACCAGAATCGGAAAGACAGAGGCAGGCAAATGTGCACTGCAGCAATATTGAAATAGCCACGACATGGAAGCCAAAAGAAGGTCCATAAACAGATGAATGGACAGAGAAGAAGTGGTATATGGACAGAATGGAATATCAGTCACGAAAAAAATAAAAGAATGGCATATGCAGCACCACAGATGAGCCTAGAGATAATCACACAACGTGAAGTAAGTCAGAATGCGAAAGACAAATGTCCTATGATATCCCTTATGTTATCTGAAAATTCATAAACATGAACATATTTCCATAGAGAAAGACAATCTCAGAATGAGAAGACAACTTATGGTTAAGCCAAAGAAATGGTGTGAGGAATGGATAAATTAGGATATTGGGGTTAACACACATATACTAATACATATAAAAAATATAATCCCCAAAGACCTATGGAATACCAAGAGTGGTCTACTCAACACTCTGTAATAACCGACATGGAAAAGGACCCAAAGATCAATAGATATATGTATATGTGTAAATGAACAAGATTCTGTACACCTAGAACAAAAGACATTTTTCAATCAAATTTGCTCTGATAAAAACTACAACTTAAAGACACAAACAAGAATTAAGGAGGCTAAAACTTATCGGGGTTTGTCCTGGCACATTCCACTCTAATCTGCAACCTCAAAGCACAACTTGCAGCAAGGTTCTGTTTCCCTAGCAAGCAGAGTTGGCAACTTAGAAATGCTGCCACCCTAAGGCCGTTTCCTCAAAGAGCAGCTTTAAATCTACTGCTCATGGTCACTAATATTCACAAGGACGGCAGGGCTGTAAATGACTCATGCCCTCAAAAAATGTCCTGGGGTAGGGAATGGCCATAAAAATCCAAACGCGGTAAATTTTTCAAGAAGGCAATTTGAAGTTGTAAGTTTAGCTCAATCTTAAAAAAAATGAAAAGGACACTGAGAAATGCAAAACATCAGGAATTATTAGACGCATGCAAATCCAATCTACACAAAGGTATCACCTAACACCAGTCACAATGACCATCAGCAAAAAGTCAACAAACAATAGATGTTGAAGAAGTTGTGGAGAATAGTGTAACCTCTCGGTCTAAGTGGGATGTAAACTGGTAACAGCCAATAATAGGAACAGAATGGCACTGCGTTTAAAGGTAAAAATTGAGTCACCATATGATCCGGAAGGCCCACTATTGGGCCTGTCACTTGTGAAAGCCAGAATCAAAAAGACACGGGATGGAAAATCGTGTGTTGCAGCAGTATTTACAATAGCTAAGACATGGATACAAACAAAATGTCCATCATCAGATAAATGGACAAAGAAGAAGTGGTATACGTACCGAATGGAATAGTAGCCTCAGAAAAAAATGAACAGTGCCGTTTTCAGGACTACAGATGAGCCTAGAAATAATCATATTAGGTTAAGTTATTCAAAAGGGAATGACAAATATCCTATGATATCATTTATACCTGTTATCCTAAGATTGCTACAAATGGACATATTTCCACAGAAAAAGACACTCACAGACTTATAAAAGAAACTAATGGTTAACCAAAATGAAAGGTGGGAGGATGGATAAATTAGGATTATGGGGCTAACATACATATACTAATGTATGTTAAATGTATATAAACATATAACATATAAACTCTATGAATTATATAATCACCAATACATATAAAATATATAATGACTAAACACCTACCAAATACCATGCGAGGTCTACTCAACATTCTGTAATAAGACACATGGTAACAGAATCCGAACATGAAGAGACATATGTATGAATCATTGAGCAGATTCTGTACAGCCAGACAATCACAACACTCTAATCCAATATTCTCCGATAAGAAATAGAAATTAAATTAAAAAACAAACAGAAGTAAGGAGACATAAACTTCTGGGGGCTTGTCCCAGCACATTCCCCTCTAATTTACAACCTCGGAACACTACGTCCAGGAAGACTCTGGTGCCCTAATAACAAGAGTTGAGAACGTAATGATGCTGGCGCCTAGTGGGTGTTTCCCACAACAGCAGCTTTAAACCCAGTGCTAATGGTTGCTTAATAGTCACAAGGACTCAGGGCTGTAAATGGCATCTGCCCTCAAAAAATGCCCTGGGGTAGGGAATAGGCAAGAAAATTCAACACATGACAAATCTTTCAAGAAGTCAACATGAAGAGGGAAGTTGTACTCACACTTTAAAAAAAAAAGGAAAACAAAAAAATGGACATGCCTAAAGCTCAGTACAAGGAATTATTAGCCACATACAAATCCAACCTCCAAAAAGGTTTCAGCTCACACCAGTCAAATGACCATCAGCAAACAGTCTACAAACTAGAAATGCTGAAGGGGTTTTAGAGAACTGTGTACCTTCTAGCTGCTGGTGGGATGTAATTGGTAACAGCACTAACGAAAACTGAATGCAGCTGCTTTAAAAGGTAAAAATTGAGCTACCATATGATGCGGCAGGGCACCTTTTGGGCCTATAACCGAAGACCACCAGAATCGGAAAGACAGAGGCAGGCAAATGTGCACTGCAGCAATATTGAAATAGCCACGACATGGAAGCCAAAAGAAGGTCCATAAACAGATGAATGGACAGAGAAGAAGTGGTATATGGACAGAATGGAATATCAGTCACGAAAAAAATAAAAGAATGGCATATGCAGCACCACAGATGAGCCTAGAGATAATCACACAACGTGAAGTAAGTCAGAATGCGAAAGACAAATGTCCTATGATATCCCTTATGTTATCTGAAAATTCATAAACATGAACATATTTCCATAGAGAAAGACAATCTCAGAATGAGAAGACAACTTATGGTTAAGCCAAAGAAATGGTGTGAGGAATGGATAAATTAGGATATTGGGGTTAACACACATATACTAATACATATAAAAAATATAATCCCCAAAGACCTATGGAATACCAAGAGTGGTCTACTCAACACTCTGTAATAACCGACATGGAAAAGGACCCAAAGATCAATAGATATATGTATATGTGTAAATGAACAAGATTCTGTACACCTAGAACAAAAGACATTTTTCAATCAAATTTGCTCTGATAAAAACTACAACTTAAAGACACAAACAAGAATTAAGGAGGCTAAAACTTATCGGGGTTTGTCCTGGCACATTCCACTCTAATCTGCAACCTCAAAGCACAACTTGCAGCAAGGTTCTGTTTCCCTAGCAAGCAGAGTTGGCAACTTAGAAATGCTGCCACCCTAAGGCCGTTTCCTCAAAGAGCAGCTTTAAATCTACTGCTCATGGTCACTAATATTCACAAGGACGGCAGGGCTGTAAATGACTCATGCCCTCAAAAAATGTCCTGGGGTAGGGAATGGCCATAAAAATCCAAACGCGGTAAATTTTTCAAGAAGGCAATTTGAAGTTGTAAGTTTAGCTCAATCTTAAAAAAAATGAAAAGGACACTGAGAAATGCAAAACATCAGGAATTATTAGACGCATGCAAATCCAATCTACACAAAGGTATCACCTAACACCAGTCACAATGACCATCAGCAAAAAGTCAACAAACAATAGATGTTGAAGAAGTTGTGGAGAATAGTGTAACCTCTCGGTCTAAGTGGGATGTAAACTGGTAACAGCCAATAATAGGAACAGAATGGCAGTGCGTTTAAAGGTAAAAATTGAGTCACCATATGATCCGGAAGGCCCACTATTGGGCCTGTCACTTGTGAAAGCCAGAATCAAAAAGACACGGGATGGAAAATCGTGTGTTGCAGCAGTATTTACAATAGCTAAGACATGGATACAAACAAAATGTCCATCATCAGATAAATGGACAAAGAAGAAGTGGTATACGTACCGAATGGAATAGTAGCCTCAGAAAAAAATGAACAGTGCCGTTTTCAGGACTACAGATGAGCCTAGAAATAATCATATTAGGTTAAGTTATTCAAAAGGGAATGACAAATATCCTATGATATCATTTATACCTGTTATCCTAAGATTGCTACAAATGGACATATTTCCACAGAAAAAGACACTCACAGACTTATAAAAGAAACTAATGGTTAACCAAAATGAAAGGTGGGAGGATGGATACATTAGGATTATGGGGCTAACATACATATACTAATGTATGTTAAATGTATATAAACATATAACATATAAACTCTATGAATTATATAATCACCAATACATATAAAATATATAATCCCGAAACACCTGCCAAATACCAAGGGAGGTCTACTCAACATTCTGTAAAAAATTACATGGTAACAGGATCCGAAGATGAACAGACATATGTATGAATCATTGAGCACATTCTGTACAGCCAGACAATCACAACACTCTAATCGAATTTACTCCGATAAGAAAGAGAAATTAAATTTAAAAAACAAACATAAGTAAGGAGACATAAACTTCTGGGGGCTTATCCCAGCACACTCCTCTCTAATTTACAACCTCGGAACACTACCTCCAGGAAGACTCTGTTGCCTTAGTAACAAGAGGTGAGAACGTAATAATGCTGCCGCCTTGTGGCTGTTTCCCACAACAGCAGCTTTAAACCCAGTGCTAATGGTTGCTTAATAGTCACAAGGACTGCAGGGCTGTAAATGACACCTGCCCTCAAAAAATGCCCTGGGGTAGGGAATAGGCAAGAAAATTCAAGTTTTCTTTGACAAGTTTTTGAAGAAGTCAATATGAAGAGGGAAGTTGTACTCACTCTTTAAAAAAAAAAAGGAAAAGAATAAAAAGCACATGCCTAAAGCTCAGTATAAGGAATTATTAGTCACATGCAAATCCAACCTCCAAAAAGGTTTCAGCTCACACCAGTCAAATGACCATCAGCAAACAGTCTACAAACTGTAAATGCTGAAGGGATTTTAGAGAACTGTGTACCTTGTAGCTGCTGGTGGGATGTAAAGTGGTAAGAGCACTAACGAAAACTGAATGGAGCTGCTTTAAAAGGTAAAAATTGAGCTACCATATGACGCGGCAGGGCACCTTTTGGGCCTGTAACCTAAGACCACCAGAATCGGAAAGACAGAGGCAGGCAAATGTGCACTGCAGCATTACTGAAATAGCCAAGACGTGGAAGCCAAAAAAAGGTCCATAAACAGATGAATGGACAAAGAAGAAGTGGTATACGGACTAAATGGAATAGTAGCCTCGGGAAAAAAAATGAAAAATGCCGTTTTCAGGACTACAGATGAGCCTAGAAATAATCATATCAGGTTAAGTAAGTCAAAAGGGAATGACAAATATCCTATGATATCATTTATACCTGTTATCCTAAGATTGCTACAAATGGACATATTTCCACAGAAAAAGACACTCACAGACTTATAAAAGAAACTAATGGTTAACCAAAATGAAAGGTGGGAGGATGGATAAATTAGGATTATGGGGCTAACATACATATACTAATGTATGTTAAATGTATATAAACATATAACATATAAACTCTATGAATTATATAATCACCAATACATATAAAATATATAATGACAAAACACCTACCAAATACCATGCGAGGTCTACTCAACATTCTGTAATAAGACACATGGTAACAGAATCCGAACATGAACAGACATATGTATGAATCATTGAGCAGATTCTGTACAGCCAGACAATCACAACACTCTAATCCAATATTCTCCGATAAGAAATAGAAATTAAATTAAAAAACAAACAGAAGTAAGGAGACATAAACTTCTGGGGGCTTGTCCCAGCACATTCCCCTCTAATTTACAACCTCGGAACACTACGTCCAGGAAGACTCTGGTGCCCTAATAACAAGAGTTGAGAACGTAATGATGCTGCCGCCTAGTGGGTGTTTCCCACAACAGCAGCTTTAAACCCAGTGCTAATGGTTGCTTAATAGTCACAAGGACTCAGGGCTGTAAATGGCATCTGCCCTCAAAAAATGCCCTGGGGTAGGGAATAGGCAAGAAAATTCAACACATGACAAATCTTTCAAGAAGTCAACATGAAGAGGGAAGTTGTACTCACACTTTAAAAAAAAAAGGAAAACAAAAAAATGGACATGCCTAAAGCTCAGTACAAGGAATTATTAGCCACATACAAATCCAACCTCCAAAAAGGTTTCAGCTCACACCAGTCAAATGACCATCAGCAAACAGTCTACAAACTAGAAATGCTGAAGGGGTTTTAGAGAACTGTGTACCTTCTAGCTGCTGGTGGGATGTAATTGGTAACAGCACTAACGAAAACTGAATGCAGCTGCTTTAAAAGGTAAAAATTGAGCTACCATATGATGCGGCAGGGCACCTTTTGGGCCTATAACCTAAGACCACCAGAATCGGAAAGACAGAGGCAGGCAAATGTGCACTGCAGCAATATTGAAATAGCCACGACATGGAAGCCAAAAGAAGGTCCATAAACAGATGAATGGACAGAGAAGAAGTGGTATATGGACAGAATGGAATATCAGTCACGAAAAAAATAAAAGAATGGCATATGCAGCACCACAGATGAGCCTAGAGATAATCACACAACGTGAAGTAAGTCAGAATGCGAAAGACAAATGTCCTATGATATCCCTTATGTTATCTGAAAATTCATAAACATGAACATATTTCCATAGAGAAAGACAATCTCAGAATGAGAAGACAACTTATGGTTAAGCCAAAGAAATGGTGTGAGGAATGGATAAATTAGGATATTGGGGTTAACACACATATACTAATACATATAAAAAATATAATCCCCAAAGACCTATGGAATACCAAGAGTGGTCTACTCAACACTCTGTAATAACCGACATGGAAAAGGACCCAAAGATCAATAGATATATGTATATGTGTAAATGAACAAGATTCTGTACACCTAGAACAAAAGACATTTTTCAATCAAATTTGCTCTGATAAAAACTACAACTTAAAGACACAAACAAGAATTAAGGAGGCTAAAACTTATCGGGGTTTGTCCTGGCACATTCCACTCTAATCTGCAACCTCAAAGCACAACTTGCAGCAAGGTTCTGTTTCCCTAGCAAGCAGAGTTGGCAACTTAGAAATGCTGCCACCCTAAGGCCGTTTCCTCAAAGAGCAGCTTTAAATCTACTGCTCATGGTCACTAATATTCACAAGGACGGCAGGGCTGTAAATGACTCATGCCCTCAAAAAATGTCCTGGGGTAGGGAATGGCCATAAAAATCCAAACGCGGTAAATTTTTCAAGAAGGCAATTTGAAGTTGTAAGTTTAGCTCAATCTTAAAAAAAATGAAAAGGACACTGAGAAATGCAAAACATCAGGAATTATTAGACGCATGCAAATCCAATCTACACAAAGGTATCACCTAACACCAGTCACAATGACCATCAGCAAAAAGTCAACAAACAATAGATGTTGAAGAAGTTGTGGAGAATAGTGTAACCTCTCGGTCTAAGTGGGATGTAAACTGGTAACAGCCAATAATAGGAACAGAATGGCACTGCGTTTAAAGGTAAAAATTGAGTCACCATATGATCCGGAAGGCCCACTATTGGGCCTGTCACTTGTGAAAGCCAGAATCAAAAAGACACGGGATGGAAAATCGTGTGTTGCAGCAGTATTTACAATAGCTAAGACATGGATACAAACAAAATGTCCATCATCAGATAAATGGACAAAGAAGAAGTGGTATACGTACCGAATGGAATAGTAGCCTCAGAAAAAAATGAACAGTGCCGTTTTCAGGACTACAGATGAGCCTAGAAATAATCATATTAGGTTAAGTTATTCAAAAGGGAATGACAAATATCCTATGATATCATTTATACCTGTTATCCTAAGATTGCTACAAATGGACATATTTCCACAGAAAAAGACACTCACAGACTTATAAAAGAAACTAATGGTTAACCAAAATGAAAGGTGGGAGGATGGATAAATTAGGATTATGGGGCTAACATACATATACTAATGTATGTTAAATGTATATAAACATATAACATATAAACTCTATGAATTATATAATCACCAATACATATAAAATATATAATGACTAAACACCTACCAAATACCATGCGAGGTCTACTCAACATTCTGTAATAAGACACATGGTAACAGAATCCGAACATGAACAGACATATGTATGAATCATTGAGCAGATTCTGTACAGCCAGACAATCACAACACTCTAATCCAATATTCTCCGATAAGAAATAGAAATTAAATTAAAAAACAAACAGAAGTAAGGAGACATAAACTTCTGGGGGCTTGTCCCAGCACATTCCCCTCTAATTTACAACCTCGGAACACTACGTCCAGGAAGACTCTGGTGCCCTAATAACAAGAGTTGAGAACGTAATGATGCTGCCGCCTAGTGGGTGTTTCCCACAACAGCAGCTTTAAACCCAGTGCTAATGGTTGCTTAATAGTCACAAGGACTCAGGGCTGTAAATGGCATCTGCCCTCAAAAAATGCCCTGGGGTAGGGAATAGGCAAGAAAATTCAACACATGACAAATCTTTCAAGAAGTCAACATGAAGAGGGAAGTTGTACTCACACTTTAAAAAAAAAAGGAAAACAAAAAAATGGACATGCCTAAAGCTCAGTACAAGGAATTATTAGCCACATACAAATCCAACCTCCAAAAAGGTTTCAGCTCACACCAGTCAAATGACCATCAGCAAACAGTCTACAAACTAGAAATGCTGAAGGGGTTTTAGAGAACTGTGTACCTTCTAGCTGCTGGTGGGATGTAATTGGTAACAGCACTAACGAAAACTGAATGCAGCTGCTTTAAAAGGTAAAAATTGAGCTACCATATGATGCGGCAGGGCACCTTTTGGGCCTATAACCGAAGACCACCAGAATCGGAAAGACAGAGGCAGGCAAATGTGCACTGCAGCAATATTGAAATAGCCACGACATGGAAGCAAAAATAAGGTCCATAAACAGATGAATGGACAAAGAAGAAGTGGTATATGGACAGAATGGAATATCAGTCACGAAAAAAATAAAAGAATGGCATATGCAGCACCACAGATGAGCCTAGAGATAATCACACAACGTGAAGTAAGTCAGAATGCGAAAGACAAATGTCCTATGATATCCCTTATGTTATCTGAAAATTCATAAACATGAACATATTTCCATAGAGAAAGACAATCTCAGAATGAGAAGACAACTTATGGTTAAGCCAAAGAAATGGTGTGAGGAATGGATAAATTAGGATATTGGGGTTAACACACATATACTAATACATATAAAAAATATAATCCCCAAAGACCTATGGAATACCAAGAGTGGTCTACTCAACACTCTGTAATAACCGACATGGAAAAGGACCCAAAGATCAATAGATATATGTATATGTGTAAATGAACAAGATTCTGTACACCTAGAACAAAAGACATTTTTCAATCAAATTTGCTCTGATAAAAACTACAACTTAAAGACACAAACAAGAATTAAGGAGGCTAAAACTTATCGGGGTTTGTCCTGGCACATTCCACTCTAATCTGCAACCTCAAAGCACAACTTGCAGCAAGGTTCTGTTTCCCTAGCAAGCAGAGTTGGCAACTTAGAAATGCTGCCACCCTAAGGCCGTTTCCTCAAAGAGCAGCTTTAAATCTACTGCTCATGGTCACTAATATTCACAAGGACGGCAGGGCTGTAAATGACTCATGCCCTCAAAAAATGTCCTGGGGTAGGGAATGGCCATAAAAATCCAAACGCGGTAAATTTTTCAAGAAGGCAATTTGAAGTTGTAAGTTTAGCTCAATCTTAAAAAAAATGAAAAGGACACTGAGAAATGCAAAACATCAGGAATTATTAGACGCATGCAAATCCAATCTACACAAAGGTATCACCTAACACCAGTCACAATGACCATCAGCAAAAAGTCAACAAACAATAGATGTTGAAGAAGTTGTGGAGAATAGTGTAACCTCTCGGTCTAAGTGGGATGTAAACTGGTAACAGCCAATAATAGGAACAGAATGGCAGTGCGTTTAAAGGTAAAAATTGAGTCACCATATGATCCGGAAGGCCCACTATTGGGCCTGTCACTTGTGAAAGCCAGAATCAAAAAGACACGGGATGGAAAATCGTGTGTTGCAGCAGTATTTACAATAGCTAAGACATGGATACAAACAAAATGTCCATCATCAGATAAATGGACAAAGAAGAAGTGGTATACGTACCGAATGGAATAGTAGCCTCAGAAAAAAATGAACAGTGCCGTTTTCAGGACTACAGATGAGCCTAGAAATAATCATATTAGGTTAAGTTATTCAAAAGGGAATGACAAATATCCTATGATATCATTTATACCTGTTATCCTAAGATTGCTACAAATGGACATATTTCCACAGAAAAAGACACTCACAGACTTATAAAAGAAACTAATGGTTAACCAAAATGAAAGGTGGGAGGATGGATACATTAGGATTATGGGGCTAACATACATATACTAATGTATGTTAAATGTATATAAACATATAACATATAAACTCTATGAATTATATAATCACCAATACATATAAAATATATAATCCCGAAACACCTGCCAAATACCAAGGGAGGTCTACTCAACATTCTGTAAAAAATTACATGGTAACAGGATCCGAAGATGAACAGACATATGTATGAATCATTGAGCACATTCTGTACAGCCAGACAATCACAACACTCTAATCGAATTTACTCCGATAAGAAAGAGAAATTAAATTTAAAAAACAAACATAAGTAAGGAGACATAAACTTCTGGGGGCTTATCCCAGCACACTCCTCTCTAATTTACAACCTCGGAACACTACCTCCAGGAAGACTCTGTTGCCCTAGTAACAAGAGGTGAGAACGTAATAATGCTGCCGCCTTGTGGCTGTTTCCCACAACAGCAGCTTTAAACCCAGTGCTAATGGTTGCTTAATAGTCACAAGGACTGCAGGGCTGTAAATGACACCTGCCCTCAAAAAATGCCCTGGGGTAGGGAATAGGCAAGAAAATTCAAGTTTTCTTTGACAAGTTTTTGAAGAAGTCAATATGAAGAGGGAAGTTGTACTCACTCTTTAAAAAAAAAAAGGAAAAGAATAAAAAGCACATGCCTAAAGCTCAGTATAAGGAATTATTAGTCACATGCAAATCCAACCTCCAAAAAGGTTTCAGCTCACACCAGTCAAATGACCATCAGCAAACAGTCTACAAACTGTAAATGCTGAAGGGATTTTAGAGAACTGTGTACCTTGTAGCTGCTGGTGGGATGTAAAGTGGTAAGAGCACTAACGAAAACTGAATGGAGCTGCTTTAAAAGGTAAAAATTGAGCTACCATATGACGCGGCAGGGCACCTTTTGGGCCTGTAACCTAAGACCACCAGAATCGGAAAGACAGAGGCAGGCAAATGTGCACTGCAGCATTACTGAAATAGCCAAGACGTGGAAGCCAAAAAAAGGTCCATAAACAGATGAATGGACAAAGAAGAAGTGGTATACGGACTAAATGGAATAGTAGCCTCGGGAAAAAAAATGAAAAATGCCGTTTTCAGGACTACAGATGAGCCTAGAAATAATCATATCAGGTTAAGTAAGTCAAAAGGGAATGACAAATATCCTATGATATCATTTATACCTGTTATCCTAAGATTGCTACAAATGGACATATTTCCACAGAAAAAGACACTCACAGACTTATAAAAGAAACTAATGGTTAACCAAAATGAAAGGTGGGAGGATGGATAAATTAGGATTATGGGGCTAACATACATATACTAATGTATGTTAAATGTATATAAACATATAACATATAAACTCTATGAATTATATAATCACCAATACATATAAAATATATAATGACAAAACACCTACCAAATACCATGCGAGGTCTACTCAACATTCTGTAATAAGACACATGGTAACAGAATCCGAACATGAACAGACATATGTATGAATCATTGAGCAGATTCTGTACAGCCAGACAATCACAACACTCTAATCCAATATTCTCCGATAAGAAATAGAAATTAAATTAAAAAACAAACAGAAGTAAGGAGACATAAACTTCTGGGGGCTTGTCCCAGCACATTCCCCTCTAATTTACAACCTCGGAACACTACGTCCAGGAAGACTCTGGTGCCCTAATAACAAGAGTTGAGAACGTAATGATGCTGCCGCCTAGTGGGTGTTTCCCACAACAGCAGCTTTAAACCCAGTGCTAATGGTTGCTTAATAGTCACAAGGACTCAGGGCTGTAAATGGCATCTGCCCTCAAAAAATGCCCTGGGGTAGGGAATAGGCAAGAAAATTCAACACATGACAAATCTTTCAAGAAGTCAACATGAAGAGGGAAGTTGTACTCACACTTTAAAAAAAAAAGGAAAACAAAAAAATGGACATGCCTAAAGCTCAGTACAAGGAATTATTAGCCACATACAAATCCAACCTCCAAAAAGGTTTCAGCTCACACCAGTCAAATGACCATCAGCAAACAGTCTACAAACTAGAAATGCTGAAGGGGTTTTAGAGAACTGTGTACCTTCTAGCTGCTGGTGGGATGTAATTGGTAACAGCACTAACGAAAACTGAATGCAGCTGCTTTAAAAGGTAAAAATTGAGCTACCATATGATGCGGCAGGGCACCTTTTGGGCCTATAACCTAAGACCACCAGAATCGGAAAGACAGAGGCAGGCAAATGTGCACTGCAGCAATATTGAAATAGCCACGACATGGAAGCCAAAAGAAGGTCCATAAACAGATGAATGGACAGAGAAGAAGTGGTATATGGACAGAATGGAATATCAGTCACGAAAAAAATAAAAGAATGGCATATGCAGCACCACAGATGAGCCTAGAGATAATCACACAACGTGAAGTAAGTCAGAATGCGAAAGACAAATGTCCTATGATATCCCTTATGTTATCTGAAAATTCATAAACATGAACATATTTCCATAGAGAAAGACAATCTCAGAATGAGAAGACAACTTATGGTTAAGCCAAAGAAATGGTGTGAGGAATGGATAAATTAGGATATTGGGGTTAACACACATATACTAATACATATAAAAAATATAATCCCCAAAGACCTATGGAATACCAAGAGTGGTCTACTCAACACTCTGTAATAACCGACATGGAAAAGGACCCAAAGATCAATAGATATATGTATATGTGTAAATGAACAAGATTCTGTACACCTAGAACAAAAGACATTTTTCAATCAAATTTGCTCTGATAAAAACTACAACTTAAAGACACAAACAAGAATTAAGGAGGCTAAAACTTATCGGGGTTTGTCCTGGCACATTCCACTCTAATCTGCAACCTCAAAGCACAACTTGCAGCAAGGTTCTGTTTCCCTAGCAAGCAGAGTTGGCAACTTAGAAATGCTGCCACCCTAAGGCCGTTTCCTCAAAGAGCAGCTTTAAATCTACTGCTCATGGTCACTAATATTCACAAGGACGGCAGGGCTGTAAATGACTCATGCCCTCAAAAAATGTCCTGGGGTAGGGAATGGCCATAAAAATCCAAACGCGGTAAATTTTTCAAGAAGGCAATTTGAAGTTGTAAGTTTAGCTCAATCTTAAAAAAAATGAAAAGGACACTGAGAAATGCAAAACATCAGGAATTATTAGACGCATGCAAATCCAATCTACACAAAGGTATCACCTAACACCAGTCACAATGACCATCAGCAAAAAGTCAACAAACAATAGATGTTGAAGAAGTTGTGGAGAATAGTGTAACCTCTCGGTCTAAGTGGGATGTAAACTGGTAACAGCCAATAATAGGAACAGAATGGCACTGCGTTTAAAGGTAAAAATTGAGTCACCATATGATCCGGAAGGCCCACTATTGGGCCTGTCACTTGTGAAAGCCAGAATCAAAAAGACACGGGATGGAAAATCGTGTGTTGCAGCAGTATTTACAATAGCTAAGACATGGATACAAACAAAATGTCCATCATCAGATAAATGGACAAAGAAGAAGTGGTATACGTACCGAATGGAATAGTAGCCTCAGAAAAAAATGAACAGTGCCGTTTTCAGGACTACAGATGAGCCTAGAAATAATCATATTAGGTTAAGTTATTCAAAAGGGAATGACAAATATCCTATGATATCATTTATACCTGTTATCCTAAGATTGCTACAAATGGACATATTTCCACAGAAAAAGACACTCACAGACTTATAAAAGAAACTAATGGTTAACCAAAATGAAAGGTGGGAGGATGGATAAATTAGGATTATGGGGCTAACATACATATACTAATGTATGTTAAATGTATATAAACATATAACATATAAACTCTATGAATTATATAATCACCAATACATATAAAATATATAATGACTAAACACCTACCAAATACCATGCGAGGTCTACTCAACATTCTGTAATAAGACACATGGTAACAGAATCCGAACATGAACAGACATATGTATGAATCATTGAGCAGATTCTGTACAGCCAGACAATCACAACACTCTAATCCAATATTCTCCGATAAGAAATAGAAATTAAATTAAAAAACAAACAGAAGTAAGGAGACATAAACTTCTGGGGGCTTGTCCCAGCACATTCCCCTCTAATTTACAACCTCGGAACACTACGTCCAGGAAGACTCTGGTGCCCTAATAACAAGAGTTGAGAACGTAATGATGCTGCCGCCTAGTGGGTGTTTCCCACAACAGCAGCTTTAAACCCAGTGCTAATGGTTGCTTAATAGTCACAAGGACTCAGGGCTGTAAATGGCATCTGCCCTCAAAAAATGCCCTGGGGTAGGGAATAGGCAAGAAAATTCAACACATGACAAATCTTTCAAGAAGTCAACATGAAGAGGGAAGTTGTACTCACACTTTAAAAAAAAAAGGAAAACAAAAAAATGGACATGCCTAAAGCTCAGTACAAGGAATTATTAGCCACATACAAATCCAACCTCCAAAAAGGTTTCAGCTCACACCAGTCAAATGACCATCAGCAAACAGTCTACAAACTAGAAATGCTGAAGGGGTTTTAGAGAACTGTGTACCTTCTAGCTGCTGGTGGGATGTAATTGGTAACAGCACTAACGAAAACTGAATGCAGCTGCTTTAAAAGGTAAAAATTGAGCTACCATATGATGCGGCAGGGCACCTTTTGGGCCTATAACCTAAGACCACCAGAATCGGAAAGACAGAGGCAGGCAAATGTGCACTGCAGCAATATTGAAATAGCCACGACATGGAAGCCAAAAGAAGGTCCATAAACAGATGAATGGACAGAGAAGAAGTGGTATATGGACAGAATGGAATATCAGTCACGAAAAAAATAAAAGAATGGCATATGCAGCACCACAGATGAGCCTAGAGATAATCACACAACGTGAAGTAAGTCAGAATGCGAAAGACAAATGTCCTATGATATCCCTTATGTTATCTGAAAATTCATAAACATGAACATATTTCCATAGAGAAAGACAATCTCAGAATGAGAAGACAACTTATGGTTAAGCCAAAGAAATGGTGTGAGGAATGGATAAATTAGGATATTGGGGTTAACACACATATACTAATACATATAAAAAATATAATCCCCAAAGACCTATGGAATACCAAGAGTGGTCTACTCAACACTCTGTAATAACCGACATGGAAAAGGACCCAAAGATCAATAGATATATGTATATGTGTAAATGAACAAGATTCTGTACACCTAGAACAAAAGACATTTTTCAATCAAATTTGCTCTGATAAAAACTACAACTTAAAGACACAAACAAGAATTAAGGAGGCTAAAACTTATCGGGGTTTGTCCTGGCACATTCCACTCTAATCTGCAACCTCAAAGCACAACTTGCAGCAAGGTTCTGTTTCCCTAGCAAGCAGAGTTGGCAACTTAGAAATGCTGCCACCCTAAGGCCGTTTCCTCAAAGAGCAGCTTTAAATCTACTGCTCATGGTCACTAATATTCACAAGGACGGCAGGGCTGTAAATGACTCATGCCCTCAAAAAATGTCCTGGGGTAGGGAATGGCCATAAAAATCCAAACGCGGTAAATTTTTCAAGAAGGCAATTTGAAGTTGTAAGTTTAGCTCAATCTTAAAAAAAATGAAAAGGACACTGAGAAATGCAAAACATCAGGAATTATTAGACGCATGCAAATCCAATCTACACAAAGGTATCACCTAACACCAGTCACAATGACCATCAGCAAAAAGTCAACAAACAATAGATGTTGAAGAAGTTGTGGAGAATAGTGTAACCTCTCGGTCTAAGTGGGATGTAAACTGGTAACAGCCAATAATAGGAACAGAATGGCAGTGCGTTTAAAGGTAAAAATTGAGTCACCATATGATCCGGAAGGCCCACTATTGGGCCTGTCACTTGTGAAAGCCAGAATCAAAAAGACACGGGATGGAAAATCGTGTGTTGCAGCAGTATTTACAATAGCTAAGACATGGATACAAACAAAATGTCCATCATCAGATAAATGGACAAAGAAGAAGTGGTATACGTACCGAATGGAATAGTAGCCTCAGAAAAAAATGAACAGTGCCGTTTTCAGGACTACAGATGAGCCTAGAAATAATCATATTAGGTTAAGTTATTCAAAAGGGAATGACAAATATCCTATGATATCATTTATACCTGTTATCCTAAGATTGCTACAAATGGACATATTTCCACAGAAAAAGACACTCACAGACTTATAAAACGAACGAATGGTTCGCCAAAATGAAAGGTGGGAGGATGGATAAATTAGGACTATGGGGATAACATACATATACTAATGTATGTTAAATGTATATAAACATATAACATATAAACTCTATGAATTATATAATCACCAATACATATAAAATATATAATCCCGAAACACCTGCCAAATACCAAGGGAGGTCTACTCAACATTCTGTAAAAAATTACATGGTAACAGGATCCGAAGATGAACAGACATATGTATGAATCATTGAGCACATTCTGTACAGCCAGACAATCACAACACTCTAATCGAATTTACTCCAATAAGAAAGAGAAATTAAATTTAAAAAACAAACATAAGTAAGGAGACATAAACTTCTGGGGGCTTATCCCAGCACACTCCTCTCTAATTTACAACCTCGGAACACTACCTCCAGGAAGACTCTGTTGCCCTAGTAACAAGAGGTGAGAACGTAATAATGCTGCCGCCTTGTGGCTGTTTCCCACAACAGCAGCTTTAAACCCAGTGCTAATGGTTGCTTAATAGTCACAAGGACTGCAGGGCTGTAAATGACACCTGCCCTCAAAAAATGCCCTGGGGTAGGGAATAGGCAAGAAAATTCAAGTTTTCTTTGACAAGTTTTTGAAGAAGTCAATATGAAGAGGGAAGTTGTACTCACTCTTTAAAAAAAAAAAGGAAAAGAATAAAAAGCACATGCCTAAAGCTCAGTATAAGGAATTATTAGTCACATGCAAATCCAACCTCCAAAAAGGTTTCAGCTCACACCAGTCAAATGACCATCAGCAAACAGTCTACAAACTGTAAATGCTGAAGGGATTTTAGAGAACTGTGTACCTTGTAGCTGCTGGTGGGATGTAAAGTGGTAAGAGCACTAACGAAAACTGAATGGAGCTGCTTTAAAAGGTAAAAATTGAGCTACCATATGACGCGGCAGGGCACCTTTTGGGCCTGTAACCTAAGACCACCAGAATCGGAAAGACAGAGGCAGGCAAATGTGCACTGCAGCATTACTGAAATAGCCAAGACGTGGAAGCCAAAAAAAGGTCCATAAACAGATGAATGGACAAAGAAGAAGTGGTATACGGACTAAATGGAATAGTAGCCTCGGGAAAAAAAATGAAAAATGCCGTTTTCAGGACTACAGATGAGCCTAGAAATAATCATATCAGGTTAAGTAAGTCAAAAGGGAATGACAAATATCCTATGATATCATTTATACCTGTTATCCTAAGATTGCTACAAATGGACATATTTCCACAGAAAAAGACACTCACAGACTTATAAAAGAAACTAATGGTTAACCAAAATGAAAGGTGGGAGGATGGATAAATTAGGATTATGGGGCTAACATACATGTACTAATGTATGTTAAATGTATATAAACATATAACATATAAACTCTATGAATTATATAATCACCAATACATATAAAATATATAATGACAAAACACCTACCAAATACCATGCGAGGTCTACTCAACATTCTGTAATAAGACACATGGTAACAGAATCCGAACATGAACAGACATATGTATGAATCATTGAGCAGATTCTGTACAGCCAGACAATCACAACACTCTAATCCAATATTCTCCGATAAGAAATAGAAATTAAATTAAAAAACAAACAGAAGTAAGGAGACATAAACTTCTGGGGGCTTGTCCCAGCACATTCCCCTCTAATTTACAACCTCGGAACACTACGTCCAGGAAGACTCTGGTGCCCTAATAACAAGAGTTGAGAACGTAATGATGCTGCCGCCTAGTGGGTGTTTCCCACAACAGCAGCTTTAAACCCAGTGCTAATGGTTGCTTAATAGTCACAAGGACTCAGGGCTGTAAATGGCATCTGCCCTCAAAAAATGCCCTGGGGTAGGGAATAGGCAAGAAAATTCAACACATGACAAATCTTTCAAGAAGTCAACATGAAGAGGGAAGTTGTACTCACACTTTAAAAAAAAAAAGGAAAAGAACAACATGGACATGCCTAAATCTCAGTACAAGGAATTATTAGCCACATACAAATCCAACCTCCAAAAAGGTTTCAGCTCACACCAGTCAAATGACCATCAGCAAACAGTCTACAAACTAGAAATGCTGAAGGGGTTTTAGAGAACTGTGTACCTTCTAGCTGCTGGTGGGATGTAATTGGTAACAGCACTAACGAAAACTGAATGCAGCTGCTTTAAAAGGTAAAAATTGAGCTACCATATGATGCGGCAGGGCACCTTTTGGGCCTATAACCTAAGACCACCAGAATCAGAAAGACAGAGGCAGGCAAATGTGCACTGCAGCAATATTGAAATAGCCACGACATGGAAGCCAAAAGAAGGTCCATAAACAGATGAATGGACAGAGAAGAAGTGGTATATGGACAGAATGGAATATCAGTCACGAAAAAAATAAAAGAATGGCATATGCAGCACCACAGATGAGCCTAGAGATAATCACACAACGTGAAGTAAGTCAGAATGCGAAAGACAAATGTCCTATGATGTCCCTTATGTTATCTGAAAAATTCATAAAAATGAACATATTTCCATAGAGAAAGACAATCTCAGAATGAGAAGACAACTTATGGTTAAGCCAAAGAAATGGTGTGAGGAATGGATAAATTAGGATATTGGGGTTAACACACATATACTAATACATATAAAAAATATAATCCCCAAAGACCTATGGAATACCAAGAGTGGTCTACTCAACACTCTGTAATAACCGACATGGAAAAGGACCCAAAGATCAATAGATATATGTATATGTGTAAATGAACAAGATTCTGTACACCTAGAACAAAAGACATTTTTCAATCAAATTTGCTCTGATAAAAACTACAACTTAAAGACACAAACAAGAATTAAGGAGGCTAAAACTTATCGGGGTTTGTCCTGGCACATTCCACTCTAATCTGCAACCTCAAAGCACAACTTGCAGCAAGGTTCTGTTTCCCTAGCAAGCAGAGTTGGCAACTTAGAAATGCTGCCACCCTAAGGCCGTTTCCTCAAAGAGCAGCTTTAAATCTACTGCTCATGGTCACTAATATTCACAAGGACGGCAGGGCTGTAAATGACTCATGCCCTCAAAAAATGTCCTGGGGTAGGGAATGGCCATAAAAATCCAAACGCGGTAAATTTTTCAAGAAGGCAATTTGAAGTTGTAAGTTTAGCTCAATCTTAAAAAAAATGAAAAGGACACTGAGAAATGCAAAACATCAGGAATTATTAGACGCATGCAAATCCAATCTACACAAAGGTATCACCTAACACCAGTCACAATGACCATCAGCAAAAAGTCAACAAACAATAGATGTTGAAGAAGTTGTGGAGAATAGTGTAACCTCTCGGTCTAAGTGGGATGTAAACTGGTAACAGCCAATAATAGGAACAGAATGGCAGTGCGTTTAAAGGTAAAAATTGAGTCACCATATGATCCGGAAGGCCCACTATTGGGCCTGTCACTTGTGAAAGCCAGAATCAAAAAGACACGGGATGGAAAATCGTGTATTGCAGCAGTATTTACAATAGCTAAGACATGGATACAAACAAAATGTCCATCATCAGATAAATGGACAAAGAAGAAGTGGTATACGTACCGAATGGAATAGTAGCCTCAGAAAAAAATGAACAGTGCCGTTTTCAGGACTACAGATGAGCCTAGAAATAATCATATTAGGTTAAGTTATTCAAAAGGGAATAACAAATATCCTATGATATCATTTATACATGTTATCCTAAGATTTCTACCAATGAACATATTTCCACAGAAAAAGACACTCACAGACTTATAAAACGAACGAATGGTTCGCCAAAATGAAAGGTGGGAGGATGGATAAATTAGGACTATGGGGATAACATACATATACTAATGTATGTTAAATGTATATAAACATATAACATATAAACTCTATGAATTATATAATCACCAATACATATAAAATATATAATCACGAAACACCTGCCAAATACCAAGGGAGGTCTACTCAACATTCTGTAAAAAATTACATGGTAACAGGATCCGAAGATGAACAGACATATGTATGAATCATTGAGCACATTCTGTACAGCCAGACAATCACAACACTCTAATCGAATTTACTCCGATAAGAAAGAGAAATTAAATTTAAAAAACAAACATAAGTAAGGAGACATAAACTTCTGGGGGCTTATCCCAGCACACTCCTCTCTAATTTACAACCTCGGAACACTACCTCCAGGAAGACTCTGTTGCCCTAGTAACAAGAGGTGAGAACGTAATAATGCTGCCGCCTTGTGGCTGTTTCCCACAACGGCAGCTTTAAACCCAGTGCTAATGGTTGCTTAATAGTCACAAGGACTGCAGGGCTGTAAATGACACCTGCCCTCAAAAAATGCCCTGGGGTAGGGAATAGGCAAGAAAATTCAAGTTTTCTTTGACAAGTTTTTGAAGAAGTCAATATGAAGAGGGAAGTTGTACTCACTCTTTAAAAAAAAAAAGGAAAAGAATAAAAAGCACATGCCTAAAGCTCAGTATAAGGAATTATTAGTCACATGCAAATCCAACCTCCAAAAAGGTTTCAGCTCACACCAGTCAAATGACCATCAGCAAACAGTCTACAAACTGTAAATGCTGAAGGGATTTTAGAGAACTGTGTACCTTGTAGCTGCTGGTGGGATGTAAAGTGGTAAGAGCACTAACGAAAACTGAATGGAGCTGCTTTAAAAGGTAAAAATTGAGCTACCATATGACGCGGCAGGGCACCTTTTGGGCCTGTAACCTAAGACCACCAGAATCGGAAAGACAGAGGCAGGCAAATGTGCACTGCAGCATTACTGAAATAGCCAAGACGTGGAAGCCAAAAAAAGGTCCATAAACAGATGAATGGACAAAGAAGAAGTGGTATACGGACTAAATGGAATAGTAGCCTCGGGAAAAAAAATGAAAAATGCCGTTTTCAGGACTACAGATGAGCCTAGAAATAATCATATCAGGTTAAGTAAGTCAAAAGGGAATGACAAATATCCTATGATATCATTTATACCTGTTATCCTAAGATTGCTACAAATGGACATATTTCCACAGAAAAAGACACTCACAGACTTATAAAAGAAACTAATGGTTAACCAAAATGAAAGGTGGGAGGATGGATAAATTAGGATTATGGGGCTAACATACATATACTAATGTATGTTAAATGTATATAAACATATAACATATAAACTCTATGAATTATATAATCACCAATACATATAAAATATATAATGACAAAACACCTACCAAATACCATGCGAGGTCTACTCAACATTCTGTAATAAGACACATGGTAACAGAATCCGAACATGAACAGACATATGTATGAATCATTGAGCAGATTCTGTACAGCCAGACAATCACAACACTCTAATCCAATATTCTCCGATAAGAAATAGAAATTAAATTAAAAAACAAACAGAAGTAAGGAGACATAAACTTCTGGGGGCTTGTCCCAGCACATTCCCCTCTAATTTACAACCTCGGAACACTACGTCCAGGAAGACTCTGGTGCCCTAATAACAAGAGTTGAGAACGTAATGATGCTGCCGCCTAGTGGGTGTTTCCCACAACAGCAGCTTTAAACCCAGTGCTAATGGTTGCTTAATAGTCACAAGGACTCAGGGCTGTAAATGGCATCTGCCCTCAAAAAATGCCCTGGGGTAGGGAATAGGCAAGAAAATTCAACACATGACAAATCTTTCAAGAAGTCAACATGAAGAGGGAAGTTGTACTCACACTTTAAAAAAAAAAGGAAAACAAAAAAATGGACATGCCTAAAGCTCAGTACAAGGAATTATTAGCCACATACAAATCCAACCTCCAAAAAGGTTTCAGCTCACACCAGTCAAATGACCATCAGCAAACAGTCTACAAACTAGAAATGCTGAAGGGGTTTTAGAGAACTGGGTACCTTCTAGCTGCTGGTGGGATGTAATTGGTAACAGCACTAAGGAAAACTGAATGCAGCTGCTTTAAAAGGTAAAAATTGAGCTACCATATGATGCGGCAGGGCACCTTTTGGGCCTATAACCTAAGACCACCAGAATCGGAAAGACAGAGGCAGGCAAATGTGCACTGCAGCAATATTGAAATAGCCACGACATGGAAGCCAAAAGAAGGTCCATAAACAGATGAATGGACAGAGAAGAAGTGGTATATGGACAGAATGGAATATCAGTCACGAAAAAAATAAAAGAATGGCATATGCAGCACCACAGATGAGCCTAGAGATAATCACACAACGTGAAGTAAGTCAGAATGCGAAAGACAAATGTCCTATGATATCCCTTATGTTATCTGAAAATTCATAAACATGAACATATTTCCATAGAGAAAGACAATCTCAGAATGAGAAGACAACTTATGGTTAAGCCAAAGAAATGGTGTGAGGAATGGATAAATTAGGATATTGGGGTTAACACACATATACTAATACATATAAAAAATATAATCCCCAAAGACCTATGGAATACCAAGAGTGGTCTACTCAACACTCTGTAATAACCGACATGGAAAAGGACCCAAAGATCAATAGATATATGTATATGTGTAAATGAACAAGATTCTGTACACCTAGAACAAAAGACATTTTTCAATCAAATTTGCTCTGATAAAAACTACAACTTAAAGACACAAACAAGAATTAAGGAGGCTAAAACTTATCGGGGTTTGTCCTGGCACATTCCACTCTAATCTGCAACCTCAAAGCACAACTTGCAGCAAGGTTCTGTTTCCCTAGCAAGCACAGTTGGCAACTTAGAAATGCTGCCACCCTAAGGCCGTTTCCTCAAAGAGCAGCTTTAAATCTACTGCTCATGGTCACTAATATTCACAAGGACGGCAGGGCTGTAAATGACTCATGCCCTCAAAAAATGTCCTGGGGTAGGGAATGGCCATAAAAATCCAAACGCGGTAAATTTTTCAAGAAGGCAATTTGAAGTTGTAAGTTTAGCTCAATCTTAAAAAAAATGAAAAGGACACTGAGAAATGCAAAACATCAGGAATTATTAGACGCATGCAAATCCAATCTACACAAAGGTATCACCTAACACCAGTCACAATGACCATCAGCAAAAAGTCAACAAACAATAGATGTTGAAGAAGTTGTGGAGAATAGTGTAACCTCTCGGTCTAAGTGGGATGTAAACTGGTAACAGCCAATAATAGGAACAGAATGGCAGTGCGTTTAAAGGTAAAAATTGAGTCACCATATGATCCGGAAGGCCCACTATTGGGCCTGTCACTTGTGAAAGCCAGAATCAAAAAGACACGGGATGGAAAATCGTGTATTGCAGCAGTATTTACAATAGCTAAGACATGGATACAAACAAAATGTCCATCATCAGATAAATGGACAAAGAAGAAGTGGTATACGTACCGAATGGAATAGTAGCCTCAGAAAAAAATGAACAGTGCCGTTTTCAGGACTACAGATGAGCCTAGAAATAATCATATTAGGTTAAGTTATTCAAAAGGGAATGACAAATATCCTATGATATCATTTATACCTGTTATCCTAAGATTGCTACAAATGGACATATTTCCACAGAAAAAGACACTCACAGACTTATAAAACGAACGAATGGTTCGCCAAAATGAAAGGTGGGAGGATGGATAAATTAGGACTATGGGGATAACATACATATACTAATGTATGTTAAATGTATATAAACATATAACATATAAACTCTATGAATTATATAATCACCAATACATATAAAATATATAATCACGAAACACCTGCCAAATACCAAGGGAGGTCTACTCAACATTCTGTAAAAAATTACATGGTAACAGGATCCGAAGATGAACAGACATATGTATGAATCATTGAGCACATTCTGTACAGCCAGACAATCACAACACTCTAATCGAATTTACTCCGATAAGAAAGAGAAATTAAATTTAAAAAACAAACATAAGTAAGGAGACATAAACTTCTGGGGGCTTATCCCAGCACACTCCTCTCTAATTTACAACCTCGGAACACTACCTCCAGGAAGACTCTGTTGCCCTAGTAACAAGAGGTGAGAACGTAATAATGCTGCCGCCTTGTGGCTGTTTCCCACAACAGCAGCTTTAAACCCAGTGCTAATGGTTGCTTAATAGTCACAAGGACTGCAGGGCTGTAAATGACACCTGCCCTCAAAAAATGCCCTGGGGTAGGGAATAGGCAAGAAAATTCAAGTTTTCTTTGACAAGTTTTTGAAGAAGTCAATATGAAGAGGGAAGTTGTACTCACTCTTTAAAAAAAAAAAGGAAAAGAATAAAAAGCACATGCCTAAAGCTCAGTATAAGGAATTATTAGTCACATGCAAATCCAACCTCCAAAAAGGTTTCAGCTCACACCAGTCAAATGACCATCAGCAAACAGTCTACAAACTGTAAATGCTGAAGGGATTTTAGAGAACTGTGTACCTTGTAGCTGCTGGTGGGATGTAAAGTGGTAAGAGCACTAACGAAAACTGAATGGAGCTGCTTTAAAAGGTAAAAATTGAGCTACCATATGACGCGGCAGGGCACCTTTTGGGCCTGTAACCTAAGACCACCAGAATCGGAAAGACAGAGGCAGGCAAATGTGCACTGCAGCATTACTGAAATAGCCAAGACGTGGAAGCCAAAAAAAGGTCCATAAACAGATGAATGGACAAAGAAGAAGTGGTATACGGACTAAATGGAATAGTAGCCTCGGGAAAAAAAATGAAAAATGCCGTTTTCAGGACTACAGATGAGCCTAGAAATAATCATATCAGGTTAAGTAAGTCAAAAGGGAATGACAAATATCCTATGATATCATTTATACCTGTTATCCTAAGATTGCTACAAATGGACATATTTCCACAGAAAAAGACACTCACAGACTTATAAAAGAAACTAATGGTTAACCAAAATGAAAGGTGGGAGGATGGATAAATTAGGATTATGGGGCTAACATACATATACTAATGTATGTTAAATGTATATAAACATATAACATATAAACTCTATGAATTATATAATCACCAATACATATAAAATATATAATGACAAAACACCTACCAAATACCATGCGAGGTCTACTCAACATTCTGTAATAAGACACATGGTAACAGAATCCGAACATGAACAGACATATGTATGAATCATTGAGCAGATTCTGTACAGCCAGACAATCACAACACTCTAATCCAATATTCTCCGATAAGAAATAGAAATTAAATTAAAAAACAAACAGAAGTAAGGAGACATAAACTTCTGGGGGCTTGTCCCAGCACATTCCCCTCTAATTTACAACCTCGGAACACTACGTCCAGGAAGACTCTGGTGCCCTAATAACAAGAGTTGAGAACGTAATGATGCTGCCGCCTAGTGGGTGTTTCCCACAACAGCAGCTTTAAACCCAGTGCTAATGGTTGCTTAATAGTCACAAGGACTCAGGGCTGTAAATGGCATCTGCCCTCAAAAAATGCCCTGGGGTAGGGAATAGGCAAGAAAATTCAACACATGACAAATCTTTCAAGAAGTCAACATGAAGAGGGAAGTTGTACTCACACTTTAAAAAAAAAAGGAAAAGAACAACATGGACATGCCTAAAGCTCAGTACAAGGAATTATTAGCCACATACAAATCCAACCTCCAAAAAGGTTTCAGCTCACACCAGTCAAATGACCATCAGCAAACAGTCTACAAACTAGAAATGCTGAAGGGGTTTTAGAGAACTGTGTACCTTCTAGCTGCTGGTGGGATGTAATTGGTAACAGCACTAACGAAAACTGAATGCAGCTGCTTTAAAAGGTAAAAATTGAGCTACCATATGATGCGGCAGGGCACCTTTTGGGCCTATAACCTAAGACCACCAGAATCGGAAAGACAGAGGCAGGCAAATGTGCACTGCAGCAATATTGAAATAGCCACGACATGGAAGCCAAAAGAAGGTCCATAAACAGATGAATGGACAGAGAAGAAGTGGTATATGGACAGAATGGAATATCAGTCACGAAAAAAATAAAAGAATGGCATATGCAGCACCACAGATGAGCCTAGAGATAATCACACAACGTGAAGTAAGTCAGAATGCGAAAGACAAATGTCCTATGATATCCCTTATGTTATCTGAAAATTCATAAACATGAACATATTTCCATAGAGAAAGACAATCTCAGAATGAGAAGACAACTTATGGTTAAGCCAAAGAAATGGTGTGAGGAATGGATAAATTAGGATATTGGGGTTAACACACATATACTAATACATATAAAAAATATAATCCCCAAAGACCTATGGAATACCAAGAGTGGTCTACTCAACACTCTGTAATAACCGACATGGAAAAGGACCCAAAGATCAATAGATATATGTATATGTGTAAATGAACAAGATTCTGTACACCTAGAACAAAAGACATTTTTCAATCAAATTTGCTCTGATAAAAACTACAACTTAAAGACACAAACAAGAATTAAGGAGGCTAAAACTTATCGGGGTTTGTCCTGGCACATTCCACTCTAATCTGCAACCTCAAAGCACAACTTGCAGCAAGGTTCTGTTTCCCTAGCAAGCAGAGTTGGCAACTTAGAAATGCTGCCACCCTAAGGCCGTTTCCTCAAAGAGCAGCTTTAAATCTACTGCTCATGGTCACTAATATTCACAAGGACGGCAGGGCTGTAAATGACTCATGCCCTCAAAAAATGTCCTGGGGTAGGGAATGGCCATAAAAATCCAAACGCGGTAAATTTTTCAAGAAGGCAATTTGAAGTTGTAAGTTTAGCTCAATCTTAAAAAAAATGAAAAGGACACTGAGAAATGCAAAACATCAGGAATTATTAGACGCATGCAAATCCAATCTACACAAAGGTATCACCTAACACCAGTCACAATGACCATCAGCAAAAAGTCAACAAACAATAGATGTTGAAGAAGTTGTGGAGAATAGTGTAACCTCTCGGTCTAAGTGGGATGTAAACTGGTAACAGCCAATAATAGGAACAGAATGGCAGTGCGTTTAAAGGTAAAAATTGAGTCACCATATGATCCGGAAGGCCCACTATTGGGCCTGTCACTTGTGAAAGCCAGAATCAAAAAGACACGGGATGGAAAATCGTGTATTGCAGCAGTATTTACAATAGCTAAGACATGGATACAAACAAAATGTCCATCATCAGATAAATGGACAAAGAAGAAGTGGTATACGTACCGAATGGAATAGTAGCCTCAGAAAAAAATGAACAGTGCCGTTTTCAGGACTACAGATGAGCCTAGAAATAATCATATTAGGTTAAGTTATTCAAAAGGGAATGACAAATATCCTATGATATCATTTATACCTGTTATCCTAAGATTGCTACAAATGGACATATTTCCACAGAAAAAGACACTCACAGACTTATAAAACGAACGAATGGTTCGCCAAAATGAAAGGTGGGAGGATGGATAAATTAGGACTATGGGGATAACATACATATACTAATGTATGTTAAATGTATATAAACATATAACATATAAACTCTATGAATTATATAATCACCAATACATATAAAATATATAATCACGAAACACCTGCCAAATACCAAGGGAGGTCTACTCAACATTCTGTAAAAAATTACATGGTAACAGGATCCGAAGATGAACAGACATATGTATGAATCATTGAGCACATTCTGTACAGCCAGACAATCACAACACTCTAATCGAATTTACTCCGATAAGAAAGAGAAATTAAATTTAAAAAACAAACATAAGTAAGGAGACATAAACTTCTGGGGGCTTATCCCAGCACACTCCTCTCTAATTTACAACCTCGGAACACTACCTCCAGGAAGACTCTGTTGCCCTAGTAACAAGAGGTGAGAACGTAATAATGCTGCCGCCTTGTGGCTGTTTCCCACAACGGCAGCTTTAAACCCAGTGCTAATGGTTGCTTAATAGTCACAAGGACTGCAGGGCTGTAAATGACACCTGCCCTCAAAAAATGCCCTGGGGTAGGGAATAGGCAAGAAAATTCAAGTTTTCTTTGACAAGTTTTTGAAGAAGTCAATATGAAGAGGGAAGTTGTACTCACTCTTTAAAAAAAAAAAGGAAAAGAATAAAAAGCACATGCCTAAAGCTCAGTATAAGGAATTATTAGTCACATGCAAATCCAACCTCCAAAAAGGTTTCAGCTCACACCAGTCAAATGACCATCAGCAAACAGTCTACAAACTGTAAATGCTGAAGGGATTTTAGAGAACTGTGTACCTTGTAGCTGCTGGTGGGATGTAAAGTGGTAAGAGCACTAACGAAAACTGAATGGAGCTGCTTTAAAAGGTAAAAATTGAGCTACCATATGACGCGGCAGGGCACCTTTTGGGCCTGTAACCTAAGACCACCAGAATCGGAAAGACAGAGGCAGGCAAATGTGCACTGCAGCATTACTGAAATAGCCAAGACGTGGAAGCCAAAAAAAGGTCCATAAACAGATGAATGGACAAAGAAGAAGTGGTATACGGACTAAATGGAATAGTAGCCTCGGGAAAAAAAATGAAAAATGCCGTTTTCAGGACTACAGATGAGCCTAGAAATAATCATATCAGGTTAAGTAAGTCAAAAGGGAATGACAAATATCCTATGATATCATTTATACCTGTTATCCTAAGATTGCTACAAATGGACATATTTCCACAGAAAAAGACACTCACAGACTTATAAAAGAAACTAATGGTTAACCAAAATGAAAGGTGGGAGGATGGATAAATTAGGATTATGGGGCTAACATACATATACTAATGTATGTTAAATGTATATAAACATATAACATATAAACTCTATGAATTATATAATCACCAATACATATAAAATATATAATGACAAAACACCTACCAAATACCATGCGAGGTCTACTCAACATTCTGTAATAAGACACATGGTAACAGAATCCGAACATGAACAGACATATGTATGAATCATTGAGCAGATTCTGTACAGCCAGACAATCACAACACTCTAATCCAATATTCTCCGATAAGAAATAGAAATTAAATTAAAAAACAAACAGAAGTAAGGAGACATAAACTTCTGGGGGCTTGTCCCAGCACATTCCCCTCTAATTTACAACCTCGGAACACTACGTCCAGGAAGACTCTGGTGCCCTAATAACAAGAGTTGAGAACGTAATGATGCTGCCGCCTAGTGGGTGTTTCCCACAACAGCAGCTTTAAACCCAGTGCTAATGGTTGCTTAATAGTCACAAGGACTCAGGGCTGTAAATGGCATCTGCCCTCAAAAAATGCCCTGGGGTAGGGAATAGGCAAGAAAATTCAACACATGACAAATCTTTCAAGAAGTCAACATGAAGAGGGAAGTTGTACTCACACTTTAAAAAAAAAAGGAAAACAAAAAAATGGACATGCCTAAAGCTCAGTACAAGGAATTATTAGCCACATACAAATCCAACCTCCAAAAAGGTTTCAGCTCACACCAGTCAAATGACCATCAGCAAACAGTCTACAAACTAGAAATGCTGAAGGGGTTTTAGAGAACTGGGTACCTTCTAGCTGCTGGTGGGATGTAATTGGTAACAGCACTAAGGAAAACTGAATGCAGCTGCTTTAAAAGGTAAAAATTGAGCTACCATATGATGCGGCAGGGCACCTTTTGGGCCTATAACCTAAGACCACCAGAATCGGAAAGACAGAGGCAGGCAAATGTGCACTGCAGCAATATTGAAATAGCCACGACATGGAAGCCAAAAGAAGGTCCATAAACAGATGAATGGACAGAGAAGAAGTGGTATATGGACAGAATGGAATATCAGTCACGAAAAAAATAAAAGAATGGCATATGCAGCACCACAGATGAGCCTAGAGATAATCACACAACGTGAAGTAAGTCAGAATGCGAAAGACAAATGTCCTATGATATCCCTTATGTTATCTGAAAATTCATAAACATGAACATATTTCCATAGAGAAAGACAATCTCAGAATGAGAAGACAACTTATGGTTAAGCCAAAGAAATGGTGTGAGGAATGGATAAATTAGGATATTGGGGTTAACACACATATACTAATACATATAAAAAATATAATCCCCAAAGACCTATGGAATACCAAGAGTGGTCTACTCAACACTCTGTAATAACCGACATGGAAAAGGACCCAAAGATCAATAGATATATGTATATGTGTAAATGAACAAGATTCTGTACACCTAGAACAAAAGACATTTTTCAATCAAATTTGCTCTGATAAAAACTACAACTTAAAGACACAAACAAGAATTAAGGAGGCTAAAACTTATCGGGGTTTGTCCTGGCACATTCCACTCTAATCTGCAACCTCAAAGCACAACTTGCAGCAAGGTTCTGTTTCCCTAGCAAGCACAGTTGGCAACTTAGAAATGCTGCCACCCTAAGGCCGTTTCCTCAAAGAGCAGCTTTAAATCTACTGCTCATGGTCACTAATATTCACAAGGACGGCAGGGCTGTAAATGACTCATGCCCTCAAAAAATGTCCTGGGGTAGGGAATGGCCATAAAAATCCAAACGCGGTAAATTTTTCAAGAAGGCAATTTGAAGTTGTAAGTTTAGCTCAATCTTAAAAAAAATGAAAAGGACACTGAGAAATGCAAAACATCAGGAATTATTAGACGCATGCAAATCCAATCTACACAAAGGTATCACCTAACACCAGTCACAATGACCATCAGCAAAAAGTCAACAAACAATAGATGTTGAAGAAGTTGTGGAGAATAGTGTAACCTCTCGGTCTAAGTGGGATGTAAACTGGTAACAGCCAATAATAGGAACAGAATGGCAGTGCGTTTAAAGGTAAAAATTGAGTCACCATATGATCCGGAAGGCCCACTATTGGGCCTGTCACTTGTGAAAGCCAGAATCAAAAAGACACGGGATGGAAAATCGTGTATTGCAGCAGTATTTACAATAGCTAAGACATGGATACAAACAAAATGTCCATCATCAGATAAATGGACAAAGAAGAAGTGGTATACGTACCGAATGGAATAGTAGCCTCAGAAAAAAATGAACAGTGCCGTTTTCAGGACTACAGATGAGCCTAGAAATAATCATATTAGGTTAAGTTATTCAAAAGGGAATGACAAATATCCTATGATATCATTTATACCTGTTATCCTAAGATTGCTACAAATGGACATATTTCCACAGAAAAAGACACTCACAGACTTATAAAACGAACGAATGGTTCGCCAAAATGAAAGGTGGGAGGATGGATAAATTAGGACTATGGGGATAACATACATATACTAATGTATGTTAAATGTATATAAACATATAACATATAAACTCTATGAATTATATAATCACCAATACATATAAAATATATAATCACGAAACACCTGCCAAATACCAAGGGAGGTCTACTCAACATTCTGTAAAAAATTACATGGTAACAGGATCCGAAGATGAACAGACATATGTATGAATCATTGAGCACATTCTGTACAGCCAGACAATCACAACACTCTAATCGAATTTACTCCGATAAGAAAGAGAAATTAAATTTAAAAAACAAACATAAGTAAGGAGACATAAACTTCTGGGGGCTTATCCCAGCACACTCCTCTCTAATTTACAACCTCGGAACACTACCTCCAGGAAGACTCTGTTGCCCTAGTAACAAGAGGTGAGAACGTAATAATGCTGCCGCCTTGTGGCTGTTTCCCACAACAGCAGCTTTAAACCCAGTGCTAATGGTTGCTTAATAGTCACAAGGACTGCAGGGCTGTAAATGACACCTGCCCTCAAAAAATGCCCTGGGGTAGGGAATAGGCAAGAAAATTCAAGTTTTCTTTGACAAGTTTTTGAAGAAGTCAATATGAAGAGGGAAGTTGTACTCACTCTTTAAAAAAAAAAAGGAAAAGAATAAAAAGCACATGCCTAAAGCTCAGTATAAGGAATTATTAGTCACATGCAAATCCAACCTCCAAAAAGGTTTCAGCTCACACCAGTCAAATGACCATCAGCAAACAGTCTACAAACTGTAAATGCTGAAGGGATTTTAGAGAACTGTGTACCTTGTAGCTGCTGGTGGGATGTAAAGTGGTAAGAGCACTAACGAAAACTGAATGGAGCTGCTTTAAAAGGTAAAAATTGAGCTACCATATGACGCGGCAGGGCACCTTTTGGGCCTGTAACCTAAGACCACCAGAATCGGAAAGACAGAGGCAGGCAAATGTGCACTGCAGCATTACTGAAATAGCCAAGACGTGGAAGCCAAAAAAAGGTCCATAAACAGATGAATGGACAAAGAAGAAGTGGTATACGGACTAAATGGAATAGTAGCCTCGGGAAAAAAAATGAAAAATGCCGTTTTCAGGACTACAGATGAGCCTAGAAATAATCATATCAGGTTAAGTAAGTCAAAAGGGAATGACAAATATCCTATGATATCATTTATACCTGTTATCCTAAGATTGCTACAAATGGACATATTTCCACAGAAAAAGACACTCACAGACTTATAAAAGAAACTAATGGTTAACCAAAATGAAAGGTGGGAGGATGGATAAATTAGGATTATGGGGCTAACATACATATACTAATGTATGTTAAATGTATATAAACATATAACATATAAACTCTATGAATTATATAATCACCAATACATATAAAATATATAATGACAAAACACCTACCAAATACCATGCGAGGTCTACTCAACATTCTGTAATAAGACACATGGTAACAGAATCCGAACATGAACAGACATATGTATGAATCATTGAGCAGATTCTGTACAGCCAGACAATCACAACACTCTAATCCAATATTCTCCGATAAGAAATAGAAATTAAATTAAAAAACAAACAGAAGTAAGGAGACATAAACTTCTGGGGGCTTGTCCCAGCACATTCCCCTCTAATTTACAACCTCGGAACACTACGTCCAGGAAGACTCTGGTGCCCTAATAACAAGAGTTGAGAACGTAATGATGCTGCCGCCTAGTGGGTGTTTCCCACAACAGCAGCTTTAAACCCAGTGCTAATGGTTGCTTAATAGTCACAAGGACTCAGGGCTGTAAATGGCATCTGCCCTCAAAAAATGCCCTGGGGTAGGGAATAGGCAAGAAAATTCAACACATGACAAATCTTTCAAGAAGTCAACATGAAGAGGGAAGTTGTACTCACACTTTAAAAAAAAAAGGAAAAGAACAACATGGACATGCCTAAAGCTCAGTACAAGGAATTATTAGCCACATACAAATCCAACCTCCAAAAAGGTTTCAGCTCACACCAGTCAAATGACCATCAGCAAACAGTCTACAAACTAGAAATGCTGAAGGGGTTTTAGAGAACTGTGTACCTTCTAGCTGCTGGTGGGATGTAATTGGTAACAGCACTAACGAAAACTGAATGCAGCTGCTTTAAAAGGTAAAAATTGAGCTACCATATGATGCGGCAGGGCACCTTTTGGGCCTATAACCTAAGACCACCAGAATCGGAAAGACAGAGGCAGGCAAATGTGCACTGCAGCAATATTGAAATAGCCACGACATGGAAGCCAAAAGAAGGTCCATAAACAGATGAATGGACAGAGAAGAAGTGGTATATGGACAGAATGGAATATCAGTCACGAAAAAAATAAAAGAATGGCATATGCAGCACCACAGATGAGCCTAGAGATAATCACACAACGTGAAGTAAGTCAGAATGCGAAAGACAAATGTCCTATGATATCCCTTATGTTATCTGAAAATTCATAAACATGAACATATTTCCATAGAGAAAGACAATCTCAGAATGAGAAGACAACTTATGGTTAAGCCAAAGAAATGGTGTGAGGAATGGATAAATTAGGATATTGGGGTTAACACACATATACTAATACATATAAAAAATATAATCCCCAAAGACCTATGGAATACCAAGAGTGGTCTACTCAACACTCTGTAATAACCGACATGGAAAAGGACCCAAAGATCAATAGATATATGTATATGTGTAAATGAACAAGATTCTGTACACCTAGAACAAAAGACATTTTTCAATCAAATTTGCTCTGATAAAAACTACAACTTAAAGACACAAACAAGAATTAAGGAGGCTAAAACTTATCGGGGTTTGTCCTGGCACATTCCACTCTAATCTGCAACCTCAAAGCACAACTTGCAGCAAGGTTCTGTTTCCCTAGCAAGCAGAGTTGGCAACTTAGAAATGCTGCCACCCTAAGGCCGTTTCCTCAAAGAGCAGCTTTAAATCTACTGCTCATGGTCACTAATATTCACAAGGACGGCAGGGCTGTAAATGACTCATGCCCTCAAAAAATGTCCTGGGGTAGGGAATGGCCATAAAAATCCAAACGCGGTAAATTTTTCAAGAAGGCAATTTGAAGTTGTAAGTTTAGCTCAATCTTAAAAAAAATGAAAAGGACACTGAGAAATGCAAAACATCAGGAATTATTAGACGCATGCAAATCCAATCTACACAAAGGTATCACCTAACACCAGTCACAATGACCATCAGCAAAAAGTCAACAAACAATAGATGTTGAAGAAGTTGTGGAGAATAGTGTAACCTCTCGGTCTAAGTGGGATGTAAACTGGTAACAGCCAATAATAGGAACAGAATGGCAGTGCGTTTAAAGGTAAAAATTGAGTCACCATATGATCCGGAAGGCCCACTATTGGGCCTGTCACTTGTGAAAGCCAGAATCAAAAAGACACGGGATGGAAAATCGTGTATTGCAGCAGTATTTACAATAGCTAAGACATGGATACAAACAAAATGTCCATCATCAGATAAATGGACAAAGAAGAAGTGGTATACGTACCGAATGGAATAGTAGCCTCAGAAAAAAATGAACAGTGCCGTTTTCAGGACTACAGATGAGCCTAGAAATAATCATATTAGGTTAAGTTATTCAAAAGGGAATGACAAATATCCTATGATATCATTTATACCTGTTATCCTAAGATTGCTACAAATGGACATATTTCCACAGAAAAAGACACTCACAGACTTATAAAACGAACGAATGGTTCGCCAAAATGAAAGGTGGGAGGATGGATAAATTAGGACTATGGGGATAACATACATATACTAATGTATGTTAAATGTATATAAACATATAACATATAAACTCTATGAATTATATAATCACCAATACATATAAAATATATAATCACGAAACACCTGCCAAATACCAAGGGAGGTCTACTCAACATTCTGTAAAAAATTACATGGTAACAGGATCCGAAGATGAACAGACATATGTATGAATCATTGAGCACATTCTGTACAGCCAGACAATCACAACACTCTAATCGAATTTACTCCGATAAGAAAGAGAAATTAAATTTAAAAAACAAACATAAGTAAGGAGACATAAACTTCTGGGGGCTTATCCCAGCACACTCCTCTCTAATTTACAACCTCGGAACACTACCTCCAGGAAGACTCTGTTGCCCTAGTAACAAGAGGTGAGAACGTAATAATGCTGCCGCCTTGTGGCTGTTTCCCACAACGGCAGCTTTAAACCCAGTGCTAATGGTTGCTTAATAGTCACAAGGACTGCAGGGCTGTAAATGACACCTGCCCTCAAAAAATGCCCTGGGGTAGGGAATAGGCAAGAAAATTCAAGTTTTCTTTGACAAGTTTTTGAAGAAGTCAATATGAAGAGGGAAGTTGTACTCACTCTTTAAAAAAAAAAAGGAAAAGAATAAAAAGCACATGCCTAAAGCTCAGTATAAGGAATTATTAGTCACATGCAAATCCAACCTCCAAAAAGGTTTCAGCTCACACCAGTCAAATGACCATCAGCAAACAGTCTACAAACTGTAAATGCTGAAGGGATTTTAGAGAACTGTGTACCTTGTAGCTGCTGGTGGGATGTAAAGTGGTAAGAGCACTAACGAAAACTGAATGGAGCTGCTTTAAAAGGTAAAAATTGAGCTACCATATGACGCGGCAGGGCACCTTTTGGGCCTGTAACCTAAGACCACCAGAATCGGAAAGACAGAGGCAGGCAAATGTGCACTGCAGCATTACTGAAATAGCCAAGACGTGGAAGCCAAAAAAAGGTCCATAAACAGATGAATGGACAAAGAAGAAGTGGTATACGGACTAAATGGAATAGTAGCCTCGGGAAAAAAAATGAAAAATGCCGTTTTCAGGACTACAGATGAGCCTAGAAATAATCATATCAGGTTAAGTAAGTCAAAAGGGAATGACAAATATCCTATGATATCATTTATACCTGTTATCCTAAGATTGCTACAAATGGACATATTTCCACAGAAAAAGACACTCACAGACTTATAAAAGAAACTAATGGTTAACCAAAATGAAAGGTGGGAGGATGGATAAATTAGGATTATGGGGCTAACATACATGTACTAATGTATGTTAAATGTATATAAACATATAACATATAAACTCTATGAATTATATAATCACCAATACATATAAAATATATAATGACAAAACACCTACCAAATACCATGCGAGGTCTACTCAACATTCTGTAATAAGACACATGGTAACAGAATCCGAACATGAACAGACATATGTATGAATCATTGAGCAGATTCTGTACAGCCAGACAATCACAACACTCTAATCCAATATTCTCCGATAAGAAATAGAAATTAAATTAAAAAACAAACAGAAGTAAGGAGACATAAACTTCTGGGGGCTTGTCCCAGCACATTCCCCTCTAATTTACAACCTCGGAACACTACGTCCAGGAAGACTCTGGTGCCCTAATAACAAGAGTTGAGAACGTAATGATGCTGCCGCCTAGTGGGTGTTTCCCACAACAGCAGCTTTAAACCCAGTGCTAATGGTTGCTTAATAGTCACAAGGACTCAGGGCTGTAAATGGCATCTGCCCTCAAAAAATGCCCTGGGGTAGGGAATAGGCAAGAAAATTCAACACATGACAAATCTTTCAAGAAGTCAACATGAAGAGGGAAGTTGTACTCACACTTTAAAAAAAAAAAGGAAAAGAACAACATGGACATGCCTAAATCTCAGTACAAGGAATTATTAGCCACATACAAATCCAACCTCCAAAAAGGTTTCAGCTCACACCAGTCAAATGACCATCAGCAAACAGTCTACAAACTAGAAATGCTGAAGGGGTTTTAGAGAACTGTGTACCTTCTAGCTGCTGGTGGGATGTAATTGGTAACAGCACTAACGAAAACTGAATGCAGCTGCTTTAAAAGGTAAAAATTGAGCTACCATATGATGCGGCAGGGCACCTTTTGGGCCTATAACCTAAGACCACCAGAATCAGAAAGACAGAGGCAGGCAAATGTGCACTGCAGCAATATTGAAATAGCCACGACATGGAAGCCAAAAGAAGGTCCATAAACAGATGAATGGACAGAGAAGAAGTGGTATATGGACAGAATGGAATATCAGTCACGAAAAAAATAAAAGAATGGCATATGCAGCACCACAGATGAGCCTAGAGATAATCACACAACGTGAAGTAAGTCAGAATGCGAAAGACAAATGTCCTATGATGTCCCTTATGTTATCTGAAAAATTCATAAAAATGAACATATTTCCATAGAGAAAGACAATCTCAGAATGAGAAGACAACTTATGGTTAAGCCAAAGAAATGGTGTGAGGAATGGATAAATTAGGATATTGGGGTTAACACACATATACTAATACATATAAAAAATATAATCCCCAAAGACCTATGGAATACCAAGAGTGGTCTACTCAACACTCTGTAATAACCGACATGGAAAAGGACCCAAAGATCAATAGATATATGTATATGTGTAAATGAACAAGATTCTGTACACCTAGAACAAAAGACATTTTTCAATCAAATTTGCTCTGATAAAAACTACAACTTAAAGACACAAACAAGAATTAAGGAGGCTAAAACTTATCGGGGTTTGTCCTGGCACATTCCACTCTAATCTGCAACCTCAAAGCACAACTTGCAGCAAGGTTCTGTTTCCCTAGCAAGCAGAGTTGGCAACTTAGAAATGCTGCCACCCTAAGGCCGTTTCCTCAAAGAGCAGCTTTAAATCTACTGCTCATGGTCACTAATATTCACAAGGACGGCAGGGCTGTAAATGACTCATGCCCTCAAAAAATGTCCTGGGGTAGGGAATGGCCATAAAAATCCAAACGCGGTAAATTTTTCAAGAAGGCAATTTGAAGTTGTAAGTTTAGCTCAATCTTAAAAAAAATGAAAAGGACACTGAGAAATGCAAAACATCAGGAATTATTAGACGCATGCAAATCCAATCTACACAAAGGTATCACCTAACACCAGTCACAATGACCATCAGCAAAAAGTCAACAAACAATAGATGTTGAAGAAGTTGTGGAGAATAGTGTAACCTCTCGGTCTAAGTGGGATGTAAACTGGTAACAGCCAATAATAGGAACAGAATGGCAGTGCGTTTAAAGGTAAAAATTGAGTCACCATATGATCCGGAAGGCCCACTATTGGGCCTGTCACTTGTGAAAGCCAGAATCAAAAAGACACGGGATGGAAAATCGTGTATTGCAGCAGTATTTACAATAGCTAAGACATGGATACAAACAAAATGTCCATCATCAGATAAATGGACAAAGAAGAAGTGGTATACGTACCGAATGGAATAGTAGCCTCAGAAAAAAATGAACAGTGCCGTTTTCAGGACTACAGATGAGCCTAGAAATAATCATATTAGGTTAAGTTATTCAAAAGGGAATAACAAATATCCTATGATATCATTTATACATGTTATCCTAAGATTTCTACCAATGAACATATTTCCACAGAAAAAGACACTCACAGACTTATAAAACGAACGAATGGTTCGCCAAAATGAAAGGTGGGAGGATGGATAAATTAGGACTATGGGGATAACATACATATACTAATGTATGTTAAATGTATATAAACATATAACATATAAACTCTATGAATTATATAATCACCAATACATATAAAATATATAATCACGAAACACCTGCCAAATACCAAGGGAGGTCTACTCAACATTCTGTAAAAAATTACATGGTAACAGGATCCGAAGATCAACAGACATATGTATGAATCATTGAGCACATTCTGTACAGCCAGACAATCACAACACTCTAATCGAATTTACTCCGATAAGAAAGAGAAATTAAATTTAAAAAACAAACATAAGTAAGGAGACATAAACTTCTGGGGGCTTATCCCAGCACACTCCTCTCTAATTTACAACCTCGGAACACTACCTCCAGGAAGACTCTGTTGCCCTAGTAACAAGAGGTGAGAACGTAATAATGCTGCCGCCTTGTGGCTGTTTCCCACAACGGCAGCTTTAAACCCAGTGCTAATGGTTGCTTAATAGTCACAAGGACTGCAGGGCTGTAAATGACACCTGCCCTCAAAAAATGCCCTGGGGTAGGGAATAGGCAAGAAAATTCAAGTTTTCTTTGACAAGTTTTTGAAGAAGTCAATATGAAGAGGGAAGTTGTACTCACTCTTTAAAAAAAAAAAGGAAAAGAATAAAAAGCACATGCCTAAAGCTCAGTATAAGGAATTATTAGTCACATGCAAATCCAACCTCCAAAAAGGTTTCAGCTCACACCAGTCAAATGACCATCAGCAAACAGTCTACAAACTGTAAATGCTGAAGGGATTTTAGAGAACTGTGTACCTTGTAGCTGCTGGTGGGATGTAAAGTGGTAAGAGCACTAACGAAAACTGAATGGAGCTGCTTTAAAAGGTAAAAATTGAGCTACCATATGACGCGGCAGGGCACCTTTTGGGCCTGTAACCTAAGACCACCAGAATCGGAAAGACAGAGGCAGGCAAATGTGCACTGCAGCATTACTGAAATAGCCAAGACGTGGAAGCCAAAAAAAGGTCCATAAACAGATGAATGGACAAAGAAGAAGTGGTATACGGACTAAATGGAATAGTAGCCTCGGGAAAAAAAATGAAAAATGCCGTTTTCAGGACTACAGATGAGCCTAGAAATAATCATATCAGGTTAAGTAAGTCAAAAGGGAATGACAAATATCCTATGATATCATTTATACCTGTTATCCTAAGATTGCTACAAATGGACATATTTCCACAGAAAAAGACACTCACAGACTTATAAAAGAAACTAATGGTTAACCAAAATGAAAGGTGGGAGGATGGATAAATTAGGATTATGGGGCTAACATACATATACTAATGTATGTTAAATGTATATAAACATATAACATATAAACTCTATGAATTATATAATCACCAATACATATAAAATATATAATGACAAAACACCTACCAAATACCATGCGAGGTCTACTCAACATTCTGTAATAAGACACATGGTAACAGAATCCGAACATGAACAGACATATGTATGAATCATTGAGCAGATTCTGTACAGCCAGACAATCACAACACTCTAATCCAATATTCTCCGATAAGAAATAGAAATTAAATTAAAAAACAAACAGAAGTAAGGAGACATAAACTTCTGGGGGCTTGTCCCAGCACATTCCCCTCTAATTTACAACCTCGGAACACTACGTCCAGGAAGACTCTGGTGCCCTAATAACAAGAGTTGAGAACGTAATGATGCTGCCGCCTAGTGGGTGTTTCCCACAACAGCAGCTTTAAACCCAGTGCTAATGGTTGCTTAATAGTCACAAGGACTCAGGGCTGTAAATGGCATCTGCCCTCAAAAAATGCCCTGGGGTAGGGAATAGGCAAGAAAATTCAACACATGACAAATCTTTCAAGAAGTCAACATGAAGAGGGAAGTTGTACTCACACTTTAAAAAAAAAAGGAAAACAAAAAAATGGACATGCCTAAAGCTCAGTACAAGGAATTATTAGCCACATACAAATCCAACCTCCAAAAAGGTTTCAGCTCACACCAGTCAAATGACCATCAGCAAACAGTCTACAAACTAGAAATGCTGAAGGGGTTTTAGAGAACTGGGTACCTTCTAGCTGCTGGTGGGATGTAATTGGTAACAGCACTAACGAAAACTGAATGCAGCTGCTTTAAAAGGTAAAAATTGAGCTACCATATGATGCGGCAGGGCACCTTTTGGGCCTATAACCTAAGACCACCAGAATCGGAAAGACAGAGGCAGGCAAATGTGCACTGCAGCAATATTGAAATAGCCACGACATGGAAGCCAAAAGAAGGTCCATAAACAGATGAATGGACAGAGAAGAAGTGGTATATGGACAGAATGGAATATCAGTCACGAAAAAAATAAAAGAATGGCATATGCAGCACCACAGATGAGCCTAGAGATAATCACACAACGTGAAGTAAGTCAGAATGCGAAAGACAAATGTCCTATGATATCCCTTATGTTATCTGAAAATTCATAAACATGAACATATTTCCATAGAGAAAGACAATCTCAGAATGAGAAGACAACTTATGGTTAAGCCAAAGAAATGGTGTGAGGAATGGATAAATTAGGATATTGGGGTTAACACACATATACTAATACATATAAAAAATATAATCCCCAAAGACCTATGGAATACCAAGAGTGGTCTACTCAACACTCTGTAATAACCGACATGGAAAAGGACCCAAAGATCAATAGATATATGTATATGTGTAAATGAACAAGATTCTGTACACCTAGAACAAAAGACATTTTTCAATCAAATTTGCTCTGATAAAAACTACAACTTAAAGACACAAACAAGAATTAAGGAGGCTAAAACTTATCGGGGTTTGTCCTGGCACATTCCACTCTAATCTGCAACCTCAAAGCACAACTTGCAGCAAGGTTCTGTTTCCCTAGCAAGCAGAGTTGGCAACTTAGAAATGCTGCCACCCTAAGGCCGTTTCCTCAAAGAGCAGCTTTAAATCTACTGCTCATGGTCACTAATATTCACAAGGACGGCAGGGCTGTAAATGACTCATGCCCTCAAAAAATGTCCTGGGGTAGGGAATGGCCATAAAAATCCAAACGCGGTAAATTTTTCAAGAAGGCAATTTGAAGTTGTAAGTTTAGCTCAATCTTAAAAAAAATGAAAAGGACACTGAGAAATGCAAAACATCAGGAATTATTAGACGCATGCAAATCCAATCTACACAAAGGTATCACCTAACACCAGTCACAATGACCATCAGCAAAAAGTCAACAAACAATAGATGTTGAAGAAGTTGTGGAGAATAGTGTAACCTCTCGGTCTAAGTGGGATGTAAACTGGTAACAGCCAATAATAGGAACAGAATGGCAGTGCGTTTAAAGGTAAAAATTGAGTCACCATATGATCCGGAAGGCCCACTATTGGGCCTGTCACTTGTGAAAGCCAGAATCAAAAAGACACGGGATGGAAAATCGTGTATTGCAGCAGTATTTACAATAGCTAAGACATGGATACAAACAAAATGTCCATCATCAGATAAATGGACAAAGAAGAAGTGGTATACGTACCGAATGGAATAGTAGCCTCAGAAAAAAATGAACAGTGCCGTTTTCAGGACTACAGATGAGCCTAGAAATAATCATATTAGGTTAAGTTATTCAAAAGGGAATGACAAATATCCTATGATATCATTTATACCTGTTATCCTAAGATTGCTACAAATGGACATATTTCCACAGAAAAAGACACTCACAGACTTATAAAACGAACGAATGGTTCGCCAAAATGAAAGGTGGGAGGATGGATAAATTAGGACTATGGGGATAACATACATATACTAATGTATGTTAAATGTATATAAACATATAACATATAAACTCTATGAATTATATAATCACCAATACATATAAAATATATAATCACGAAACACCTGCCAAATACCAAGGGAGGTCTACTCAACATTCTGTAAAAAATTACATGGTAACAGGATCCGAAGATGAACAGACATATGTATGAATCATTGAGCACATTCTGTACAGCCAGACAATCACAACACTCTAATCGAATTTACTCCGATAAGAAAGAGAAATTAAATTTAAAAAACAAACATAAGTAAGGAGACATAAACTTCTGGGGGCTTATCCCAGCACACTCCTCTCTAATTTACAACCTCGGAACACTACCTCCAGGAAGACTCTGTTGCCCTAGTAACAAGAGGTGAGAACGTAATAATGCTGCCGCCTTGTGGCTGTTTCCCACAACAGCAGCTTTAAACCCAGTGCTAATGGTTGCTTAATAGTCACAAGGACTGCAGGGCTGTAAATGACACCTGCCCTCAAAAAATGCCCTGGGGTAGGGAATAGGCAAGAAAATTCAAGTTTTCTTTGACAAGTTTTTGAAGAAGTCAATATGAAGAGGGAAGTTGTACTCACTCTTTAAAAAAAAAAAGGAAAAGAATAAAAAGCACATGCCTAAAGCTCAGTATAAGGAATTATTAGTCACATGCAAATCCAACCTCCAAAAAGGTTTCAGCTCACACCAGTCAAATGACCATCAGCAAACAGTCTACAAACTGTAAATGCTGAAGGGATTTTAGAGAACTGTGTACCTTGTAGCTGCTGGTGGGATGTAAAGTGGTAAGAGCACTAACGAAAACTGAATGGAGCTGCTTTAAAAGGTAAAAATTGAGCTACCATATGACGCGGCAGGGCACCTTTTGGGCCTGTAACCTAAGACCACCAGAATCGGAAAGACAGAGGCAGGCAAATGTGCACTGCAGCATTACTGAAATAGCCAAGACGTGGAAGCCAAAAAAAGGTCCATAAACAGATGAATGGACAAAGAAGAAGTGGTATACGGACTAAATGGAATAGTAGCCTCGGGAAAAAAAATGAAAAATGCCGTTTTCAGGACTACAGATGAGCCTAGAAATAATCATATCAGGTTAAGTAAGTCAAAAGGGAATGACAAATATCCTATGATATCATTTATACCTGTTATCCTAAGATTGCTACAAATGGACATATTTCCACAGAAAAAGACACTCACAGACTTATAAAAGAAACTAATGGTTAACCAAAATGAAAGGTGGGAGGATGGATAAATTAGGATTATGGGGCTAACATACATATACTAATGTATGTTAAATGTATATAAACATATAACATATAAACTCTATGAATTATATAATCACCAATACATATAAAATATATAATGACAAAACACCTACCAAATACCATGCGAGGTCTACTCAACATTCTGTAATAAGACACATGGTAACAGAATCCGAACATGAACAGACATATGTATGAATCATTGAGCAGATTCTGTACAGCCAGACAATCACAACACTCTAATCCAATATTCTCCGATAAGAAATAGAAATTAAATTAAAAAACAAACAGAAGTAAGGAGACATAAACTTCTGGGGGCTTGTCCCAGCACATTCCCCTCTAATTTACAACCTCGGAACACTACGTCCAGGAAGACTCTGGTGCCCTAATAACAAGAGTTGAGAACGTAATGATGCTGCCGCCTAGTGGGTGTTTCCCACAACAGCAGCTTTAAACCCAGTGCTAATGGTTGCTTAATAGTCACAAGGACTCAGGGCTGTAAATGGCATCTGCCCTCAAAAAATGCCCTGGGGTAGGGAATAGGCAAGAAAATTCAACACATGACAAATCTTTCAAGAAGTCAACATGAAGAGGGAAGTTGTACTCACACTTTAAAAAAAAAAGGAAAAGAACAACATGGACATGCCTAAAGCTCAGTACAAGGAATTATTAGCCACATACAAATCCAACCTCCAAAAAGGTTTCAGCTCACACCAGTCAAATGACCATCAGCAAACAGTCTACAAACTAGAAATGCTGAAGGGGTTTTAGAGAACTGTGTACCTTCTAGCTGCTGGTGGGATGTAATTGGTAACAGCACTAACGAAAACTGAATGCAGCTGCTTTAAAAGGTAAAAATTGAGCTACCATATGATGCGGCAGGGCACCTTTTGGGCCTATAACCTAAGACCACCAGAATCGGAAAGACAGAGGCAGGCAAATGTGCACTGCAGCAATATTGAAATAGCCACGACATGGAAGCCAAAAGAAGGTCCATAAACAGATGAATGGACAGAGAAGAAGTGGTATATGGACAGAATGGAATATCAGTCACGAAAAAAATAAAAGAATGGCATATGCAGCACCACAGATGAGCCTAGAGATAATCACACAACGTGAAGTAAGTCAGAATGCGAAAGACAAATGTCCTATGATATCCCTTATGTTATCTGAAAATTCATAAACATGAACATATTTCCATAGAGAAAGACAATCTCAGAATGAGAAGACAACTTATGGTTAAGCCAAAGAAATGGTGTGAGGAATGGATAAATTAGGATATTGGGGTTAACACACATATACTAATACATATAAAAAATATAATCCCCAAAGACCTATGGAATACCAAGAGTGGTCTACTCAACACTCTGTAATAACCGACATGGAAAAGGACCCAAAGATCAATAGATATATGTATATGTGTAAATGAACAAGATTCTGTACACCTAGAACAAAAGACATTTTTCAATCAAATTTGCTCTGATAAAAACTACAACTTAAAGACACAAACAAGAATTAAGGAGGCTAAAACTTATCGGGGTTTGTCCTGGCACATTCCACTCTAATCTGCAACCTCAAAGCACAACTTGCAGCAAGGTTCTGTTTCCCTAGCAAGCAGAGTTGGCAACTTAGAAATGCTGCCACCCTAAGGCCGTTTCCTCAAAGAGCAGCTTTAAATCTACTGCTCATGGTCACTAATATTCACAAGGACGGCAGGGCTGTAAATGACTCATGCCCTCAAAAAATGTCCTGGGGTAGGGAATGGCCATAAAAATCCAAACGCGGTAAATTTTTCAAGAAGGCAATTTGAAGTTGTAAGTTTAGCTCAATCTTAAAAAAAATGAAAAGGACACTGAGAAATGCAAAACATCAGGAATTATTAGACGCATGCAAATCCAATCTACACAAAGGTATCACCTAACACCAGTCACAATGACCATCAGCAAAAAGTCAACAAACAATAGATGTTGAAGAAGTTGTGGAGAATAGTGTAACCTCTCGGTCTAAGTGGGATGTAAACTGGTAACAGCCAATAATAGGAACAGAATGGCACTGCGTTTAAAGGTAAAAATTGAGTCACCATATGATCCGGAAGGCCCACTATTGGGCCTGTCACTTGTGAAAGCCAGAATCAAAAAGACACGGGATGGAAAATCGTGTGTTGCAGCAGTATTTACAATAGCTAAGACATGGATACAAACAAAATGTCCATCATCAGATAAATGGACAAAGAAGAAGTGGTATACGGACTAAATGGAATAGTAGCCTCAGAAAAAAATGAACAGTGCCGTTTTCAGGACTACAGATGAGCCTAGAAATAATCATATTAGGTTAAGTTATTCAAAAGGGAATGACAAATATCCTATGATATCATTTATACCTGTTATCCTAAGATTGCTACAAATGGACATATTTCCACAGAAAAAGACACTCACAGACTTATAAAAGAAACTAATGGTTCGCCAAAATGAAAGGTGGGAGGATGGATAAATTAGGATTATGGGGCTAACATACATATACTAATGTATGTTAAATGTATATAAACATATAACATATAAACTCTATGAATTATATAATCACCAATACATATAAAATATATAATGACTAAACACCTACCAAATACCATGCGAGGTCTACTCAACATTCTGTAATAAGACACATGGTAACAGAATCCGAACATGAACAGACATATGTATGAATCATTGAGCAGATTCTGTACAGCCAGACAATCACAACACTCTAATCCAATATTCTCCGATAAGAAATAGAAATTAAATTAAAAAACAAACAGAAGTAAGGAGACATAAACTTCTGGGGGCTTGTCCCAGCACATTCCCCTCTAATTTACAACCTCGGAACACTACGTCCAGGAAGACTCTGGTGCCCTAATAACAAGAGTTGAGAACGTAATGATGCTGCCGCCTAGTGGGTGTTTCCCACAACAGCAGCTTTAAACCCAGTGCTAATGGTTGCTTAATAGTCACAAGGACTCAGGGCTGTAAATGGCATCTGCCCTCAAAAAATGCCCTGGGGTAGGGAATAGGCAAGAAAATTCAACACATGACAAATCTTTCAAGAAGTCAACATGAAGAGGGAAGTTGTACTCACACTTTAAAAAAAAAAGGAAAACAAAAAAATGGACATGCCTAAAGCTCAGTACAAGGAATTATTAGCCACATACAAATCCAACCTCCAAAAAGGTTTCAGCTCACACCAGTCAAATGACCATCAGCAAACAGTCTACAAACTAGAAATGCTGAAGGGGTTTTAGAGAACTGTGTACCTTCTAGCTGCTGGTGGGATGTAATTGGTAACAGCACTAACGAAAACTGAATGCAGCTGCTTTAAAAGGTAAAAATTGAGCTACCATATGATGCGGCAGGGCACCTTTTGGGCCTATAACCTAAGACCACCAGAATCGGAAAGACAGAGGCAGGCAAATGTGCACTGCAGCAATATTGAAATAGCCACGACATGGAAGCCAAAAGAAGGTCCATAAACAGATGAATGGACAGAGAAGAAGTGGTATATGGACAGAATGGAATATCAGTCACGAAAAAAATAAAAGAATGGCATATGCAGCACCACAGATGAGCCTAGAGATAATCACACAACGTGAAGTAAGTCAGAATGCGAAAGACAAATGTCCTATGATATCCCTTATGTTATCTGAAAATTCATAAACATGAACATATTTCCATAGAGAAAGACAATCTCAGAATGAGAAGACAACTTATGGTTAAGCCAAAGAAATGGTGTGAGGAATGGATAAATTAGGATATTGGGGTTAACACACATATACTAATACATATAAAAAATATAATCCCCAAAGACCTATGGAATACCAAGAGTGGTCTACTCAACACTCTGTAATAACCGACATGGAAAAGGACCCAAAGATCAATAGATATATGTATATGTGTAAATGAACAAGATTCTGTACACCTAGAACAAAAGACATTTTTCAATCAAATTTGCTCTGATAAAAACTACAACTTAAAGACACAAACAAGAATTAAGGAGGCTAAAACTTATCGGGGTTTGTCCTGGCACATTCCACTCTAATCTGCAACCTCAAAGCACAACTTGCAGCAAGGTTCTGTTTCCCTAGCAAGCAGAGTTGGCAACTTAGAAATGCTGCCACCCTAAGGCCGTTTCCTCAAAGAGCAGCTTTAAATCTACTGCTCATGGTCACTAATATTCACAAGGACGGCAGGGCTGTAAATGACTCATGCCCTCAAAAAATGTCCTGGGGTAGGGAATGGCCATAAAAATCCAAACGCGGTAAATTTTTCAAGAAGGCAATTTGAAGTTGTAAGTTTAGCTCAATCTTAAAAAAAATGAAAAGGACACTGAGAAATGCAAAACATCAGGAATTATTAGACGCATGCAAATCCAATCTACACAAAGGTATCACCTAACACCAGTCACAATGACCATCAGCAAAAAGTCAACAAACAATAGATGTTGAAGAAGTTGTGGAGAATAGTGTAACCTCTCGGTCTAAGTGGGATGTAAACTGGTAACAGCCAATAATAGGAACAGAATGGCAGTGCGTTTAAAGGTAAAAATTGAGTCACCATATGATCCGGAAGGCCCACTATTGGGCCTGTCACTTGTGAAAGCCAGAATCAAAAAGACACGGGATGGAAAATCGTGTGTTGCAGCAGTATTTACAATAGCTAAGACATGGATACAAACAAAATGTCCATCATCAGATAAATGGACAAAGAAGAAGTGGTATACGTACCGAATGGAATAGTAGCCTCAGAAAAAAATGAACAGTGCCGTTTTCAGGACTACAGATGAGCCTAGAAATAATCATATTAGGTTAAGTTATTCAAAAGGGAATGACAAATATCCTATGATATCATTTATACCTGTTATCCTAAGATTGCTACAAATGGACATATTTCCACAGAAAAAGACACTCACAGACTTATAAAACGAACGAATGGTTCGCCAAAATGAAAGGTGGGAGGATGGATAAATTAGGACTATGGGGATAACATACATATACTAATGTATGTTAAATGTATATAAACATATAACATATAAACTCTATGAATTATATAATCACCAATACATATAAAATATATAATCACGAAACACCTGCCAAATACCAAGGGAGGTCTACTCAACATTCTGTAAAAAATTACATGGTAACAGGATCCGAAGATGAACAGACATATGTATGAATCATTGAGCACATTCTGTACAGCCAGACAATCACAACACTCTAATCGAATTTACTCCGATAAGAAAGAGAAATTAAATTTAAAAAACAAACATAAGTAAGGAGACATAAACTTCTGGGGGCTTATCCCAGCACACTCCTCTCTAATTTACAACCTCGGAACACTACCTCCAGGAAGACTCTGTTGCCCTAGTAACAAGAGGTGAGAACGTAATAATGCTGCCGCCTTGTGGCTGTTTCCCACAACAGCAGCTTTAAACCCAGTGCTAATGGTTGCTTAATAGTCACAAGGACTGCAGGGCTGTAAATGACACCTGCCCTCAAAAAATGCCCTGGGGTAGGGAATAGGCAAGAAAATTCAAGTTTTCTTTGACAAGTTTTTGAAGAAGTCAATATGAAGAGGGAAGTTGTACTCACTCTTTAAAAAAAAAAAGGAAAAGAATAAAAAGCACATGCCTAAAGCTCAGTATAAGGAATTATTAGTCACATGCAAATCCAACCTCCAAAAAGGTTTCAGCTCACACCAGTCAAATGACCATCAGCAAACAGTCTACAAACTGTAAATGCTGAAGGGATTTTAGAGAACTGTGTACCTTGTAGCTGCTGGTGGGATGTAAAGTGGTAAGAGCACTAACGAAAACTGAATGGAGCTGCTTTAAAAGGTAAAAATTGAGCTACCATATGACGCGGCAGGGCACCTTTTGGGCCTGTAACCTAAGACCACCAGAATCGGAAAGACAGAGGCAGGCAAATGTGCACTGCAGCATTACTGAAATAGCCAAGACGTGGAAGCCAAAAAAAGGTCCATAAACAGATGAATGGACAAAGAAGAAGTGGTATACGGACTAAATGGAATAGTAGCCTCGGGAAAAAAAATGAAAAATGCCGTTTTCAGGACTACAGATGAGCCTAGAAATAATCATATCAGGTTAAGTAAGTCAAAAGGGAATGACAAATATCCTATGATATCATTTATACCTGTTATCCTAAGATTGCTACAAATGGACATATTTCCACAGAAAAAGACACTCACAGACTTATAAAAGAAACTAATGGTTAACCAAAATGAAAGGTGGGAGGATGGATAAATTAGGATTATGGGGCTAACATACATGTACTAATGTATGTTAAATGTATATAAACATATAACATATAAACTCTATGAATTATATAATCACCAATACATATAAAATATATAATGACAAAACACCTACCAAATACCATGCGAGGTCTACTCAACATTCTGTAATAAGACACATGGTAACAGAATCCGAACATGAACAGACATATGTATGAATCATTGAGCAGATTCTGTACAGCCAGACAATCACAACACTCTAATCCAATATTCTCCGATAAGAAATAGAAATTAAATTAAAAAACAAACAGAAGTAAGGAGACATAAACTTCTGGGGGCTTGTCCCAGCACATTCCCCTCTAATTTACAACCTCGGAACACTACGTCCAGGAAGACTCTGGTGCCCTAATAACAAGAGTTGAGAACGTAATGATGCTGCCGCCTAGTGGGTGTTTCCCACAACAGCAGCTTTAAACCCAGTGCTAATGGTTGCTTAATAGTCACAAGGACTCAGGGCTGTAAATGGCATCTGCCCTCAAAAAATGCCCTGGGGTAGGGAATAGGCAAGAAAATTCAACACATGACAAATCTTTCAAGAAGTCAACATGAAGAGGGAAGTTGTACTCACACTTTAAAAAAAAAAAGGAAAAGAACAACATGGACATGCCTAAATCTCAGTACAAGGAATTATTAGCCACATACAAATCCAACCTCCAAAAAGGTTTCAGCTCACACCAGTCAAATGACCATCAGCAAACAGTCTACAAACTAGAAATGCTGAAGGGGTTTTAGAGAACTGTGTACCTTCTAGCTGCTGGTGGGATGTAATTGGTAACAGCACTAACGAAAACTGAATGCAGCTGCTTTAAAAGGTAAAAATTGAGCTACCATATGATGCGGCAGGGCACCTTTTGGGCCTATAACCTAAGACCACCAGAATCAGAAAGACAGAGGCAGGCAAATGTGCACTGCAGCAATATTGAAATAGCCACGACATGGAAGCCAAAAGAAGGTCCATAAACAGATGAATGGACAGAGAAGAAGTGGTATATGGACAGAATGGAATATCAGTCACGAAAAAAATAAAAGAATGGCATATGCAGCACCACAGATGAGCCTAGAGATAATCACACAACGTGAAGTAAGTCAGAATGCGAAAGACAAATGTCCTATGATGTCCCTTATGTTATCTGAAAAATTCATAAAAATGAACATATTTCCATAGAGAAAGACAATCTCAGAATGAGAAGACAACTTATGGTTAAGCCAAAGAAATGGTGTGAGGAATGGATAAATTAGGATATTGGGGTTAACACACATATACTAATACATATAAAAAATATAATCCCCAAAGACCTATGGAATACCAAGAGTGGTCTACTCAACACTCTGTAATAACCGACATGGAAAAGGACCCAAAGATCAATAGATATATGTATATGTGTAAATGAACAAGATTCTGTACACCTAGAACAAAAGACATTTTTCAATCAAATTTGCTCTGATAAAAACTACAACTTAAAGACACAAACAAGAATTAAGGAGGCTAAAACTTATCGGGGTTTGTCCTGGCACATTCCACTCTAATCTGCAACCTCAAAGCACAACTTGCAGCAAGGTTCTGTTTCCCTAGCAAGCAGAGTTGGCAACTTAGAAATGCTGCCACCCTAAGGCCGTTTCCTCAAAGAGCAGCTTTAAATCTACTGCTCATGGTCACTAATATTCACAAGGACGGCAGGGCTGTAAATGACTCATGCCCTCAAAAAATGTCCTGGGGTAGGGAATGGCCATAAAAATCCAAACGCGGTAAATTTTTCAAGAAGGCAATTTGAAGTTGTAAGTTTAGCTCAATCTTAAAAAAAATGAAAAGGACACTGAGAAATGCAAAACATCAGGAATTATTAGACGCATGCAAATCCAATCTACACAAAGGTATCACCTAACACCAGTCACAATGACCATCAGCAAAAAGTCAACAAACAATAGATGTTGAAGAAGTTGTGGAGAATAGTGTAACCTCTCGGTCTAAGTGGGATGTAAACTGGTAACAGCCAATAATAGGAACAGAATGGCAGTGCGTTTAAAGGTAAAAATTGAGTCACCATATGATCCGGAAGGCCCACTATTGGGCCTGTCACTTGTGAAAGCCAGAATCAAAAAGACACGGGATGGAAAATCGTGTATTGCAGCAGTATTTACAATAGCTAAGACATGGATACAAACAAAATGTCCATCATCAGATAAATGGACAAAGAAGAAGTGGTATACGTACCGAATGGAATAGTAGCCTCAGAAAAAAATGAACAGTGCCGTTTTCAGGACTACAGATGAGCCTAGAAATAATCATATTAGGTTAAGTTATTCAAAAGGGAATAACAAATATCCTATGATATCATTTATACATGTTATCCTAAGATTTCTACCAATGAACATATTTCCACAGAAAAAGACACTCACAGACTTATAAAACGAACGAATGGTTCGCCAAAATGAAAGGTGGGAGGATGGATAAATTAGGACTATGGGGATAACATACATATACTAATGTATGTTAAATGTATATAAACATATAACATATAAACTCTATGAATTATATAATCACCAATACATATAAAATATATAATGACTAAACACCTACCAAATACCATGCGAGGTCTACTCAACATTCTGTAATAAGACACATGGTAACAGAATCCGAACATGAACAGACATATGTATGAATCATTGAGCAGATTCTGTACAGCCAGACAATCACAACACTCTAATCCAATATTCTCCGATAAGAAATAGAAATTAAATTAAAAAACAAACAGAAGTAAGGAGACATAAACTTCTGGGGGCTTGTCCCAGCACATTCCCCTCTAATTTACAACCTCGGAACACTACGTCCAGGAAGACTCTGGTGCCCTAATAACAAGAGTTGAGAACGTAATGATGCTGGCGCCTAGTGGGTGTTTCCCACAACAGCAGCTTTAAACCCAGTGCTAATGGTTGCTTAATAGTCACAAGGACTCAGGGCTGTAAATGGCATCTGCCCTCAAAAAATGCCCTGGGGTAGGGAATAGGCAAGAAAATTCAACACATGACAAATCTTTCAAGAAGTCAACATGAAGAGGGAAGTTGTACTCACACTTTAAAAAAAAAAGGAAAACAAAAAAATGGACATGCCTAAAGCTCAGTACAAGGAATTATTAGCCACATACAAATCCAACCTCCAAAAAGGTTTCAGCTCACACCAGTCAAATGACCATCAGCAAACAGTCTACAAACTAGAAATGCTGAAGGTGTTTTAGAGAACTGTGTACCTTCTAGCTGCTGGTGGGATGTAATTGGTAACAGCACTAACGAAAACTGAATGCAGCTGCTTTAAAAGGTAAAAATTGAGCTACCATATGATGCGGCAGGGCACCTTTTGGGCCTATAACCGAAGACCACCAGAATCGGAAAGACAGAGGCAGGCAAATGTGCACTGCAGCAATATTGAAATAGCCACGACATGGAAGCAAAAATAAGGTCCATAAACAGATGAATGGACAAAGAAGAAGTGGTATATGGACAGAATGGAATATCAGTCACGAAAAAAATAAAAGAATGGCATATGCAGCACCACAGATGAGCCTAGAGATAATCACACAACGTGAAGTAAGTCAGAATGCGAAAGACAAATGTCCTATGATATCCCTTATGTTATCTGAAAATTCATAAACATGAACATATTTCCATAGAGAAAGACAATCTCAGAATGAGAAGACAACTTATGGTTAAGCCAAAGAAATGGTGTGAGGAATGGATAAATTAGGATATTGGGGTTAACACACATATACTAATACATATAAAAAATATAATCCCCAAAGACCTATGGAATACCAAGAGTGGTCTACTCAACACTCTGTAATAACCGACATGGAAAAGGACCCAAAGATCAATAGATATATGTATATGTGTAAATGAACAAGATTCTGTACACCTAGAACAAAAGACATTTTTCAATCAAATTTGCTCTGATAAAAACTACAACTTAAAGACACAAACAAGAATTAAGGAGGCTAAAACTTATCGGGGTTTGTCCTGGCACATTCCACTCTAATCTGCAACCTCAAAGCACAACTTGCAGCAAGGTTCTGTTTCCCTAGCAAGCAGAGTTGGCAACTTAGAAATGCTGCCACCCTAAGGCCGTTTCCTCAAAGAGCAGCTTTAAATCTACTGCTCATGGTCACTAATATTCACAAGGACGGCAGGGCTGTAAATGACTCATGCCCTCAAAAAATGTCCTGGGGTAGGGAATGGCCATAAAAATCCAAACGCGGTAAATTTTTCAAGAAGGCAATTTGAAGTTGTAAGTTTAGCTCAATCTTAAAAAAAATGAAAAGGACACTGAGAAATGCAAAACATCAGGAATTATTAGACGCATGCAAATCCAATCTACACAAAGGTATCACCTAACACCAGTCACAATGACCATCAGCAAAAAGTCAACAAACAATAGATGTTGAAGAAGTTGTGGAGAATAGTGTAACCTCTCGGTCTAAGTGGGATGTAAACTGGTAACAGCCAATAATAGGAACAGAATGGCAGTGCGTTTAAAGGTAAAAATTGAGTCACCATATGATCCGGAAGGCCCACTATTGGGCCTGTCACTTGTGAAAGCCAGAATCAAAAAGACACGGGATGGAAAATCGTGTGTTGCAGCAGTATTTACAATAGCTAAGACATGGATACAAACAAAATGTCCATCATCAGATAAATGGACAAAGAAGAAGTGGTATACGTACCGAATGGAATAGTAGCCTCAGAAAAAAATGAACAGTGCCGTTTTCAGGACTACAGATGAGCCTAGAAATAATCATATTAGGTTAAGTTATTCAAAAGGGAATGACAAATATCCTATGATATCATTTATACCTGTTATCCTAAGATTGCTACAAATGGACATATTTCCACAGAAAAAGACACTCACAGACTTATAAAAGAAACTAATGGTTAACCAAAATGAAAGGTGGGAGGATGGATACATTAGGATTATGGGGCTAACATACATATACTAATGTATGTTAAATGTATATAAACATATAACATATAAACTCTATGAATTATATAATCACCAATACATATAAAATATATAATCCCGAAACACCTGCCAAATACCAAGGGAGGTCTACTCAACATTCTGTAAAAAATTACATGGTAACAGGATCCGAAGATGAACAGACATATGTATGAATCATTGAGCACATTCTGTACAGCCAGACAATCACAACACTCTAATCGAATTTACTCCGATAAGAAAGAGAAATTAAATTTAAAAAACAAACATAAGTAAGGAGACATAAACTTCTGGGGGCTTATCCCAGCACACTCCTCTCTAATTTACAACCTCGGAACACTACCTCCAGGAAGACTCTGTTGCCCTAGTAACAAGAGGTGAGAACGTAATAATGCTGCCGCCTTGTGGCTGTTTCCCACAACAGCAGCTTTAAACCCAGTGCTAATGGTTGCTTAATAGTCACAAGGACTGCAGGGCTGTAAATGACACCTGCCCTCAAAAAATGCCCTGGGGTAGGGAATAGGCAAGAAAATTCAAGTTTTCTTTGACAAGTTTTTGAAGAAGTCAATATGAAGAGGGAAGTTGTACTCACTCTTTAAAAAAAAAAAGGAAAAGAATAAAAAGCACATGCCTAAAGCTCAGTATAAGGAATTATTAGTCACATGCAAATCCAACCTCCAAAAAGGTTTCAGCTCACACCAGTCAAATGACCATCAGCAAACAGTCTACAAACTGTAAATGCTGAAGGGATTTTAGAGAACTGTGTACCTTGTAGCTGCTGGTGGGATGTAAAGTGGTAAGAGCACTAACGAAAACTGAATGGAGCTGCTTTAAAAGGTAAAAATTGAGCTACCATATGACGCGGCAGGGCACCTTTTGGGCCTGTAACCTAAGACCACCAGAATCGGAAAGACAGAGGCAGGCAAATGTGCACTGCAGCATTACTGAAATAGCCAAGACGTGGAAGCCAAAAAAAGGTCCATAAACAGATGAATGGACAAAGAAGAAGTGGTATACGGACTAAATGGAATAGTAGCCTCGGGAAAAAAAATGAAAAATGCCGTTTTCAGGACTACAGATGAGCCTAGAAATAATCATATCAGGTTAAGTAAGTCAAAAGGGAATGACAAATATCCTATGATATCATTTATACCTGTTATCCTAAGATTGCTACAAATGGACATATTTCCACAGAAAAAGACACTCACAGACTTATAAAAGAAACTAATGGTTAACCAAAATGAAAGGTGGGAGGATGGATAAATTAGGATTATGGGGCTAACATACATATACTAATGTATGTTAAATGTATATAAACATATAACATATAAACTCTATGAATTATATAATCACCAATACATATAAAATATATAATGACAAAACACCTACCAAATACCATGCGAGGTCTACTCAACATTCTGTAATAAGACACATGGTAACAGAATCCGAACATGAACAGACATATGTATGAATCATTGAGCAGATTCTGTACAGCCAGACAATCACAACACTCTAATCCAATATTCTCCGATAAGAAATAGAAATTAAATTAAAAAACAAACAGAAGTAAGGAGACATAAACTTCTGGGGGCTTGTCCCAGCACATTCCCCTCTAATTTACAACCTCGGAACACTACGTCCAGGAAGACTCTGGTGCCCTAATAACAAGAGTTGAGAACGTAATGATGCTGCCGCCTAGTGGGTGTTTCCCACAACAGCAGCTTTAAACCCAGTGCTAATGGTTGCTTAATAGTCACAAGGACTCAGGGCTGTAAATGGCATCTGCCCTCAAAAAATGCCCTGGGGTAGGGAATAGGCAAGAAAATTCAACACATGACAAATCTTTCAAGAAGTCAACATGAAGAGGGAAGTTGTACTCACACTTTAAAAAAAAAAGGAAAACAAAAAAATGGACATGCCTAAAGCTCAGTACAAGGAATTATTAGCCACATACAAATCCAACCTCCAAAAAGGTTTCAGCTCACACCAGTCAAATGACCATCAGCAAACAGTCTACAAACTAGAAATGCTGAAGGGGTTTTAGAGAACTGTGTACCTTCTAGCTGCTGGTGGGATGTAATTGGTAACAGCACTAACGAAAACTGAATGCAGCTGCTTTAAAAGGTAAAAATTGAGCTACCATATGATGCGGCAGGGCACCTTTTGGGCCTATAACCTAAGACCACCAGAATCGGAAAGACAGAGGCAGGCAAATGTGCACTGCAGCAATATTGAAATAGCCACGACATGGAAGCCAAAAGAAGGTCCATAAACAGATGAATGGACAGAGAAGAAGTGGTATATGGACAGAATGGAATATCAGTCACGAAAAAAATAAAAGAATGGCATATGCAGCACCACAGATGAGCCTAGAGATAATCACACAACGTGAAGTAAGTCAGAATGCGAAAGACAAATGTCCTATGATATCCCTTATGTTATCTGAAAATTCATAAACATGAACATATTTCCATAGAGAAAGACAATCTCAGAATGAGAAGACAACTTATGGTTAAGCCAAAGAAATGGTGTGAGGAATGGATAAATTAGGATATTGGGGTTAACACACATATACTAATACATATAAAAAATATAATCCCCAAAGACCTATGGAATACCAAGAGTGGTCTACTCAACACTCTGTAATAACCGACATGGAAAAGGACCCAAAGATCAATAGATATATGTATATGTGTAAATGAACAAGATTCTGTACACCTAGAACAAAAGACATTTTTCAATCAAATTTGCTCTGATAAAAACTACAACTTAAAGACACAAACAAGAATTAAGGAGGCTAAAACTTATCGGGGTTTGTCCTGGCACATTCCACTCTAATCTGCAACCTCAAAGCACAACTTGCAGCAAGGTTCTGTTTCCCTAGCAAGCAGAGTTGGCAACTTAGAAATGCTGCCACCCTAAGGCCGTTTCCTCAAAGAGCAGCTTTAAATCTACTGCTCATGGTCACTAATATTCACAAGGACGGCAGGGCTGTAAATGACTCATGCCCTCAAAAAATGTCCTGGGGTAGGGAATGGCCATAAAAATCCAAACGCGGTAAATTTTTCAAGAAGGCAATTTGAAGTTGTAAGTTTAGCTCAATCTTAAAAAAAATGAAAAGGACACTGAGAAATGCAAAACATCAGGAATTATTAGACGCATGCAAATCCAATCTACACAAAGGTATCACCTAACACCAGTCACAATGACCATCAGCAAAAAGTCAACAAACAATAGATGTTGAAGAAGTTGTGGAGAATAGTGTAACCTCTCGGTCTAAGTGGGATGTAAACTGGTAACAGCCAATAATAGGAACAGAATGGCACTGCGTTTAAAGGTAAAAATTGAGTCACCATATGATCCGGAAGGCCCACTATTGGGCCTGTCACTTGTGAAAGCCAGAATCAAAAAGACACGGGATGGAAAATCGTGTGTTGCAGCAGTATTTACAATAGCTAAGACATGGATACAAACAAAATGTCCATCATCAGATAAATGGACAAAGAAGAAGTGGTATACGTACCGAATAGAATAGTAGCCTCAGAAAAAAATGAACAGTGCCGTTTTCAGGACTACAGATGAGCCTAGAAATAATCATATTAGGTTAAGTTATTCAAAAGGGAATGACAAATATCCTATGATATCATTTATACCTGTTATCCTAAGATTGCTACAAATGGACATATTTCCACAGAAAAAGACACTCACAGACTTATAAAAGAAACTAATGGTTAACCAAAATGAAAGGTGGGAGGATGGATAAATTAGGATTATGGGGCTAACATACATATACTAATGTATGTTAAATGTATATAAACATATAACATATAAACTCTATGAATTATATAATCACCAATACATATAAAATATATAATGACTAAACACCTACCAAATACCATGCGAGGTCTACTCAACATTCTGTAATAAGACACATGGTAACAGAATCCGAACATGAACAGACATATGTATGAATCATTGAGCAGATTCTGTACAGCCAGACAATCACAACACTCTAATCCAATATTCTCCGATAAGAAATAGAAATTAAATTAAAAAACAAACAGAAGTAAGGAGACATAAACTTCTGGGGGCTTGTCCCAGCACATTCCCCTCTAATTTACAACCTCGGAACACTACGTCCAGGAAGACTCTGGTGCCCTAATAACAAGAGTTGAGAACGTAATGATGCTGCCGCCTAGTGGGTGTTTCCCACAACAGCAGCTTTAAACCCAGTGCTAATGGTTGCTTAATAGTCACAAGGACTCAGGGCTGTAAATGGCATCTGCCCTCAAAAAATGCCCTGGGGTAGGGAATAGGCAAGAAAATTCAACACATGACAAATCTTTCAAGAAGTCAACATGAAGAGGGAAGTTGTACTCACACTTTAAAAAAAAAAAGGAAAACAAAAAAATGGACATGCCTAAAGCTCAGTACAAGGAATTATTAGCCACATACAAATCCAACCTCCAAAAAGGTTTCAGCTCACACCAGTCAAATGACCATCAGCAAACAGTCTACAAACTAGAAATGCTGAAGGGGTTTTAGAGAACTGTGTACCTTCTAGCTGCTGGTGGGATGTAATTGGTAACAGCACTAACGAAAACTGAATGCAGCTGCTTTAAAAGGTAAAAATTGAGCTACCATATGATGCGGCAGGGCACCTTTTGGGCCTATAACCTAAGACCACCAGAATCGGAAAGACAGAGGCAGGCAAATGTGCACTGCAGCAATATTGAAATAGCCACGACATGGAAGCCAAAAGAAGGTCCATAAACAGATGAATGGACAGAGAAGAAGTGGTATATGGACAGAATGGAATATCAGTCACGAAAAAAATAAAAGAATGGCATATGCAGCACCACAGATGAGCCTAGAGATAATCACACAACGTGAAGTAAGTCAGAATGCGAAAGACAAATGTCCTATGATATCCCTTATGTTATCTGAAAATTCATAAACATGAACATATTTCCATAGAGAAAGACAATCTCAGAATGAGAAGACAACTTATGGTTAAGCCAAAGAAATGGTGTGAGGAATGGATAAATTAGGATATTGGGGTTAACACACATATACTAATACATATAAAAAATATAATCCCCAAAGACCTATGGAATACCAAGAGTGGTCTACTCAACACTCTGTAATAACCGACATGGAAAAGGACCCAAAGATCAATAGATATATGTATATGTGTAAATGAACAAGATTCTGTACACCTAGAACAAAAGACATTTTTCAATCAAATTTGCTCTGATAAAAACTACAACTTAAAGACACAAACAAGAATTAAGGAGGCTAAAACTTATCGGGGTTTGTCCTGGCACATTCCACTCTAATCTGCAACCTCAAAGCACAACTTGCAGCAAGGTTCTGTTTCCCTAGCAAGCAGAGTTGGCAACTTAGAAATGCTGCCACCCTAAGGCCGTTTCCTCAAAGAGCAGCTTTAAATCTACTGCTCATGGTCACTAATATTCACAAGGACGGCAGGGCTGTAAATGACTCATGCCCTCAAAAAATGTCCTGGGGTAGGGAATGGCCATAAAAATCCAAACGCGGTAAATTTTTCAAGAAGGCAATTTGAAGTTGTAAGTTTAGCTCAATCTTAAAAAAAATGAAAAGGACACTGAGAAATGCAAAACATCAGGAATTATTAGACGCATGCAAATCCAATCTACACAAAGGTATCACCTAACACCAGTCACAATGACCATCAGCAAAAAGTCAACAAACAATAGATGTTGAAGAAGTTGTGGAGAATAGTGTAACCTCTCGGTCTAAGTGGGATGTAAACTGGTAACAGCCAATAATAGGAACAGAATGGCAGTGCGTTTAAAGGTAAAAATTGAGTCACCATATGATCCGGAAGGCCCACTATTGGGCCTGTCACTTGTGAAAGCCAGAATCAAAAAGACACGGGATGGAAAATCGTGTGTTGCAGCAGTATTTACAATAGCTAAGACATGGATACAAACAAAATGTCCATCATCAGATAAATGGACAAAGAAGAAGTGGTATACGTACCGAATGGAATAGTAGCCTCAGAAAAAAATGAACAGTGCCGTTTTCAGGACTACAGATGAGCCTAGAAATAATCATATTAGGTTAAGTTATTCAAAAGGGAATAACAAATATCCTCTGATATCATTTATACATGTTATCCTAAGATTTCTACCAATGAACATATTTCCACAGAAAAAGACACTCACAGACTTATAAAACGAACGAATGGTTCGCCAAAATGAAAGGTGGGAGGATGGATAAATTAGGACTATGGGGATAACATACATATACTAATGTATGTTAAATGTATATAAACATATAACATATAAACTCTATGAATTATATAATCACCAATACATATAAAATATATAATCACGAAACACCTGCCAAATACCAAGGGAGGTCTACTCAACATTCTGTAAAAAATTACATGGTAACAGGATCCGAAGATGAACAGACATATGTATGAATCATTGAGCACATTCTGTACAGCCAGACAATCACAACACTCTAATCGAATTTACTCCGATAAGAAAGAGAAATTAAATTTAAAAAACAAACATAAGTAAGGAGACATAAACTTCTGGGGGCTTATCCCAGCACACTCCTCTCTAATTTACAACCTCGGAACACTACCTCCAGGAAGACTCTGTTGCCCTAGTAACAAGAGGTGAGAACGTAATAATGCTGCCGCCTTGTGGCTGTTTCCCACAACAGCAGCTTTAAACCCAGTGCTAATGGTTGCTTAATAGTCACAAGGACTGCAGGGCTGTAAATGACACCTGCCCTCAAAAAATGCCCTGGGGTAGGGAATAGGCAAGAAAATTCAAGTTTTCTTTGACAAGTTTTTGAAGAAGTCAATATGAAGAGGGAAGTTGTACTCACTCTTTAAAAAAAAAAAGGAAAAGAATAAAAAGCACATGCCTAAAGCTCAGTATAAGGAATTATTAGTCACATGCAAATCCAACCTCCAAAAAGGTTTCAGCTCACACCAGTCAAATGACCATCAGCAAACAGTCTACAAACTGTAAATGCTGAAGGGATTTTAGAGAACTGTGTACCTTGTAGCTGCTGGTGGGATGTAAAGTGGTAAGAGCACTAACGAAAACTGAATGGAGCTGCTTTAAAAGGTAAAAATTGAGCTACCATATGACGCGGCAGGGCACCTTTTGGGCCTGTAACCTAAGACCACCAGAATCGGAAAGACAGAGGCAGGCAAATGTGCACTGCAGCATTACTGAAATAGCCAAGACGTGGAAGCCAAAAAAAGGTCCATAAACAGATGAATGGACAAAGAAGAAGTGGTATACGGACTAAATGGAATAGTAGCCTCGGGAAAAAAAATGAAAAATGCCGTTTTCAGGACTACAGATGAGCCTAGAAATAATCATATCAGGTTAAGTAAGTCAAAAGGGAATGACAAATATCCTATGATATCATTTATACCTGTTATCCTAAGATTGCTACAAATGGACATATTTCCACAGAAAAAGACACTCACAGACTTATAAAAGAAACTAATGGTTAACCAAAATGAAAGGTGGGAGGATGGATAAATTAGGATTATGGGGCTAACATACATATCCTAATGTATGTTAAATGTATATAAACATATAACATATAAACTCTATGAATTATATAATCACCAATACATATAAAATATATAATGACAAAACACCTACCAAATACCATGCGAGGTCTACTCAACATTCTGTAATAAGACACATGGTAACAGAATCCGAACATGAACAGACATATGTATGAATCATTGAGCAGATTCTGTACAGCCAGACAATCACAACACTCTAATCCAATATTCTCCGATAAGAAATAGAAATTAAATTAAAAAACAAACAGAAGTAAGGAGACATAAACTTCTGGGGGCTTGTCCCAGCACATTCCCCTCTAATTTACAACCTCGGAACACTACGTCCAGGAAGACTCTGGTGCCCTAATAACAAGAGTTGAGAACGTAATGATGCTGCCGCCTAGTGGGTGTTTCCCACAACAGCAGCTTTAAACCCAGTGCTAATGGTTGCTTAATAGTCACAAGGACTCAGGGCTGTAAATGGCATCTGCCCTCAAAAAATGCCCTGGGGTAGGGAATAGGCAAGAAAATTCAACACATGACAAATCTTTCAAGAAGTCAACATGAAGAGGGAAGTTGTACTCACACTTTAAAAAAAAAAAGGAAAAGAACAACATGGACATGCCTAAAGCTCAGTACAAGGAATTATTAGCCACATACAAATCCAACCTCCAAAAAGGTTTCAGCTCACACCAGTCAAATGACCATCAGCAAACAGTCTACAAACTAGAAATGCTGAAGGGGTTTTAGAGAACTGTGTACCTTCTAGCTGCTGGTGGGATGTAATTGGTAACAGCACTAACGAAAACTGAATGCAGCTGCTTTAAAAGGTAAAAATTGAGCTACCATATGATGCGGCAGGGCACCTTTTGGGCCTATAACCTAAGACCACCAGAATCAGAAAGACAGAGGCAGGCAAATGTGCACTGCAGCAATATTGAAATAGCCACGACATGGAAGCCAAAAGAAGGTCCATAAACAGATGAATGGACAGAGAAGAAGTGGTATATGGACAGAATGGAATATCAGTCACGAAAAAAATAAAAGAATGGCATATGCAGCACCACAGATGAGCCTAGAGATAATCACACAACGTGAAGTAAGTCAGAATGCGAAAGACAAATGTCCTATGATGTCCCTTATGTTATCTGAAAAATTCATAAAAATGAACATATTTCCATAGAGAAAGACAATCTCAGAATGAGAAGACAACTTATGGTTAAGCCAAAGAAATGGTGTGAGGAATGGATAAATTAGGATATTGGGGTTAACACACATATACTAATACATATAAAAAATATAATCCCCAAAGACCTATGGAATACCAAGAGTGGTCTACTCAACACTCTGTAATAACCGACATGGAAAAGGACCCAAAGATCAATAGATATATGTATATGTGTAAATGAACAAGATTCTGTACACCTAGAACAAAAGACATTTTTCAATCAAATTTGCTCTGATAAAAACTACAACTTAAAGACACAAACAAGAATTAAGGAGGCTAAAACTTATCGGGGTTTGTCCTGGCACATTCCACTCTAATCTGCAACCTCAAAGCACAACTTGCAGCAAGGTTCTGTTTCCCTAGCAAGCAGAGTTGGCAACTTAGAAATGCTGCCACCCTAAGGCCGTTTCCTCAAAGAGCAGCTTTAAATCTACTGCTCATGGTCACTAATATTCACAAGGACGGCAGGGCTGTAAATGACTCATGCCCTCAAAAAATGTCCTGGGGTAGGGAATGGCCATAAAAATCCAAACGCGGTAAATTTTTCAAGAAGGCAATTTGAAGTTGTAAGTTTAGCTCAATCTTAAAAAAAATGAAAAGGACACTGAGAAATGCAAAACATCAGGAATTATTAGACGCATGCAAATCCAATCTACACAAAGGTATCACCTAACACCAGTCACAATGACCATCAGCAAAAAGTCAACAAACAATAGATGTTGAAGAAGTTGTGGAGAATAGTGTAACCTCTCGGTCTAAGTGGGATGTAAACTGGTAACAGCCAATAATAGGAACAGAATGGCAGTGCGTTTAAAGGTAAAAATTGAGTCACCATATGATCCGGAAGGCCCACTATTGGGCCTGTCACTTGTGAAAGCCAGAATCAAAAAGACACGGGATGGAAAATCGTGTATTGCAGCAGTATTTACAATAGCTAAGACATGGATACAAACAAAATGTCCATCATCAGATAAATGGACAAAGAAGAAGTGGTATACGTACCGAATGGAATAGTAGCCTCAGAAAAAAATGAACAGTGCCGTTTTCAGGACTACAGATGAGCCTAGAAATAATCATATTAGGTTAAGTTATTCAAAAGGGAATAACAAATATCCTATGATATCATTTATACATGTTATCCTAAGATTTCTACCAATGAACATATTTCCACAGAAAAAGACACTCACAGACTTATAAAACGAACGAATGGTTCGCCAAAATGAAAGGTGGGAGGATGGATAAATTAGGACTATGGGGATAACATACATATACTAATGTATGTTAAATGTATATAAACATATAACATATAAACTCTATGAATTATATAATCACCAATACATATAAAATATATAATCACGAAACACCTGCCAAATACCAAGGGAGGTCTACTCAACATTCTGTAAAAAATTACATGGTAACAGGATCCGAAGATGAACAGACATATGTATGAATCATTGAGCACATTCTGTACAGCCAGACAATCACAACACTCTAATCGAATTTACTCCGATAAGAAAGAGAAATTAAATTTAAAAAACAAACATAAGTAAGGAGACATAAACTTCTGGGGGCTTATCCCAGCACACTCCTCTCTAATTTACAACCTCGGAACACTACCTCCAGGAAGACTCTGTTGCCCTAGTAACAAGAGGTGAGAACGTAATAATGCTGCCGCCTTGTGGCTGTTTCCCACAACGGCAGCTTTAAACCCAGTGCTAATGGTTGCTTAATAGTCACAAGGACTGCAGGGCTGTAAATGACACCTGCCCTCAAAAAATGCCCTGGGGTAGGGAATAGGCAAGAAAATTCAAGTTTTCTTTGACAAGTTTTTGAAGAAGTCAATATGAAGAGGGAAGTTGTACTCACTCTTTAAAAAAAAAAAGGAAAAGAATAAAAAGCACATGCCTAAAGCTCAGTATAAGGAATTATTAGTCACATGCAAATCCAACCTCCAAAAAGGTTTCAGCTCACACCAGTCAAATGACCATCAGCAAACAGTCTACAAACTGTAAATGCTGAAGGGATTTTAGAGAACTGTGTACCTTGTAGCTGCTGGTGGGATGTAAAGTGGTAAGAGCACTAACGAAAACTGAATGGAGCTGCTTTAAAAGGTAAAAATTGAGCTACCATATGACGCGGCAGGGCACCTTTTGGGCCTGTAACCTAAGACCACCAGAATCGGAAAGACAGAGGCAGGCAAATGTGCACTGCAGCATTACTGAAATAGCCAAGACGTGGAAGCCAAAAAAAGGTCCATAAACAGATGAATGGACAAAGAAGAAGTGGTATACGGACTAAATGGAATAGTAGCCTCGGGAAAAAAAATGAAAAATGCCGTTTTCAGGACTACAGATGAGCCTAGAAATAATCATATCAGGTTAAGTAAGTCAAAAGGGAATGACAAATATCCTATGATATCATTTATACCTGTTATCCTAAGATTGCTACAAATGGACATATTTCCACAGAAAAAGACACTCACAGACTTATAAAAGAAACTAATGGTTAACCAAAATGAAAGGTGGGAGGATGGATAAATTAGGATTATGGGGCTAACATACATATACTAATGTATGTTAAATGTATATAAACATATAACATATAAACTCTATGAATTATATAATCACCAATACATATAAAATATATAATGACAAAACACCTACCAAATACCATGCGAGGTCTACTCAACATTCTGTAATAAGACACATGGTAACAGAATCCGAACATGAACAGACATATGTATGAATCATTGAGCAGATTCTGTACAGCCAGACAATCACAACACTCTAATCCAATATTCTCCGATAAGAAATAGAAATTAAATTAAAAAACAAACAGAAGTAAGGAGACATAAACTTCTGGGGGCTTGTCCCAGCACATTCCCCTCTAATTTACAACCTCGGAACACTACGTCCAGGAAGACTCTGGTGCCCTAATAACAAGAGTTGAGAACGTAATGATGCTGCCGCCTAGTGGGTGTTTCCCACAACAGCAGCTTTAAACCCAGTGCTAATGGTTGCTTAATAGTCACAAGGACTCAGGGCTGTAAATGGCATCTGCCCTCAAAAAATGCCCTGGGGTAGGGAATAGGCAAGAAAATTCAACACATGACAAATCTTTCAAGAAGTCAACATGAAGAGGGAAGTTGTACTCACACTTTAAAAAAAAAAGGAAAACAAAAAAATGGACATGCCTAAAGCTCAGTACAAGGAATTATTAGCCACATACAAATCCAACCTCCAAAAAGGTTTCAGCTCACACCAGTCAAATGACCATCAGCAAACAGTCTACAAACTAGAAATGCTGAAGGGGTTTTAGAGAACTGGGTACCTTCTAGCTGCTGGTGGGATGTAATTGGTAACAGCACTAACGAAAACTGAATGCAGCTGCTTTAAAAGGTAAAAATTGAGCTACCATATGATGCGGCAGGGCACCTTTTGGGCCTATAACCTAAGACCACCAGAATCGGAAAGACAGAGGCAGGCAAATGTGCACTGCAGCAATATTGAAATAGCCACGACATGGAAGCCAAAAGAAGGTCCATAAACAGATGAATGGACAGAGAAGAAGTGGTATATGGACAGAATGGAATATCAGTCACGAAAAAAATAAAAGAATGGCATATGCAGCACCACAGATGAGCCTAGAGATAATCACACAACGTGAAGTAAGTCAGAATGCGAAAGACAAATGTCCTATGATATCCCTTATGTTATCTGAAAATTCATAAACATGAACATATTTCCATAGAGAAAGACAATCTCAGAATGAGAAGACAACTTATGGTTAAGCCAAAGAAATGGTGTGAGGAATGGATAAATTAGGATATTGGGGTTAACACACATATACTAATACATATAAAAAATATAATCCCCAAAGACCTATGGAATACCAAGAGTGGTCTACTCAACACTCTGTAATAACCGACATGGAAAAGGACCCAAAGATCAACAGATATATGTATATGTGTAAATGAACAAGATTCTGTACACCTAGAACAAAAGACATTTTTCAATCAAATTTGCTCTGATAAAAACTACAACTTAAAGACACAAACAAGAATTAAGGAGGCTAAAACTTATCGGGGTTTGTCCTGGCACATTCCACTCTAATCTGCAACCTCAAAGCACAACTTGCAGCAAGGTTCTGTTTCCCTAGCAAGCACAGTTGGCAACTTAGAAATGCTGCCACCCTAAGGCCGTTTCCTCAAAGAGCAGCTTTAAATCTACTGCTCATGGTCACTAATATTCACAAGGACGGCAGGGCTGTAAATGACTCATGCCCTCAAAAAATGTCCTGGGGTAGGGAATGGCCATAAAAATCCAAACGCGGTAAATTTTTCAAGAAGGCAATTTGAAGTTGTAAGTTTAGCTCAATCTTAAAAAAAATGAAAAGGACACTGAGAAATGCAAAACATCAGGAATTATTAGACGCATGCAAATCCAATCTACACAAAGGTATCACCTAACACCAGTCACAATGACCATCAGCAAAAAGTCAACAAACAATAGATGTTGAAGAAGTTGTGGAGAATAGTGTAACCTCTCGGTCTAAGTGGGATGTAAACTGGTAACAGCCAATAATAGGAACAGAATGGCAGTGCGTTTAAAGGTAAAAATTGAGTCACCATATGATCCGGAAGGCCCACTATTGGGCCTGTCACTTGTGAAAGCCAGAATCAAAAAGACACGGGATGGAAAATCGTGTATTGCAGCAGTATTTACAATAGCTAAGACATGGATACAAACAAAATGTCCATCATCAGATAAATGGACAAAGAAGAAGTGGTATACGTACCGAATGGAATAGTAGCCTCAGAAAAAAATGAACAGTGCCGTTTTCAGGACTACAGATGAGCCTAGAAATAATCATATTAGGTTAAGTTATTCAAAAGGGAATGACAAATATCCTATGATATCATTTATACCTGTTATCCTAAGATTGCTACAAATGGACATATTTCCACAGAAAAAGACACTCACAGACTTATAAAACGAACGAATGGTTCGCCAAAATGAAAGGTGGGAGGATGGATAAATTAGGACTATGGGGATAACATACATATACTAATGTATGTTAAATGTATATAAACATATAACATATAAACTCTATGAATTATATAATCACCAATACATATAAAATATATAATCACGAAACACCTGCCAAATACCAAGGGAGGTCTACTCAACATTCTGTAAAAAATTACATGGTAACAGGATCCGAAGATGAACAGACATATGTATGAATCATTGAGCACATTCTGTACAGCCAGACAATCACAACACTCTAATCGAATTTACTCCGATAAGAAAGAGAAATTAAATTTAAAAAACAAACATAAGTAAGGAGACATAAACTTCTGGGGGCTTATCCCAGCACACTCCTCTCTAATTTACAACCTCGGAACACTACCTCCAGGAAGACTCTGTTGCCCTAGTAACAAGAGGTGAGAACGTAATAATGCTGCCGCCTTGTGGCTGTTTCCCACAACAGCAGCTTTAAACCCAGTGCTAATGGTTGCTTAATAGTCACAAGGACTGCAGGGCTGTAAATGACACCTGCCCTCAAAAAATGCCCTGGGGTAGGGAATAGGCAAGAAAATTCAAGTTTTCTTTGACAAGTTTTTGAAGAAGTCAATATGAAGAGGGAAGTTGTACTCACTCTTTAAAAAAAAAAAGGAAAAGAATAAAAAGCACATGCCTAAAGCTCAGTATAAGGAATTATTAGTCACATGCAAATCCAACCTCCAAAAAGGTTTCAGCTCACACCAGTCAAATGACCATCAGCAAACAGTCTACAAACTGTAAATGCTGAAGGGATTTTAGAGAACTGTGTACCTTGTAGCTGCTGGTGGGATGTAAAGTGGTAAGAGCACTAACGAAAACTGAATGGAGCTGCTTTAAAAGGTAAAAATTGAGCTACCATATGACGCGGCAGGGCACCTTTTGGGCCTGTAACCTAAGACCACCAGAATCGGAAAGACAGAGGCAGGCAAATGTGCACTGCAGCATTACTGAAATAGCCAAGACGTGGAAGCCAAAAAAAGGTCCATAAACAGATGAATGGACAAAGAAGAAGTGGTATACGGACTAAATGGAATAGTAGCCTCGGGAAAAAAAATGAAAAATGCCGTTTTCAGGACTACAGATGAGCCTAGAAATAATCATATCAGGTTAAGTAAGTCAAAAGGGAATGACAAATATCCTATGATATCATTTATACCTGTTATCCTAAGATTGCTACAAATGGACATATTTCCACAGAAAAAGACACTCACAGACTTATAAAAGAAACTAATGGTTAACCAAAATGAAAGGTGGGAGGATGGATAAATTAGGATTATGGGGCTAACATACATATACTAATGTATGTTAAATGTATATAAACATATAACATATAAACTCTATGAATTATATAATCACCAATACATATAAAATATATAATGACAAAACACCTACCAAATACCATGCGAGGTCTACTCAACATTCTGTAATAAGACACATGGTAACAGAATCCGAACATGAACAGACATATGTATGAATCATTGAGCAGATTCTGTACAGCCAGACAATCACAACACTCTAATCCAATATTCTCCGATAAGAAATAGAAATTAAATTAAAAAACAAACAGAAGTAAGGAGACATAAACTTCTGGGGGCTTGTCCCAGCACATTCCCCTCTAATTTACAACCTCGGAACACTACGTCCAGGAAGACTCTGGTGCCCTAATAACAAGAGTTGAGAACGTAATGATGCTGCCGCCTAGTGGGTGTTTCCCACAACAGCAGCTTTAAACCCAGTGCTAATGGTTGCTTAATAGTCACAAGGACTCAGGGCTGTAAATGGCATCTGCCCTCAAAAAATGCCCTGGGGTAGGGAATAGGCAAGAAAATTCAACACATGACAAATCTTTCAAGAAGTCAACATGAAGAGGGAAGTTGTACTCACACTTTAAAAAAAAAAGGAAAAGAACAACATGGACATGCCTAAAGCTCAGTACAAGGAATTATTAGCCACATACAAATCCAACCTCCAAAAAGGTTTCAGCTCACACCAGTCAAATGACCATCAGCAAACAGTCTACAAACTAGAAATGCTGAAGGGGTTTTAGAGAACTGTGTACCTTCTAGCTGCTGGTGGGATGTAATTGGTAACAGCACTAACGAAAACTGAATGCAGCTGCTTTAAAAGGTAAAAATTGAGCTACCATATGATGCGGCAGGGCACCTTTTGGGCCTATAACCTAAGACCACCAGAATCGGAAAGACAGAGGCAGGCAAATGTGCACTGCAGCAATATTGAAATAGCCACGACATGGAAGCCAAAAGAAGGTCCATAAACAGATGAATGGACAGAGAAGAAGTGGTATATGGACAGAATGGAATATCAGTCACGAAAAAAATAAAAGAATGGCATATGCAGCACCACAGATGAGCCTAGAGATAATCACACAACGTGAAGTAAGTCAGAATGCGAAAGACAAATGTCCTATGATATCCCTTATGTTATCTGAAAATTCATAAACATGAACATATTTCCATAGAGAAAGACAATCTCAGAATGAGAAGACAACTTATGGTTAAGCCAAAGAAATGGTGTGAGGAATGGATAAATTAGGATATTGGGGTTAACACACATATACTAATACATATAAAAAATATAATCCCCAAAGACCTATGGAATACCAAGAGTGGTCTACTCAACACTCTGTAATAACCGACATGGAAAAGGACCCAAAGATCAATAGATATATGTATATGTGTAAATGAACAAGATTCTGTACACCTAGAACAAAAGACATTTTTCAATCAAATTTGCTCTGATAAAAACTACAACTTAAAGACACAAACAAGAATTAAGGAGGCTAAAACTTATCGGGGTTTGTCCTGGCACATTCCACTCTAATCTGCAACCTCAAAGCACAACTTGCAGCAAGGTTCTGTTTCCCTAGCAAGCAGAGTTGGCAACTTAGAAATGCTGCCACCCTAAGGCCGTTTCCTCAAAGAGCAGCTTTAAATCTACTGCTCATGGTCACTAATATTCACAAGGACGGCAGGGCTGTAAATGACTCATGCCCTCAAAAAATGTCCTGGGGTAGGGAATGGCCATAAAAATCCAAACGCGGTAAATTTTTCAAGAAGGCAATTTGAAGTTATAAGTTTAGCTCAATCTTAAAAAAAATGAAAAGGACACTGAGAAATGCAAAACATCAGGAATTATTAGACGCATGCAAATCCAATCTACACAAAGGTATCACCTAACACCAGTCACAATGACCATCAGCAAAAAGTCAACAAACAATAGATGTTGAAGAAGTTGTGGAGAATAGTGTAACCTCTCGGTCTAAGTGGGATGTAAACTGGTAACAGCCAATAATAGGAACAGAATGGCAGTGCGTTTAAAGGTAAAAATTGAGTCACCATATGATCCGGAAGGCCCACTATTGGGCCTGTCACTTGTGAAAGCCAGAATCAAAAAGACACGGGATGGAAAATCGTGTATTGCAGCAGTATTTACAATAGCTAAGACATGGATACAAACAAAATGTCCATCATCAGATAAATGGACAAAGAAGAAGTGGTATACGTACCGAATGGAATAGTAGCCTCAGAAAAAAATGAACAGTGCCGTTTTCAGGACTACAGATGAGCCTAGAAATAATCATATTAGGTTAAGTTATTCAAAAGGGAATGACAAATATCCTATGATATCATTTATACCTGTTATCCTAAGATTGCTACAAATGGACATATTTCCACAGAAAAAGACACTCACAGACTTATAAAACGAACGAATGGTTCGCCAAAATGAAAGGTGGGAGGATGGATAAATTAGGACTATGGGGATAACATACATATACTAATGTATGTTAAATGTATATAAACATATAACATATAAACTCTATGAATTATATAATCACCAATACATATAAAATATATAATCACGAAACACCTGCCAAATACCAAGGGAGGTCTACTCAACATTCTGTAAAAAATTACATGGTAACAGGATCCGAAGATGAACAGACATATGTATGAATCATTGAGCACATTCTGTACAGCCAGACAATCACAACACTCTAATCGAATTTACTCCGATAAGAAAGAGAAATTAAATTTAAAAAACAAACATAAGTAAGGAGACATAAACTTCTGGGGGCTTATCCCAGCACACTCCTCTCTAATTTACAACCTCGGAACACTACCTCCAGGAAGACTCTGTTGCCCTAGTAACAAGAGGTGAGAACGTAATAATGCTGCCGCCTTGTGGCTGTTTCCCACAACAGCAGCTTTAAACCCAGTGCTAATGGTTGCTTAATAGTCACAAGGACTGCAGGGCTGTAAATGACACCTGCCCTCAAAAAATGCCCTGGGGTAGGGAATAGGCAAGAAAATTCAAGTTTTCTTTGACAAGTTTTTGAAGAAGTCAATATGAAGAGGGAAGTTGTACTCACTCTTTAAAAAAAAAAGGAAAAGAATAAAAAGCACATGCCTAAAGCTCAGTATAAGGAATTATTAGTCACATGCAAATCCAACCTCCAAAAAGGTTTCAGCTCACACCAGTCAAATGACCATCAGCAAACAGTCTACAAACTGTAAATGCTGAAGGGATTTTAGAGAACTGTGTACCTTGTAGCTGCTGGTGGGATGTAAAGTGGTAAGAGCACTAACGAAAACTGAATGGAGCTGCTTTAAAAGGTAAAAATTGAGCTACCATATGACGCGGCAGGGCACCTTTTGGGCCTGTAACCTAAGACCACCAGAATCGGAAAGACAGAGGCAGGCAAATGTGCACTGCAGCATTACTGAAATAGCCAAGACGTGGAAGCCAAAAAAAGGTCCATAAACAGATGAATGGACAAAGAAGAAGTGGTATACGGACTAAATGGAATAGTAGCCTCGGGAAAAAAAATGAAAAATGCCGTTTTCAGGACTACAGATGAGCCTAGAAATAATCATATCAGGTTAAGTAAGTCAAAAGGGAATGACAAATATCCTATGATATCATTTATACCTGTTATCCTAAGATTGCTACAAATGGACATATTTCCACAGAAAAAGACACTCACAGACTTATAAAAGAAACTAATGGTTAACCAAAATGAAAGGTGGGAGGATGGATAAATTAGGATTATGGGGCTAACATACATATACTAATGTATGTTAAATGTATATAAACATATAACATATAAACTCTATGAATTATATAATCACCAATACATATAAAATATATAATGACAAAACACCTACCAAATACCATGCGAGGTCTACTCAACATTCTGTAATAAGACACATGGTAACAGAATCCGAACATGAACAGACATATGTATGAATCATTGAGCAGATTCTGTACAGCCAGACAATCACAACACTCTAATCCAATATTCTCCGATAAGAAATAGAAATTAAATTAAAAAACAAACAGAAGTAAGGAGACATAAACTTCTGGGGGCTTGTCCCAGCACATTCCCCTCTAATTTACAACCTCGGAACACTACGTCCAGGAAGACTCTGGTGCCCTAATAACAAGAGTTGAGAACGTAATGATGCTGCCGCCTAGTGGGTGTTTCCCACAACAGCAGCTTTAAACCCAGTGCTAATGGTTGCTTAATAGTCACAAGGACTCAGGGCTGTAAATGGCATCTGCCCTCAAAAAATGCCCTGGGGTAGGGAATAGGCAAGAAAATTCAACACATGACAAATCTTTCAAGAAGTCAACATGAAGAGGGAAGTTGTACTCACACTTTAAAAAAAAAAGGAAAACAAAAAAATGGACATGCCTAAAGCTCAGTACAAGGAATTATTAGCCACATACAAATCCAACCTCCAAAAAGGTTTCAGCTCACACCAGTCAAATGACCATCAGCAAACAGTCTACAAACTAGAAATGCTGAAGGGGTTTTAGAGAACTGTGTACCTTCTAGCTGCTGGTGGGATGTAATTGGTAACAGCACTAACGAAAACTGAATGCAGCTGCTTTAAAAGGTAAAAATTGAGCTACCATATGATGCGGCAGGGCACCTTTTGGGCCTATAACCGAAGACCACCAGAATCGGAAAGACAGAGGCAGGCAAATGTGCACTGCAGCAATATTGAAATAGCCACGACATGGAAGCCAAAAGAAGGTCCATAAACAGATGAATGGACAGAGAAGAAGTGGTATATGGACAGAATGGAATATCAGTCACGAAAAAAATAAAAGAATGGCATATGCAGCACCACAGATGAGCCTAGAGATAATCACACAACGTGAAGTAAGTCAGAATGCGAAAGACAAATGTCCTATGATATCCCTTATGTTATCTGAAAATTCATAAACATGAACATATTTCCATAGAGAAAGACAATCTCAGAATGAGAAGACAACTTATGGTTAAGCCAAAGAAATGGTGTGAGGAATGGATAAATTAGGATATTGGGGTTAACACACATATACTAATACATATAAAAAATATAATCCCCAAAGACCTATGGAATACCAAGAGTGGTCTACTCAACACTCTGTAATAACCGACATGGAAAAGGACCCAAAGATCAATAGATATATGTATATGTGTAAATGAACAAGATTCTGTACACCTAGAACAAAAGACATTTTTCAATCAAATTTGCTCTGATAAAAACTACAACTTAAAGACACAAACAAGAATTAAGGAGGCTAAAACTTATCGGGGTTTGTCCTGGCACATTCCACTCTAATCTGCAACCTCAAAGCACAACTTGCAGCAAGGTTCTGTTTCCCTAGCAAGCAGAGTTGGCAACTTAGAAATGCTGCCACCCTAAGGCCGTTTCCTCAAAGAGCAGCTTTAAATCTACTGCTCATGGTCACTAATATTCACAAGGACGGCAGGGCTGTAAATGACTCATGCCCTCAAAAAATGTCCTGGGGTAGGGAATGGCCATAAAAATCCAAACGCGGTAAATTTTTCAAGAAGGCAATTTGAAGTTGTAAGTTTAGCTCAATCTTAAAAAAAATGAAAAGGACACTGAGAAATGCAAAACATCAGGAATTATTAGACGCATGCAAATCCAATCTACACAAAGGTATCACCTAACACCAGTCACAATGACCATCAGCAAAAAGTCAACAAACAATAGATGTTGAAGAAGTTGTGGAGAATAGTGTAACCTCTCGGTCTAAGTGGGATGTAAACTGGTAACAGCCAATAATAGGAACAGAATGGCACTGCGTTTAAAGGTAAAAATTGAGTCACCATATGATCCGGAAGGCCCACTATTGGGCCTGTCACTTGTGAAAGCCAGAATCAAAAAGACACGGGATGGAAAATCGTGTGTTGCAGCAGTATTTACAATAGCTAAGACATGGATACAAACAAAATGTCCATCATCAGATAAATGGACAAAGAAGAAGTGGTATACGTACCGAATGGAATAGTAGCCTCAGAAAAAAATGAACAGTGCCGTTTTCAGGACTACAGATGAGCCTAGAAATAATCATATTAGGTTAAGTTATTCAAAAGGGAATGACAAATATCCTATGATATCATTTATACCTGTTATCCTAAGATTGCTACAAATGGACATATTTCCACAGAAAAAGACACTCACAGACTTATAAAACGAACGAATGGTTCGCCAAAATGAAAGGTGGGAGGATGGATAAATTAGGACTATGGGGATAACATACATATACTAATGTATGTTAAATGTATATAAACATATAACATATAAACTCTATGAATTATATAATCACCAATACATATAAAATATATAATCACGAAACACCTGCCAAATACCAAGGGAGGTCTACTCAACATTCTGTAAAAAATTACATGGTAACAGGATCCGAAGATGAACAGACATATGTATGAATCATTGAGCACATTCTGTACAGCCAGACAATCACAACACTCTAATCGAATTTACTCCGATAAGAAAGAGAAATTAAATTTAAAAAACAAACATAAGTAAGGAGACATAAACTTCTGGGGGCTTATCCCAGCACACTCCTCTCTAATTTACAACCTCGGAACACTACCTCCAGGAAGACTCTGTTGCCCTAGTAACAAGAGGTGAGAACGTAATAATGCTGCCGCCTTGTGGCTGTTTCCCACAACAGCAGCTTTAAACCCAGTGCTAATGGTTGCTTAATAGTCACAAGGACTGCAGGGCTGTAAATGACACCTGCCCTCAAAAAATGCCCTGGGGTAGGGAATAGGCAAGAAAATTCAAGTTTTCTTTGACAAGTTTTTGAAGAAGTCAATATGAAGAGGGAAGTTGTACTCACTCTTTAAAAAAAAAAAGGAAAAGAATAAAAAGCACATGCCTAAAGCTCAGTATAAGGAATTATTAGTCACATGCAAATCCAACCTCCAAAAAGGTTTCAGCTCACACCAGTCAAATGACCATCAGCAAACAGTCTACAAACTGTAAATGCTGAAGGGATTTTAGAGAACTGTGTACCTTGTAGCTGCTGGTGGGATGTAAAGTGGTAAGAGCACTAACGAAAACTGAATGGAGCTGCTTTAAAAGGTAAAAATTGAGCTACCATATGACGCGGCAGGGCACCTTTTGGGCCTGTAACCTAAGACCACCAGAATCGGAAAGACAGAGGCAGGCAAATGTGCACTGCAGCATTACTGAAATAGCCAAGACGTGGAAGCCAAAAAAAGGTCCATAAACAGATGAATGGACAAAGAAGAAGTGGTATACGGACTAAATGGAATAGTAGCCTCGGGAAAAAAAATGAAAAATGCCGTTTTCAGGACTACAGATGAGCCTAGAAATAATCATATCAGGTTAAGTAAGTCAAAAGGGAATGACAAATATCCTATGATATCATTTATACCTGTTATCCTAAGATTGCTACAAATGGACATATTTCCACAGAAAAAGACACTCACAGACTTATAAAAGAAACTAATGGTTAACCAAAATGAAAGGTGGGAGGATGGATAAATTAGGATTATGGGGCTAACATACATATACTAATGTATGTTAAATGTATATAAACATATAACATATAAACTCTATGAATTATATAATCACCAATACATATAAAATATATAATGACAAAACACCTACCAAATACCATGCGAGGTCTACTCAACATTCTGTAATAAGACACATGGTAACAGAATCCGAACATGAACAGACATATGTATGAATCATTGAGCAGATTCTGTACAGCCAGACAATCACAACACTCTAATCCAATATTCTCCGATAAGAAATAGAAATTAAATTAAAAAACAAACAGAAGTAAGGAGACATAAACTTCTGGGGGCTTGTCCCAGCACATTCCCCTCTAATTTACAACCTCGGAACACTACGTCCAGGAAGACTCTGGTGCCCTAATAACAAGAGTTGAGAACGTAATGATGCTGCCGCCTAGTGGGTGTTTCCCACAACAGCAGCTTTAAACCCAGTGCTAATGGTTGCTTAATAGTCACAAGGACTCAGGGCTGTAAATGGCATCTGCCCTCAAAAAATGCCCTGGGGTAGGGAATAGGCAAGAAAATTCAACACATGACAAATCTTTCAAGAAGTCAACATGAAGAGGGAAGTTGTACTCACACTTTAAAAAAAAAAGGAAAAGAACAACATGGACATGCCTAAAGCTCAGTACAAGGAATTATTAGCCACATACAAATCCAACCTCCAAAAAGGTTTCAGCTCACACCAGTCAAATGACCATCAGCAAACAGTCTACAAACTAGAAATGCTGAAGGGGTTTTAGAGAACTGTGTACCTTCTAGCTGCTGGTGGGATGTAATTGGTAACAGCACTAACGAAAACTGAATGCAGCTGCTTTAAAAGGTAAAAATTGAGCTACCATATGATGCGGCAGGGCACCTTTTGGGCCTATAACCGAAGACCACCAGAATCGGAAAGACAGAGGCAGGCAAATGTGCACTGCAGCAATATTGAAATAGCCACGACATGGAAGCCAAAAGAAGGTCCATAAACAGATGAATGGACAGAGAAGAAGTGGTATATGGACAGAATGGAATATCAGTCACGAAAAAAATAAAAGAATGGCATATGCAGCACCACAGATGAGCCTAGAGATAATCACACAACGTGAAGTAAGTCAGAATGCGAAAGACAAATGTCCTATGATATCCCTTATGTTATCTGAAAATTCATAAACATGAACATATTTCCATAGAGAAAGACAATCTCAGAATGAGAAGACAACTTATGGTTAAGCCAAAGAAATGGTGTGAGGAATGGATAAATTAGGATATTGGGGTTAACACACATATACTAATACATATAAAAAATATAATCCCCAAAGACCTATGGAATACCAAGAGTGGTCTACTCAACACTCTGTAATAACCGACATGGAAAAGGACCCAAAGATCAATAGATATATGTATATGTGTAAATGAACAAGATTCTGTACACCTAGAACAAAAGACATTTTTCAATCAAATTTGCTCTGATAAAAACTACAACTTAAAGACACAAACAAGAATTAAGGAGGCTAAAACTTATCGGGGTTTGTCCTGGCACATTCCACTCTAATCTGCAACCTCAAAGCACAACTTGCAGCAAGGTTCTGTTTCCCTAGCAAGCAGAGTTGGCAACTTAGAAATGCTGCCACCCTAAGGCCGTTTCCTCAAAGAGCAGCTTTAAATCTACTGCTCATGGTCACTAATATTCACAAGGACGGCAGGGCTGTAAATGACTCATGCCCTCAAAAAATGTCCTGGGGTAGGGAATGGCCATAAAAATCCAAACGCGGTAAATTTTTCAAGAAGGCAATTTGAAGTTGTAAGTTTAGCTCAATCTTAAAAAAAATGAAAAGGACACTGAGAAATGCAAAACATCAGGAATTATTAGACGCATGCAAATCCAATCTACACAAAGGTATCACCTAACACCAGTCACAATGACCATCAGCAAAAAGTCAACAAACAATAGATGTTGAAGAAGTTGTGGAGAATAGTGTAACCTCTCGGTCTAAGTGGGATGTAAACTGGTAACAGCCAATAATAGGAACAGAATGGCACTGCGTTTAAAGGTAAAAATTGAGTCACCATATGATCCGGAAGGCCCACTATTGGGCCTGTCACTTGTGAAAGCCAGAATCAAAAAGACACGGGATGGAAAATCGTGTGTTGCAGCAGTATTTACAATAGCTAAGACATGGATACAAACAAAATGTCCATCATCAGATAAATGGACAAAGAAGAAGTGGTATACGTACCGAATGGAATAGTAGCCTCAGAAAAAAATGAACAGTGCCGTTTTCAGGACTACAGATGAGCCTAGAAATAATCATATTAGGTTAAGTTATTCAAAAGGGAATGACAAATATCCTATGATATCATTTATACCTGTTATCCTAAGATTGCTACAAATGGACATATTTCCACAGAAAAAGACACTCACAGACTTATAAAAGAAACTAATGGTTAACCAAAATGAAAGGTGGGAGGATGGATAAATTAGGATTATGGGGCTAACATACATATACTAATGTATGTTAAATGTATATAAACATATAACATATAAACTCTATGAATTATATAATCACCAATACATATAAAATATATAATGACTAAACACCTACCAAATACCATGCGAGGTCTACTCAACATTCTGTAATAAGACACATGGTAACAGAATCCGAACATGAACAGACATATGTATGAATCATTGAGCAGATTCTGTACAGCCAGACAATCACAACACTCTAATCCAATATTCTCCGATAAGAAATAGAAATTAAATTAAAAAACAAACAGAAGTAAGGAGACATAAACTTCTGGGGGCTTGTCCCAGCACATTCCCCTCTAATTTACAACCTCGGAACACTACGTCCAGGAAGACTCTGGTGCCCTAATAACAAGAGTTGAGAACGTAATGATGCTGCCGCCTAGTGGGTGTTTCCCACAACAGCAGCTTTAAACCCAGTGCTAATGGTTGCTTAATAGTCACAAGGACTCAGGGCTGTAAATGGCATCTGCCCTCAAAAAATGCCCTGGGGTAGGGAATAGGCAAGAAAATTCAACACATGACAAATCTTTCAAGAAGTCAACATGAAGAGGGAAGTTGTACTCACACTTTAAAAAAAAAAGGAAAACAAAAAAATGGACATGCCTAAAGCTCAGTACAAGGAATTATTAGCCACATACAAATCCAACCTCCAAAAAGGTTTCAGCTCACACCAGTCAAATGACCATCAGCAAACAGTCTACAAACTAGAAATGCTGAAGGGGTTTTAGAGAACTGTGTACCTTCTAGCTGCTGGTGGGATGTAATTGGTAACAGCACTAACGAAAACTGAATGCAGCTGCTTTAAAAGGTAAAAATTGAGCTACCATATGATGCGGCAGGGCACCTTTTGGGCCTATAACCTAAGACCACCAGAATCGGAAAGACAGAGGCAGGCAAATGTGCACTGCAGCAATATTGAAATAGCCACGACATGGAAGCCAAAAGAAGGTCCATAAACAGATGAATGGACAGAGAAGAAGTGGTATATGGACAGAATGGAATATCAGTCACGAAAAAAATAAAAGAATGGCATATGCAGCACCACAGATGAGCCTAGAGATAATCACACAACGTGAAGTAAGTCAGAATGCGAAAGACAAATGTCCTATGATATCCCTTATGTTATCTGAAAATTCATAAACATGAACATATTTCCATAGAGAAAGACAATCTCAGAATGAGAAGACAACTTATGGTTAAGCCAAAGAAATGGTGTGAGGAATGGATAAATTAGGATATTGGGGTTAACACACATATACTAATACATATAAAAAATATAATCCCCAAAGACCTATGGAATACCAAGAGTGGTCTACTCAACACTCTGTAATAACCGACATGGAAAAGGACCCAAAGATCAATAGATATATGTATATGTGTAAATGAACAAGATTCTGTACACCTAGAACAAAAGACATTTTTCAATCAAATTTGCTCTGATAAAAACTACAACTTAAAGACACAAACAAGAATTAAGGAGGCTAAAACTTATCGGGGTTTGTCCTGGCACATTCCACTCTAATCTGCAACCTCAAAGCACAACTTGCAGCAAAGTTCTGTTTCCCTAGCAAGCAGAGTTGGCAACTTAGAAATGCTGCCACCCTAAGGCCGTTTCCTCAAAGAGCAGCTTTAAATCTACTGCTCATGGTCACTAATATTCACAAGGACGGCAGGGCTGTAAATGACTCATGCCCTCAAAAAATGTCCTGGGGTAGGGAATGGCCATAAAAATCCAAACGCGGTAAATTTTTCAAGAAGGCAATTTGAAGTTGTAAGTTTAGCTCAATCTTAAAAAAAATGAAAAGGACACTGAGAAATGCAAAACATCAGGAATTATTAGACGCATGCAAATCCAATCTACACAAAGGTATCACCTAACACCAGTCACAATGACCATCAGCAAAAAGTCAACAAACAATAGATGTTGAAGAAGTTGTGGAGAATAGTGTAACCTCTCGGTCTAAGTGGGATGTAAACTGGTAACAGCCAATAATAGGAACAGAATGGCAGTGCGTTTAAAGGTAAAAATTGAGTCACCATATGATCCGGAAGGCCCACTATTGGGCCTGTCACTTGTGAAAGCCAGAATCAAAAAGACACGGGATGGAAAATCGTGTGTTGCAGCAGTATTTACAATAGCTAAGACATGGATACAAACAAAATGTCCATCATCAGATAAATGGACAAAGAAGAAGTGGTATACGTACCGAATGGAATAGTAGCCTCAGAAAAAAATGAACAGTGCCGTTTTCAGGACTACAGATGAGCCTAGAAATAATCATATCAGGTTAAGTAAGTCAAAAGGGAATGACAAATATCCTATGATATCATTTATACCTGTTATCCTAAGATTGCTACAAATGGACATATTTCCACAGAAAAAGACACTCACAGACTTATAAAAGAAACTAATGGTTAACCAAAATGAAAGGTGGGAGGATGGATAAATTAGGATTATGGGGCTAACATACATATACTAATGTATGTTAAATGTATATAAACATATAACATATAAACTCTATGAATTATATAATCACCAATACATATAAAATATATAATGACAAAACACCTACCAAATACCATGCGAGGTCTACTCAACATTCTGTAATAAGACACATGGTAACAGAATCCGAACATGAACAGACATATGTATGAATCATTGAGCAGATTCTGTACAGCCAGACAATCACAACACTCTAATCCAATATTCTCCGATAAGAAATAGAAATTAAATTAAAAAACAAACAGAAGTAAGGAGACATAAACTTCTGGGGGCTTGTCCCAGCACATTCCCCTCTAATTTACAACCTCGGAACACTACGTCCAGGAAGACTCTGGTGCCCTAATAACAAGAGTTGAGAACGTAATGATGCTGCCGCCTAGTGGGTGTTTCCCACAACAGCAGCTTTAAACCCAGTGCTAATGGTTGCTTAATAGTCACAAGGACTCAGGGCTGTAAATGGCATCTGCCCTCAAAAAATGCCCTGGGGTAGGGAATAGGCAAGAAAATTCAACACATGACAAATCTTTCAAGAAGTCAACATGAAGAGGGAAGTTGTACTCACACTTTAAAAAAAAAAGGAAAACAAAAAAATGGACATGCCTAAAGCTCAGTACAAGGAATTATTAGCCACATACAAATCCAACCTCCAAAAAGGTTTCAGCTCACACCAGTCAAATGACCATCAGCAAACAGTCTACAAACTAGAAATGCTGAAGGGGTTTTAGAGAACTGTGTACCTTCTAGCTGCTGGTGGGATGTAATTGGTAACAGCACTAACGAAAACTGAATGCAGCTGCTTTAAAAGGTAAAAATTGAGCTACCATATGATGCGGCAGGGCACCTTTTGGGCCTATAACCGAAGACCACCAGAATCGGAAAGACAGAGGCAGGCAAATGTGCACTGCAGCAATATTGAAATAGCCACGACATGGAAGCCAAAAGAAGGTCCATAAACAGATGAATGGACAGAGAAGAAGTGGTATATGGACAGAATGGAATATCAGTCACGAAAAAAATAAAAGAATGGCATATGCAGCACCACAGATGAGCCTAGAGATAATCACACAACGTGAAGTAAGTCAGAATGCGAAAGACAAATGTCCTATGATATCCCTTATGTTATCTGAAAATTCATAAACATGAACATATTTCCATAGAGAAAGACAATCTCAGAATGAGAAGACAACTTATGGTTAAGCCAAAGAAATGGTGTGAGGAATGGATAAATTAGGATATTGGGGTTAACACACATATACTAATACATATAAAAAATATAATCCCCAAAGACCTATGGAATACCAAGAGTGGTCTACTCAACACTCTGTAATAACCGACATGGAAAAGGACCCAAAGATCAATAGATATATGTATATGTGTAAATGAACAAGATTCTGTACACCTAGAACAAAAGACATTTTTCAATCAAATTTGCTCTGATAAAAACTACAACTTAAAGACACAAACAAGAATTAAGGAGGCTAAAACTTATCGGGGTTTGTCCTGGCACATTCCACTCTAATCTGCAACCTCAAAGCACAACATGCAGCAAGGTTCTGTTTCCCTAGCAAGCAGAGTTGGCAACTTAGAAATGCTGCCACCCTAAGGCCGTTTCCTCAAAGAGCAGCTTTAAATCTACTGCTCATGGTCACTAATATTCACAAGGACGGCAGGGCTGTAAATGACTCATGCCCTCAAAAAATGTCCTGGGGTAGGGAATGGCCATAAAAATCCAAACGCGGTAAATTTTTCAAGAAGGCAATTTGAAGTTGTAAGTTTAGCTCAATCTTAAAAAAAATGAAAAGGACACTGAGAAATGCAAAACATCAGGAATTATTAGACGCATGCAAATCCAATCTACACAAAGGTATCACCTAACACCAGTCACAATGACCATCAGCAAAAAGTCAACAAACAATAGATGTTGAAGAAGTTGTGGAGAATAGTGTAACCTCTCGGTCTAAGTGGGATGTAAACTGGTAACAGCCAATAATAGGAACAGAATGGCAGTGCGTTTAAAGGTAAAAATTGAGTCACCATATGATCCGGAAGGCCCACTATTGGGCCTGTCACTTGTGAAAGCCAGAATCAAAAAGACACGGGATGGAAAATCGTGTGTTGCAGCAGTATTTACAATAGCTAAGACATGGATACAAACAAAATGTCCATCATCAGATAAATGGACAAAGAAGAAGTGGTATACGTACCGAATGGAATAGTAGCCTCAGAAAAAAATGAACAGTGCCGTTTTCAGGACTACAGATGAGCCTAGAAATAATCATATTAGGTTAAGTTATTCAAAAGGGAATGACAAATATCCTATGATATCATTTATACCTGTTATCCTAAGATTGCTACAAATGGACATATTTCCACAGAAAAAGACACTCACAGACTTATAAAAGAAACTAATGGTTAACCAAAATGAAAGGTGGGAGGATGGATAAATTAGGATTATGGGGCTAACATACATATACTAATGTATGTTAAATGTATATAAACATATAACATATAAACTCTATGAATTATATAATCACCAATACATATAAAATATATAATGACTAAACACCTACCAAATACCATGCGAGGTCTACTCAACATTCTGTAATAAGACACATGGTAACAGGATCCGAAGATGAACAGACATATGTATGAATCATTGAGCACATTCTGTACAGCCAGACAATCACAACACTCTAATCCAATATTCTCCGATAAGAAATAGAAATTAAATTAAAAAACAAACAGAAGTAAGGAGACATAAACTTCTGGGGGCTTGTCCCAGCACATTCCCCTCTAATTTACAACCTCGGAACACTACGTCCAGGAAGACTCTGGTGCCCTAATAACAAGAGTTGAGAACGTAATGATGCTGCCGCCTAGTGGGTGTTTCCCACAACAGCAGCTTTAAACCCAGTGCTAATGGTTGCTTAATAGTCACAAGGACTCAGGGCTGTAAATGGCATCTGCCCTCAAAAAATGCCCTGGGGTAGGGAATAGGCAAGAAAATTCAACACATGACAAATCTTTCAAGAAGTCAACATGAAGAGGGAAGTTGTACTCACACTTTAAAAAAAAAAGGAAAAGAACAACATGGACATGCCTAAAGCTCAGTACAAGGAATTATTAGCCACATACAAATCCAACCTCCAAAAAGGTTTCAGCTCACACCAGTCAAATGACCATCAGCAAACAGTCTACAAACTAGAAATGCTGAAGGGGTTTTAGAGAACTGTGTACCTTCTAGCTGCTGGTGGGATGTAATTGGTAACAGCACTAACGAAAACTGAATGCAGCTGCTTTAAAAGGTAAAAATTGAGCTACCATATGATGCGGCAGGGCACCTTTTGGGCCTATAACCGAAGACCACCAGAATCGGAAAGACAGAGGCAGGCAAATGTGCACTGCAGCAATATTGAAATAGCCACGACATGGAAGCAAAAATAAGGTCCATAAACAGATGAATGGACAAAGAAGAAGTGGTATATGGACAGAATGGAATATCAGTCACGAAAAAAATAAAAGAATGGCATATGCAGCACCACAGATGAGCCTAGAGATAATCACACAACGTGAAGTAAGTCAGAATGCGAAAGACAAATGTCCTATGATATCCCTTATGTTATCTGAAAATTCATAAACATGAACATATTTCCATAGAGAAAGACAATCTCAGAATGAGAAGACAACTTATGGTTAAGCCAAAGAAATGGTGTGAGGAATGGATAAATTAGGATATTGGGGTTAACACACATATACTAATACATATAAAAAATATAATCCCCAAAGACCTATGGAATACCAAGAGTGGTCTACTCAACACTCTGTAATAACCGACATGGAAAAGGACCCAAAGATCAATAGATATATGTATATGTGTAAATGAACAAGATTCTGTACACCTAGAACAAAAGACATTTTTCAATCAAATTTGCTCTGATAAAAACTACAACTTAAAGACACAAACAAGAATTAAGGAGGCTAAAACTTATCGGGGTTTGTCCTGGCACATTCCACTCTAATCTGCAACCTCAAAGCACAACTTGCAGCAAGGTTCTGTTTCCCTAGCAAGCAGAGTTGGCAACTTAGAAATGCTGCCACCCTAAGGCCGTTTCCTCAAAGAGCAGCTTTAAATCTACTGCTCATGGTCACTAATATTCACAAGGACGGCAGGGCTGTAAATGACTCATGCCCTCAAAAAATGTCCTGGGGTAGGGAATGGCCATAAAAATCCAAACGCGGTAAATTTTTCAAGAAGGCAATTTGAAGTTGTAAGTTTAGCTCAATCTTAAAAAAAATGAAAAGGACACTGAGAAATGCAAAACATCAGGAATTATTAGACGCATGCAAATCCAATCTACACAAAGGTATCACCTAACACCAGTCACAATGACCATCAGCAAAAAGTCAACAAACAATAGATGTTGAAGAAGTTGTGGAGAATAGTGTAACCTCTCGGTCTAAGTGGGATGTAAACTGGTAACAGCCAATAATAGGAACAGAATGGCAGTGCGTTTAAAGGTAAAAATTGAGTCACCATATGATCCGGAAGGCCCACTATTGGGCCTGTCACTTGTGAAAGCCAGAATCAAAAAGACACGGGATGGAAAATCGTGTATTGCAGCAGTATTTACAATAGCTAAGACATGGATACAAACAAAATGTCCATCATCAGATAAATGGACAAAGAAGAAGTGGTATACGTACCGAATGGAATAGTAGCCTCAGAAAAAAATGAACAGTGCCGTTTTCAGGACTACAGATGAGCCTAGAAATAATCATATTAGGTTAAGTTATTCAAAAGGGAATGACAAATATCCTATGATATCATTTATACCTGTTATCCTAAGATTGCTACAAATGGACATATTTCCACAGAAAAAGACACTCACAGACTTATAAAACGAACGAATGGTTCGCCAAAATGAAAGGTGGGAGGATGGATAAATTAGGACTATGGGGATAACATACATATACTAATGTATGTTAAATGTATATAAACATATAACATATAAACTCTATGAATTATATAATCACCAATACATATAAAATATATAATCACGAAACACCTGCCAAATACCAAGGGAGGTCTACTCAACATTCTGTAAAAAATTACATGGTAACAGGATCCGAAGATGAACAGACATATGTATGAATCATTGAGCACATTCTGTACAGCCAGACAATCACAACACTCTAATCGAATTTACTCCGATAAGAAAGAGAAATTAAATTTAAAAAACAAACATAAGTAAGGAGACATAAACTTCTGGGGGCTTATCCCAGCACACTCCTCTCTAATTTACAACCTCGGAACACTACCTCCAGGAAGACTCTGTTGCCCTAGTAACAAGAGGTGAGAACGTAATAATGCTGCCGCCTTGTGGCTGTTTCCCACAACAGCAGCTTTAAACCCAGTGCTAATGGTTGCTTAATAGTCACAAGGACTGCAGGGCTGTAAATGACACCTGCCCTCAAAAAATGCCCTGGGGTAGGGAATAGGCAAGAAAATTCAAGTTTTCTTTGACAAGTTTTTGAAGAAGTCAATATGAAGAGGGAAGTTGTACTCACTCTTTAAAAAAAAAAAGGAAAAGAATAAAAAGCACATGCCTAAAGCTCAGTATAAGGAATTATTAGCCACATACAAATCCAACCTCCAAAAAGGTTTCAGCTCACACCAGTCAAATGACCATCAGCAAACAGTCTACAAACTAGAAATGCTGAAGGGGTTTTAGAGAACTGTGTACCTTCTAGCTGCTGGTGGGATGTAATTGGTAACAGCACTAACGAAAACTGAATGCAGCTGCTTTAAAAGGTAAAAATTGAGCTACCATATGATGCGGCAGGGCACCTTTTGGGCCTATAACCTAAGACCACCAGAATCGGAAAGACAGAGGCAGGCAAATGTGCACTGCAGCAATATTGAAATAGCCACGACATGGAAGCCAAAAGAAGGTCCATAAACAGATGAATGGACAGAGAAGAAGTGGTATATGGACAGAATGGAATATCAGTCACGAAAAAAATAAAAGAATGGCATATGCAGCACCACAGATGAGCCTAGAGATAATCACACAACGTGAAGTAAGTCAGAATGCGAAAGACAAATGTCCTATGATATCCCTTATGTTATCTGAAAATTCATAAACATGAACATATTTCCATAGAGAAAGACAATCTCAGAATGAGAAGACAACTTATGGTTAAGCCAAAGAAATGGTGTGAGGAATGGATAAATTAGGATATTGGGGTTAACACACATATACTAATACATATAAAAAATATAATCCCCAAAGACCTATGGAATACCAAGAGTGGTCTACTCAACACTCTGTAATAACCGACATGGAAAAGGACCCAAAGATCAATAGATATATGTATATGTGTAAATGAACAAGATTCTGTACACCTAGAACAAAAGACATTTTTCAATCAAATTTGCTCTGATAAAAACTACAACTTAAAGACACAAACAAGAATTAAGGAGGCTAAAACTTATCGGGGTTTGTCCTGGCACATTCCACTCTAATCTGCAACCTCAAAGCACAACTTGCAGCAAGGTTCTGTTTCCCTAGCAAGCAGAGTTGGCAACTTAGAAATGCTGCCACCCTAAGGCCGTTTCCTCAAAGAGCAGCTTTAAATCTACTGCTCATGGTCACTAATATTCACAAGGACGGCAGGGCTGTAAATGACTCATGCCCTCAAAAAATGTCCTGGGGTAGGGAATGGCCATAAAAATCCAAACGCGGTAAATTTTTCAAGAAGGCAATTTGAAGTTGTAAGTTTAGCTCAATCTTAAAAAAAATGAAAAGGACACTGAGAAATGCAAAACATCAGGAATTATTAGACGCATGCAAATCCAATCTACACAAAGGTATCACCTAACACCAGTCACAATGACCATCAGCAAAAAGTCAACAAACAATAGATGTTGAAGAAGTTGTGGAGAATAGTGTAACCTCTCGGTCTAAGTGGGATGTAAACTGGTAACAGCCAATAATAGGAACAGAATGGCACTGCGTTTAAAGGTAAAAATTGAGTCACCATATGATCCGGAAGGCCCACTATTGGGCCTGTCACTTGTGAAAGCCAGAATCAAAAAGACACGGGATGGAAAATCGTGTGTTGCAGCAGTATTTACAATAGCTAAGACATGGATACAAACAAAATGTCCATCATCAGATAAATGGACAAAGAAGAAGTGGTATACGTACCGAATGGAATAGTAGCCTCAGAAAAAAATGAACAGTGCCGTTTTCAGGACTACAGATGAGCCTAGAAATAATCATATTAGGTTAAGTTATTCAAAAGGGAATGACAAATATCCTATGATATCATTTATACCTGTTATCCTAAGATTGCTACAAATGGACATATTTCCACAGAAAAAGACACTCACAGACTTATAAAAGAAACTAATGGTTAACCAAAATGAAAGGTGGGAGGATGGATAAATTAGGATTATGGGGCTAACATACATATACTAATGTATGTTAAATGTATATAAACATATAACATATAAACTCTATGAATTATATAATCACCAATACATATAAAATATATAATGACTAAACACCTACCAAATACCATGCGAGGTCTACTCAACATTCTGTAATAAGACACATGGTAACAGAATCCGAACATGAACAGACATATGTATGAATCATTGAGCAGATTCTGTACAGCCAGACAATCACAACACTCTAATCCAATATTCTCCGATAAGAAATAGAAATTAAATTAAAAAACAAACAGAAGTAAGGAGACATAAACTTCTGGGGGCTTGTCCCAGCACATTCCCCTCTAATTTACAACCTCGGAACACTACGTCCAGGAAGACTCTGGTGCCCTAATAACAAGAGTTGAGAACGTAATGATGCTGCCGCCTAGTGGGTGTTTCCCACAACAGCAGCTTTAAACCCAGTGCTAATGGTTGCTTAATAGTCACAAGGACTCAGGGCTGTAAATGGCATCTGCCCTCAAAAAATGCCCTGGGGTAGGGAATAGGCAAGAAAATTCAACACATGACAAATCTTTCAAGAAGTCAACATGAAGAGGGAAGTTGTACTCACACTTTAAAAAAAAAAGGAAAACAAAAAAATGGACATGCCTAAAGCTCAGTACAAGGAATTATTAGCCACATACAAATCCAACCTCCAAAAAGGTTTCAGCTCACACCAGTCAAATGACCATCAGCAAACAGTCTACAAACTAGAAATGCTGAAGGGGTTTTAGAGAACTGTGTACCTTCTAGCTGCTGGTGGGATGTAATTGGTAACAGCACTAACGAAAACTGAATGCAGCTGCTTTAAAAGGTAAAAATTGAGCTACCATATGATGCGGCAGGGCACCTTTTGGGCCTATAACCTAAGACCACCAGAATCGGAAAGACAGAGGCAGGCAAATGTGCACTGCAGCAATATTGAAATAGCCACGACATGGAAGCCAAAAGAAGGTCCATAAACAGATGAATGGACAGAGAAGAAGTGGTATATGGACAGAATGGAATATCAGTCACGAAAAAAATAAAAGAATGGCATATGCAGCACCACAGATGAGCCTAGAGATAATCACACAACGTGAAGTAAGTCAGAATGCGAAAGACAAATGTCCTATGATATCCCTTATGTTATCTGAAAATTCATAAACATGAACATATTTCCATAGAGAAAGACAATCTCAGAATGAGAAGACAACTTATGGTTAAGCCAAAGAAATGGTGTGAGGAATGGATAAATTAGGATATTGGGGTTAACACACATATACTAATACATATAAAAAATATAATCCCCAAAGACCTATGGAATACCAAGAGTGGTCTACTCAACACTCTGTAATAACCGACATGGAAAAGGACCCAAAGATCAATAGATATATGTATATGTGTAAATGAACAAGATTCTGTACACCTAGAACAAAAGACATTTTTCAATCAAATTTGCTCTGATAAAAACTACAACTTAAAGACACAAACAAGAATTAAGGAGGCTAAAACTTATCGGGGTTTGTCCTGGCACATTCCACTCTAATCTGCAACCTCAAAGCACAACTTGCAGCAAGGTTCTGTTTCCCTAGCAAGCAGAGTTGGCAACTTAGAAATGCTGCCACCCTAAGGCCGTTTCCTCAAAGAGCAGCTTTAAATCTACTGCTCATGGTCACTAATATTCACAAGGACGGCAGGGCTGTAAATGACTCATGCCCTCAAAAAATGTCCTGGGGTAGGGAATGGCCATAAAAATCCAAACGCGGTAAATTTTTCAAGAAGGCAATTTGAAGTTGTAAGTTTAGCTCAATCTTAAAAAAAATGAAAAGGACACTGAGAAATGCAAAACATCAGGAATTATTAGACGCATGCAAATCCAATCTACACAAAGGTATCACCTAACACCAGTCACAATGACCATCAGCAAAAAGTCAACAAACAATAGATGTTGAAGAAGTTGTGGAGAATAGTGTAACCTCTCGGTCTAAGTGGGATGTAAACTGGTAACAGCCAATAATAGGAACAGAATGGCAGTGCGTTTAAAGGTAAAAATTGAGTCACCATATGATCCGGAAGGCCCACTATTGGGCCTGTCACTTGTGAAAGCCAGAATCAAAAAGACACGGGATGGAAAATCGTGTGTTGCAGCAGTATTTACAATAGCTAAGACATGGATACAAACAAAATGTCCATCATCAGATAAATGGACAAAGAAGAAGTGGTATACGTACCGAATGGAATAGTAGCCTCAGAAAAAAATGAACAGTGCCGTTTTCAGGACTACAGATGAGCCTAGAAATAATCATATTAGGTTAAGTTATTCAAAAGGGAATGACAAATATCCTATGATATCATTTATACCTGTTATCCTAAGATTGCTACAAATGGACATATTTCCACAGAAAAAGACACTCACAGACTTATAAAACGAACGAATGGTTCGCCAAAATGAAAGGTGGGAGGATGGATAAATTAGGACTATGGGGATAACATACATATACTAATGTATGTTAAATGTATATAAACATATAACATATAAACTCTATGAATTATATAATCACCAATACATATAAAATATATAATCCCGAAACACCTGCCAAATACCAAGGGAGGTCTACTCAACATTCTGTAAAAAATTACATGGTAACAGGATCCGAAGATGAACAGACATATGTATGAATCATTGAGCACATTCTGTACAGCCAGACAATCACAACACTCTAATCGAATTTACTCCGATAAGAAAGAGAAATTAAATTTAAAAAACAAACATAAGTAAGGAGACATAAACTTCTGGGGGCTTATCCCAGCACACTCCTCTCTAATTTACAACCTCGGAACACTACCTCCAGGAAGACTCTGTTGCCCTAGTAACAAGAGGTGAGAACGTAATAATGCTGCCGCCTTGTGGCTGTTTCCCACAACAGCAGCTTTAAACCCAGTGCTAATGGTTGCTTAATAGTCACAAGGACTGCAGGGCTGTAAATGACACCTGCCCTCAAAAAATGCCCTGGGGTAGGGAATAGGCAAGAAAATTCAAGTTTTCTTTGACAAGTTTTTGAAGAAGTCAATATGAAGAGGGAAGTTGTACTCACTCTTTAAAAAAAAAAAGGAAAAGAATAAAAAGCACATGCCTAAAGCTCAGTATAAGGAATTATTAGTCACATGCAAATCCAACCTCCAAAAAGGTTTCAGCTCACACCAGTCAAATGACCATCAGCAAACAGTCTACAAACTGTAAATGCTGAAGGGATTTTAGAGAACTGTGTACCTTGTAGCTGCTGGTGGGATGTAAAGTGGTAAGAGCACTAACGAAAACTGAATGGAGCTGCTTTAAAAGGTAAAAATTGAGCTACCATATGACGCGGCAGGGCACCTTTTGGGCCTGTAACCTAAGACCACCAGAATCGGAAAGACAGAGGCAGGCAAATGTGCACTGCAGCATTACTGAAATAGCCAAGACGTGGAAGCCAAAAAAAGGTCCATAAACAGATGAATGGACAAAGAAGAAGTGGTATACGGACTAAATGGAATAGTAGCCTCGGGAAAAAAAATGAAAAATGCCGTTTTCAGGACTACAGATGAGCCTAGAAATAATCATATCAGGTTAAGTAAGTCAAAAGGGAATGACAAATATCCTATGATATCATTTATACCTGTTATCCTAAGATTGCTACAAATGGACATATTTCCACAGAAAAAGACACTCACAGACTTATAAAAGAAACTAATGGTTAACCAAAATGAAAGGTGGGAGGATGGATAAATTAGGATTATGGGGCTAACATACATATACTAATGTATGTTAAATGTATATAAACATATAACATATAAACTCTATGAATTATATAATCACCAATACATATAAAATATATAATGACAAAACACCTACCAAATACCATGCGAGGTCTACTCAACATTCTGTAATAAGACACATGGTAACAGAATCCGAACATGAACAGACATATGTATGAATCATTGAGCAGATTCTGTACAGCCAGACAATCACAACACTCTAATCCAATATTCTCCGATAAGAAATAGAAATTAAATTAAAAAACAAACAGAAGTAAGGAGACGTAAACTTCTGGGGGCTTGTCCCAGCACATTCCCCTCTAATTTACAACCTCGGAACACTACGTCCAGGAAGACTCTGGTGCCCTAATAACAAGAGTTGAGAACGTAATGATGCTGCCGCCTAGTGGGTGTTTCCCACAACAGCAGCTTTAAACCCAGTGCTAATGGTTGCTTAATAGTCACAAGGACTCAGGGCTGTAAATGGCATCTGCCCTCAAAAAATGCCCTGGGGTAGGGAATAGGCAAGAAAATTCAACACATGACAAATCTTTCAAGAAGTCAACATGAAGAGGGAAGTTGTACTCACACTTTAAAAAAAAAAGGAAAACAAAAAAATGGACATGCCTAAAGCTCAGTACAAGGAATTATTAGCCACATACAAATCCAACCTCCAAAAAGGTTTCAGCTCACACCAGTCAAATGACCATCAGCAAACAGTCTACAAACTAGAAATGCTGAAGGGGTTTTAGAGAACTGTGTACCTTCTAGCTGCTGGTGGGATGTAATTGGTAACAGCACTAACGAAAACTGAATGCAGCTGCTTTAAAAGGTAAAAATTGAGCTACCATATGATGCGGCAGGGCACCTTTTGGGCCTATAACCTAAGACCACCAGAATCGGAAAGACAGAGGCAGGCAAATGTGCACTGCAGCAATATTGAAATAGCCACGACATGGAAGCCAAAAGAAGGTCCATAAACAGATGAATGGACAGAGAAGAAGTGGTATATGGACAGAATGGAATATCAGTCACGAAAAAAATAAAAGAATGGCATATGCAGCACCACAGATGAGCCTAGAGATAATCACACAACGTGAAGTAAGTCAGAATGCGAAAGACAAATGTCCTATGATATCCCTTATGTTATCTGAAAATTCATAAACATGAACATATTTCCATAGAGAAAGACAATCTCAGAATGAGAAGACAACTTATGGTTAAGCCAAAGAAATGGTGTGAGGAATGGATAAATTAGGATATTGGGGTTAACACACATATACTAATACATATAAAAAATATAATCCCCAAAGACCTATGGAATACCAAGAGTGGTCTACTCAACACTCTGTAATAACCGACATGGAAAAGGACCCAAAGATCAATAGATATATGTATATGTGTAAATGAACAAGATTCTGTACACCTAGAACAAAAGACATTTTTCAATCAAATTTGCTCTGATAAAAACTACAACTTAAAGACACAAACAAGAATTAAGGAGGCTAAAACTTATCGGGGTTTGTCCTGGCACATTCCACTCTAATCTGCAACCTCAAAGCACAACTTGCAGCAAGGTTCTGTTTCCCTAGCAAGCAGAGTTGGCAACTTAGAAATGCTGCCACCCTAAGGCCGTTTCCTCAAAGAGCAGCTTTAAATCTACTGCTCATGGTCACTAATATTCACAAGGACGGCAGGGCTGTAAATGACTCATGCCCTCAAAAAATGTCCTGGGGTAGGGAATGGCCATAAAAATCCAAACGCGGTAAATTTTTCAAGAAGGCAATTTGAAGTTGTAAGTTTAGCTCAATCTTAAAAAAAATGAAAAGGACACTGAGAAATGCAAAACATCAGGAATTATTAGACGCATGCAAATCCAATCTACACAAAGGTATCACCTAACACCAGTCACAATGACCATCAGCAAAAAGTCAACAAACAATAGATGTTGAAGAAGTTGTGGAGAATAGTGTAACCTCTCGGTCTAAGTGGGATGTAAACTGGTAACAGCCAATAATAGGAACAGAATGGCACTGCGTTTAAAGGTAAAAATTGAGTCACCATATGATCCGGAAGGCCCACTATTGGGCCTGTCACTTGTGAAAGCCAGAATCAAAAAGACACGGGATGGAAAATCGTGTGTTGCAGCAGTATTTACAATAGCTAAGACATGGATACAAACAAAATGTCCATCATCAGATAAATGGACAAAGAAGAAGTGGTATACGTACCGAATGGAATAGTAGCCTCAGAAAAAAATGAACAGTGCCGTTTTCAGGACTACAGATGAGCCTAGAAATAATCATATTAGGTTAAGTTATTCAAAAGGGAATGACAAATATCCTATGATATCATTTATACCTGTTATCCTAAGATTGCTACAAATGGACATATTTCCACAGAAAAAGACACTCACAGACTTATAAAAGAAACTAATGGTTAACCAAAATGAAAGGTGGGAGGATGGATAAATTAGGATTATGGGGCTAACATACATATACTAATGTATGTTAAATGTATATAAACATATAACATATAAACTCTATGAATTATATAATCACCAATACATATAAAATATATAATGACTAAACACCTACCAAATACCATGCGAGGTCTACTCAACATTCTGTAATAAGACACATGGTAACAGAATCCGAACATGAAGAGACATATGTATGAATCATTGAGCAGATTCTGTACAGCCAGACAATCACAACACTCTAATCCAATATTCTCCGATAAGAAATAGAAATTAAATTAAAAAACAAACAGAAGTAAGGAGACATAAACTTCTGGGGGCTTGTCCCAGCACATTCCCCTCTAATTTACAACCTCGGAACACTACGTCCAGGAAGACTCTGGTGCCCTAATAACAAGAGTTGAGAACGTAATGATGCTGGCGCCTAGTGGGTGTTTCCCACAACAGCAGCTTTAAACCCAGTGCTAATGGTTGCTTAATAGTCACAAGGACTCAGGGCTGTAAATGGCATCTGCCCTCAAAAAATGCCCTGGGGTAGGGAATAGGCAAGAAAATTCAACACATGACAAATCTTTCAAGAAGTCAACATGAAGAGGGAAGTTGTACTCACACTTTAAAAAAAAAAGGAAAACAAAAAAATGGACATGCCTAAAGCTCAGTACAAGGAATTATTAGCCACATACAAATCCAACCTCCAAAAAGGTTTCAGCTCACACCAGTCAAATGACCATCAGCAAACAGTCTACAAACTAGAAATGCTGAAGGGGTTTTAGAGAACTGTGTACCTTCTAGCTGCTGGTGGGATGTAATTGGTAACAGCACTAACGAAAACTGAATGCAGCTGCTTTAAAAGGTAAAAATTGAGCTACCATATGATGCGGCAGGGCACCTTTTGGGCCTATAACCGAAGACCACCAGAATCGGAAAGACAGAGGCAGGCAAATGTGCACTGCAGCAATATTGAAATAGCCACGACATGGAAGCCAAAAGAAGGTCCATAAACAGATGAATGGACAGAGAAGAAGTGGTATATGGACAGAATGGAATATCAGTCACGAAAAAAATAAAAGAATGGCATATGCAGCACCACAGATGAGCCTAGAGATAATCACACAACGTGAAGTAAGTCAGAATGCGAAAGACAAATGTCCTATGATATCCCTTATGTTATCTGAAAATTCATAAACATGAACATATTTCCATAGAGAAAGACAATCTCAGAATGAGAAGACAACTTATGGTTAAGCCAAAGAAATGGTGTGAGGAATGGATAAATTAGGATATTGGGGTTAACACACATATACTAATACATATAAAAAATATAATCCCCAAAGACCTATGGAATACCAAGAGTGGTCTACTCAACACTCTGTAATAACCGACATGGAAAAGGACCCAAAGATCAATAGATATATGTATATGTGTAAATGAACAAGATTCTGTACACCTAGAACAAAAGACATTTTTCAATCAAATTTGCTCTGATAAAAACTACAACTTAAAGACACAAACAAGAATTAAGGAGGCTAAAACTTATCGGGGTTTGTCCTGGCACATTCCACTCTAATCTGCAACCTCAAAGCACAACTTGCAGCAAGGTTCTGTTTCCCTAGCAAGCAGAGTTGGCAACTTAGAAATGCTGCCACCCTAAGGCCGTTTCCTCAAAGAGCAGCTTTAAATCTACTGCTCATGGTCACTAATATTCACAAGGACGGCAGGGCTGTAAATGACTCATGCCCTCAAAAAATGTCCTGGGGTAGGGAATGGCCATAAAAATCCAAACGCGGTAAATTTTTCAAGAAGGCAATTTGAAGTTGTAAGTTTAGCTCAATCTTAAAAAAAATGAAAAGGACACTGAGAAATGCAAAACATCAGGAATTATTAGACGCATGCAAATCCAATCTACACAAAGGTATCACCTAACACCAGTCACAATGACCATCAGCAAAAAGTCAACAAACAATAGATGTTGAAGAAGTTGTGGAGAATAGTGTAACCTCTCGGTCTAAGTGGGATGTAAACTGGTAACAGCCAATAATAGGAACAGAATGGCAGTGCGTTTAAAGGTAAAAATTGAGTCACCATATGATCCGGAAGGCCCACTATTGGGCCTGTCACTTGTGAAAGCCAGAATCAAAAAGACACGGGATGGAAAATCGTGTGTTGCAGCAGTATTTACAATAGCTAAGACATGGATACAAACAAAATGTCCATCATCAGATAAATGGACAAAGAAGAAGTGGTATACGTACCGAATGGAATAGTAGCCTCAGAAAAAAATGAACAGTGCCGTTTTCAGGACTACAGATGAGCCTAGAAATAATCATATTAGGTTAAGTTATTCAAAAGGGAATGACAAATATCCTATGATATCATTTATACCTGTTATCCTAAGATTGCTACAAATGGACATATTTCCACAGAAAAAGACACTCACAGACTTATAAAAGAAACTAATGGTTAACCAAAATGAAAGGTGGGAGGATGGATACATTAGGATTATGGGGCTAACATACATATACTAATGTATGTTAAATGTATATAAACATATAACATATAAACTCTATGAATTATATAATCACCAATACATATAAAATATATAATCCCGAAACACCTGCCAAATACCAAGGGAGGTCTACTCAACATTCTGTAAAAAATTACATGGTAACAGGATCCGAAGATGAACAGACATATGTATGAATCATTGAGCACATTCTGTACAGCCAGACAATCACAACACTCTAATCGAATTTACTCCGATAAGAAAGAGAAATTAAATTTAAAAAACAAACATAAGTAAGGAGACATAAACTTCTGGGGGCTTATCCCAGCACACTCCTCTCTAATTTACAACCTCGGAACACTACCTCCAGGAAGACTCTGTTGCCCTAGTAACAAGAGGTGAGAACGTAATAATGCTGCCGCCTTGTGGCTGTTTCCCACAACAGCAGCTTTAAACCCAGTGCTAATGGTTGCTTAATAGTCACAAGGACTGCAGGGCTGTAAATGACACCTGCCCTCAAAAAATGCCCTGGGGTAGGGAATAGGCAAGAAAATTCAAGTTTTCTTTGACAAGTTTTTGAAGAAGTCAATATGAAGAGGGAAGTTGTACTCACTCTTTAAAAAAAAAAAGGAAAAGAATAAAAAGCACATGCCTAAAGCTCAGTATAAGGAATTATTAGTCACATGCAAATCCAACCTCCAAAAAGGTTTCAGCTCACACCAGTCAAATGACCATCAGCAAACAGTCTACAAACTGTAAATGCTGAAGGGATTTTAGAGAACTGTGTACCTTGTAGCTGCTGGTGGGATGTAAAGTGGTAAGAGCACTAACGAAAACTGAATGGAGCTGCTTTAAAAGGTAAAAATTGAGCTACCATATGACGCGGCAGGGCACCTTTTGGGCCTGTAACCTAAGACCACCAGAATCGGAAAGACAGAGGCAGGCAAATGTGCACTGCAGCATTACTGAAATAGCCAAGACGTGGAAGCCAAAAAAAGGTCCATAAACAGATGAATGGACAAAGAAGAAGTGGTATACGGACTAAATGGAATAGTAGCCTCGGGAAAAAAAATGAAAAATGCCGTTTTCAGGACTACAGATGAGCCTAGAAATAATCATATCAGGTTAAGTAAGTCAAAAGGGAATGACAAATATCCTATGATATCATTTATACCTGTTATCCTAAGATTGCTACAAATGGACATATTTCCACAGAAAAAGACACTCACAGACTTATAAAAGAAACTAATGGTTAACCAAAATGAAAGGTGGGAGGATGGATAAATTAGGATTATGGGGCTAACATACATATACTAATGTATGTTAAATGTATATAAACATATAACATATAAACTCTATGAATTATATAATCACCAATACATATAAAATATATAATGACAAAACACCTACCAAATACCATGCGAGGTCTACTCAACATTCTGTAATAAGACACATGGTAACAGAATCCGAACATGAACAGACATATGTATGAATCATTGAGCAGATTCTGTACAGCCAGACAATCACAACACTCTAATCCAATATTCTCCGATAAGAAATAGAAATTAAATTAAAAAACAAACAGAAGTAAGGAGACATAAACTTCTGGGGGCTTGTCCCAGCACATTCCCCTCTAATTTACAACCTCGGAACACTACGTCCAGGAAGACTCTGGTGCCCTAATAACAAGAGTTGAGAACGTAATGATGCTGCCGCCTAGTGGGTGTTTCCCACAACAGCAGCTTTAAACCCAGTGCTAATGGTTGCTTAATAGTCACAAGGACTCAGGGCTGTAAATGGCATCTGCCCTCAAAAAATGCCCTGGGGTAGGGAATAGGCAAGAAAATTCAACACATGACAAATCTTTCAAGAAGTCAACATGAAGAGGGAAGTTGTACTCACACTTTAAAAAAAAAAGGAAAACAAAAAAATGGACATGCCTAAAGCTCAGTACAAGGAATTATTAGCCACATACAAATCCAACCTCCAAAAAGGTTTCAGCTCACACCAGTCAAATGACCATCAGCAAACAGTCTACAAACTAGAAATGCTGAAGGGGTTTTAGAGAACTGTGTACCTTCTAGCTGCTGGTGGGATGTAATTGGTAACAGCACTAACGAAAACTGAATGCAGCTGCTTTAAAAGGTAAAAATTGAGCTACCATATGATGCGGCAGGGCACCTTTTGGGCCTATAACCTAAGACCACCAGAATCGGAAAGACAGAGGCAGGCAAATGTGCACTGCAGCAATATTGAAATAGCCACGACATGGAAGCCAAAAGAAGGTCCATAAACAGATGAATGGACAGAGAAGAAGTGGTATATGGACAGAATGGAATATCAGTCACGAAAAAAATAAAAGAATGGCATATGCAGCACCACAGATGAGCCTAGAGATAATCACACAACGTGAAGTAAGTCAGAATGCGAAAGACAAATGTCCTATGATATCCCTTATGTTATCTGAAAATTCATAAACATGAACATATTTCCATAGAGAAAGACAATCTCAGAATGAGAAGACAACTTATGGTTAAGCCAAAGAAATGGTGTGAGGAATGGATAAATTAGGATATTGGGGTTAACACACATATACTAATACATATAAAAAATATAATCCCCAAAGACCTATGGAATACCAAGAGTGGTCTACTCAACACTCTGTAATAACCGACATGGAAAAGGACCCAAAGATCAATAGATATATGTATATGTGTAAATGAACAAGATTCTGTACACCTAGAACAAAAGACATTTTTCAATCAAATTTGCTCTGATAAAAACTACAACTTAAAGACACAAACAAGAATTAAGGAGGCTAAAACTTATCGGGGTTTGTCCTGGCACATTCCACTCTAATCTGCAACCTCAAAGCACAACTTGCAGCAAGGTTCTGTTTCCCTAGCAAGCAGAGTTGGCAACTTAGAAATGCTGCCACCCTAAGGCCGTTTCCTCAAAGAGCAGCTTTAAATCTACTGCTCATGGTCACTAATATTCACAAGGACGGCAGGGCTGTAAATGACTCATGCCCTCAAAAAATGTCCTGGGGTAGGGAATGGCCATAAAAATCCAAACGCGGTAAATTTTTCAAGAAGGCAATTTGAAGTTGTAAGTTTAGCTCAATCTTAAAAAAAATGAAAAGGACACTGAGAAATGCAAAACATCAGGAATTATTAGACGCATGCAAATCCAATCTACACAAAGGTATCACCTAACACCAGTCACAATGACCATCAGCAAAAAGTCAACAAACAATAGATGTTGAAGAAGTTGTGGAGAATAGTGTAACCTCTCGGTCTAAGTGGGATGTAAACTGGTAACAGCCAATAATAGGAACAGAATGGCACTGCGTTTAAAGGTAAAAATTGAGTCACCATATGATCCGGAAGGCCCACTATTGGGCCTGTCACTTGTGAAAGCCAGAATCAAAAAGACACGGGATGGAAAATCGTGTGTTGCAGCAGTATTTACAATAGCTAAGACATGGATACAAACAAAATGTCCATCATCAGATAAATGGACAAAGAAGAAGTGGTATACGTACCGAATGGAATAGTAGCCTCAGAAAAAAATGAACAGTGCCGTTTTCAGGACTACAGATGAGCCTAGAAATAATCATATTAGGTTAAGTTATTCAAAAGGGAATGACAAATATCCTATGATATCATTTATACCTGTTATCCTAAGATTGCTACAAATGGACATATTTCCACAGAAAAAGACACTCACAGACTTATAAAAGAAACTAATGGTTAACCAAAATGAAAGGTGGGAGGATGGATAAATTAGGATTATGGGGCTAACATACATATACTAATGTATGTTAAATGTATATAAACATATAACATATAAACTCTATGAATTATATAATCACCAATACATATAAAATATATAATGACTAAACACCTACCAAATACCATGCGAGGTCTACTCAACATTCTGTAATAAGACACATGGTAACAGAATCCGAACATGAAGAGACATATGTATGAATCATTGAGCAGATTCTGTACAGCCAGACAATCACAACACTCTAATCCAATATTCTCCGATAAGAAATAGAAATTAAATTAAAAAACAAACAGAAGTAAGGAGACATAAACTTCTGGGGGCTTGTCCCAGCACATTCCCCTCTAATTTACAACCTCGGAACACTACGTCCAGGAAGACTCTGGTGCCCTAATAACAAGAGTTGAGAACGTAATGATGCTGCCGCCTAGTGGGTGTTTCCCACAACAGCAGCTTTAAACCCAGTGCTAATGGTTGCTTAATAGTCACAAGGACTCAGGGCTGTAAATGGCATCTGCCCTCAAAAAATGCCCTGGGGTAGGGAATAGGCAAGAAAATTCAACACATGACAAATCTTTCAAGAAGTCAACATGAAGAGGGAAGTTGTACTCACACTTTAAAAAAAAAAGGAAAACAAAAAAATGGACATGCCTAAAGCTCAGTACAAGGAATTATTAGCCACATACAAATCCAACCTCCAAAAAGGTTTCAGCTCACACCAGTCAAATGACCATCAGCAAACAGTCTACAAACTAGAAATGCTGAAGGGGTTTTAGAGAACTGTGTACCTTCTAGCTGCTGGTGGGATGTAATTGGTAACAGCACTAACGAAAACTGAATGCAGCTGCTTTAAAAGGTAAAAATTGAGCTACCATATGATGCGGCAGGGCACCTTTTGGGCCTATAACCTAAGACCACCAGAATCGGAAAGACAGAGGCAGGCAAATGTGCACTGCAGCAATATTGAAATAGCCACGACATGGAAGCCAAAAGAAGGTCCATAAACAGATGAATGGACAGAGAAGAAGTGGTATATGGACAGAATGGAATATCAGTCACGAAAAAAATAAAAGAATGGCATATGCAGCACCACAGATGAGCCTAGAGATAATCACACAACGTGAAGTAAGTCAGAATGCGAAAGACAAATGTCCTATGATATCCCTTATGTTATCTGAAAATTCATAAACATGAACATATTTCCATAGAGAAAGACAATCTCAGAATGAGAAGACAACTTATGGTTAAGCCAAAGAAATGGATAAATTAGGATATTGGGGTTAACACACATATACTAATACATATAAAAAATATAATCCCCAAAGACCTATGGAATACCAAGAGTGGTCTACTCAACACTCTGTAATAACCGACATGGAAAAGGACCCAAAGATCAATAGATATATGTATATGTGTAAATGAACAAGATTCTGTACACCTAGAACAAAAGACATTTTTCAATCAAATTTGCTCTGATAAAAACTACAACTTAAAGACACAAACAAGAATTAAGGAGGCTAAAACTTATCGGGGTTTGTCCTGGCACATTCCACTCTAATCTGCAACCTCAAAGCACAACTTGCAGCAAGGTTCTGTTTCCCTAGCAAGCAGAGTTGGCAACTTAGAAATGCTGCCACCCTAAGGCCGTTTCCTCAAAGAGCAGCTTTAAATCTACTGCTCATGGTCACTAATATTCACAAGGACGGCAGGGCTGTAAATGACTCATGCCCTCAAAAAATGTCCTGGGGTAGGGAATGGCCATAAAAATCCAAACGCGGTAAATTTTTCAAGAAGGCAATTTGAAGTTGTAAGTTTAGCTCAATCTTAAAAAAAATGAAAAGGACACTGAGAAATGCAAAACATCAGGAATTATTAGACGCATGCAAATCCAATCTACACAAAGGTATCACCTAACACCAGTCACAATGACCATCAGCAAAAAGTCAACAAACAATAGATGTTGAAGAAGTTGTGGAGAATAGTGTAACCTCTCGGTCTAAGTGGGATGTAAACTGGTAACAGCCAATAATAGGAACAGAATGGCAGTGCGTTTAAAGGTAAAAATTGAGTCACCATATGATCCGGAAGGCCCACTATTGGGCCTGTCACTTGTGAAAGCCAGAATCAAAAAGACACGGGATGGAAAATCGTGTGTTGCAGCAGTATTTACAATAGCTAAGACATGGATACAAACAAAATGTCCATCATCAGATAAATGGACAAAGAAGAAGTGGTATACGTACCGAATGGAATAGTAGCCTCAGAAAAAAATGAACAGTGCCGTTTTCAGGACTACAGATGAGCCTAGAAATAATCATATTAGGTTAAGTTATTCAAAAGGGAATGACAAATATCCTATGATATCATTTATACCTGTTATCCTAAGATTGCTACAAATGGACATATTTCCACAGAAAAAGACACTCACAGACTTATAAAACGAACGAATGGTTCGCCAAAATGAAAGGTGGGAGGATGGATAAATTAGGACTATGGGGATAACATACATATACTAATGTATGTTAAATGTATATAAACATATAACATATAAACTCTATGAATTATATAATCACCAATACATATAAAATATATAATCACGAAACACCTGCCAAATACCAAGGGAGGTCTACTCAACATTCTGTAAAAAATTACATGGTAACAGGATCCGAAGATGAACAGACATATGTATGAATCATTGAGCACATTCTGTACAGCCAGACAATCACAACACTCTAATCGAATTTACTCCGATAAGAAAGAGAAATTAAATTTAAAAAACAAACATAAGTAAGGAGACATAAACTTCTGGGGGCTTATCCCAGCACACTCCTCTCTAATTTACAACCTCGGAACACTACCTCCAGGAAGACTCTGTTGCCCTAGTAACAAGAGGTGAGAACGTAATAATGCTGCCGCCTTGTGGCTGTTTCCCACAACAGCAGCTTTAAACCCAGTGCTAATGGTTGCTTAATAGTCACAAGGACTGCAGGGCTGTAAATGACACCTGCCCTCAAAAAATGCCCTGGGGTAGGGAATAGGCAAGAAAATTCAAGTTTTCTTTGACAAGTTTTTGAAGAAGTCAATATGAAGAGGGAAGTTGTACTCACTCTTTAAAAAAAAAAAGGAAAAGAATAAAAAGCACATGCCTAAAGCTCAGTATAAGGAATTATTAGTCACATGCAAATCCAACCTCCAAAAAGGTTTCAGCTCACACCAGTCAAATGACCATCAGCAAACAGTCTACAAACTGTAAATGCTGAAGGGATTTTAGAGAACTGTGTACCTTGTAGCTGCTGGTGGGATGTAAAGTGGTAAGAGCACTAACGAAAACTGAATGGAGCTGCTTTAAAAGGTAAAAATTGAGCTACCATATGACGCGGCAGGGCACCTTTTGGGCCTGTAACCTAAGACCACCAGAATCGGAAAGACAGAGGCAGGCAAATGTGCACTGCAGCATTACTGAAATAGCCAAGACGTGGAAGCCAAAAAAAGGTCCATAAACAGATGAATGGACAAAGAAGAAGTGGTATACGGACTAAATGGAATAGTAGCCTCGGGAAAAAAAATGAAAAATGCCGTTTTCAGGACTACAGATGAGCCTAGAAATAATCATATCAGGTTAAGTAAGTCAAAAGGGAATGACAAATATCCTATGATATCATTTATACCTGTTATCCTAAGATTGCTACAAATGGACATATTTCCACAGAAAAAGACACTCACAGACTTATAAAAGAAACTAATGGTTAACCAAAATGAAAGGTGGGAGGATGGATAAATTAGGATTATGGGGCTAACATACATATACTAATGTATGTTAAATGTATATAAACATATAACATATAAACTCTATGAATTATATAATCACCAATACATATAAAATATATAATGACAAAACACCTACCAAATACCATGCGAGGTCTACTCAACATTCTGTAATAAGACACATGGTAACAGAATCCGAACATGAACAGACATATGTATGAATCATTGAGCAGATTCTGTACAGCCAGACAATCACAACACTCTAATCCAATATTCTCCGATAAGAAATAGAAATTAAATTAAAAAACAAACAGAAGTAAGGAGACGTAAACTTCTGGGGGCTTGTCCCAGCACATTCCCCTCTAATTTACAACCTCGGAACACTACGTCCAGGAAGACTCTGGTGCCCTAATAACAAGAGTTGAGAACGTAATGATGCTGCCGCCTAGTGGGTGTTTCCCACAACAGCAGCTTTAAACCCAGTGCTAATGGTTGCTTAATAGTCACAAGGACTCAGGGCTGTAAATGGCATCTGCCCTCAAAAAATGCCCTGGGGTAGGGAATAGGCAAGAAAATTCAACACATGACAAATCTTTCAAGAAGTCAACATGAAGAGGGAAGTTGTACTCACACTTTAAAAAAAAAAGGAAAACAAAAAAATGGACATGCCTAAAGCTCAGTACAAGGAATTATTAGCCACATACAAATCCAACCTCCAAAAAGGTTTCAGCTCACACCAGTCAAATGACCATCAGCAAACAGTCTACAAACTAGAAATGCTGAAGGGGTTTTAGAGAACTGTGTACCTTCTAGCTGCTGGTGGGATGTAATTGGTAACAGCACTAACGAAAACTGAATGCAGCTGCTTTAAAAGGTAAAAATTGAGCTACCATATGATGCGGCAGGGCACCTTTTGGGCCTATAACCTAAGACCACCAGAATCGGAAAGACAGAGGCAGGCAAATGTGCACTGCAGCAATATTGAAATAGCCACGACATGGAAGCCAAAAGAAGGTCCATAAACAGATGAATGGACAGAGAAGAAGTGGTATATGGACAGAATGGAATATCAGTCACGAAAAAAATAAAAGAATGGCATATGCAGCACCACAGATGAGCCTAGAGATAATCACACAACGTGAAGTAAGTCAGAATGCGAAAGACAAATGTCCTATGATATCCCTTATGTTATCTGAAAATTCATAAACATGAACATATTTCCATAGAGAAAGACAATCTCAGAATGAGAAGACAACTTATGGTTAAGCCAAAGAAATGGTGTGAGGAATGGATAAATTAGGATATTGGGGTTAACACACATATACTAATACATATAAAAAATATAATCCCCAAAGACCTATGGAATACCAAGAGTGGTCTACTCAACACTCTGTAATAACCGACATGGAAAAGGACCCAAAGATCAATAGATATATGTATATGTGTAAATGAACAAGATTCTGTACACCTAGAACAAAAGACATTTTTCAATCAAATTTGCTCTGATAAAAACTACAACTTAAAGACACAAACAAGAATTAAGGAGGCTAAAACTTATCGGGGTTTGTCCTGGCACATTCCACTCTAATCTGCAACCTCAAAGCACAACTTGCAGCAAGGTTCTGTTTCCCTAGCAAGCAGAGTTGGCAACTTAGAAATGCTGCCACCCTAAGGCCGTTTCCTCAAAGAGCAGCTTTAAATCTACTGCTCATGGTCACTAATATTCACAAGGACGGCAGGGCTGTAAATGACTCATGCCCTCAAAAAATGTCCTGGGGTAGGGAATGGCCATAAAAATCCAAACGCGGTAAATTTTTCAAGAAGGCAATTTGAAGTTGTAAGTTTAGCTCAATCTTAAAAAAAATGAAAAGGACACTGAGAAATGCAAAACATCAGGAATTATTAGACGCATGCAAATCCAATCTACACAAAGGTATCACCTAACACCAGTCACAATGACCATCAGCAAAAAGTCAACAAACAATAGATGTTGAAGAAGTTGTGGAGAATAGTGTAACCTCTCGGTCTAAGTGGGATGTAAACTGGTAACAGCCAATAATAGGAACAGAATGGCAGTGCGTTTAAAGGTAAAAATTGAGTCACCATATGATCCGGAAGGCCCACTATTGGGCCTGTCACTTGTGAAAGCCAGAATCAAAAAGACACGGGATGGAAAATCGTGTGTTGCAGCAGTATTTACAATAGCTAAGACATGGATACAAACAAAATGTCCATCATCAGATAAATGGACAAAGAAGAAGTGGTATACGTACCGAATGGAATAGTAGCCTCAGAAAAAAATGAACAGTGCCGTTTTCAGGACTACAGATGAGCCTAGAAATAATCATATTAGGTTAAGTTATTCAAAAGGGAATGACAAATATCCTATGATATCATTTATACCTGTTATCCTAAGATTGCTACAAATGGACATATTTCCACAGAAAAAGACACTCACAGACTTATAAAAGAAACTAATGGTTAACCAAAATGAAAGGTGGGAGGATGGATAAATTAGGATTATGGGGCTAACATACATATACTAATGTATGTTAAATGTATATAAACATATAACATATAAACTCTATGAATTATATAATCACCAATACATATAAAATATATAATGACTAAACACCTACCAAATACCATGCGAGGTCTACTCAACATTCTGTAATAAGACACATGGTAACAGAATCCGAACATGAAGAGACATATGTATGAATCATTGAGCAGATTCTGTACAGCCAGACAATCACAACACTCTAATCCAATATTCTCCGATAAGAAATAGAAATTAAATTAAAAAACAAACAGAAGTAAGGAGACATAAACTTCTGGGGGCTTGTCCCAGCACATTCCCCTCTAATTTACAACCTCGGAACACTACGTCCAGGAAGACTCTGGTGCCCTAATAACAAGAGTTGAGAACGTAATGATGCTGGCGCCTAGTGGGTGTTTCCCACAACAGCAGCTTTAAACCCAGTGCTAATGGTTGCTTAATAGTCACAAGGACTCAGGGCTGTAAATGGCATCTGCCCTCAAAAAATGCCCTGGGGTAGGGAATAGGCAAGAAAATTCAACACATGACAAATCTTTCAAGAAGTCAACATGAAGAGGGAAGTTGTACTCACACTTTAAAAAAAAAAGGAAAACAAAAAAATGGACATGCCTAAAGCTCAGTACAAGGAATTATTAGCCACATACAAATCCAACCTCCAAAAAGGTTTCAGCTCACACCAGTCAAATGACCATCAGCAAACAGTCTACAAACTAGAAATGCTGAAGGGGTTTTAGAGAACTGTGTACCTTCTAGCTGCTGGTGGGATGTAATTGGTAACAGCACTAACGAAAACTGAATGCAGCTGCTTTAAAAGGTAAAAATTGAGCTACCATATGATGCGGCAGGGCACCTTTTGGGCCTATAACCTAAGACCACCAGAATCGGAAAGACAGAGGCAGGCAAATGTGCACTGCAGCAATATTGAAATAGCCACGACATGGAAGCCAAAAGAAGGTCCATAAACAGATGAATGGACAGAGAAGAAGTGGTATATGGACAGAATGGAATATCAGTCACGAAAAAAATAAAAGAATGGCATATGCAGCACCACAGATGAGCCTAGAGATAATCACACAACGTGAAGTAAGTCAGAATGCGAAAGACAAATGTCCTATGATATCCCTTATGTTATCTGAAAATTCATAAACATGAACATATTTCCATAGAGAAAGACAATCTCAGAATGAGAAGACAACTTATGGTTAAGCCAAAGAAATGGTGTGAGGAATGGATAAATTAGGATATTGGGGTTAACACACATATACTAATACATATAAAAAATATAATCCCCAAAGACCTATGGAATACCAAGAGTGGTCTACTCAACACTCTGTAATAACCGACATGGAAAAGGACCCAAAGATCAATAGATATATGTATATGTGTAAATGAACAAGATTCTGTACACCTAGAACAAAAGACATTTTTCAATCAAATTTGCTCTGATAAAAACTACAACTTAAAGACACAAACAAGAATTAAGGAGGCTAAAACTTATCGGGGTTTGTCCTGGCACATTCCACTCTAATCTGCAACCTCAAAGCACAACTTGCAGCAAGGTTCTGTTTCCCTAGCAAGCAGAGTTGGCAACTTAGAAATGCTGCCACCCTAAGGCCGTTTCCTCAAAGAGCAGCTTTAAATCTACTGCTCATGGTCACTAATATTCACAAGGACGGCAGGGCTGTAAATGACTCATGCCCTCAAAAAATGTCCTGGGGTAGGGAATGGCCATAAAAATCCAAACGCGGTAAATTTTTCAAGAAGGCAATTTGAAGTTGTAAGTTTAGCTCAATCTTAAAAAAAATGAAAAGGACACTGAGAAATGCAAAACATCAGGAATTATTAGACGCATGCAAATCCAATCTACACAAAGGTATCACCTAACACCAGTCACAATGACCATCAGCAAAAAGTCAACAAACAATAGATGTTGAAGAAGTTGTGGAGAATAGTGTAACCTCTCGGTCTAAGTGGGATGTAAACTGGTAACAGCCAATAATAGGAACAGAATGGCAGTGCGTTTAAAGGTAAAAATTGAGTCACCATATGATCCGGAAGGCCCACTATTGGGCCTGTCACTTGTGAAAGCCAGAATCAAAAAGACACGGGATGGAAAATCGTGTGTTGCAGCAGTATTTACAATAGCTAAGACATGGATACAAACAAAATGTCCATCATCAGATAAATGGACAAAGAAGAAGTGGTATACGTACCGAATGGAATAGTAGCCTCAGAAAAAAATGAACAGTGCCGTTTTCAGGACTACAGATGAGCCTAGAAATAATCATATTAGGTTAAGTTATTCAAAAGGGAATGACAAATATCCTATGATATCATTTATACCTGTTATCCTAAGATTGCTACAAATGGACATATTTCCACAGAAAAAGACACTCACAGACTTATAAAAGAAACTAATGGTTAACCAAAATGAAAGGTGGGAGGATGGATACATTAGGATTATGGGGCTAACATACATATACTAATGTATGTTAAATGTATATAAACATATAACATATAAACTCTATGAATTATATAATCACCAATACATATAAAATATATAATCCCGAAACACCTGCCAAATACCAAGGGAGGTCTACTCAACATTCTGTAAAAAATTACATGGTAACAGGATCCGAAGATGAACAGACATATGTATGAATCATTGAGCACATTCTGTACAGCCAGACAATCACAACACTCTAATCGAATTTACTCCGATAAGAAAGAGAAATTAAATTTAAAAAACAAACATAAGTAAGGAGACATAAACTTCTGGGGGCTTATCCCAGCACACTCCTCTCTAATTTACAACCTCGGAACACTACCTCCAGGAAGACTCTGTTGCCCTAGTAACAAGAGGTGAGAACGTAATAATGCTGCCGCCTTGTGGCTGTTTCCCACAACAGCAGCTTTAAACCCAGTGCTAATGGTTGCTTAATAGTCACAAGGACTGCAGGGCTGTAAATGACACCTGCCCTCAAAAAATGCCCTGGGGTAGGGAATAGGCAAGAAAATTCAAGTTTTCTTTGACAAGTTTTTGAAGAAGTCAATATGAAGAGGGAAGTTGTACTCACTCTTTAAAAAAAAAAAGGAAAAGAATAAAAAGCACATGCCTAAAGCTCAGTATAAGGAATTATTAGTCACATGCAAATCCAACCTCCAAAAAGGTTTCAGCTCACACCAGTCAAATGACCATCAGCAAACAGTCTACAAACTGTAAATGCTGAAGGGATTTTAGAGAACTGTGTACCTTGTAGCTGCTGGTGGGATGTAAAGTGGTAAGAGCACTAACGAAAACTGAATGGAGCTGCTTTAAAAGGTAAAAATTGAGCTACCATATGACGCGGCAGGGCACCTTTTGGGCCTGTAACCTAAGACCACCAGAATCGGAAAGACAGAGGCAGGCAAATGTGCACTGCAGCATTACTGAAATAGCCAAGACGTGGAAGCCAAAAAAAGGTCCATAAACAGATGAATGGACAAAGAAGAAGTGGTATACGGACTAAATGGAATAGTAGCCTCGGGAAAAAAAATGAAAAATGCCGTTTTCAGGACTACAGATGAGCCTAGAAATAATCATATCAGGTTAAGTAAGTCAAAAGGGAATGACAAATATCCTATGATATCATTTATACCTGTTATCCTAAGATTGCTACAAATGGACATATTTCCACAGAAAAAGACACTCACAGACTTATAAAAGAAACTAATGGTTAACCAAAATGAAAGGTGGGAGGATGGATAAATTAGGATTATGGGGCTAACATACATATACTAATGTATGTTAAATGTATATAAACATATAACATATAAACTCTATGAATTATATAATCACCAATACATATAAAATATATAATGACAAAACACCTACCAAATACCATGCGAGGTCTACTCAACATTCTGTAATAAGACACATGGTAACAGAATCCGAACATGAACAGACATATGTATGAATCATTGAGCAGATTCTGTACAGCCAGACAATCACAACACTCTAATCCAATATTCTCCGATAAGAAATAGAAATTAAATTAAAAAACAAACAGAAGTAAGGAGACATAAACTTCTGGGGGCTTGTCCCAGCACATTCCCCTCTAATTTACAACCTCGGAACACTACGTCCAGGAAGACTCTGGTGCCCTAATAACAAGAGTTGAGAACGTAATGATGCTGCCGCCTAGTGGGTGTTTCCCACAACAGCAGCTTTAAACCCAGTGCTAATGGTTGCTTAATAGTCACAAGGACTCAGGGCTGTAAATGGCATCTGCCCTCAAAAAATGCCCTGGGGTAGGGAATAGGCAAGAAAATTCAACACATGACAAATCTTTCAAGAAGTCAACATGAAGAGGGAAGTTGTACTCACACTTTAAAAAAAAAAGGAAAACAAAAAAATGGACATGCCTAAAGCTCAGTACAAGGAATTATTAGCCACATACAAATCCAACCTCCAAAAAGGTTTCAGCTCACACCAGTCAAATGACCATCAGCAAACAGTCTACAAACTAGAAATGCTGAAGGGGTTTTAGAGAACTGTGTACCTTCTAGCTGCTGGTGGGATGTAATTGGTAACAGCACTAACGAAAACTGAATGCAGCTGCTTTAAAAGGTAAAAATTGAGCTACCATATGATGCGGCAGGGCACCTTTTGGGCCTATAACCTAAGACCACCAGAATCGGAAAGACAGAGGCAGGCAAATGTGCACTGCAGCAATATTGAAATAGCCACGACATGGAAGCCAAAAGAAGGTCCATAAACAGATGAATGGACAGAGAAGAAGTGGTATATGGACAGAATGGAATATCAGTCACGAAAAAAATAAAAGAATGGCATATGCAGCACCACAGATGAGCCTAGAGATAATCACACAACGTGAAGTAAGTCAGAATGCGAAAGACAAATGTCCTATGATATCCCTTATGTTATCTGAAAATTCATAAACATGAACATATTTCCATAGAGAAAGACAATCTCAGAATGAGAAGACAACTTATGGTTAAGCCAAAGAAATGGTGTGAGGAATGGATAAATTAGGATATTGGGGTTAACACACATATACTAATACATATAAAAAATATAATCCCCAAAGACCTATGGAATACCAAGAGTGGTCTACTCAACACTCTGTAATAACCGACATGGAAAAGGACCCAAAGATCAATAGATATATGTATATGTGTAAATGAACAAGATTCTGTACACCTAGAACAAAAGACATTTTTCAATCAAATTTGCTCTGATAAAAACTACAACTTAAAGACACAAACAAGAATTAAGGAGGCTAAAACTTATCGGGGTTTGTCCTGGCACATTCCACTCTAATCTGCAACCTCAAAGCACAACTTGCAGCAAGGTTCTGTTTCCCTAGCAAGCAGAGTTGGCAACTTAGAAATGCTGCCACCCTAAGGCCGTTTCCTCAAAGAGCAGCTTTAAATCTACTGCTCATGGTCACTAATATTCACAAGGACGGCAGGGCTGTAAATGACTCATGCCCTCAAAAAATGTCCTGGGGTAGGGAATGGCCATAAAAATCCAAACGCGGTAAATTTTTCAAGAAGGCAATTTGAAGTTGTAAGTTTAGCTCAATCTTAAAAAAAATGAAAAGGACACTGAGAAATGCAAAACATCAGGAATTATTAGACGCATGCAAATCCAATCTACACAAAGGTATCACCTAACACCAGTCACAATGACCATCAGCAAAAAGTCAACAAACAATAGATGTTGAAGAAGTTGTGGAGAATAGTGTAACCTCTCGGTCTAAGTGGGATGTAAACTGGTAACAGCCAATAATAGGAACAGAATGGCAGTGCGTTTAAAGGTAAAAATTGAGTCACCATATGATCCGGAAGGCCCACTATTGGGCCTGTCACTTGTGAAAGCCAGAATCAAAAAGACACGGGATGGAAAATCGTGTGTTGCAGCAGTATTTACAATAGCTAAGACATGGATACAAACAAAATGTCCATCATCAGATAAATGGACAAAGAAGAAGTGGTATACGTACCGAATGGAATAGTAGCCTCAGAAAAAAATGAACAGTGCCGTTTTCAGGACTACAGATGAGCCTAGAAATAATCATATTAGGTTAAGTTATTCAAAAGGGAATGACAAATATCCTATGATATCATTTATACCTGTTATCCTAAGATTGCTACAAATGGACATATTTCCACAGAAAAAGACACTCACAGACTTATAAAAGAAACTAATGGTTAACCAAAATGAAAGGTGGGAGGATGGATAAATTAGGATTATGGGGCTAACATACATATACTAATGTATGTTAAATGTATATAAACATATAACATATAAACTCTATGAATTATATAATCACCAATACATATAAAATATATAATGACTAAACACCTACCAAATACCATGCGAGGTCTACTCAACATTCTGTAATAAGACACATGGTAACAGAATCCGAACATGAACAGACATATGTATGAATCATTGAGCAGATTCTGTACAGCCAGACAATCACAACACTCTAATCCAATATTCTCCGATAAGAAATAGAAATTAAATTAAAAAACAAACAGAAGTAAGGAGACATAAACTTCTGGGGGCTTGTCCCAGCACATTCCCCTCTAATTTACAACCTCGGAACACTACGTCCAGGAAGACTCTGGTGCCCTAATAACAAGAGTTGAGAACGTAATGATGCTGGCGCCTAGTGGGTGTTTCCCACAACAGCAGCTTTAAACCCAGTGCTAATGGTTGCTTAATAGTCACAAGGACTCAGGGCTGTAAATGGCATCTGCCCTCAAAAAATGCCCTGGGGTAGGGAATAGGCAAGAAAATTCAACACATGACAAATCTTTCAAGAAGTCAACATGAAGAGGGAAGTTGTACTCACACTTTAAAAAAAAAAGGAAAACAAAAAAATGGACATGCCTAAAGCTCAGTACAAGGAATTATTAGCCACATACAAATCCAACCTCCAAAAAGGTTTCAGCTCACACCAGTCAAATGACCATCAGCAAACAGTCTACAAACTAGAAATGCTGAAGGGGTTTTAGAGAACTGTGTACCTTCTAGCTGCTGGTGGGATGTAATTGGTAACAGCACTAACGAAAACTGAATGCAGCTGCTTTAAAAGGTAAAAATTGAGCTACCATATGATGCGGCAGGGCACCTTTTGGGCCTATAACCGAAGACCACCAGAATCGGAAAGACAGAGGCAGGCAAATGTGCACTGCAGCAATATTGAAATAGCCACGACATGGAAGCCAAAAGAAGGTCCATAAACAGATGAATGGACAGAGAAGAAGTGGTATATGGACAGAATGGAATATCAGTCACGAAAAAAATAAAAGAATGGCATATGCAGCACCACAGATGAGCCTAGAGATAATCACACAACGTGAAGTAAGTCAGAATGCGAAAGACAAATGTCCTATGATATCCCTTATGTTATCTGAAAATTCATAAACATGAACATATTTCCATAGAGAAAGACAATCTCAGAATGAGAAGACAACTTATGGTTAAGCCAAAGAAATGGTGTGAGGAATGGATAAATTAGGATATTGGGGTTAACACACATATACTAATACATATAAAAAATATAATCCCCAAAGACCTATGGAATACCAAGAGTGGTCTACTCAACACTCTGTAATAACCGACATGGAAAAGGACCCAAAGATCAATAGATATATGTATATGTGTAAATGAACAAGATTCTGTACACCTAGAACAAAAGACATTTTTCAATCAAATTTGCTCTGATAAAAACTACAACTTAAAGACACAAACAAGAATTAAGGAGGCTAAAACTTATCGGGGTTTGTCCTGGCACATTCCACTCTAATCTGCAACCTCAAAGCACAACTTGCAGCAAGGTTCTGTTTCCCTAGCAAGCAGAGTTGGCAACTTAGAAATGCTGCCACCCTAAGGCCGTTTCCTCAAAGAGCAGCTTTAAATCTACTGCTCATGGTCACTAATATTCACAAGGACGGCAGGGCTGTAAATGACTCATGCCCTCAAAAAATGTCCTGGGGTAGGGAATGGCCATAAAAATCCAAACGCGGTAAATTTTTCAAGAAGGCAATTTGAAGTTGTAAGTTTAGCTCAATCTTAAAAAAAATGAAAAGGACACTGAGAAATGCAAAACATCAGGAATTATTAGACGCATGCAAATCCAATCTACACAAAGGTATCACCTAACACCAGTCACAATGACCATCAGCAAAAAGTCAACAAACAATAGATGTTGAAGAAGTTGTGGAGAATAGTGTAACCTCTCGGTCTAAGTGGGATGTAAACTGGTAACAGCCAATAATAGGAACAGAATGGCAGTGCGTTTAAAGGTAAAAATTGAGTCACCATATGATCCGGAAGGCCCACTATTGGGCCTGTCACTTGTGAAAGCCAGAATCAAAAAGACACGGGATGGAAAATCGTGTGTTGCAGCAGTATTTACAATAGCTAAGACATGGATACAAACAAAATGTCCATCATCAGATAAATGGACAAAGAAGAAGTGGTATACGTACCGAATGGAATAGTAGCCTCAGAAAAAAATGAACAGTGCCGTTTTCAGGACTACAGATGAGCCTAGAAATAATCATATTAGGTTAAGTTATTCAAAAGGGAATGACAAATATCCTATGATATCATTTATACCTGTTATCCTAAGATTGCTACAAATGGACATATTTCCACAGAAAAAGACACTCACAGACTTATAAAAGAAACTAATGGTTAACCAAAATGAAAGGTGGGAGGATGGATACATTAGGATTATGGGGCTAACATACATATACTAATGTATGTTAAATGTATATAAACATATAACATATAAACTCTATGAATTATATAATCACCAATACATATAAAATATATAATCCCGAAACACCTGCCAAATACCAAGGGAGGTCTACTCAACATTCTGTAAAAAATTACATGGTAACAGGATCCGAAGATGAACAGACATATGTATGAATCATTGAGCACATTCTGTACAGCCAGACAATCACAACACTCTAATCGAATTTACTCCGATAAGAAAGAGAAATTAAATTTAAAAAACAAACATAAGTAAGGAGACATAAACTTCTGGGGGCTTATCCCAGCACACTCCTCTCTAATTTACAACCTCGGAACACTACCTCCAGGAAGACTCTGTTGCCCTAGTAACAAGAGGTGAGAACGTAATAATGCTGCCGCCTTGTGGCTGTTTCCCACAACAGCAGCTTTAAACCCAGTGCTAATGGTTGCTTAATAGTCACAAGGACTGCAGGGCTGTAAATGACACCTGCCCTCAAAAAATGCCCTGGGGTAGGGAATAGGCAAGAAAATTCAAGTTTTCTTTGACAAGTTTTTGAAGAAGTCAATATGAAGAGGGAAGTTGTACTCACTCTTTAAAAAAAAAAAGGAAAAGAATAAAAAGCACATGCCTAAAGCTCAGTATAAGGAATTATTAGTCACATGCAAATCCAACCTCCAAAAAGGTTTCAGCTCACACCAGTCAAATGACCATCAGCAAACAGTCTACAAACTGTAAATGCTGAAGGGATTTTAGAGAACTGTGTACCTTGTAGCTGCTGGTGGGATGTAAAGTGGTAAGAGCACTAACGAAAACTGAATGGAGCTGCTTTAAAAGGTAAAAATTGAGCTACCATATGACGCGGCAGGGCACCTTTTGGGCCTGTAACCTAAGACCACCAGAATCGGAAAGACAGAGGCAGGCAAATGTGCACTGCAGCATTACTGAAATAGCCAAGACGTGGAAGCCAAAAAAAGGTCCATAAACAGATGAATGGACAAAGAAGAAGTGGTATACGGACTAAATGGAATAGTAGCCTCGGGAAAAAAAATGAAAAATGCCGTTTTCAGGACTACAGATGAGCCTAGAAATAATCATATCAGGTTAAGTAAGTCAAAAGGGAATGACAAATATCCTATGATATCATTTATACCTGTTATCCTAAGATTGCTACAAATGGACATATTTCCACAGAAAAAGACACTCACAGACTTATAAAAGAAACTAATGGTTAACCAAAATGAAAGGTGGGAGGATGGATAAATTAGGATTATGGGGCTAACATACATATACTAATGTATGTTAAATGTATATAAACATATAACATATAAACTCTATGAATTATATAATCACCAATACATATAAAATATATAATGACAAAACACCTACCAAATACCATGCGAGGTCTACTCAACATTCTGTAATAAGACACATGGTAACAGAATCCGAACATGAACAGACATATGTATGAATCATTGAGCAGATTCTGTACAGCCAGACAATCACAACACTCTAATCCAATATTCTCCGATAAGAAATAGAAATTAAATTAAAAAACAAACAGAAGTAAGGAGACATAAACTTCTGGGGGCTTGTCCCAGCACATTCCCCTCTAATTTACAACCTCGGAACACTACGTCCAGGAAGACTCTGGTGCCCTAATAACAAGAGTTGAGAACGTAATGATGCTGCCGCCTAGTGGGTGTTTCCCACAACAGCAGCTTTAAACCCAGTGCTAATGGTTGCTTAATAGTCACAAGGACTCAGGGCTGTAAATGGCATCTGCCCTCAAAAAATGCCCTGGGGTAGGGAATAGGCAAGAAAATTCAACACATGACAAATCTTTCAAGAAGTCAACATGAAGAGGGAAGTTGTACTCACACTTTAAAAAAAAAAGGAAAACAAAAAAATGGACATGCCTAAAGCTCAGTACAAGGAATTATTAGCCACATACAAATCCAACCTCCAAAAAGGTTTCAGCTCACACCAGTCAAATGACCATCAGCAAACAGTCTACAAACTAGAAATGCTGAAGGGGTTTTAGAGAACTGTGTACCTTCTAGCTGCTGGTGGGATGTAATTGGTAACAGCACTAACGAAAACTGAATGCAGCTGCTTTAAAAGGTAAAAATTGAGCTACCATATGATGCGGCAGGGCACCTTTTGGGCCTATAACCTAAGACCACCAGAATCGGAAAGACAGAGGCAGGCAAATGTGCACTGCAGCAATATTGAAATAGCCACGACATGGAAGCCAAAAGAAGGTCCATAAACAGATGAATGGACAGAGAAGAAGTGGTATATGGACAGAATGGAATATCAGTCACGAAAAAAATAAAAGAATGGCATATGCAGCACCACAGATGAGCCTAGAGATAATCACACAACGTGAAGTAAGTCAGAATGCGAAAGACAAATGTCCTATGATATCCCTTATGTTATCTGAAAATTCATAAACATGAACATATTTCCATAGAGAAAGACAATCTCAGAATGAGAAGACAACTTATGGTTAAGCCAAAGAAATGGTGTGAGGAATGGATAAATTAGGATATTGGGGTTAACACACATATACTAATACATATAAAAAATATAATCCCCAAAGACCTATGGAATACCAAGAGTGGTCTACTCAACACTCTGTAATAACCGACATGGAAAAGGACCCAAAGATCAATAGATATATGTATATGTGTAAATGAACAAGATTCTGTACACCTAGAACAAAAGACATTTTTCAATCAAATTTGCTCTGATAAAAACTACAACTTAAAGACACAAACAAGAATTAAGGAGGCTAAAACTTATCGGGGTTTGTCCTGGCACATTCCACTCTAATCTGCAACCTCAAAGCACAACTTGCAGCAAGGTTCTGTTTCCCTAGCAAGCAGAGTTGGCAACTTAGAAATGCTGCCACCCTAAGGCCGTTTCCTCAAAGAGCAGCTTTAAATCTACTGCTCATGGTCACTAATATTCACAAGGACGGCAGGGCTGTAAATGACTCATGCCCTCAAAAAATGTCCTGGGGTAGGGAATGGCCATAAAAATCCAAACGCGGTAAATTTTTCAAGAAGGCAATTTGAAGTTGTAAGTTTAGCTCAATCTTAAAAAAAATGAAAAGGACACTGAGAAATGCAAAACATCAGGAATTATTAGACGCATGCAAATCCAATCTACACAAAGGTATCACCTAACACCAGTCACAATGACCATCAGCAAAAAGTCAACAAACAATAGATGTTGAAGAAGTTGTGGAGAATAGTGTAACCTCTCGGTCTAAGTGGGATGTAAACTGGTAACAGCCAATAATAGGAACAGAATGGCACTGCGTTTAAAGGTAAAAATTGAGTCACCATATGATCCGGAAGGCCCACTATTGGGCCTGTCACTTGTGAAAGCCAGAATCAAAAAGACACGGGATGGAAAATCGTGTGTTGCAGCAGTATTTACAATAGCTAAGACATGGATACAAACAAAATGTCCATCATCAGATAAATGGACAAAGAAGAAGTGGTATACGTACCGAATGGAATAGTAGCCTCAGAAAAAAATGAACAGTGCCGTTTTCAGGACTACAGATGAGCCTAGAAATAATCATATTAGGTTAAGTTATTCAAAAGGGAATGACAAATATCCTATGATATCATTTATACCTGTTATCCTAAGATTGCTACAAATGGACATATTTCCACAGAAAAAGACACTCACAGACTTATAAAAGAAACTAATGGTTAACCAAAATGAAAGGTGGGAGGATGGATAAATTAGGATTATGGGGCTAACATACATATACTAATGTATGTTAAATGTATATAAACATATAACATATAAACTCTATGAATTATATAATCACCAATACATATAAAATATATAATGACTAAACACCTACCAAATACCATGCGAGGTCTACTCAACATTCTGTAATAAGACACATGGTAACAGAATCCGAACATGAACAGACATATGTATGAATCATTGAGCAGATTCTGTACAGCCAGACAATCACAACACTCTAATCCAATATTCTCCGATAAGAAATAGAAATTAAATTAAAAAACAAACAGAAGTAAGGAGACATAAACTTCTGGGGGCTTGTCCCAGCACATTCCCCTCTAATTTACAACCTCGGAACACTACGTCCAGGAAGACTCTGGTGCCCTAATAACAAGAGTTGAGAACGTAATGATGCTGCCGCCTAGTGGGTGTTTCCCACAACAGCAGCTTTAAACCCAGTGCTAATGGTTGCTTAATAGTCACAAGGACTCAGGGCTGTAAATGGCATCTGCCCTCAAAAAATGCCCTGGGGTAGGGAATAGGCAAGAAAATTCAACACATGACAAATCTTTCAAGAAGTCAACATGAAGAGGGAAGTTGTACTCACACTTTAAAAAAAAAAGGAAAACAAAAAAATGGACATGCCTAAAGCTCAGTACAAGGAATTATTAGCCACATACAAATCCAACCTCCAAAAAGGTTTCAGCTCACACCAGTCAAATGACCATCAGCAAACAGTCTACAAACTAGAAATGCTGAAGGGGTTTTAGAGAACTGTGTACCTTCTAGCTGCTGGTGGGATGTAATTGGTAACAGCACTAACGAAAACTGAATGCAGCTGCTTTAAAAGGTAAAAATTGAGCTACCATATGATGCGGCAGGGCACCTTTTGGGCCTATAACCGAAGACCACCAGAATCGGAAAGACAGAGGCAGGCAAATGTGCACTGCAGCAATATTGAAATAGCCACGACATGGAAGCAAAAATAAGGTCCATAAACAGATGAATGGACAAAGAAGAAGTGGTATATGGACAGAATGGAATATCAGTCACGAAAAAAATAAAAGAATGGCATATGCAGCACCACAGATGAGCCTAGAGATAATCACACAACGTGAAGTAAGTCAGAATGCGAAAGACAAATGTCCTATGATATCCCTTATGTTATCTGAAAATTCATAAACATGAACATATTTCCATAGAGAAAGACAATCTCAGAATGAGAAGACAACTTATGGTTAAGCCAAAGAAATGGTGTGAGGAATGGATAAATTAGGATATTGGGGTTAACACACATATACTAATACATATAAAAAATATAATCCCCAAAGACCTATGGAATACCAAGAGTGGTCTACTCAACACTCTGTAATAACCGACATGGAAAAGGACCCAAAGATCAATAGATATATGTATATGTGTAAATGAACAAGATTCTGTACACCTAGAACAAAAGACATTTTTCAATCAAATTTGCTCTGATAAAAACTACAACTTAAAGACACAAACAAGAATTAAGGAGGCTAAAACTTATCGGGGTTTGTCCTGGCACATTCCACTCTAATCTGCAACCTCAAAGCACAACTTGCAGCAAGGTTCTGTTTCCCTAGCAAGCAGAGTTGGCAACTTAGAAATGCTGCCACCCTAAGGCCGTTTCCTCAAAGAGCAGCTTTAAATCTACTGCTCATGGTCACTAATATTCACAAGGACGGCAGGGCTGTAAATGACTCATGCCCTCAAAAAATGTCCTGGGGTAGGGAATGGCCATAAAAATCCAAACGCGGTAAATTTTTCAAGAAGGCAATTTGAAGTTGTAAGTTTAGCTCAATCTTAAAAAAAATGAAAAGGACACTGAGAAATGCAAAACATCAGGAATTATTAGACGCATGCAAATCCAATCTACACAAAGGTATCACCTAACACCAGTCACAATGACCATCAGCAAAAAGTCAACAAACAATAGATGTTGAAGAAGTTGTGGAGAATAGTGTAACCTCTCGGTCTAAGTGGGATGTAAACTGGTAACAGCCAATAATAGGAACAGAATGGCAGTGCGTTTAAAGGTAAAAATTGAGTCACCATATGATCCGGAAGGCCCACTATTGGGCCTGTCACTTGTGAAAGCCAGAATCAAAAAGACACGGGATGGAAAATCGTGTGTTGCAGCAGTATTTACAATAGCTAAGACATGGATACAAACAAAATGTCCATCATCAGATAAATGGACAAAGAAGAAGTGGTATACGTACCGAATGGAATAGTAGCCTCAGAAAAAAATGAACAGTGCCGTTTTCAGGACTACAGATGAGCCTAGAAATAATCATATTAGGTTAAGTTATTCAAAAGGGAATGACAAATATCCTATGATATCATTTATACCTGTTATCCTAAGATTGCTACAAATGGACATATTTCCACAGAAAAAGACACTCACAGACTTATAAAAGAAACTAATGGTTAACCAAAATGAAAGGTGGGAGGATGGATACATTAGGATTATGGGGCTAACATACATATACTAATGTATGTTAAATGTATATAAACATATAACATATAAACTCTATGAATTATATAATCACCAATACATATAAAATATATAATCCCGAAACACCTGCCAAATACCAAGGGAGGTCTACTCAACATTCTGTAAAAAATTACATGGTAACAGGATCCGAAGATGAACAGACATATGTATGAATCATTGAGCACATTCTGTACAGCCAGACAATCACAACACTCTAATCGAATTTACTCCGATAAGAAAGAGAAATTAAATTTAAAAAACAAACATAAGTAAGGAGACATAAACTTCTGGGGGCTTATCCCAGCACACTCCTCTCTAATTTACAACCTCGGAACACTACCTCCAGGAAGACTCTGTTGCCCTAGTAACAAGAGGTGAGAACGTAATAATGCTGCCGCCTTGTGGCTGTTTCCCACAACAGCAGCTTTAAACCCAGTGCTAATGGTTGCTTAATAGTCACAAGGACTGCAGGGCTGTAAATGACACCTGCCCTCAAAAAATGCCCTGGGGTAGGGAATAGGCAAGAAAATTCAAGTTTTCTTTGACAAGTTTTTGAAGAAGTCAATATGAAGAGGGAAGTTGTACTCACTCTTTAAAAAAAAAAAGGAAAAGAATAAAAAGCACATGCCTAAAGCTCAGTATAAGGAATTATTAGTCACATGCAAATCCAACCTCCAAAAAGGTTTCAGCTCACACCAGTCAAATGACCATCAGCAAACAGTCTACAAACTGTAAATGCTGAAGGGATTTTAGAGAACTGTGTACCTTGTAGCTGCTGGTGGGATGTAAAGTGGTAAGAGCACTAACGAAAACTGAATGGAGCTGCTTTAAAAGGTAAAAATTGAGCTACCATATGACGCGGCAGGGCACCTTTTGGGCCTGTAACCTAAGACCACCAGAATCGGAAAGACAGAGGCAGGCAAATGTGCACTGCAGCATTACTGAAATAGCCAAGACGTGGAAGCCAAAAAAAGGTCCATAAACAGATGAATGGACAAAGAAGAAGTGGTATACGGACTAAATGGAATAGTAGCCTCGGGAAAAAAAATGAAAAATGCCGTTTTCAGGACTACAGATGAGCCTAGAAATAATCATATCAGGTTAAGTAAGTCAAAAGGGAATGACAAATATCCTATGATATCATTTATACCTGTTATCCTAAGATTGCTACAAATGGACATATTTCCACAGAAAAAGACACTCACAGACTTATAAAAGAAACTAATGGTTAACCAAAATGAAAGGTGGGAGGATGGATAAATTAGGATTATGGGGCTAACATACATATACTAATGTATGTTAAATGTATATAAACATATAACATATAAACTCTATGAATTATATAATCACCAATACATATAAAATATATAATGACAAAACACCTACCAAATACCATGCGAGGTCTACTCAACATTCTGTAATAAGACACATGGTAACAGAATCCGAACATGAACAGACATATGTATGAATCATTGAGCAGATTCTGTACAGCCAGACAATCACAACACTCTAATCCAATATTCTCCGATAAGAAATAGAAATTAAATTAAAAAACAAACAGAAGTAAGGAGACATAAACTTCTGGGGGCTTGTCCCAGCACATTCCCCTCTAATTTACAACCTCGGAACACTACGTCCAGGAAGACTCTGGTGCCCTAATAACAAGAGTTGAGAACGTAATGATGCTGCCGCCTAGTGGGTGTTTCCCACAACAGCAGCTTTAAACCCAGTGCTAATGGTTGCTTAATAGTCACAAGGACTCAGGGCTGTAAATGGCATCTGCCCTCAAAAAATGCCCTGGGGTAGGGAATAGGCAAGAAAATTCAACACATGACAAATCTTTCAAGAAGTCAACATGAAGAGGGAAGTTGTACTCACACTTTAAAAAAAAAAGGAAAACAAAAAAATGGACATGCCTAAAGCTCAGTACAAGGAATTATTAGCCACATACAAATCCAACCTCCAAAAAGGTTTCAGCTCACACCAGTCAAATGACCATCAGCAAACAGTCTACAAACTAGAAATGCTGAAGGGGTTTTAGAGAACTGTGTACCTTCTAGCTGCTGGTGGGATGTAATTGGTAACAGCACTAACGAAAACTGAATGCAGCTGCTTTAAAAGGTAAAAATTGAGCTACCATATGATGCGGCAGGGCACCTTTTGGGCCTATAACCTAAGACCACCAGAATCGGAAAGACAGAGGCAGGCAAATGTGCACTGCAGCAATATTGAAATAGCCACGACATGGAAGCCAAAAGAAGGTCCATAAACAGATGAATGGACAGAGAAGAAGTGGTATATGGACAGAATGGAATATCAGTCACGAAAAAAATAAAAGAATGGCATATGCAGCACCACAGATGAGCCTAGAGATAATCACACAACGTGAAGTAAGTCAGAATGCGAAAGACAAATGTCCTATGATATCCCTTATGTTATCTGAAAATTCATAAACATGAACATATTTCCATAGAGAAAGACAATCTCAGAATGAGAAGACAACTTATGGTTAAGCCAAAGAAATGGTGTGAGGAATGGATAAATTAGGATATTGGGGTTAACACACATATACTAATACATATAAAAAATATAATCCCCAAAGACCTATGGAATACCAAGAGTGGTCTACTCAACACTCTGTAATAACCGACATGGAAAAGGACCCAAAGATCAATAGATATATGTATATGTGTAAATGAACAAGATTCTGTACACCTAGAACAAAAGACATTTTTCAATCAAATTTGCTCTGATAAAAACTACAACTTAAAGACACAAACAAGAATTAAGGAGGCTAAAACTTATCGGGGTTTGTCCTGGCACATTCCACTCTAATCTGCAACCTCAAAGCACAACTTGCAGCAAGGTTCTGTTTCCCTAGCAAGCAGAGTTGGCAACTTAGAAATGCTGCCACCCTAAGGCCGTTTCCTCAAAGAGCAGCTTTAAATCTACTGCTCATGGTCACTAATATTCACAAGGACGGCAGGGCTGTAAATGACTCATGCCCTCAAAAAATGTCCTGGGGTAGGGAATGGCCATAAAAATCCAAACGCGGTAAATTTTTCAAGAAGGCAATTTGAAGTTGTAAGTTTAGCTCAATCTTAAAAAAAATGAAAAGGACACTGAGAAATGCAAAACATCAGGAATTATTAGACGCATGCAAATCCAATCTACACAAAGGTATCACCTAACACCAGTCACAATGACCATCAGCAAAAAGTCAACAAACAATAGATGTTGAAGAAGTTGTGGAGAATAGTGTAACCTCTCGGTCTAAGTGGGATGTAAACTGGTAACAGCCAATAATAGGAACAGAATGGCACTGCGTTTAAAGGTAAAAATTGAGTCACCATATGATCCGGAAGGCCCACTATTGGGCCTGTCACTTGTGAAAGCCAGAATCAAAAAGACACGGGATGGAAAATCGTGTGTTGCAGCAGTATTTACAATAGCTAAGACATGGATACAAACAAAATGTCCATCATCAGATAAATGGACAAAGAAGAAGTGGTATACGTACCGAATGGAATAGTAGCCTCAGAAAAAAATGAACAGTGCCGTTTTCAGGACTACAGATGAGCCTAGAAATAATCATATTAGGTTAAGTTATTCAAAAGGGAATGACAAATATCCTATGATATCATTTATACCTGTTATCCTAAGATTGCTACAAATGGACATATTTCCACAGAAAAAGACACTCACAGACTTATAAAAGAAACTAATGGTTAACCAAAATGAAAGGTGGGAGGATGGATAAATTAGGATTATGGGGCTAACATACATATACTAATGTATGTTAAATGTATATAAACATATAACATATAAACTCTATGAATTATATAATCACCAATACATATAAAATATATAATGACTAAACACCTACCAAATACCATGCGAGGTCTACTCAACATTCTGTAATAAGACACATGGTAACAGAATCCGAACATGAAGAGACATATGTATGAATCATTGAGCAGATTCTGTACAGCCAGACAATCACAACACTCTAATCCAATATTCTCCGATAAGAAATAGAAATTAAATTAAAAAACAAACAGAAGTAAGGAGACATAAACTTCTGGGGGCTTGTCCCAGCACATTCCCCTCTAATTTACAACCTCGGAACACTACGTCCAGGAAGACTCTGGTGCCCTAATAACAAGAGTTGAGAACGTAATGATGCTGCCGCCTAGTGGGTGTTTCCCACAACAGCAGCTTTAAACCCAGTGCTAATGGTTGCTTAATAGTCACAAGGACTCAGGGCTGTAAATGGCATCTGCCCTCAAAAAATGCCCTGGGGTAGGGAATAGGCAAGAAAATTCAACACATGACAAATCTTTCAAGAAGTCAACATGAAGAGGGAAGTTGTACTCACACTTTAAAAAAAAAAGGAAAACAAAAAAATGGACATGCCTAAAGCTCAGTACAAGGAATTATTAGCCACATACAAATCCAACCTCCAAAAAGGTTTCAGCTCACACCAGTCAAATGACCATCAGCAAACAGTCTACAAACTAGAAATGCTGAAGGGGTTTTAGAGAACTGTGTACCTTCTAGCTGCTGGTGGGATGTAATTGGTAACAGCACTAACGAAAACTGAATGCAGCTGCTTTAAAAGGTAAAAATTGAGCTACCATATGATGCGGCAGGGCACCTTTTGGGCCTATAACCTAAGACCACCAGAATCGGAAAGACAGAGGCAGGCAAATGTGCACTGCAGCAATATTGAAATAGCCACGACATGGAAGCCAAAAGAAGGTCCATAAACAGATGAATGGACAGAGAAGAAGTGGTATATGGACAGAATGGAATATCAGTCACGAAAAAAATAAAAGAATGGCATATGCAGCACCACAGATGAGCCTAGAGATAATCACACAACGTGAAGTAAGTCAGAATGCGAAAGACAAATGTCCTATGATATCCCTTATGTTATCTGAAAATTCATAAACATGAACATATTTCCATAGAGAAAGACAATCTCAGAATGAGAAGACAACTTATGGTTAAGCCAAAGAAATGGTGTGAGGAATGGATAAATTAGGATATTGGGGTTAACACACATATACTAATACATATAAAAAATATAATCCCCAAAGACCTATGGAATACCAAGAGTGGTCTACTCAACACTCTGTAATAACCGACATGGAAAAGGACCCAAAGATCAATAGATATATGTATATGTGTAAATGAACAAGATTCTGTACACCTAGAACAAAAGACATTTTTCAATCAAATTTGCTCTGATAAAAACTACAACTTAAAGACACAAACAAGAATTAAGGAGGCTAAAACTTATCGGGGTTTGTCCTGGCACATTCCACTCTAATCTGCAACCTCAAAGCACAACTTGCAGCAAGGTTCTGTTTCCCTAGCAAGCAGAGTTGGCAACTTAGAAATGCTGCCACCCTAAGGCCGTTTCCTCAAAGAGCAGCTTTAAATCTACTGCTCATGGTCACTAATATTCACAAGGACGGCAGGGCTGTAAATGACTCATGCCCTCAAAAAATGTCCTGGGGTAGGGAATGGCCATAAAAATCCAAACGCGGTAAATTTTTCAAGAAGGCAATTTGAAGTTGTAAGTTTAGCTCAATCTTAAAAAAAATGAAAAGGACACTGAGAAATGCAAAACATCAGGAATTATTAGACGCATGCAAATCCAATCTACACAAAGGTATCACCTAACACCAGTCACAATGACCATCAGCAAAAAGTCAACAAACAATAGATGTTGAAGAAGTTGTGGAGAATAGTGTAACCTCTCGGTCTAAGTGGGATGTAAACTGGTAACAGCCAATAATAGGAACAGAATGGCAGTGCGTTTAAAGGTAAAAATTGAGTCACCATATGATCCGGAAGGCCCACTATTGGGCCTGTCACTTGTGAAAGCCAGAATCAAAAAGACACGGGATGGAAAATCGTGTGTTGCAGCAGTATTTACAATAGCTAAGACATGGATACAAACAAAATGTCCATCATCAGATAAATGGACAAAGAAGAAGTGGTATACGTACCGAATGGAATAGTAGCCTCAGAAAAAAATGAACAGTGCCGTTTTCAGGACTACAGATGAGCCTAGAAATAATCATATTAGGTTAAGTTATTCAAAAGGGAATGACAAATATCCTATGATATCATTTATACCTGTTATCCTAAGATTGCTACAAATGGACATATTTCCACAGAAAAAGACACTCACAGACTTATAAAACGAACGAATGGTTCGCCAAAATGAAAGGTGGGAGGATGGATAAATTAGGACTATGGGGATAACATACATATACTAATGTATGTTAAATGTATATAAACATATAACATATAAACTCTATGAATTATATAATCACCAATACATATAAAATATATAATCACGAAACACCTGCCAAATACCAAGGGAGGTCTACTCAACATTCTGTAAAAAATTACATGGTAACAGGATCCGAAGATGAACAGACATATGTATGAATCATTGAGCACATTCTGTACAGCCAGACAATCACAACACTCTAATCGAATTTACTCCGATAAGAAAGAGAAATTAAATTTAAAAAACAAACATAAGTAAGGAGACATAAACTTCTGGGGGCTTATCCCAGCACACTCCTCTCTAATTTACAACCTCGGAACACTACCTCCAGGAAGACTCTGTTGCCCTAGTAACAAGAGGTGAGAACGTAATAATGCTGCCGCCTTGTGGCTGTTTCCCACAACAGCAGCTTTAAACCCAGTGCTAATGGTTGCTTAATAGTCACAAGGACTGCAGGGCTGTAAATGACACCTGCCCTCAAAAAATGCCCTGGGGTAGGGAATAGGCAAGAAAATTCAAGTTTTCTTTGACAAGTTTTTGAAGAAGTCAATATGAAGAGGGAAGTTGTACTCACTCTTTAAAAAAAAAAAGGAAAAGAATAAAAAGCACATGCCTAAAGCTCAGTATAAGGAATTATTAGTCACATGCAAATCCAACCTCCAAAAAGGTTTCAGCTCACACCAGTCAAATGACCATCAGCAAACAGTCTACAAACTGTAAATGCTGAAGGGATTTTAGAGAACTGTGTACCTTGTAGCTGCTGGTGGGATGTAAAGTGGTAAGAGCACTAACGAAAACTGAATGGAGCTGCTTTAAAAGGTAAAAATTGAGCTACCATATGACGCGGCAGGGCACCTTTTGGGCCTGTAACCTAAGACCACCAGAATCGGAAAGACAGAGGCAGGCAAATGTGCACTGCAGCATTACTGAAATAGCCAAGACGTGGAAGCCAAAAAAAGGTCCATAAACAGATGAATGGACAAAGAAGAAGTGGTATACGGACTAAATGGAATAGTAGCCTCGGGAAAAAAAATGAAAAATGCCGTTTTCAGGACTACAGATGAGCCTAGAAATAATCATATCAGGTTAAGTAAGTCAAAAGGGAATGACAAATATCCTATGATATCATTTATACCTGTTATCCTAAGATTGCTACAAATGGACATATTTCCACAGAAAAAGACACTCACAGACTTATAAAAGAAACTAATGGTTAACCAAAATGAAAGGTGGGAGGATGGATAAATTAGGATTATGGGGCTAACATACATGTACTAATGTATGTTAAATGTATATAAACATATAACATATAAACTCTATGAATTATATAATCACCAATACATATAAAATATATAATGACAAAACACCTACCAAATACCATGCGAGGTCTACTCAACATTCTGTAATAAGACACATGGTAACAGAATCCGAACATGAACAGACATATGTATGAATCATTGAGCAGATTCTGTACAGCCAGACAATCACAACACTCTAATCCAATATTCTCCGATAAGAAATAGAAATTAAATTAAAAAACAAACAGAAGTAAGGAGACATAAACTTCTGGGGGCTTGTCCCAGCACATTCCCCTCTAATTTACAACCTCGGAACACTACGTCCAGGAAGACTCTGGTGCCCTAATAACAAGAGTTGAGAACGTAATGATGCTGCCGCCTAGTGGGTGTTTCCCACAACAGCAGCTTTAAACCCAGTGCTAATGGTTGCTTAATAGTCACAAGGACTCAGGGCTGTAAATGGCATCTGCCCTCAAAAAATGCCCTGGGGTAGGGAATAGGCAAGAAAATTCAACACATGACAAATCTTTCAAGAAGTCAACATGAAGAGGGAAGTTGTACTCACACTTTAAAAAAAAAAAGGAAAAGAACAACATGGACATGCCTAAAGCTCAGTACAAGGAATTATTAGCCACATACAAATCCAACCTCCAAAAAGGTTTCAGCTCACACCAGTCAAATGACCATCAGCAAACAGTCTACAAACTAGAAATGCTGAAGGGGTTTTAGAGAACTGTGTACCTTCTAGCTGCTGGTGGGATGTAATTGGTAACAGCACTAACGAAAACTGAATGCAGCTGCTTTAAAAGGTAAAAATTGAGCTACCATATGATGCGGCAGGGCACCTTTTGGGCCTATAACCTAAGACCACCAGAATCAGAAAGACAGAGGCAGGCAAATGTGCACTGCAGCAATATTGAAATAGCCACGACATGGAAGCCAAAAGAAGGTCCATAAACAGATGAATGGACAGAGAAGAAGTGGTATATGGACAGAATGGAATATCAGTCACGAAAAAAATAAAAGAATGGCATATGCAGCACCACAGATGAGCCTAGAGATAATCACACAACGTGAAGTAAGTCAGAATGCGAAAGACAAATGTCCTATGATGTCCCTTATGTTATCTGAAAAATTCATAAAAATGAACATATTTCCATAGAGAAAGACAATCTCAGAATGAGAAGACAACTTATGGTTAAGCCAAAGAAATGGTGTGAGGAATGGATAAATTAGGATATTGGGGTTAACACACATATACTAATACATATAAAAAATATAATCCCCAAAGACCTATGGAATACCAAGAGTGGTCTACTCAACACTCTGTAATAACCGACATGGAAAAGGACCCAAAGATCAATAGATATATGTATATGTGTAAATGAACAAGATTCTGTACACCTAGAACAAAAGACATTTTTCAATCAAATTTGCTCTGATAAAAACTACAACTTAAAGACACAAACAAGAATTAAGGAGGCTAAAACTTATCGGGGTTTGTCCTGGCACATTCCACTCTAATCTGCAACCTCAAAGCACAACTTGCAGCAAGGTTCTGTTTCCCTAGCAAGCAGAGTTGGCAACTTAGAAATGCTGCCACCCTAAGGCCGTTTCCTCAAAGAGCAGCTTTAAATCTACTGCTCATGGTCACTAATATTCACAAGGACGGCAGGGCTGTAAATGACTCATGCCCTCAAAAAATGTCCTGGGGTAGGGAATGGCCATAAAAATCCAAACGCGGTAAATTTTTCAAGAAGGCAATTTGAAGTTGTAAGTTTAGCTCAATCTTAAAAAAAATGAAAAGGACACTGAGAAATGCAAAACATCAGGAATTATTAGACGCATGCAAATCCAATCTACACAAAGGTATCACCTAACACCAGTCACAATGACCATCAGCAAAAAGTCAACAAACAATAGATGTTGAAGAAGTTGTGGAGAATAGTGTAACCTCTCGGTCTAAGTGGGATGTAAACTGGTAACAGCCAATAATAGGAACAGAATGGCAGTGCGTTTAAAGGTAAAAATTGAGTCACCATATGATCCGGAAGGCCCACTATTGGGCCTGTCACTTGTGAAAGCCAGAATCAAAAAGACACGGGATGGAAAATCGTGTATTGCAGCAGTATTTACAATAGCTAAGACATGGATACAAACAAAATGTCCATCATCAGATAAATGGACAAAGAAGAAGTGGTATACGTACCGAATGGAATAGTAGCCTCAGAAAAAAATGAACAGTGCCGTTTTCAGGACTACAGATGAGCCTAGAAATAATCATATTAGGTTAAGTTATTCAAAAGGGAATAACAAATATCCTATGATATCATTTATACATGTTATCCTAAGATTTCTACCAATGAACATATTTCCACAGAAAAAGACACTCACAGACTTATAAAACGAACGAATGGTTCGCCAAAATGAAAGGTGGGAGGATGGATAAATTAGGACTATGGGGATAACATACATATACTAATGTATGTTAAATGTATATAAACATATAACATATAAACTCTATGAATTATATAATCACCAATACATATAAAATATATAATCACGAAACACCTGCCAAATACCAAGGGAGGTCTACTCAACATTCTGTAAAAAATTACATGGTAACAGGATCCGAAGATGAACAGACATATGTATGAATCATTGAGCACATTCTGTACAGCCAGACAATCACAACACTCTAATCGAATTTACTCCGATAAGAAAGAGAAATTAAATTTAAAAAACAAACATAAGTAAGGAGACATAAACTTCTGGGGGCTTATCCCAGCACACTCCTCTCTAATTTACAACCTCGGAACACTACCTCCAGGAAGACTCTGTTGCCCTAGTAACAAGAGGTGAGAACGTAATAATGCTGCCGCCTTGTGGCTGTTTCCCACAACGGCAGCTTTAAACCCAGTGCTAATGGTTGCTTAATAGTCACAAGGACTGCAGGGCTGTAAATGACACCTGCCCTCAAAAAATGCCCTGGGGTAGGGAATAGGCAAGAAAATTCAAGTTTTCTTTGACAAGTTTTTGAAGAAGTCAATATGAAGAGGGAAGTTGTACTCACTCTTTAAAAAAAAAAAGGAAAAGAATAAAAAGCACATGCCTAAAGCTCAGTATAAGGAATTATTAGTCACATGCAAATCCAACCTCCAAAAAGGTTTCAGCTCACACCAGTCAAATGACCATCAGCAAACAGTCTACAAACTGTAAATGCTGAAGGGATTTTAGAGAACTGTGTACCTTGTAGCTGCTGGTGGGATGTAAAGTGGTAAGAGCACTAACGAAAACTGAATGGAGCTGCTTTAAAAGGTAAAAATTGAGCTACCATATGACGCGGCAGGGCACCTTTTGGGCCTGTAACCTAAGACCACCAGAATCGGAAAGACAGAGGCAGGCAAATGTGCACTGCAGCATTACTGAAATAGCCAAGACGTGGAAGCCAAAAAAAGGTCCATAAACAGATGAATGGACAAAGAAGAAGTGGTATACGGACTAAATGGAATAGTAGCCTCGGGAAAAAAAATGAAAAATGCCGTTTTCAGGACTACAGATGAGCCTAGAAATAATCATATCAGGTTAAGTAAGTCAAAAGGGAATGACAAATATCCTATGATATCATTTATACCTGTTATCCTAAGATTGCTACAAATGGACATATTTCCACAGAAAAAGACACTCACAGACTTATAAAAGAAACTAATGGTTAACCAAAATGAAAGGTGGGAGGATGGATAAATTAGGATTATGGGGCTAACATACATATACTAATGTATGTTAAATGTATATAAACATATAACATATAAACTCTATGAATTATATAATCACCAATACATATAAAATATATAATGACAAAACACCTACCAAATACCATGCGAGGTCTACTCAACATTCTGTAATAAGACACATGGTAACAGAATCCGAACATGAACAGACATATGTATGAATCATTGAGCAGATTCTGTACAGCCAGACAATCACAACACTCTAATCCAATATTCTCCGATAAGAAATAGAAATTAAATTAAAAAACAAACAGAAGTAAGGAGACATAAACTTCTGGGGGCTTGTCCCAGCACATTCCCCTCTAATTTACAACCTCGGAACACTACGTCCAGGAAGACTCTGGTGCCCTAATAACAAGAGTTGAGAACGTAATGATGCTGCCGCCTAGTGGGTGTTTCCCACAACAGCAGCTTTAAACCCAGTGCTAATGGTTGCTTAATAGTCACAAGGACTCAGGGCTGTAAATGGCATCTGCCCTCAAAAAATGCCCTGGGGTAGGGAATAGGCAAGAAAATTCAACACATGACAAATCTTTCAAGAAGTCAACATGAAGAGGGAAGTTGTACTCACACTTTAAAAAAAAAAGGAAAACAAAAAAATGGACATGCCTAAAGCTCAGTACAAGGAATTATTAGCCACATACAAATCCAACCTCCAAAAAGGTTTCAGCTCACACCAGTCAAATGACCATCAGCAAACAGTCTACAAACTAGAAATGCTGAAGGGGTTTTAGAGAACTGGGTACCTTCTAGCTGCTGGTGGGATGTAATTGGTAACAGCACTAACGAAAACTGAATGCAGCTGCTTTAAAAGGTAAAAATTGAGCTACCATATGATGCGGCAGGGCACCTTTTGGGCCTATAACCTAAGACCACCAGAATCGGAAAGACAGAGGCAGGCAAATGTGCACTGCAGCAATATTGAAATAGCCACGACATGGAAGCCAAAAGAAGGTCCATAAACAGATGAATGGACAGAGAAGAAGTGGTATATGGACAGAATGGAATATCAGTCACGAAAAAAATAAAAGAATGGCATATGCAGCACCACAGATGAGCCTAGAGATAATCACACAACGTGAAGTAAGTCAGAATGCGAAAGACAAATGTCCTATGATATCCCTTATGTTATCTGAAAATTCATAAACATGAACATATTTCCATAGAGAAAGACAATCTCAGAATGAGAAGACAACTTATGGTTAAGCCAAAGAAATGGTGTGAGGAATGGATAAATTAGGATATTGGGGTTAACACACATATACTAATACATATAAAAAATATAATCCCCAAAGACCTATGGAATACCAAGAGTGGTCTACTCAACACTCTGTAATAACCGACATGGAAAAGGACCCAAAGATCAATAGATATATGTATATGTGTAAATGAACAAGATTCTGTACACCTAGAACAAAAGACATTTTTCAATCAAATTTGCTCTGATAAAAACTACAACTTAAAGACACAAACAAGAATTAAGGAGGCTAAAACTTATCGGGGTTTGTCCTGGCACATTCCACTCTAATCTGCAACCTCAAAGCACAACTTGCAGCAAGGTTCTGTTTCCCTAGCAAGCACAGTTGGCAACTTAGAAATGCTGCCACCCTAAGGCCGTTTCCTCAAAGAGCAGCTTTAAATCTACTGCTCATGGTCACTAATATTCACAAGGACGGCAGGGCTGTAAATGACTCATGCCCTCAAAAAATGTCCTGGGGTAGGGAATGGCCATAAAAATCCAAACGCGGTAAATTTTTCAAGAAGGCAATTTGAAGTTGTAAGTTTAGCTCAATCTTAAAAAAAATGAAAAGGACACTGAGAAATGCAAAACATCAGGAATTATTAGACGCATGCAAATCCAATCTACACAAAGGTATCACCTAACACCAGTCACAATGACCATCAGCAAAAAGTCAACAAACAATAGATGTTGAAGAAGTTGTGGAGAATAGTGTAACCTCTCGGTCTAAGTGGGATGTAAACTGGTAACAGCCAATAATAGGAACAGAATGGCAGTGCGTTTAAAGGTAAAAATTGAGTCACCATATGATCCGGAAGGCCCACTATTGGGCCTGTCACTTGTGAAAGCCAGAATCAAAAAGACACGGGATGGAAAATCGTGTATTGCAGCAGTATTTACAATAGCTAAGACATGGATACAAACAAAATGTCCATCATCAGATAAATGGACAAAGAAGAAGTGGTATACGTACCGAATGGAATAGTAGCCTCAGAAAAAAATGAACAGTGCCGTTTTCAGGACTACAGATGAGCCTAGAAATAATCATATTAGGTTAAGTTATTCAAAAGGGAATGACAAATATCCTATGATATCATTTATACCTGTTATCCTAAGATTGCTACAAATGGACATATTTCCACAGAAAAAGACACTCACAGACTTATAAAACGAACGAATGGTTCGCCAAAATGAAAGGTGGGAGGATGGATAAATTAGGACTATGGGGATAACATACATATACTAATGTATGTTAAATGTATATAAACATATAACATATAAACTCTATGAATTATATAATCACCAATACATATAAAATATATAATCACGAAACACCTGCCAAATACCAAGGGAGGTCTACTCAACATTCTGTAAAAAATTACATGGTAACAGGATCCGAAGATGAACAGACATATGTATGAATCATTGAGCACATTCTGTACAGCCAGACAATCACAACACTCTAATCGAATTTACTCCGATAAGAAAGAGAAATTAAATTTAAAAAACAAACATAAGTAAGGAGACATAAACTTCTGGGGGCTTATCCCAGCACACTCCTCTCTAATTTACAACCTCGGAACACTACCTCCAGGAAGACTCTGTTGCCCTAGTAACAAGAGGTGAGAACGTAATAATGCTGCCGCCTTGTGGCTGTTTCCCACAACAGCAGCTTTAAACCCAGTGCTAATGGTTGCTTAATAGTCACAAGGACTGCAGGGCTGTAAATGACACCTGCCCTCAAAAAATGCCCTGGGGTAGGGAATAGGCAAGAAAATTCAAGTTTTCTTTGACAAGTTTTTGAAGAAGTCAATATGAAGAGGGAAGTTGTACTCACTCTTTAAAAAAAAAAAGGAAAAGAATAAAAAGCACATGCCTAAAGCTCAGTATAAGGAATTATTAGTCACATGCAAATCCAACCTCCAAAAAGGTTTCAGCTCACACCAGTCAAATGACCATCAGCAAACAGTCTACAAACTGTAAATGCTGAAGGGATTTTAGAGAACTGTGTACCTTGTAGCTGCTGGTGGGATGTAAAGTGGTAAGAGCACTAACGAAAACTGAATGGAGCTGCTTTAAAAGGTAAAAATTGAGCTACCATATGACGCGGCAGGGCACCTTTTGGGCCTGTAACCTAAGACCACCAGAATCGGAAAGACAGAGGCAGGCAAATGTGCACTGCAGCATTACTGAAATAGCCAAGACGTGGAAGCCAAAAAAAGGTCCATAAACAGATGAATGGACAAAGAAGAAGTGGTATACGGACTAAATGGAATAGTAGCCTCGGGAAAAAAAATGAAAAATGCCGTTTTCAGGACTACAGATGAGCCTAGAAATAATCATATCAGGTTAAGTAAGTCAAAAGGGAATGACAAATATCCTATGATATCATTTATACCTGTTATCCTAAGATTGCTACAAATGGACATATTTCCACAGAAAAAGACACTCACAGACTTATAAAAGAAACTAATGGTTAACCAAAATGAAAGGTGGGAGGATGGATAAATTAGGATTATGGGGCTAACATACATATACTAATGTATGTTAAATGTATATAAACATATAACATATAAACTCTATGAATTATATAATCACCAATACATATAAAATATATAATGACAAAACACCTACCAAATACCATGCGAGGTCTACTCAACATTCTGTAATAAGACACATGGTAACAGAATCCGAACATGAACAGACATATGTATGAATCATTGAGCAGATTCTGTACAGCCAGACAATCACAACACTCTAATCCAATATTCTCCGATAAGAAATAGAAATTAAATTAAAAAACAAACAGAAGTAAGGAGACATAAACTTCTGGGGGCTTGTCCCAGCACATTCCCCTCTAATTTACAACCTCGGAACACTACGTCCAGGAAGACTCTGGTGCCCTAATAACAAGAGTTGAGAACGTAATGATGCTGCCGCCTAGTGGGTGTTTCCCACAACAGCAGCTTTAAACCCAGTGCTAATGGTTGCTTAATAGTCACAAGGACTCAGGGCTGTAAATGGCATCTGCCCTCAAAAAATGCCCTGGGGTAGGGAATAGGCAAGAAAATTCAACACATGACAAATCTTTCAAGAAGTCAACATGAAGAGGGAAGTTGTACTCACACTTTAAAAAAAAAAGGAAAAGAACAACATGGACATGCCTAAAGCTCAGTACAAGGAATTATTAGCCACATACAAATCCAACCTCCAAAAAGGTTTCAGCTCACACCAGTCAAATGACCATCAGCAAACAGTCTACAAACTAGAAATGCTGAAGGGGTTTTAGAGAACTGTGTACCTTCTAGCTGCTGGTGGGATGTAATTGGTAACAGCACTAACGAAAACTGAATGCAGCTGCTTTAAAAGGTAAAAATTGAGCTACCATATGATGCGGCAGGGCACCTTTTGGGCCTATAACCTAAGACCACCAGAATCGGAAAGACAGAGGCAGGCAAATGTGCACTGCAGCAATATTGAAATAGCCACGACATGGAAGCCAAAAGAAGGTCCATAAACAGATGAATGGACAGAGAAGAAGTGGTATATGGACAGAATGGAATATCAGTCACGAAAAAAATAAAAGAATGGCATATGCAGCACCACAGATGAGCCTAGAGATAATCACACAACGTGAAGTAAGTCAGAATGCGAAAGACAAATGTCCTATGATATCCCTTATGTTATCTGAAAATTCATAAACATGAACATATTTCCATAGAGAAAGACAATCTCAGAATGAGAAGACAACTTATGGTTAAGCCAAAGAAATGGTGTGAGGAATGGATAAATTAGGATATTGGGGTTAACACACATATACTAATACATATAAAAAATATAATCCCCAAAGACCTATGGAATACCAAGAGTGGTCTACTCAACACTCTGTAATAACCGACATGGAAAAGGACCCAAAGATCAATAGATATATGTATATGTGTAAATGAACAAGATTCTGTACACCTAGAACAAAAGACATTTTTCAATCAAATTTGCTCTGATAAAAACTACAACTTAAAGACACAAACAAGAATTAAGGAGGCTAAAACTTATCGGGGTTTGTCCTGGCACATTCCACTCTAATCTGCAACCTCAAAGCACAACTTGCAGCAAGGTTCTGTTTCCCTAGCAAGCAGAGTTGGCAACTTAGAAATGCTGCCACCCTAAGGCCGTTTCCTCAAAGAGCAGCTTTAAATCTACTGCTCATGGTCACTAATATTCACAAGGACGGCAGGGCTGTAAATGACTCATGCCCTCAAAAAATGTCCTGGGGTAGGGAATGGCCATAAAAATCCAAACGCGGTAAATTTTTCAAGAAGGCAATTTGAAGTTGTAAGTTTAGCTCAATCTTAAAAAAAATGAAAAGGACACTGAGAAATGCAAAACATCAGGAATTATTAGACGCATGCAAATCCAATCTACACAAAGGTATCACCTAACACCAGTCACAATGACCATCAGCAAAAAGTCAACAAACAATAGATGTTGAAGAAGTTGTGGAGAATAGTGTAACCTCTCGGTCTAAGTGGGATGTAAACTGGTAACAGCCAATAATAGGAACAGAATGGCAGTGCGTTTAAAGGTAAAAATTGAGTCACCATATGATCCGGAAGGCCCACTATTGGGCCTGTCACTTGTGAAAGCCAGAATCAAAAAGACACGGGATGGAAAATCGTGTGTTGCAGCAGTATTTACAATAGCTAAGACATGGATACAAACAAAATGTCCATCATCAGATAAATGGACAAAGAAGAAGTGGTATACGTACCGAATGGAATAGTAGCCTCAGAAAAAAATGAACAGTGCCGTTTTCAGGACTACAGATGAGCCTAGAAATAATCATATTAGGTTAAGTTATTCAAAAGGGAATGACAAATATCCTATGATATCATTTATACCTGTTATCCTAAGATTGCTACAAATGGACATATTTCCACAGAAAAAGACACTCACAGACTTATAAAAGAAACTAATGGTTAACCAAAATGAAAGGTGGGAGGATGGATACATTAGGATTATGGGGCTAACATACATATACTAATGTATGTTAAATGTATATAAACATATAACATATAAACTCTATGAATTATATAATCACCAATACATATAAAATATATAATCACGAAACACCTGCCAAATACCAAGGGAGGTCTACTCAACATTCTGTAAAAAATTACATGGTAACAGGATCCGAAGATGAACAGACATATGTATGAATCATTGAGCACATTCTGTACAGCCAGACAATCACAACACTCTAATCGAATTTACTCCGATAAGAAAGAGAAATTAAATTTAAAAAACAAACATAAGTAAGGAGACATAAACTTCTGGGGGCTTATCCCAGCACACTCCTCTCTAATTTACAACCTCGGAACACTACCTCCAGGAAGACTCTGTTGCCCTAGTAACAAGAGGTGAGAACGTAATAATGCTGCCGCCTTGTGGCTGTTTCCCACAACAGCAGCTTTAAACCCAGTGCTAATGGTTGCTTAATAGTCACAAGGACTGCAGGGCTGTAAATGACACCTGCCCTCAAAAAATGCCCTGGGGTAGGGAATAGGCAAGAAAATTCAAGTTTTCTTTGACAAGTTTTTGAAGAAGTCAATATGAAGAGGGAAGTTGTACTCACTCTTTAAAAAAAAAAAGGAAAAGAATAAAAAGCACATGCCTAAAGCTCAGTATAAGGAATTATTAGTCACATGCAAATCCAACCTCCAAAAAGGTTTCAGCTCACACCAGTCAAATGACCATCAGCAAACAGTCTACAAACTGTAAATGCTGAAGGGATTTTAGAGAACTGTGTACCTTGTAGCTGCTGGTGGGATGTAAAGTGGTAAGAGCACTAACGAAAACTGAATGGAGCTGCTTTAAAAGGTAAAAATTGAGCTACCATATGACGCGGCAGGGCACCTTTTGGGCCTGTAACCTAAGACCACCAGAATCGGAAAGACAGAGGCAGGCAAATGTGCACTGCAGCATTACTGAAATAGCCAAGACGTGGAAGCCAAAAAAAGGTCCATAAACAGATGAATGGACAAAGAAGAAGTGGTATACGGACTAAATGGAATAGTAGCCTCGGGAAAAAAAATGAAAAATGCCGTTTTCAGGACTACAGATGAGCCTAGAAATAATCATATCAGGTTAAGTAAGTCAAAAGGGAATGACAAATATCCTATGATATCATTTATACCTGTTATCCTAAGATTGCTACAAATGGACATATTTCCACAGAAAAAGACACTCACAGACTTATAAAAGAAACTAATGGTTAACCAAAATGAAAGGTGGGAGGATGGATAAATTAGGATTATGGGGCTAACATACATATACTAATGTATGTTAAATGTATATAAACATATAACATATAAACTCTATGAATTATATAATCACCAATACATATAAAATATATAATGACAAAACACCTACCAAATACCATGCGAGGTCTACTCAACATTCTGTAATAAGACACATGGTAACAGAATCCGAACATGAACAGACATATGTATGAATCATTGAGCAGATTCTGTACAGCCAGACAATCACAACACTCTAATCCAATATTCTCCGATAAGAAATAGAAATTAAATTAAAAAACAAACAGAAGTAAGGAGACATAAACTTCTGGGGGCTTGTCCCAGCACATTCCCCTCTAATTTACAACCTCGGAACACTACGTCCAGGAAGACTCTGGTGCCCTAATAACAAGAGTTGAGAACGTAATGATGCTGCCGCCTAGTGGGTGTTTCCCACAACAGCAGCTTTAAACCCAGTGCTAATGGTTGCTTAATAGTCACAAGGACTCAGGGCTGTAAATGGCATCTGCCCTCAAAAAATGCCCTGGGGTAGGGAATAGGCAAGAAAATTCAACACATGACAAATCTTTCAAGAAGTCAACATGAAGAGGGAAGTTGTACTCACACTTTAAAAAAAAAAGGAAAAGAACAACATGGACATGCCTAAAGCTCAGTACAAGGAATTATTAGCCACATACAAATCCAACCTCCAAAAAGGTTTCAGCTCACACCAGTCAAATGACCATCAGCAAACAGTCTACAAACTAGAAATGCTGAAGGGGTTTTAGAGAACTGTGTACCTTCTAGCTGCTGGTGGGATGTAATTGGTAACAGCACTAACGAAAACTGAATGCAGCTGCTTTAAAAGGTAAAAATTGAGCTACCATATGATGCGGCAGGGCACCTTTTGGGCCTATAACCTAAGACCACCAGAATCGGAAAGACAGAGGCAGGCAAATGTGCACTGCAGCAATATTGAAATAGCCACGACATGGAAGCCAAAAGAAGGTCCATAAACAGATGAATGGACAGAGAAGAAGTGGTATATGGACAGAATGGAATATCAGTCACGAAAAAAATAAAAGAATGGCATATGCAGCACCACAGATGAGCCTAGAGATAATCACACAACGTGAAGTAAGTCAGAATGCGAAAGACAAATGTCCTATGATATCCCTTATGTTATCTGAAAATTCATAAACATGAACATATTTCCATAGAGAAAGACAATCTCAGAATGAGAAGACAACTTATGGTTAAGCCAAAGAAATGGTGTGAGGAATGGATAAATTAGGATATTGGGGTTAACACACATATACTAATACATATAAAAAATATAATCCCCAAAGACCTATGGAATACCAAGAGTGGTCTACTCAACACTCTGTAATAACCGACATGGAAAAGGACCCAAAGATCAATAGATATATGTATATGTGTAAATGAACAAGATTCTGTACACCTAGAACAAAAGACATTTTTCAATCAAATTTGCTCTGATAAAAACTACAACTTAAAGACACAAACAAGAATTAAGGAGGCTAAAACTTATCGGGGTTTGTCCTGGCACATTCCACTCTAATCTGCAACCTCAAAGCACAACTTGCAGCAAGGTTCTGTTTCCCTAGCAAGCAGAGTTGGCAACTTAGAAATGCTGCCACCCTAAGGCCGTTTCCTCAAAGAGCAGCTTTAAATCTACTGCTCATGGTCACTAATATTCACAAGGACGGCAGGGCTGTAAATGACTCATGCCCTCAAAAAATGTCCTGGGGTAGGGAATGGCCATAAAAATCCAAACGCGGTAAATTTTTCAAGAAGGCAATTTGAAGTTGTAAGTTTAGCTCAATCTTAAAAAAAATGAAAAGGACACTGAGAAATGCAAAACATCAGGAATTATTAGACGCATGCAAATCCAATCTACACAAAGGTATCACCTAACACCAGTCACAATGACCATCAGCAAAAAGTCAACAAACAATAGATGTTGAAGAAGTTGTGGAGAATAGTGTAACCTCTCGGTCTAAGTGGGATGTAAACTGGTAACAGCCAATAATAGGAACAGAATGGCACTGCGTTTAAAGGTAAAAATTGAGTCACCATATGATCCGGAAGGCCCACTATTGGGCCTGTCACTTGTGAAAGCCAGAATCAAAAAGACACGGGATGGAAAATCGTGTGTTGCAGCAGTATTTACAATAGCTAAGACATGGATACAAACAAAATGTCCATCATCAGATAAATGGACAAAGAAGAAGTGGTATACGTACCGAATGGAATAGTAGCCTCAGAAAAAAATGAACAGTGCCGTTTTCAGGACTACAGATGAGCCTAGAAATAATCATATTAGGTTAAGTTATTCAAAAGGGAATGACAAATATCCTATGATATCATTTATACCTGTTATCCTAAGATTGCTACAAATGGACATATTTCCACAGAAAAAGACACTCACAGACTTATAAAAGAAACTAATGGTTAACCAAAATGAAAGGTGGGAGGATGGATAAATTAGGATTATGGGGCTAACATACATATACTAATGTATGTTAAATGTATATAAACATATAACATATAAACTCTATGAATTATATAATCACCAATACATATAAAATATATAATGACTAAACACCTACCAAATACCATGCGAGGTCTACTCAACATTCTGTAATAAGACACATGGTAACAGAATCCGAACATGAACAGACATATGTATGAATCATTGAGCAGATTCTGTACAGCCAGACAATCACAACACTCTAATCCAATATTCTCCGATAAGAAATAGAAATTAAATTAAAAAACAAACAGAAGTAAGGAGACATAAACTTCTGGGGGCTTGTCCCAGCACATTCCCCTCTAATTTACAACCTCGGAACACTACGTCCAGGAAGACTCTGGTGCCCTAATAACAAGAGTTGAGAACGTAATGATGCTGCCGCCTAGTGGGTGTTTCCCACAACAGCAGCTTTAAACCCAGTGCTAATGGTTGCTTAATAGTCACAAGGACTCAGGGCTGTAAATGGCATCTGCCCTCAAAAAATGCCCTGGGGTAGGGAATAGGCAAGAAAATTCAACACATGACAAATCTTTCAAGAAGTCAACATGAAGAGGGAAGTTGTACTCACACTTTAAAAAAAAAAGGAAAACAAAAAAATGGACATGCCTAAAGCTCAGTACAAGGAATTATTAGCCACATACAAATCCAACCTCCAAAAAGGTTTCAGCTCACACCAGTCAAATGACCATCAGCAAACAGTCTACAAACTAGAAATGCTGAAGGGGTTTTAGAGAACTGTGTACCTTCTAGCTGCTGGTGGGATGTAATTGGTAACAGCACTAACGAAAACTGAATGCAGCTGCTTTAAAAGGTAAAAATTGAGCTACCATATGATGCGGCAGGGCACCTTTTGGGCCTATAACCTAAGACCACCAGAATCGGAAAGACAGAGGCAGGCAAATGTGCACTGCAGCAATATTGAAATAGCCACGACATGGAAGCCAAAAGAAGGTCCATAAACAGATGAATGGACAGAGAAGAAGTGGTATATGGACAGAATGGAATATCAGTCACGAAAAAAATAAAAGAATGGCATATGCAGCACCACAGATGAGCCTAGAGATAATCACACAACGTGAAGTAAGTCAGAATGCGAAAGACAAATGTCCTATGATATCCCTTATGTTATCTGAAAATTCATAAACATGAACATATTTCCATAGAGAAAGACAATCTCAGAATGAGAAGACAACTTATGGTTAAGCCAAAGAAATGGTGTGAGGAATGGATAAATTAGGATATTGGGGTTAACACACATATACTAATACATATAAAAAATATAATCCCCAAAGACCTATGGAATACCAAGAGTGGTCTACTCAACACTCTGTAATAACCGACATGGAAAAGGACCCAAAGATCAATAGATATATGTATATGTGTAAATGAACAAGATTCTGTACACCTAGAACAAAAGACATTTTTCAATCAAATTTGCTCTGATAAAAACTACAACTTAAAGACACAAACAAGAATTAAGGAGGCTAAAACTTATCGGGGTTTGTCCTGGCACATTCCACTCTAATCTGCAACCTCAAAGCACAACTTGCAGCAAGGTTCTGTTTCCCTAGCAAGCAGAGTTGGCAACTTAGAAATGCTGCCACCCTAAGGCCGTTTCCTCAAAGAGCAGCTTTAAATCTACTGCTCATGGTCACTAATATTCACAAGGACGGCAGGGCTGTAAATGACTCATGCCCTCAAAAAATGTCCTGGGGTAGGGAATGGCCATAAAAATCCAAACGCGGTAAATTTTTCAAGAAGGCAATTTGAAGTTGTAAGTTTAGCTCAATCTTAAAAAAAATGAAAAGGACACTGAGAAATGCAAAACATCAGGAATTATTAGACGCATGCAAATCCAATCTACACAAAGGTATCACCTAACACCAGTCACAATGACCATCAGCAAAAAGTCAACAAACAATAGATGTTGAAGAAGTTGTGGAGAATAGTGTAACCTCTCGGTCTAAGTGGGATGTAAACTGGTAACAGCCAATAATAGGAACAGAATGGCAGTGCGTTTAAAGGTAAAAATTGAGTCACCATATGATCCGGAAGGCCCACTATTGGGCCTGTCACTTGTGAAAGCCAGAATCAAAAAGACACGGGATGGAAAATCGTGTGTTGCAGCAGTATTTACAATAGCTAAGACATGGATACAAACAAAATGTCCATCATCAGATAAATGGACAAAGAAGAAGTGGTATACGTACCGAATGGAATAGTAGCCTCAGAAAAAAATGAACAGTGCCGTTTTCAGGACTACAGATGAGCCTAGAAATAATCATATCAGGTTAAGTAAGTCAAAAGGGAATGACAAATATCCTATGATATCATTTATACCTGTTATCCTAAGATTGCTACAAATGGACATATTTCCACAGAAAAAGACACTCACAGACTTATAAAAGAAACTAATGGTTAACCAAAATGAAAGGTGGGAGGATGGATAAATTAGGATTATGGGGCTAACATACATATACTAATGTATGTTAAATGTATATAAACATATAACATATAAACTCTATGAATTATATAATCACCAATACATATAAAATATATAATGACAAAACACCTACCAAATACCATGCGAGGTCTACTCAACATTCTGTAATAAGACACATGGTAACAGAATCCGAACATGAACAGACATATGTATGAATCATTGAGCAGATTCTGTACAGCCAGACAATCACAACACTCTAATCCAATATTCTCCGATAAGAAATAGAAATTAAATTAAAAAACAAACAGAAGTAAGGAGACATAAACTTCTGGGGGCTTGTCCCAGCACATTCCCCTCTAATTTACAACCTCGGAACACTACGTCCAGGAAGACTCTGGTGCCCTAATAACAAGAGTTGAGAACGTAATGATGCTGCCGCCTAGTGGGTGTTTCCCACAACAGCAGCTTTAAACCCAGTGCTAATGGTTGCTTAATAGTCACAAGGACTCAGGGCTGTAAATGGCATCTGCCCTCAAAAAATGCCCTGGGGTAGGGAATAGGCAAGAAAATTCAACACATGACAAATCTTTCAAGAAGTCAACATGAAGAGGGAAGTTGTACTCACACTTTAAAAAAAAAAGGAAAACAAAAAAATGGACATGCCTAAAGCTCAGTACAAGGAATTATTAGCCACATACAAATCCAACCTCCAAAAAGGTTTCAGCTCACACCAGTCAAATGACCATCAGCAAACAGTCTACAAACTAGAAATGCTGAAGGGGTTTTAGAGAACTGTGTACCTTCTAGCTGCTGGTGGGATGTAATTGGTAACAGCACTAACGAAAACTGAATGCAGCTGCTTTAAAAGGTAAAAATTGAGCTACCATATGATGCGGCAGGGCACCTTTTGGGCCTATAACCGAAGACCACCAGAATCGGAAAGACAGAGGCAGGCAAATGTGCACTGCAGCAATATTGAAATAGCCACGACATGGAAGCCAAAAGAAGGTCCATAAACAGATGAATGGACAGAGAAGAAGTGGTATATGGACAGAATGGAATATCAGTCACGAAAAAAATAAAAGAATGGCATATGCAGCACCACAGATGAGCCTAGAGATAATCACACAACGTGAAGTAAGTCAGAATGCGAAAGACAAATGTCCTATGATATCCCTTATGTTATCTGAAAATTCATAAACATGAACATATTTCCATAGAGAAAGACAATCTCAGAATGAGAAGACAACTTATGGTTAAGCCAAAGAAATGGTGTGAGGAATGGATAAATTAGGATATTGGGGTTAACACACATATACTAATACATATAAAAAATATAATCCCCAAAGACCTATGGAATACCAAGAGTGGTCTACTCAACACTCTGTAATAACCGACATGGAAAAGGACCCAAAGATCAATAGATATATGTATATGTGTAAATGAACAAGATTCTGTACACCTAGAACAAAAGACATTTTTCAATCAAATTTGCTCTGATAAAAACTACAACTTAAAGACACAAACAAGAATTAAGGAGGCTAAAACTTATCGGGGTTTGTCCTGGCACATTCCACTCTAATCTGCAACCTCAAAGCACAACTTGCAGCAAGGTTCTGTTTCCCTAGCAAGCAGAGTTGGCAACTTAGAAATGCTGCCACCCTAAGGCCGTTTCCTCAAAGAGCAGCTTTAAATCTACTGCTCATGGTCACTAATATTCACAAGGACGGCAGGGCTGTAAATGACTCATGCCCTCAAAAAATGTCCTGGGGTAGGGAATGGCCATAAAAATCCAAACGCGGTAAATTTTTCAAGAAGGCAATTTGAAGTTGTAAGTTTAGCTCAATCTTAAAAAAAATGAAAAGGACACTGAGAAATGCAAAACATCAGGAATTATTAGACGCATGCAAATCCAATCTACACAAAGGTATCACCTAACACCAGTCACAATGACCATCAGCAAAAAGTCAACAAACAATAGATGTTGAAGAAGTTGTGGAGAATAGTGTAACCTCTCGGTCTAAGTGGGATGTAAACTGGTAACAGCCAATAATAGGAACAGAATGGCAGTGCGTTTAAAGGTAAAAATTGAGTCACCATATGATCCGGAAGGCCCACTATTGGGCCTGTCACTTGTGAAAGCCAGAATCAAAAAGACACGGGATGGAAAATCGTGTGTTGCAGCAGTATTTACAATAGCTAAGACATGGATACAAACAAAATGTCCATCATCAGATAAATGGACAAAGAAGAAGTGGTATACGTACCGAATGGAATAGTAGCCTCAGAAAAAAATGAACAGTGCCGTTTTCAGGACTACAGATGAGCCTAGAAATAATCATATTAGGTTAAGTTATTCAAAAGGGAATGACAAATATCCTATGATATCATTTATACCTGTTATCCTAAGATTGCTACAAATGGACATATTTCCACAGAAAAAGACACTCACAGACTTATAAAAGAAACTAATGGTTAACCAAAATGAAAGGTGGGAGGATGGATAAATTAGGATTATGGGGCTAACATACATATACTAATGTATGTTAAATGTATATAAACATATAACATATAAACTCTATGAATTATATAATCACCAATACATATAAAATATATAATGACTAAACACCTACCAAATACCATGCGAGGTCTACTCAACATTCTGTAATAAGACACATGGTAACAGGATCCGAAGATGAACAGACATATGTATGAATCATTGAGCACATTCTGTACAGCCAGACAATCACAACACTCTAATCCAATATTCTCCGATAAGAAATAGAAATTAAATTAAAAAACAAACAGAAGTAAGGAGACATAAACTTCTGGGGGCTTGTCCCAGCACATTCCCCTCTAATTTACAACCTCGGAACACTACGTCCAGGAAGACTCTGGTGCCCTAATAACAAGAGTTGAGAACGTAATGATGCTGCCGCCTAGTGGGTGTTTCCCACAACAGCAGCTTTAAACCCAGTGCTAATGGTTGCTTAATAGTCACAAGGACTCAGGGCTGTAAATGGCATCTGCCCTCAAAAAATGCCCTGGGGTAGGGAATAGGCAAGAAAATTCAACACATGACAAATCTTTCAAGAAGTCAACATGAAGAGGGAAGTTGTACTCACACTTTAAAAAAAAAAGGAAAAGAACAACATGGACATGCCTAAAGCTCAGTACAAGGAATTATTAGCCACATACAAATCCAACCTCCAAAAAGGTTTCAGCTCACACCAGTCAAATGACCATCAGCAAACAGTCTACAAACTAGAAATGCTGAAGGGGTTTTAGAGAACTGTGTACCTTCTAGCTGCTGGTGGGATGTAATTGGTAACAGCACTAACGAAAACTGAATGCAGCTGCTTTAAAAGGTAAAAATTGAGCTACCATATGATGCGGCAGGGCACCTTTTGGGCCTATAACCGAAGACCACCAGAATCGGAAAGACAGAGGCAGGCAAATGTGCACTGCAGCAATATTGAAATAGCCACGACATGGAAGCCAAAAGAAGGTCCATAAACAGATGAATGGACAGAGAAGAAGTGGTATATGGACAGAATGGAATATCAGTCACGAAAAAAATAAAAGAATGGCATATGCAGCACCACAGATGAGCCTAGAGATAATCACACAACGTGAAGTAAGTCAGAATGCGAAAGACAAATGTCCTATGATATCCCTTATGTTATCTGAAAATTCATAAACATGAACATATTTCCATAGAGAAAGACAATCTCAGAATGAGAAGACAACTTATGGTTAAGCCAAAGAAATGGTGTGAGGAATGGATAAATTAGGATATTGGGGTTAACACACATATACTAATACATATAAAAAATATAATCCCCAAAGACCTATGGAATACCAAGAGTGGTCTACTCAACACTCTGTAATAACCGACATGGAAAAGGACCCAAAGATCAATAGATATATGTATATGTGTAAATGAACAAGATTCTGTACACCTAGAACAAAAGACATTTTTCAATCAAATTTGCTCTGATAAAAACTACAACTTAAAGACACAAACAAGAATTAAGGAGGCTAAAACTTATCGGGGTTTGTCCTGGCACATTCCACTCTAATCTGCAACCTCAAAGCACAACTTGCAGCAAGGTTCTGTTTCCCTAGCAAGCAGAGTTGGCAACTTAGAAATGCTGCCACCCTAAGGCCGTTTCCTCAAAGAGCAGCTTTAAATCTACTGCTCATGGTCACTAATATTCACAAGGACGGCAGGGCTGTAAATGACTCATGCCCTCAAAAAATGTCCTGGGGTAGGGAATGGCCATAAAAATCCAAACGCGGTAAATTTTTCAAGAAGGCAATTTGAAGTTGTAAGTTTAGCTCAATCTTAAAAAAAATGAAAAGGACACTGAGAAATGCAAAACATCAGGAATTATTAGACGCATGCAAATCCAATCTACACAAAGGTATCACCTAACACCAGTCACAATGACCATCAGCAAAAAGTCAACAAACAATAGATGTTGAAGAAGTTGTGGAGAATAGTGTAACCTCTCGGTCTAAGTGGGATGTAAACTGGTAACAGCCAATAATAGGAACAGAATGGCAGTGCGTTTAAAGGTAAAAATTGAGTCACCATATGATCCGGAAGGCCCACTATTGGGCCTGTCACTTGTGAAAGCCAGAATCAAAAAGACACGGGATGGAAAATCGTGTATTGCAGCAGTATTTACAATAGCTAAGACATGGATACAAACAAAATGTCCATCATCAGATAAATGGACAAAGAAGAAGTGGTATACGTACCGAATGGAATAGTAGCCTCAGAAAAAAATGAACAGTGCCGTTTTCAGGACTACAGATGAGCCTAGAAATAATCATATTAGGTTAAGTTATTCAAAAGGGAATGACAAATATCCTATGATATCATTTATACCTGTTATCCTAAGATTGCTACAAATGGACATATTTCCACAGAAAAAGACACTCACAGACTTATAAAACGAACGAATGGTTCGCCAAAATGAAAGGTGGGAGGATGGATAAATTAGGACTATGGGGATAACATACATATACTAATGTATGTTAAATGTATATAAACATATAACATATAAACTCTATGAATTATATAATCACCAATACATATAAAATATATAATCACGAAACACCTGCCAAATACCAAGGGAGGTCTACTCAACATTCTGTAAAAAATTACATGGTAACAGGATCCGAAGATGAACAGACATATGTATGAATCATTGAGCACATTCTGTACAGCCAGACAATCACAACACTCTAATCGAATTTACTCCGATAAGAAAGAGAAATTAAATTTAAAAAACAAACATAAGTAAGGAGACATAAACTTCTGGGGGCTTATCCCAGCACACTCCTCTCTAATTTACAACCTCGGAACACTACCTCCAGGAAGACTCTGTTGCCCTAGTAACAAGAGGTGAGAACGTAATAATGCTGCCGCCTTGTGGCTGTTTCCCACAACAGCAGCTTTAAACCCAGTGCTAATGGTTGCTTAATAGTCACAAGGACTGCAGGGCTGTAAATGACACCTGCCCTCAAAAAATGCCCTGGGGTAGGGAATAGGCAAGAAAATTCAAGTTTTCTTTGACAAGTTTTTGAAGAAGTCAATATGAAGAGGGAAGTTGTACTCACTCTTTAAAAAAAAAAAGGAAAAGAATAAAAAGCACATGCCTAAAGCTCAGTATAAGGAATTATTAGTCACATGCAAATCCAACCTCCAAAAAGGTTTCAGCTCACACCAGTCAAATGACCATCAGCAAACAGTCTACAAACTGTAAATGCTGAAGGGATTTTAGAGAACTGTGTACCTTGTAGCTGCTGGTGGGATGTAAAGTGGTAAGAGCACTAACGAAAACTGAATGGAGCTGCTTTAAAAGGTAAAAATTGAGCTACCATATGACGCGGCAGGGCACCTTTTGGGCCTGTAACCTAAGACCACCAGAATCGGAAAGACAGAGGCAGGCAAATGTGCACTGCAGCATTACTGAAATAGCCAAGACGTGGAAGCCAAAAAAAGGTCCATAAACAGATGAATGGACAAAGAAGAAGTGGTATACGGACTAAATGGAATAGTAGCCTCGGGAAAAAAAATGAAAAATGCCGTTTTCAGGACTACAGATGAGCCTAGAAATAATCATATCAGGTTAAGTAAGTCAAAAGGGAATGACAAATATCCTATGATATCATTTATACCTGTTATCCTAAGATTGCTACAAATGGACATATTTCCACAGAAAAAGACACTCACAGACTTATAAAAGAAACTAATGGTTAACCAAAATGAAAGGTGGGAGGATGGATAAATTAGGATTATGGGGCTAACATACATATACTAATGTATGTTAAATGTATATAAACATATAACATATAAACTCTATGAATTATATAATCACCAATACATATAAAATATATAATGACAAAACACCTACCAAATACCATGCGAGGTCTACTCAACATTCTGTAATAAGACACATGGTAACAGAATCCGAACATGAACAGACATATGTATGAATCATTGAGCAGATTCTGTACAGCCAGACAATCACAACACTCTAATCCAATATTCTCCGATAAGAAATAGAAATTAAATTAAAAAACAAACAGAAGTAAGGAGACGTAAACTTCTGGGGGCTTGTCCCAGCACATTCCCCTCTAATTTACAACCTCGGAACACTACGTCCAGGAAGACTCTGGTGCCCTAATAACAAGAGTTGAGAACGTAATGATGCTGCCGCCTAGTGGGTGTTTCCCACAACAGCAGCTTTAAACCCAGTGCTAATGGTTGCTTAATAGTCACAAGGACTCAGGGCTGTAAATGGCATCTGCCCTCAAAAAATGCCCTGGGGTAGGGAATAGGCAAGAAAATTCAACACATGACAAATCTTTCAAGAAGTCAACATGAAGAGGGAAGTTGTACTCACACTTTAAAAAAAAAAGGAAAACAAAAAAATGGACATGCCTAAAGCTCAGTACAAGGAATTATTAGCCACATACAAATCCAACCTCCAAAAAGGTTTCAGCTCACACCAGTCAAATGACCATCAGCAAACAGTCTACAAACTAGAAATGCTGAAGGGGTTTTAGAGAACTGTGTACCTTCTAGCTGCTGGTGGGATGTAATTGGTAACAGCACTAACGAAAACTGAATGCAGCTGCTTTAAAAGGTAAAAATTGAGCTACCATATGATGCGGCAGGGCACCTTTTGGGCCTATAACCGAAGACCACCAGAATCGGAAAGACAGAGGCAGGCAAATGTGCACTGCAGCAATATTGAAATAGCCACGACATGGAAGCCAAAAGAAGGTCCATAAACAGATGAATGGACAGAGAAGAAGTGGTATATGGACAGAATGGAATATCAGTCACGAAAAAAATAAAAGAATGGCATATGCAGCACCACAGATGAGCCTAGAGATAATCACACAACGTGAAGTAAGTCAGAATGCGAAAGACAAATGTCCTATGATATCCCTTATGTTATCTGAAAATTCATAAACATGAACATATTTCCATAGAGAAAGACAATCTCAGAATGAGAAGACAACTTATGGTTAAGCCAAAGAAATGGTGTGAGGAATGGATAAATTAGGATATTGGGGTTAACACACATATACTAATACATATAAAAAATATAATCCCCAAAGACCTATGGAATACCAAGAGTGGTCTACTCAACACTCTGTAATAACCGACATGGAAAAGGACCCAAAGATCAATAGATATATGTATATGTGTAAATGAACAAGATTCTGTACACCTAGAACAAAAGACATTTTTCAATCAAATTTGCTCTGATAAAAACTACAACTTAAAGACACAAACAAGAATTAAGGAGGCTAAAACTTATCGGGGTTTGTCCTGGCACATTCCACTCTAATCTGCAACCTCAAAGCACAACTTGCAGCAAGGTTCTGTTTCCCTAGCAAGCAGAGTTGGCAACTTAGAAATGCTGCCACCCTAAGGCCGTTTCCTCAAAGAGCAGCTTTAAATCTACTGCTCATGGTCACTAATATTCACAAGGACGGCAGGGCTGTAAATGACTCATGCCCTCAAAAAATGTCCTGGGGTAGGGAATGGCCATAAAAATCCAAACGCGGTAAATTTTTCAAGAAGGCAATTTGAAGTTGTAAGTTTAGCTCAATCTTAAAAAAAATGAAAAGGACACTGAGAAATGCAAAACATCAGGAATTATTAGACGCATGCAAATCCAATCTACACAAAGGTATCACCTAACACCAGTCACAATGACCATCAGCAAAAAGTCAACAAACAATAGATGTTGAAGAAGTTGTGGAGAATAGTGTAACCTCTCGGTCTAAGTGGGATGTAAACTGGTAACAGCCAATAATAGGAACAGAATGGCAGTGCGTTTAAAGGTAAAAATTGAGTCACCATATGATCCGGAAGGCCCACTATTGGGCCTGTCACTTGTGAAAGCCAGAATCAAAAAGACACGGGATGGAAAATCGTGTATTGCAGCAGTATTTACAATAGCTAAGACATGGATACAAACAAAATGTCCATCATCAGATAAATGGACAAAGAAGAAGTGGTATACGTACCGAATGGAATAGTAGCCTCAGAAAAAAATGAACAGTGCCGTTTTCAGGACTACAGATGAGCCTAGAAATAATCATATTAGGTTAAGTTATTCAAAAGGGAATGACAAATATCCTATGATATCATTTATACCTGTTATCCTAAGATTGCTACAAATGGACATATTTCCACAGAAAAAGACACTCACAGACTTATAAAACGAACGAATGGTTCGCCAAAATGAAAGGTGGGAGGATGGATAAATTAGGACTATGGGGATAACATACATATACTAATGTATGTTAAATGTATATAAACATATAACATATAAACTCTATGAATTATATAATCACCAATACATATAAAATATATAATCACGAAACACCTGCCAAATACCAAGGGAGGTCTACTCAACATTCTGTAAAAAATTACATGGTAACAGGATCCGAAGATGAACAGACATATGTATGAATCATTGAGCACATTCTGTACAGCCAGACAATCACAACACTCTAATCGAATTTACTCCGATAAGAAAGAGAAATTAAATTTAAAAAACAAACATAAGTAAGGAGACATAAACTTCTGGGGGCTTATCCCAGCACACTCCTCTCTAATTTACAACCTCGGAACACTACCTCCAGGAAGACTCTGTTGCCCTAGTAACAAGAGGTGAGAACGTAATAATGCTGCCGCCTTGTGGCTGTTTCCCACAACAGCAGCTTTAAACCCAGTGCTAATGGTTGCTTAATAGTCACAAGGACTGCAGGGCTGTAAATGACACCTGCCCTCAAAAAATGCCCTGGGGTAGGGAATAGGCAAGAAAATTCAAGTTTTCTTTGACAAGTTTTTGAAGAAGTCAATATGAAGAGGGAAGTTGTACTCACTCTTTAAAAAAAAAAAGGAAAAGAATAAAAAGCACATGCCTAAAGCTCAGTATAAGGAATTATTAGTCACATGCAAATCCAACCTCCAAAAAGGTTTCAGCTCACACCAGTCAAATGACCATCAGCAAACAGTCTACAAACTGTAAATGCTGAAGGGATTTTAGAGAACTGTGTACCTTGTAGCTGCTGGTGGGATGTAAAGTGGTAAGAGCACTAACGAAAACTGAATGGAGCTGCTTTAAAAGGTAAAAATTGAGCTACCATATGACGCGGCAGGGCACCTTTTGGGCCTGTAACCTAAGACCACCAGAATCGGAAAGACAGAGGCAGGCAAATGTGCACTGCAGCATTACTGAAATAGCCAAGACGTGGAAGCCAAAAAAAGGTCCATAAACAGATGAATGGACAAAGAAGAAGTGGTATACGGACTAAATGGAATAGTAGCCTCGGGAAAAAAAATGAAAAATGCCGTTTTCAGGACTACAGATGAGCCTAGAAATAATCATATCAGGTTAAGTAAGTCAAAAGGGAATGACAAATATCCTATGATATCATTTATACCTGTTATCCTAAGATTGCTACAAATGGACATATTTCCACAGAAAAAGACACTCACAGACTTATAAAAGAAACTAATGGTTAACCAAAATGAAAGGTGGGAGGATGGATAAATTAGGATTATGGGGCTAACATACATATACTAATGTATGTTAAATGTATATAAACATATAACATATAAACTCTATGAATTATATAATCACCAATACATATAAAATATATAATGACAAAACACCTACCAAATACCATGCGAGGTCTACTCAACATTCTGTAATAAGACACATGGTAACAGAATCCGAACATGAACAGACATATGTATGAATCATTGAGCAGATTCTGTACAGCCAGACAATCACAACACTCTAATCCAATATTCTCCGATAAGAAATAGAAATTAAATTAAAAAACAAACAGAAGTAAGGAGACGTAAACTTCTGGGGGCTTGTCCCAGCACATTCCCCTCTAATTTACAACCTCGGAACACTACGTCCAGGAAGACTCTGGTGCCCTAATAACAAGAGTTGAGAACGTAATGATGCTGCCGCCTAGTGGGTGTTTCCCACAACAGCAGCTTTAAACCCAGTGCTAATGGTTGCTTAATAGTCACAAGGACTCAGGGCTGTAAATGGCATCTGCCCTCAAAAAATGCCCTGGGGTAGGGAATAGGCAAGAAAATTCAACACATGACAAATCTTTCAAGAAGTCAACATGAAGAGGGAAGTTGTACTCACACTTTAAAAAAAAAAGGAAAACAAAAAAATGGACATGCCTAAAGCTCAGTACAAGGAATTATTAGCCACATACAAATCCAACCTCCAAAAAGGTTTCAGCTCACACCAGTCAAATGACCATCAGCAAACAGTCTACAAACTAGAAATGCTGAAGGGGTTTTAGAGAACTGTGTACCTTCTAGCTGCTGGTGGGATGTAATTGGTAACAGCACTAACGAAAACTGAATGCAGCTGCTTTAAAAGGTAAAAATTGAGCTACCATATGATGCGGCAGGGCACCTTTTGGGCCTATAACCGAAGACCACCAGAATCGGAAAGACAGAGGCAGGCAAATGTGCACTGCAGCAATATTGAAATAGCCACGACATGGAAGCCAAAAGAAGGTCCATAAACAGATGAATGGACAGAGAAGAAGTGGTATATGGACAGAATGGAATATCAGTCACGAAAAAAATAAAAGAATGGCATATGCAGCACCACAGATGAGCCTAGAGATAATCACACAACGTGAAGTAAGTCAGAATGCGAAAGACAAATGTCCTATGATATCCCTTATGTTATCTGAAAATTCATAAACATGAACATATTTCCATAGAGAAAGACAATCTCAGAATGAGAAGACAACTTATGGTTAAGCCAAAGAAATGGTGTGAGGAATGGATAAATTAGGATATTGGGGTTAACACACATATACTAATACATATAAAAAATATAATCCCCAAAGACCTATGGAATACCAAGAGTGGTCTACTCAACACTCTGTAATAACCGACATGGAAAAGGACCCAAAGATCAATAGATATATGTATATGTGTAAATGAACAAGATTCTGTACACCTAGAACAAAAGACATTTTTCAATCAAATTTGCTCTGATAAAAACTACAACTTAAAGACACAAACAAGAATTAAGGAGGCTAAAACTTATCGGGGTTTGTCCTGGCACATTCCACTCTAATCTGCAACCTCAAAGCACAACTTGCAGCAAGGTTCTGTTTCCCTAGCAAGCAGAGTTGGCAACTTAGAAATGCTGCCACCCTAAGGCCGTTTCCTCAAAGAGCAGCTTTAAATCTACTGCTCATGGTCACTAATATTCACAAGGACGGCAGGGCTGTAAATGACTCATGCCCTCAAAAAATGTCCTGGGGTAGGGAATGGCCATAAAAATCCAAACGCGGTAAATTTTTCAAGAAGGCAATTTGAAGTTGTAAGTTTAGCTCAATCTTAAAAAAAATGAAAAGGACACTGAGAAATGCAAAACATCAGGAATTATTAGACGCATGCAAATCCAATCTACACAAAGGTATCACCTAACACCAGTCACAATGACCATCAGCAAAAAGTCAACAAACAATAGATGTTGAAGAAGTTGTGGAGAATAGTGTAACCTCTCGGTCTAAGTGGGATGTAAACTGGTAACAGCCAATAATAGGAACAGAATGGCAGTGCGTTTAAAGGTAAAAATTGAGTCACCATATGATCCGGAAGGCCCACTATTGGGCCTGTCACTTGTGAAAGCCAGAATCAAAAAGACACGGGATGGAAAATCGTGTGTTGCAGCAGTATTTACAATAGCTAAGACATGGATACAAACAAAATGTCCATCATCAGATAAATGGACAAAGAAGAAGTGGTATACGTACCGAATGGAATAGTAGCCTCAGAAAAAAATGAACAGTGCCGTTTTCAGGACTACAGATGAGCCTAGAAATAATCATATTAGGTTAAGTTATTCAAAAGGGAATGACAAATATCCTATGATATCATTTATACCTGTTATCCTAAGATTGCTACAAATGGACATATTTCCACAGAAAAAGACACTCACAGACTTATAAAAGAAACTAATGGTTAACCAAAATGAAAGGTGGGAGGATGGATAAATTAGGATTATGGGGCTAACATACATATACTAATGTATGTTAAATGTATATAAACATATAACATATAAACTCTATGAATTATATAATCACCAATACATATAAAATATATAATGACTAAACACCTACCAAATACCATGCGAGGTCTACTCAACATTCTGTAATAAGACACATGGTAACAGAATCCGAACATGAACAGACATATGTATGAATCATTGAGCAGATTCTGTACAGCCAGACAATCACAACACTCTAATCCAATATTCTCCGATAAGAAATAGAAATTAAATTAAAAAACAAACAGAAGTAAGGAGACATAAACTTCTGGGGGCTTGTCCCAGCACATTCCCCTCTAATTTACAACCTCGGAACACTACGTCCAGGAAGACTCTGGTGCCCTAATAACAAGAGTTGAGAACGTAATGATGCTGCCGCCTAGTGGGTGTTTCCCACAACAGCAGCTTTAAACCCAGTGCTAATGGTTGCTTAATAGTCACAAGGACTCAGGGCTGTAAATGGCATCTGCCCTCAAAAAATGCCCTGGGGTAGGGAATAGGCAAGAAAATTCAACACATGACAAATCTTTCAAGAAGTCAACATGAAGAGGGAAGTTGTACTCACACTTTAAAAAAAAAAGGAAAACAAAAAAATGGACATGCCTAAAGCTCAGTACAAGGAATTATTAGCCACATACAAATCCAACCTCCAAAAAGGTTTCAGCTCACACCAGTCAAATGACCATCAGCAAACAGTCTACAAACTAGAAATGCTGAAGGGGTTTTAGAGAACTGTGTACCTTCTAGCTGCTGGTGGGATGTAATTGGTAACAGCACTAACGAAAACTGAATGCAGCTGCTTTAAAAGGTAAAAATTGAGCTACCATATGATGCGGCAGGGCACCTTTTGGGCCTATAACCTAAGACCACCAGAATCGGAAAGACAGAGGCAGGCAAATGTGCACTGCAGCAATATTGAAATAGCCACGACATGGAAGCCAAAAGAAGGTCCATAAACAGATGAATGGACAGAGAAGAAGTGGTATATGGACAGAATGGAATATCAGTCACGAAAAAAATAAAAGAATGGCATATGCAGCACCACAGATGAGCCTAGAGATAATCACACAACGTGAAGTAAGTCAGAATGCGAAAGACAAATGTCCTATGATATCCCTTATGTTATCTGAAAATTCATAAACATGAACATATTTCCATAGAGAAAGACAATCTCAGAATGAGAAGACAACTTATGGTTAAGCCAAAGAAATGGTGTGAGGAATGGATAAATTAGGATATTGGGGTTAACACACATATACTAATACATATAAAAAATATAATCCCCAAAGACCTATGGAATACCAAGAGTGGTCTACTCAACACTCTGTAATAACCGACATGGAAAAGGACCCAAAGATCAATAGATATATGTATATGTGTAAATGAACAAGATTCTGTACACCTAGAACAAAAGACATTTTTCAATCAAATTTGCTCTGATAAAAACTACAACTTAAAGACACAAACAAGAATTAAGGAGGCTAAAACTTATCGGGGTTTGTCCTGGCACATTCCACTCTAATCTGCAACCTCAAAGCACAACTTGCAGCAAGGTTCTGTTTCCCTAGCAAGCAGAGTTGGCAACTTAGAAATGCTGCCACCCTAAGGCCGTTTCCTCAAAGAGCAGCTTTAAATCTACTGCTCATGGTCACTAATATTCACAAGGACGGCAGGGCTGTAAATGACTCATGCCCTCAAAAAATGTCCTGGGGTAGGGAATGGCCATAAAAATCCAAACGCGGTAAATTTTTCAAGAAGGCAATTTGAAGTTGTAAGTTTAGCTCAATCTTAAAAAAAATGAAAAGGACACTGAGAAATGCAAAACATCAGGAATTATTAGACGCATGCAAATCCAATCTACACAAAGGTATCACCTAACACCAGTCACAATGACCATCAGCAAAAAGTCAACAAACAATAGATGTTGAAGAAGTTGTGGAGAATAGTGTAACCTCTCGGTCTAAGTGGGATGTAAACTGGTAACAGCCAATAATAGGAACAGAATGGCACTGCGTTTAAAGGTAAAAATTGAGTCACCATATGATCCGGAAGGCCCACTATTGGGCCTGTCACTTGTGAAAGCCAGAATCAAAAAGACACGGGATGGAAAATCGTGTGTTGCAGCAGTATTTACAATAGCTAAGACATGGATACAAACAAAATGTCCATCATCAGATAAATGGACAAAGAAGAAGTGGTATACGTACCGAATGGAATAGTAGCCTCAGAAAAAAATGAACAGTGCCGTTTTCAGGACTACAGATGAGCCTAGAAATAATCATATTAGGTTAAGTTATTCAAAAGGGAATGACAAATATCCTATGATATCATTTATACCTGTTATCCTAAGATTGCTACAAATGGACATATTTCCACAGAAAAAGACACTCACAGACTTATAAAACGAACGAATGGTTCGCCAAAATGAAAGGTGGGAGGATGGATAAATTAGGACTATGGGGATAACATACATATACTAATGTATGTTAAATGTATATAAACATATAACATATAAACTCTATGAATTATATAATCACCAATACATATAAAATATATAATCACGAAACACCTGCCAAATACCAAGGGAGGTCTACTCAACATTCTGTAAAAAATTACATGGTAACAGGATCCGAAGATGAACAGACATATGTATGAATCATTGAGCACATTCTGTATAGCCAGACAATCACAACACTCTAATCGAATTTACTCCGATAAGAAAGAGAAATTAAATTTAAAAAACAAACATAAGTAAGGAGACATAAACTTCTGGGGGCTTATCCCAGCACACTCCTCTCTAATTTACAACCTCGGAACACTACCTCCAGGAAGACTCTGTTGCCCTAGTAACAAGAGGTGAGAACGTAATAATGCTGCCGCCTTGTGGCTGTTTCCCACAACAGCAGCTTTAAACCCAGTGCTAATGGTTGCTTAATAGTCACAAGGACTGCAGGGCTGTAAATGACACCTGCCCTCAAAAAATGCCCTGGGGTAGGGAATAGGCAAGAAAATTCAAGTTTTCTTTGACAAGTTTTTGAAGAAGTCAATATGAAGAGGGAAGTTGTACTCACTCTTTAAAAAAAAAAAGGAAAAGAATAAAAAGCACATGCCTAAAGCTCAGTATAAGGAATTATTAGTCACATGCAAATCCAACCTCCAAAAAGGTTTCAGCTCACACCAGTCAAATGACCATCAGCAAACAGTCTACAAACTGTAAATGCTGAAGGGATTTTAGAGAACTGTGTACCTTGTAGCTGCTGGTGGGATGTAAAGTGGTAAGAGCACTAACGAAAACTGAATGGAGCTGCTTTAAAAGGTAAAAATTGAGCTACCATATGACGCGGCAGGGCACCTTTTGGGCCTGTAACCTAAGACCACCAGAATCGGAAAGACAGAGGCAGGCAAATGTGCACTGCAGCATTACTGAAATAGCCAAGACGTGGAAGCCAAAAAAAGGTCCATAAACAGATGAATGGACAAAGAAGAAGTGGTATACGGACTAAATGGAATAGTAGCCTCGGGAAAAAAAATGAAAAATGCCGTTTTCAGGACTACAGATGAGCCTAGAAATAATCATATCAGGTTAAGTAAGTCAAAAGGGAATGACAAATATCCTATGATATCATTTATACCTGTTATCCTAAGATTGCTACAAATGGACATATTTCCACAGAAAAAGACACTCACAGACTTATAAAAGAAACTAATGGTTAACCAAAATGAAAGGTGGGAGGATGGATAAATTAGGATTATGGGGCTAACATACATATACTAATGTATGTTAAATGTATATAAACATATAACATATAAACTCTATGAATTATATAATCACCAATACATATAAAATATATAATGACAAAACACCTACCAAATACCATGCGAGGTCTACTCAACATTCTGTAATAAGACACATGGTAACAGAATCCGAACATGAACAGACATATGTATGAATCATTGAGCAGATTCTGTACAGCCAGACAATCACAACACTCTAATCCAATATTCTCCGATAAGAAATAGAAATTAAATTAAAAAACAAACAGAAGTAAGGAGACGTAAACTTCTGGGGGCTTGTCCCAGCACATTCCCCTCTAATTTACAACCTCGGAACACTACGTCCAGGAAGACTCTGGTGCCCTAATAACAAGAGTTGAGAACGTAATGATGCTGCCGCCTAGTGGGTGTTTCCCACAACAGCAGCTTTAAACCCAGTGCTAATGGTTGCTTAATAGTCACAAGGACTCAGGGCTGTAAATGGCATCTGCCCTCAAAAAATGCCCTGGGGTAGGGAATAGGCAAGAAAATTCAACACATGACAAATCTTTCAAGAAGTCAACATGAAGAGGGAAGTTGTACTCACACTTTAAAAAAAAAAGGAAAACAAAAAAATGGACATGCCTAAAGCTCAGTACAAGGAATTATTAGCCACATACAAATCCAACCTCCAAAAAGGTTTCAGCTCACACCAGTCAAATGACCATCAGCAAACAGTCTACAAACTAGAAATGCTGAAGGGGTTTTAGAGAACTGTGTACCTTCTAGCTGCTGGTGGGATGTAATTGGTAACAGCACTAACGAAAACTGAATGCAGCTGCTTTAAAAGGTAAAAATTGAGCTACCATATGATGCGGCAGGGCACCTTTTGGGCCTATAACCTAAGACCACCAGAATCGGAAAGACAGAGGCAGGCAAATGTGCACTGCAGCAATATTGAAATAGCCACGACATGGAAGCCAAAAGAAGGTCCATAAACAGATGAATGGACAGAGAAGAAGTGGTATATGGACAGAATGGAATATCAGTCACGAAAAAAATAAAAGAATGGCATATGCAGCACCACAGATGAGCCTAGAGATAATCACACAACGTGAAGTAAGTCAGAATGCGAAAGACAAATGTCCTATGATATCCCTTATGTTATCTGAAAATTCATAAACATGAACATATTTCCATAGAGAAAGACAATCTCAGAATGAGAAGACAACTTATGGTTAAGCCAAAGAAATGGTGTGAGGAATGGATAAATTAGGATATTGGGGTTAACACACATATACTAATACATATAAAAAATATAATCCCCAAAGACCTATGGAATACCAAGAGTGGTCTACTCAACACTCTGTAATAACCGACATGGAAAAGGACCCAAAGATCAATAGATATATGTATATGTGTAAATGAACAAGATTCTGTACACCTAGAACAAAAGACATTTTTCAATCAAATTTGCTCTGATAAAAACTACAACTTAAAGACACAAACAAGAATTAAGGAGGCTAAAACTTATCGGGGTTTGTCCTGGCACATTCCACTCTAATCTGCAACCTCAAAGCACAACTTGCAGCAAGGTTCTGTTTCCCTAGCAAGCAGAGTTGGCAACTTAGAAATGCTGCCACCCTAAGGCCGTTTCCTCAAAGAGCAGCTTTAAATCTACTGCTCATGGTCACTAATATTCACAAGGACGGCAGGGCTGTAAATGACTCATGCCCTCAAAAAATGTCCTGGGGTAGGGAATGGCCATAAAAATCCAAACGCGGTAAATTTTTCAAGAAGGCAATTTGAAGTTGTAAGTTTAGCTCAATCTTAAAAAAAATGAAAAGGACACTGAGAAATGCAAAACATCAGGAATTATTAGACGCATGCAAATCCAATCTACACAAAGGTAACACCAGTCACAATGACCATCAGCAAAAAGTCAACAAACAATAGATGTTGAAGAAGTTGTGGAGAATAGTGTAACCTCTCGGTCTAAGTGGGATGTAAACTGGTAACAGCCAATAATAGGAACAGAATGGCACTGCGTTTAAAGGTAAAAATTGAGTCACCATATGATCCGGAAGGCCCACTATTGGGCCTGTCACTTGTGAAAGCCAGAATCAAAAAGACACGGGATGGAAAATCGTGTGTTGCAGCAGTATTTACAATAGCTAAGACATGGATACAAACAAAATGTCCATCATCAGATAAATGGACAAAGAAGAAGTGGTATACGTACCGAATGGAATAGTAGCCTCAGAAAAAAATGAACAGTGCCGTTTTCAGGACTACAGATGAGCCTAGAAATAATCATATTAGGTTAAGTTATTCAAAAGGGAATGACAAATATCCTATGATATCATTTATACCTGTTATCCTAAGATTGCTACAAATGGACATATTTCCACAGAAAAAGACACTCACAGACTTATAAAAGAAACTAATGGTTAACCAAAATGAAAGGTGGGAGGATGGATACATTAGGATTATGGGGCTAACATACATATACTAATGTATGTTAAATGTATATAAACATATAACATATAAACTCTATGAATTATATAATCACCAATACATATAAAATATATAATCCCGAAACACCTGCCAAATACCAAGGGAGGTCTACTCAACATTCTGTAAAAAATTACATGGTAACAGGATCCGAAGATGAACAGACATATGTATGAATCATTGAGCACATTCTGTACAGCCAGACAATCACAACACTCTAATCGAATTTACTCCGATAAGAAAGAGAAATTAAATTTAAAAAACAAACATAAGTAAGGAGACATAAACTTCTGGGGGCTTATCCCAGCACACTCCTCTCTAATTTACAACCTCGGAACACTACCTCCAGGAAGACTCTGTTGCCCTAGTAACAAGAGGTGAGAACGTAATAATGCTGCCGCCTTGTGGCTGTTTCCCACAACAGCAGCTTTAAACCCAGTGCTAATGGTTGCTTAATAGTCACAAGGACTGCAGGGCTGTAAATGACACCTGCCCTCAAAAAATGCCCTGGGGTAGGGAATAGGCAAGAAAATTCAAGTTTTCTTTGACAAGTTTTTGAAGAAGTCAATATGAAGAGGGAAGTTGTACTCACTCTTTAAAAAAAAAAAGGAAAAGAATAAAAAGCACATGCCTAAAGCTCAGTATAAGGAATTATTAGTCACATGCAAATCCAACCTCCAAAAAGGTTTCAGCTCACACCAGTCAAATGACCATCAGCAAACAGTCTACAAACTGTAAATGCTGAAGGGATTTTAGAGAACTGTGTACCTTGTAGCTGCTGGTGGGATGTAAAGTGGTAAGAGCACTAACGAAAACTGAATGGAGCTGCTTTAAAAGGTAAAAATTGAGCTACCATATGACGCGGCAGGGCACCTTTTGGGCCTGTAACCTAAGACCACCAGAATCGGAAAGACAGAGGCAGGCAAATGTGCACTGCAGCATTACTGAAATAGCCAAGACGTGGAAGCCAAAAAAAGGTCCATAAACAGATGAATGGACAAAGAAGAAGTGGTATACGGACTAAATGGAATAGTAGCCTCGGGAAAAAAAATGAAAAATGCCGTTTTCAGGACTACAGATGAGCCTAGAAATAATCATATCAGGTTAAGTAAGTCAAAAGGGAATGACAAATATCCTATGATATCATTTATACCTGTTATCCTAAGATTGCTACAAATGGACATATTTCCACAGAAAAAGACACTCACAGACTTATAAAAGAAACTAATGGTTAACCAAAATGAAAGGTGGGAGGATGGATAAATTAGGATTATGGGGCTAACATACATATACTAATGTATGTTAAATGTATATAAACATATAACATATAAACTCTATGAATTATATAATCACCAATACATATAAAATATATAATGACAAAACACCTACCAAATACCATGCGAGGTCTACTCAACATTCTGTAATAAGACACATGGTAACAGAATCCGAACATGAACAGACATATGTATGAATCATTGAGCAGATTCTGTACAGCCAGACAATCACAACACTCTAATCCAATATTCTCCGATAAGAAATAGAAATTAAATTAAAAAACAAACAGAAGTAAGGAGACATAAACTTCTGGGGGCTTGTCCCAGCACATTCCCCTCTAATTTACAACCTCGGAACACTACGTCCAGGAAGACTCTGGTGCCCTAATAACAAGAGTTGAGAACGTAATGATGCTGCCGCCTAGTGGGTGTTTCCCACAACAGCAGCTTTAAACCCAGTGCTAATGGTTGCTTAATAGTCACAAGGACTCAGGGCTGTAAATGGCATCTGCCCTCAAAAAATGCCCTGGGGTAGGGAATAGGCAAGAAAATTCAACACATGACAAATCTTTCAAGAAGTCAACATGAAGAGGGAAGTTGTACTCACACTTTATAAAAAAAAGGAAAACAAAAAAATGGACATGCCTAAAGCTCAGTACAAGGAATTATTAGCCACATACAAATCCAACCTCCAAAAAGGTTTCAGCTCACACCAGTCAAATGACCATCAGCAAACAGTCTACAAACTAGAAATGCTGAAGGGGTTTTAGAGAACTGTGTACCTTCTAGCTGCTGGTGGGATGTAATTGGTAACAGCACTAACGAAAACTGAATGCAGCTGCTTTAAAAGGTAAAAATTGAGCTACCATATGATGCGGCAGGGCACCTTTTGGGCCTATAACCTAAGACCACCAGAATCGGAAAGACAGAGGCAGGCAAATGTGCACTGCAGCAATATTGAAATAGCCACGACATGGAAGCCAAAAGAAGGTCCATAAACAGATGAATGGACAGAGAAGAAGTGGTATATGGACAGAATGGAATATCAGTCACGAAAAAAATAAAAGAATGGCATATGCAGCACCACAGATGAGCCTAGAGATAATCACACAACGTGAAGTAAGTCAGAATGCGAAAGACAAATGTCCTATGATATCCCTTATGTTATCTGAAAATTCATAAACATGAACATATTTCCATAGAGAAAGACAATCTCAGAATGAGAAGACAACTTATGGTTAAGCCAAAGAAATGGTGTGAGGAATGGATAAATTAGGATATTGGGGTTAACACACATATACTAATACATATAAAAAATATAATCCCCAAAGACCTATGGAATACCAAGAGTGGTCTACTCAACACTCTGTAATAACCGACATGGAAAAGGACCCAAAGATCAATAGATATATGTATATGTGTAAATGAACAAGATTCTGTACACCTAGAACAAAAGACATTTTTCAATCAAATTTGCTCTGATAAAAACTACAACTTAAAGACACAAACAAGAATTAAGGAGGCTAAAACTTATCGGGGTTTGTCCTGGCACATTCCACTCTAATCTGCAACCTCAAAGCACAACTTGCAGCAAGGTTCTGTTTCCCTAGCAAGCAGAGTTGGCAACTTAGAAATGCTGCCACCCTAAGGCCGTTTCCTCAAAGAGCAGCTTTAAATCTACTGCTCATGGTCACTAATATTCACAAGGACGGCAGGGCTGTAAATGACTCATGCCCTCAAAAAATGTCCTGGGGTAGGGAATGGCCATAAAAATCCAAACGCGGTAAATTTTTCAAGAAGGCAATTTGAAGTTGTAAGTTTAGCTCAATCTTAAAAAAAATGAAAAGGACACTGAGAAATGCAAAACATCAGGAATTATTAGACGCATGCAAATCCAATCTACACAAAGGTATCACCTAACACCAGTCACAATGACCATCAGCAAAAAGTCAACAAACAATAGATGTTGAAGAAGTTGTGGAGAATAGTGTAACCTCTCGGTCTAAGTGGGATGTAAACTGGTAACAGCCAATAATAGGAACAGAATGGCAGTGCGTTTAAAGGTAAAAATTGAGTCACCATATGATCCGGAAGGCCCACTATTGGGCCTGTCACTTGTGAAAGCCAGAATCAAAAAGACACGGGATGGAAAATCGTGTGTTGCAGCAGTATTTACAATAGCTAAGACATGGATACAAACAAAATGTCCATCATCAGATAAATGGACAAAGAAGAAGTGGTATACGTACCGAATGGAATAGTAGCCTCAGAAAAAAATGAACAGTGCCGTTTTCAGGACTACAGATGAGCCTAGAAATAATCATATTAGGTTAAGTTATTCAAAAGGGAATGACAAATATCCTATGATATCATTTATACCTGTTATCCTAAGATTGCTACAAATGGACATATTTCCACAGAAAAAGACACTCACAGACTTATAAAAGAAACTAATGGTTAACCAAAATGAAAGGTGGGAGGATGGATAAATTAGGATTATGGGGCTAACATACATATACTAATGTATGTTAAATGTATATAAACATATAACATATAAACTCTATGAATTATATAATCACCAATACATATAAAATATATAATGACTAAACACCTACCAAATACCATGCGAGGTCTACTCAACATTCTGTAATAAGACACATGGTAACAGAATCCGAACATGAACAGACATATGTATGAATCATTGAGCAGATTCTGTACAGCCAGACAATCACAACACTCTAATCCAATATTCTCCGATAAGAAATAGAAATTAAATTAAAAAACAAACAGAAGTAAGGAGACATAAACTTCTGGGGGCTTGTCCCAGCACATTCCCCTCTAATTTACAACCTCGGAACACTACGTCCAGGAAGACTCTGGTGCCCTAATAACAAGAGTTGAGAACGTAATGATGCTGGCGCCTAGTGGGTGTTTCCCACAACAGCAGCTTTAAACCCAGTGCTAATGGTTGCTTAATAGTCACAAGGACTCAGGGCTGTAAATGGCATCTGCCCTCAAAAAATGCCCTGGGGTAGGGAATAGGCAAGAAAATTCAACACATGACAAATCTTTCAAGAAGTCAACATGAAGAGGGAAGTTGTACTCACACTTTAAAAAAAAAAGGAAAACAAAAAAATGGACATGCCTAAAGCTCAGTACAAGGAATTATTAGCCACATACAAATCCAACCTCCAAAAAGGTTTCAGCTCACACCAGTCAAATGACCATCAGCAAACAGTCTACAAACTAGAAATGCTGAAGGGGTTTTAGAGAACTGTGTACCTTCTAGCTGCTGGTGGGATGTAATTGGTAACAGCACTAACGAAAACTGAATGCAGCTGCTTTAAAAGGTAAAAATTGAGCTACCATATGATGCGGCAGGGCACCTTTTGGGCCTATAACCGAAGACCACCAGAATCGGAAAGACAGAGGCAGGCAAATGTGCACTGCAGCAATATTGAAATAGCCACGACATGGAAGCAAAAATAAGGTCCATAAACAGATGAATGGACAAAGAAGAAGTGGTATATGGACAGAATGGAATATCAGTCACGAAAAAAATAAAAGAATGGCATATGCAGCACCACAGATGAGCCTAGAGATAATCACACAACGTGAAGTAAGTCAGAATGCGAAAGACAAATGTCCTATGATATCCCTTATGTTATCTGAAAATTCATAAACATGAACATATTTCCATAGAGAAAGACAATCTCAGAATGAGAAGACAACTTATGGTTAAGCCAAAGAAATGGTGTGAGGAATGGATAAATTAGGATATTGGGGTTAACACACATATACTAATACATATAAAAAATATAATCCCCAAAGACCTATGGAATACCAAGAGTGGTCTACTCAACACTCTGTAATAACCGACATGGAAAAGGACCCAAAGATCAATAGATATATGTATATGTGTAAATGAACAAGATTCTGTACACCTAGAACAAAAGACATTTTTCAATCAAATTTGCTCTGATAAAAACTACAACTTAAAGACACAAACAAGAATTAAGGAGGCTAAAACTTATCGGGGTTTGTCCTGGCACATTCCACTCTAATCTGCAACCTCAAAGCACAACTTGCAGCAAGGTTCTGTTTCCCTAGCAAGCAGAGTTGGCAACTTAGAAATGCTGCCACCCTAAGGCCGTTTCCTCAAAGAGCAGCTTTAAATCTACTGCTCATGGTCACTAATATTCACAAGGACGGCAGGGCTGTAAATGACTCATGCCCTCAAAAAATGTCCTGGGGTAGGGAATGGCCATAAAAATCCAAACGCGGTAAATTTTTCAAGAAGGCAATTTGAAGTTGTAAGTTTAGCTCAATCTTAAAAAAAATGAAAAGGACACTGAGAAATGCAAAACATCAGGAATTATTAGACGCATGCAAATCCAATCTACACAAAGGTATCACCTAACACCAGTCACAATGACCATCAGCAAAAAGTCAACAAACAATAGATGTTGAAGAAGTTGTGGAGAATAGTGTAACCTCTCGGTCTAAGTGGGATGTAAACTGGTAACAGCCAATAATAGGAACAGAATGGCAGTGCGTTTAAAGGTAAAAATTGAGTCACCATATGATCCGGAAGGCCCACTATTGGGCCTGTCACTTGTGAAAGCCAGAATCAAAAAGACACGGGATGGAAAATCGTGTGTTGCAGCAGTATTTACAATAGCTAAGACATGGATACAAACAAAATGTCCATCATCAGATAAATGGACAAAGAAGAAGTGGTATACGTACCGAATGGAATAGTAGCCTCAGAAAAAAATGAACAGTGCCGTTTTCAGGACTACAGATGAGCCTAGAAATAATCATATTAGGTTAAGTTATTCAAAAGGGAATGACAAATATCCTATGATATCATTTATACCTGTTATCCTAAGATTGCTACAAATGGACATATTTCCACAGAAAAAGACACTCACAGACTTATAAAAGAAACTAATGGTTAACCAAAATGAAAGGTGGGAGGATGGATACATTAGGATTATGGGGCTAACATACATATACTAATGTATGTTAAATGTATATAAACATATAACATATAAACTCTATGAATTATATAATCACCAATACATATAAAATATATAATCCCGAAACACCTGCCAAATACCAAGGGAGGTCTACTCAACATTCTGTAAAAAATTACATGGTAACAGGATCCGAAGATGAACAGACATATGTATGAATCATTGAGCACATTCTGTACAGCCAGACAATCACAACACTCTAATCGAATTTACTCCGATAAGAAAGAGAAATTAAATTTAAAAAACAAACATAAGTAAGGAGACATAAACTTCTGGGGGCTTATCCCAGCACACTCCTCTCTAATTTACAACCTCGGAACACTACCTCCAGGAAGACTCTGTTGCCCTAGTAACAAGAGGTGAGAACGTAATAATGCTGCCGCCTTGTGGCTGTTTCCCACAACAGCAGCTTTAAACCCAGTGCTAATGGTTGCTTAATAGTCACAAGGACTGCAGGGCTGTAAATGACACCTGCCCTCAAAAAATGCCCTGGGGTAGGGAATAGGCAAGAAAATTCAAGTTTTCTTTGACAAGTTTTTGAAGAAGTCAATATGAAGAGGGAAGTTGTACTCACTCTTTAAAAAAAAAAAGGAAAAGAATAAAAAGCACATGCCTAAAGCTCAGTATAAGGAATTATTAGTCACATGCAAATCCAACCTCCAAAAAGGTTTCAGCTCACACCAGTCAAATGACCATCAGCAAACAGTCTACAAACTGTAAATGCTGAAGGGATTTTAGAGAACTGTGTACCTTGTAGCTGCTGGTGGGATGTAAAGTGGTAAGAGCACTAACGAAAACTGAATGGAGCTGCTTTAAAAGGTAAAAATTGAGCTACCATATGACGCGGCAGGGCACCTTTTGGGCCTGTAACCTAAGACCACCAGAATCGGAAAGACAGAGGCAGGCAAATGTGCACTGCAGCATTACTGAAATAGCCAAGACGTGGAAGCCAAAAAAAGGTCCATAAACAGATGAATGGACAAAGAAGAAGTGGTATACGGACTAAATGGAATAGTAGCCTCGGGAAAAAAAATGAAAAATGCCGTTTTCAGGACTACAGATGAGCCTAGAAATAATCATATCAGGTTAAGTAAGTCAAAAGGGAATGACAAATATCCTATGATATCATTTATACCTGTTATCCTAAGATTGCTACAAATGGACATATTTCCACAGAAAAAGACACTCACAGACTTATAAAAGAAACTAATGGTTAACCAAAATGAAAGGTGGGAGGATGGATAAATTAGGATTATGGGGCTAACATACATATACTAATGTATGTTAAATGTATATAAACATATAACATATAAACTCTATGAATTATATAATCACCAATACATATAAAATATATAATGACAAAACACCTACCAAATACCATGCGAGGTCTACTCAACATTCTGTAATAAGACACATGGTAACAGAATCCGAACATGAACAGACATATGTATGAATCATTGAGCAGATTCTGTACAGCCAGACAATCACAACACTCTAATCCAATATTCTCCGATAAGAAATAGAAATTAAATTAAAAAACAAACAGAAGTAAGGAGACATAAACTTCTGGGGGCTTGTCCCAGCACATTCCCCTCTAATTTACAACCTCGGAACACTACGTCCAGGAAGACTCTGGTGCCCTAATAACAAGAGTTGAGAACGTAATGATGCTGCCGCCTAGTGGGTGTTTCCCACAACAGCAGCTTTAAACCCAGTGCTAATGGTTGCTTAATAGTCACAAGGACTCAGGGCTGTAAATGGCATCTGCCCTCAAAAAATGCCCTGGGGTAGGGAATAGGCAAGAAAATTCAACACATGACAAATCTTTCAAGAAGTCAACATGAAGAGGGAAGTTGTACTCACACTTTAAAAAAAAAAGGAAAACAAAAAAATGGACATGCCTAAAGCTCAGTACAAGGAATTATTAGCCACATACAAATCCAACCTCCAAAAAGGTTTCAGCTCACACCAGTCAAATGACCATCAGCAAACAGTCTACAAACTAGAAATGCTGAAGGGGTTTTAGAGAACTGTGTACCTTCTAGCTGCTGGTGGGATGTAATTGGTAACAGCACTAACGAAAACTGAATGCAGCTGCTTTAAAAGGTAAAAATTGAGCTACCATATGATGCGGCAGGGCACCTTTTGGGCCTATAACCTAAGACCACCAGAATCGGAAAGACAGAGGCAGGCAAATGTGCACTGCAGCAATATTGAAATAGCCACGACATGGAAGCCAAAAGAAGGTCCATAAACAGATGAATGGACAGAGAAGAAGTGGTATATGGACAGAATGGAATATCAGTCACGAAAAAAATAAAAGAATGGCATATGCAGCACCACAGATGAGCCTAGAGATAATCACACAACGTGAAGTAAGTCAGAATGCGAAAGACAAATGTCCTATGATATCCCTTATGTTATCTGAAAATTCATAAACATGAACATATTTCCATAGAGAAAGACAATCTCAGAATGAGAAGACAACTTATGGTTAAGCCAAAGAAATGGTGTGAGGAATGGATAAATTAGGATATTGGGGTTAACACACATATACTAATACATATAAAAAATATAATCCCCAAAGACCTATGGAATACCAAGAGTGGTCTACTCAACACTCTGTAATAACCGACATGGAAAAGGACCCAAAGATCAATAGATATATGTATATGTGTAAATGAACAAGATTCTGTACACCTAGAACAAAAGACATTTTTCAATCAAATTTGCTCTGATAAAAACTACAACTTAAAGACACAAACAAGAATTAAGGAGGCTAAAACTTATCGGGGTTTGTCCTGGCACATTCCACTCTAATCTGCAACCTCAAAGCACAACTTGCAGCAAGGTTCTGTTTCCCTAGCAAGCAGAGTTGGCAACTTAGAAATGCTGCCACCCTAAGGCCGTTTCCTCAAAGAGCAGCTTTAAATCTACTGCTCATGGTCACTAATATTCACAAGGACGGCAGGGCTGTAAATGACTCATGCCCTCAAAAAATGTCCTGGGGTAGGGAATGGCCATAAAAATCCAAACGCGGTAAATTTTTCAAGAAGGCAATTTGAAGTTGTAAGTTTAGCTCAATCTTAAAAAAAATGAAAAGGACACTGAGAAATGCAAAACATCAGGAATTATTAGACGCATGCAAATCCAATCTACACAAAGGTATCACCTAACACCAGTCACAATGACCATCAGCAAAAAGTCAACAAACAATAGATGTTGAAGAAGTTGTGGAGAATAGTGTAACCTCTCGGTCTAAGTGGGATGTAAACTGGTAACAGCCAATAATAGGAACAGAATGGCACTGCGTTTAAAGGTAAAAATTGAGTCACCATATGATCCGGAAGGCCCACTATTGGGCCTGTCACTTGTGAAAGCCAGAATCAAAAAGACACGGGATGGAAAATCGTGTGTTGCAGCAGTATTTACAATAGCTAAGACATGGATACAAACAAAATGTCCATCATCAGATAAATGGACAAAGAAGAAGTGGTATACGTACCGAATGGAATAGTAGCCTCAGAAAAAAATGAACAGTGCCGTTTTCAGGACTACAGATGAGCCTAGAAATAATCATATTAGGTTAAGTTATTCAAAAGGGAATGACAAATATCCTATGATATCATTTATACCTGTTATCCTAAGATTGCTACAAATGGACATATTTCCACAGAAAAAGACACTCACAGACTTATAAAAGAAACTAATGGTTAACCAAAATGAAAGGTGGGAGGATGGATAAATTAGGATTATGGGGCTAACATACATATACTAATGTATGTTAAATGTATATAAACATATAACATATAAACTCTATGAATTATATAATAACCAATACATATAAAATATATAATGACTAAACACCTACCAAATACCATGCGAGGTCTACTCAACATTCTGTAATAAGACACATGGTAACAGAATCCGAACATGAACAGACATATGTATGAATCATTGAGCAGATTCTGTACAGCCAGACAATCACAACACTCTAATCCAATATTCTCCGATAAGAAATAGAAATTAAATTAAAAAACAAACAGAAGTAAGGAGACATAAACTTCTGGGGGCTTGTCCCAGCACATTCCCCTCTAATTTACAACCTCGGAACACTACGTCCAGGAAGACTCTGGTGCCCTAATAACAAGAGTTGAGAACGTAATGATGCTGCCGCCTAGTGGGTGTTTCCCACAACAGCAGCTTTAAACCCAGTGCTAATGGTTGCTTAATAGTCACAAGGACTCAGGGCTGTAAATGGCATCTGCCCTCAAAAAATGCCCTGGGGTAGGGAATAGGCAAGAAAATTCAACACATGACAAATCTTTCAAGAAGTCAACATGAAGAGGGAAGTTGTACTCACACTTTAAAAAAAAAAGGAAAACAAAAAAATGGACATGCCTAAAGCTCAGTACAAGGAATTATTAGCCACATACAAATCCAACCTCCAAAAAGGTTTCAGCTCACACCAGTCAAATGACCATCAGCAAACAGTCTACAAACTAGAAATGCTGAAGGGGTTTTAGAGAACTGTGTACCTTCTAGCTGCTGGTGGGATGTAATTGGTAACAGCACTAACGAAAACTGAATGCAGCTGCTTTAAAAGGTAAAAATTGAGCTACCATATGATGCGGCAGGGCACCTTTTGGGCCTATAACCTAAGACCACCAGAATCGGAAAGACAGAGGCAGGCAAATGTGCACTGCAGCAATATTGAAATAGCCACGACATGGAAGCCAAAAGAAGGTCCATAAACAGATGAATGGACAGAGAAGAAGTGGTATATGGACAGAATGGAATATCAGTCACGAAAAAAATAAAAGAATGGCATATGCAGCACCACAGATGAGCCTAGAGATAATCACACAACGTGAAGTAAGTCAGAATGCGAAAGACAAATGTCCTATGATATCCCTTATGTTATCTGAAAATTCATAAACATGAACATATTTCCATAGAGAAAGACAATCTCAGAATGAGAAGACAACTTATGGTTAAGCCAAAGAAATGGTGTGAGGAATGGATAAATTAGGATATTGGGGTTAACACACATATACTAATACATATAAAAAATATAATCCCCAAAGACCTATGGAATACCAAGAGTGGTCTACTCAACACTCTGTAATAACCGACATGGAAAAGGACCCAAAGATCAATAGATATATGTATATGTGTAAATGAACAAGATTCTGTACACCTAGAACAAAAGACATTTTTCAATCAAATTTGCTCTGATAAAAACTACAACTTAAAGACACAAACAAGAATTAAGGAGGCTAAAACTTATCGGGGTTTGTCCTGGCACATTCCACTCTAATCTGCAACCTCAAAGCACAACTTGCAGCAAGGTTCTGTTTCCCTAGCAAGCAGAGTTGGCAACTTAGAAATGCTGCCACCCTAAGGCCGTTTCCTCAAAGAGCAGCTTTAAATCTACTGCTCATGGTCACTAATATTCACAAGGACGGCAGGGCTGTAAATGACTCATGCCCTCAAAAAATGTCCTGGGGTAGGGAATGGCCATAAAAATCCAAACGCGGTAAATTTTTCAAGAAGGCAATTTGAAGTTGTAAGTTTAGCTCAATCTTAAAAAAAATGAAAAGGACACTGAGAAATGCAAAACATCAGGAATTATTAGACGCATGCAAATCCAATCTACACAAAGGTATCACCTAACACCAGTCACAATGACCATCAGCAAAAAGTCAACAAACAATAGATGTTGAAGAAGTTGTGGAGAATAGTGTAACCTCTCGGTCTAAGTGGGATGTAAACTGGTAACAGCCAATAATAGGAACAGAATGGCAGTGCGTTTAAAGGTAAAAATTGAGTCACCATATGATCCGGAAGGCCCACTATTGGGCCTGTCACTTGTGAAAGCCAGAATCAAAAAGACACGGGATGGAAAATCGTGTGTTGCAGCAGTATTTACAATAGCTAAGACATGGATACAAACAAAATGTCCATCATCAGATAAATGGACAAAGAAGAAGTGGTATACGTACCGAATGGAATAGTAGCCTCAGAAAAAAATGAACAGTGCCGTTTTCAGGACTACAGATGAGCCTAGAAATAATCATATTAGGTTAAGTTATTCAAAAGGGAATAACAAATATCCTATGATATCATTTATACATGTTATCCTAAGATTTCTACCAATGAACATATTTCCACAGAAAAAGACACTCACAGACTTATAAAACGAACGAATGGTTCGCCAAAATGAAAGGTGGGAGGATGGATAAATTAGGACTATGGGGATAACATACATATACTAATGTATGTTAAATGTATATAAACATATAACATATAAACTCTATGAATTATATAATCACCAATACATATAAAATATATAATCACGAAACACCTGCCAAATACCAAGGGAGGTCTACTCAACATTCTGTAAAAAATTACATGGTAACAGGATCCGAAGATGAACAGACATATGTATGAATCATTGAGCACATTCTGTACAGCCAGACAATCACAACACTCTAATCGAATTTACTCCGATAAGAAAGAGAAATTAAATTTAAAAAACAAACATAAGTAAGGAGACATAAACTTCTGGGGGCTTATCCCAGCACACTCCTCTCTAATTTACAACCTCGGAACACTACCTCCAGGAAGACTCTGTTGCCCTAGTAACAAGAGGTGAGAACGTAATAATGCTGCCGCCTTGTGGCTGTTTCCCACAACAGCAGCTTTAAACCCAGTGCTAATGGTTGCTTAATAGTCACAAGGACTGCAGGGCTGTAAATGACACCTGCCCTCAAAAAATGCCCTGGGGTAGGGAATAGGCAAGAAAATTCAAGTTTTCTTTTACAAGTTTTTGAAGAAGTCAATATGAAGAGGGAAGTTGTACTCACTCTTTAAAAAAAAAAAGGAAAAGAATAAAAAGCACATGCCTAAAGCTCAGTATAAGGAATTATTAGTCACATGCAAATCCAACCTCCAAAAAGGTTTCAGCTCACACCAGTCAAATGACCATCAGCAAACAGTCTACAAACTGTAAATGCTGAAGGGATTTTAGAGAACTGTGTACCTTGTAGCTGCTGGTGGGATGTAAAGTGGTAAGAGCACTAACGAAAACTGAATGGAGCTGCTTTAAAAGGTAAAAATTGAGCTACCATATGACGCGGCAGGGCACCTTTTGGGCCTGTAACCTAAGACCACCAGAATCGGAAAGACAGAGGCAGGCAAATGTGCACTGCAGCATTACTGAAATAGCCAAGACGTGGAAGCCAAAAAAAGGTCCATAAACAGATGAATGGACAAAGAAGAAGTGGTATACGGACTAAATGGAATAGTAGCCTCGGGAAAAAAAATGAAAAATGCCGTTTTCAGGACTACAGATGAGCCTAGAAATAATCATATCAGGTTAAGTAAGTCAAAAGGGAATGACAAATATCCTATGATATCATTTATACCTGTTATCCTAAGATTGCTACAAATGGACATATTTCCACAGAAAAAGACACTCACAGACTTATAAAAGAAACTAATGGTTAACCAAAATGAAAGGTGGGAGGATGGATAAATTAGGATTATGGGGCTAACATACATGTACTAATGTATGTTAAATGTATATAAACATATAACATATAAACTCTATGAATTATATAATCACCAATACATATAAAATATATAATGACAAAACACCTACCAAATACCATGCGAGGTCTACTCAACATTCTGTAATAAGACACATGGTAACAGAATCCGAACATGAACAGACATATGTATGAATCATTGAGCAGATTCTGTACAGCCAGACAATCACAACACTCTAATCCAATATTCTCCGATAAGAAATAGAAATTAAATTAAAAAACAAACAGAAGTAAGGAGACATAAACTTCTGGGGGCTTGTCCCAGCACATTCCCCTCTAATTTACAACCTCGGAACACTACGTCCAGGAAGACTCTGGTGCCCTAATAACAAGAGTTGAGAACGTAATGATGCTGCCGCCTAGTGGGTGTTTCCCACAACAGCAGCTTTAAACCCAGTGCTAATGGTTGCTTAATAGTCACAAGGACTCAGGGCTGTAAATGGCATCTGCCCTCAAAAAATGCCCTGGGGTAGGGAATAGGCAAGAAAATTCAACACATGACAAATCTTTCAAGAAGTCAACATGAAGAGGGAAGTTGTACTCACACTTTAAAAAAAAAAAGGAAAAGAACAACATGGACATGCCTAAATCTCAGTACAAGGAATTATTAGCCACATACAAATCCAACCTCCAAAAAGGTTTCAGCTCACACCAGTCAAATGACCATCAGCAAACAGTCTACAAACTAGAAATGCTGAAGGGGTTTTAGAGAACTGTGTACCTTCTAGCTGCTGGTGGGATGTAATTGGTAACAGCACTAACGAAAACTGAATGCAGCTGCTTTAAAAGGTAAAAATTGAGCTACCATATGATGCGGCAGGGCACCTTTTGGGCCTATAACCTAAGACCACCAGAATCAGAAAGACAGAGGCAGGCAAATGTGCACTGCAGCAATATTGAAATAGCCACGACATGGAAGCCAAAAGAAGGTCCATAAACAGATGAATGGACAGAGAAGAAGTGGTATATGGACAGAATGGAATATCAGTCACGAAAAAAATAAAAGAATGGCATATGCAGCACCACAGATGAGCCTAGAGATAATCACACAACGTGAAGTAAGTCAGAATGCGAAAGACAAATATCCTATGATGTCCCTTATGTTATCTGAAAAATTCATAAAAATGAACATATTTCCATAGAGAAAGACAATCTCAGAATGAGAAGACAACTTATGGTTAAGCCAAAGAAATGGTGTGAGGAATGGATAAATTAGGATATTGGGGTTAACACACATATACTAATACATATAAAAAATATAATCCCCAAAGACCTATGGAATACCAAGAGTGGTCTACTCAACACTCTGTAATAACCGACATGGAAAAGGACCCAAAGATCAATAGATATATGTATATGTGTAAATGAACAAGATTCTGTACACCTAGAACAAAAGACATTTTTCAATCAAATTTGCTCTGATAAAAACTACAACTTAAAGACACAAACAAGAATTAAGGAGGCTAAAACTTATCGGGGTTTGTCCTGGCACATTCCACTCTAATCTGCAACCTCAAAGCACAACTTGCAGCAAGGTTCTGTTTCCCTAGCAAGCAGAGTTGGCAACTTAGAAATGCTGCCACCCTAAGGCCGTTTCCTCAAAGAGCAGCTTTAAATCTACTGCTCATGGTCACTAATATTCACAAGGACGGCAGGGCTGTAAATGACTCATGCCCTCAAAAAATGTCCTGGGGTAGGGAATGGCCATAAAAATCCAAACGCGGTAAATTTTTCAAGAAGGCAATTTGAAGTTGTAAGTTTAGCTCAATCTTAAAAAAAATGAAAAGGACACTGAGAAATGCAAAACATCAGGAATTATTAGACGCATGCAAATCCAATCTACACAAAGGTATCACCTAACACCAGTCACAATGACCATCAGCAAAAAGTCAACAAACAATAGATGTTGAAGAAGTTGTGGAGAATAGTGTAACCTCTCGGTCTAAGTGGGATGTAAACTGGTAACAGCCAATAATAGGAACAGAATGGCACTGCGTTTAAAGGTAAAAATTGAGTCACCATATGATCCGGAAGGCCCACTATTGGGCCTGTCACTTGTGAAAGCCAGAATCAAAAAGACACGGGATGGAAAATCGTGTATTGCAGCAGTATTTACAATAGCTAAGACATGGATACAAACAAAATGTCCATCATCAGATAAATGGACAAAGAAGAAGTGGTATACGTACCGAATGGAATAGTAGCCTCAGAAAAAAATGAACAGTGCCGTTTTCAGGACTACAGATGAGCCTAGAAATAATCATATTAGGTTAAGTTATTCAAAAGGGAATAACAAATATCCTATGATATCATTTATACATGTTATCCTAAGATTTCTACCAATGAACATATTTCCACAGAAAAAGACACTCACAGACTTATAAAACGAACGAATGGTTCGCCAAAATGAAAGGTGGGAGGATGGATAAATTAGGACTATGGGGATAACATACATATACTAATGTATGTTAAATGTATATAAACATATAACATATAAACTCTATGAATTATATAATCACCAATACATATAAAATATATAATCACGAAACACCTGCCAAATACCAAGGGAGGTCTACTCAACATTCTGTAAAAAATTACATGGTAACAGGATCCGAAGATGAACAGACATATGTATGAATCATTGAGCACATTCTGTACAGCCAGACAATCACAACACTCTAATCGAATTTACTCCGATAAGAAAGAGAAATTAAATTTAAAAAACAAACATAAGTAAGGAGACATAAACTTCTGGGGGCTTATCCCAGCACACTCCTCTCTAATTTACAACCTCGGAACACTACCTCCAGGAAGACTCTGTTGCCCTAGTAACAAGAGGTGAGAACGTAATAATGCTGCCGCCTTGTGGCTGTTTCCCACAACGGCAGCTTTAAACCCAGTGCTAATGGTTGCTTAATAGTCACAAGGACTGCAGGGCTGTAAATGACACCTGCCCTCAAAAAATGCCCTGGGGTAGGGAATAGGCAAGAAAATTCAAGTTTTCTTTGACAAGTTTTTGAAGAAGTCAATATGAAGAGGGAAGTTGTACTCACTCTTTAAAAAAAAAAAGGAAAAGAATAAAAAGCACATGCCTAAAGCTCAGTATAAGGAATTATTAGTCACATGCAAATCCAACCTCCAAAAAGGTTTCAGCTCACACCAGTCAAATGACCATCAGCAAACAGTCTACAAACTGTAAATGCTGAAGGGATTTTAGAGAACTGTGTACCTTGTAGCTGCTGGTGGGATGTAAAGTGGTAAGAGCACTAACGAAAACTGAATGGAGCTGCTTTAAAAGGTAAAAATTGAGCTACCATATGACGCGGCAGGGCACCTTTTGGGCCTGTAACCTAAGACCACCAGAATCGGAAAGACAGAGGCAGGCAAATGTGCACTGCAGCATTACTGAAATAGCCAAGACGTGGAAGCCAAAAAAAGGTCCATAAACAGATGAATGGACAAAGAAGAAGTGGTATACGGACTAAATGGAATAGTAGCCTCGGGAAAAAAAATGAAAAATGCCGTTTTCAGGACTACAGATGAGCCTAGAAATAATCATATCAGGTTAAGTAAGTCAAAAGGGAATGACAAATATCCTATGATATCATTTATACCTGTTATCCTAAGATTGCTACAAATGGACATATTTCCACAGAAAAAGACACTCACAGACTTATAAAAGAAACTAATGGTTAACCAAAATGAAAGGTGGGAGGATGGATAAATTAGGATTATGGGGCTAACATACATATACTAATGTATGTTAAATGTATATAAACATATAACATATAAACTCTATGAATTATATAATCACCAATACATATAAAATATATAATGACAAAACACCTACCAAATACCATGCGAGGTCTACTCAACATTCTGTAATAAGACACATGGTAACAGAATCCGAACATGAACAGACATATGTATGAATCATTGAGCAGATTCTGTACAGCCAGACAATCACAACACTCTAATCCAATATTCTCCGATAAGAAATAGAAATTAAATTAAAAAACAAACAGAAGTAAGGAGACATAAACTTCTGGGGGCTTGTCCCAGCACATTCCCCTCTAATTTACAACCTCGGAACACTACGTCCAGGAAGACTCTGGTGCCCTAATAACAAGAGTTGAGAACGTAATGATGCTGCCGCCTAGTGGGTGTTTCCCACAACAGCAGCTTTAAACCCAGTGCTAATGGTTGCTTAATAGTCACAAGGACTCAGGGCTGTAAATGGCATCTGCCCTCAAAAAATGCCCTGGGGTAGGGAATAGGCAAGAAAATTCAACACATGACAAATCTTTCAAGAAGTCAACATGAAGAGGGAAGTTGTACTCACACTTTAAAAAAAAAAGGAAAAGAACAACATGGACATGCCTAAAGCTCAGTACAAGGAATTATTAGCCACATACAAATCCAACCTCCAAAAAGGTTTCAGCTCACACCAGTCAAATGACCATCAGCAAACAGTCTACAAACTAGAAATGCTGAAGGGGTTTTAGAGAACTGTGTACCTTCTAGCTGCTGGTGGGATGTAATTGGTAACAGCACTAACGAAAACTGAATGCAGCTGCTTTAAAAGGTAAAAATTGAGCTACCATATGATGCGGCAGGGCACCTTTTGGGCCTATAACCTAAGACCACCAGAATCGGAAAGACAGAGGCAGGCAAATGTGCACTGCAGCAATATTGAAATAGCCACGACATGGAAGCCAAAAGAAGGTCCATAAACAGATGAATGGACAGAGAAGAAGTGGTATATGGACAGAATGGAATATCAGTCACGAAAAAAATAAAAGAATGGCATATGCAGCACCACAGATGAGCCTAGAGATAATCACACAACGTGAAGTAAGTCAGAATGCGAAAGACAAATGTCCTATGATATCCCTTATGTTATCTGAAAAATTCATAAAAATGAACATATTTCCATAGAGAAAGACAATCTCAGAATGAGAAGACAACTTATGGTTAAGCCAAAGAAATGGTGTGAGGAATGGATAAATTAGGATATTGGGGTTAACGCACATATACTAATACATATAAAAAATATAATCCCCAAAGACCTATGGAATACCAAGAGTGGTCTACTCAACACTCTGTAATAACCGACATGGAAAAGGACCCAAAGATCAATAGATATATGTATATGTGTAAATGAACAAGATTCTGTACACCTAGAACAAAAGACATTTTTCAATCAAATTTGCTCTGATAAAAACTACAACTTAAAGACACAAACAAGAATTAAGGAGGCTAAAACTTATCGGGGTTTGTCCTGGCACATTCCACTCTAATCTGCAACCTCAAAGCACAACTTGCAGCAAGGTTCTGTTTCCCTAGCAAGCAGAGTTGGCAACTTAGAAATGCTGCCACCCTAAGGCCGTTTCCTCGAAGAGCAGCTTTAAATCTACTGCTCATGGTCACTAATATTCACAAGGACGGCAGGGCTGTAAATGACTCATGCCCTCAAAAAATGTCCTGGGGTAGGGAATGGCCATAAAAATCCAAACGCGGTAAATTTTTCAAGAAGGCAATTTGAAGTTGTAAGTTTAGCTCAATCTTAAAAAAAATGAAAAGGACACTGAGAAATGCAAAACATCAGGAATTATTAGACGCATGCAAATCCAATCTACACAAAGGTATCACCTAACACCAGTCACAATGACCATCAGCAAAAAGTCAACAAACAATAGATGTTGAAGAAGTTGTGGAGAATAGTGTAACCTCTCGGTCTAAGTGGGATGTAAACTGGTAACAGCCAATAATAGGAACAGAATGGCAGTGCGTTTAAAGGTAAAAATTGAGTCACCATATGATCCGGAAGGCCCACTATTGGGCCTGTCACTTGTGAAAGCCAGAATCAAAAAGACACGGGATGGAAAATCGTGTATTGCAGCAGTATTTACAATAGCTAAGACATGGATACAAACAAAATGTCCATCATCAGATAAATGGACAAAGAAGAAGTGGTATACGTACCGAATGGAATAGTAGCCTCAGAAAAAAATGAACAGTGCCGTTTTCAGGACTACAGATGAGCCTAGAAATAATCATATTAGGTTAAGTTATTCAAAAGGGAATAACAAATATCCTATGATATCATTTATACATGTTATCCTAAGATTTCTACCAATGAACATATTTCCACAGAAAAAGACACTCACAGACTTATAAAACGAACGAATGGTTCGCCAAAATGAAAGGTGGGAGGATGGATAAATTAGGACTATGGGGATAACATACATATACTAATGTATGTTAAATGTATATAAACATATAACATATAAACTCTATGAATTATATAATCACCAATACATATAAAATATATAATCACGAAACACCTGCCAAATACCAAGGGAGGTCTACTCAACATTCTGTAAAAAATTACATGGTAACAGGATCCGAAGATGAACAGACATATGTATGAATCATTGAGCACATTCTGTACAGCCAGACAATCACAACACTCTAATCGAATTTACTCCGATAAGAAAGAGAAATTAAATTTAAAAAACAAACATAAGTAAGGAGACATAAACTTCTGGGGGCTTATCCCAGCACACTCCTCTCTAATTTACAACCTCGGAACACTACCTCCAGGAAGACTCTGTTGCCCTAGTAACAAGAGGTGAGAACGTAATAATGCTGCCGCCTTGTGGCTGTTTCCCACAACAGCAGCTTTAAACCCAGTGCTAATGGTTGCTTAATAGTCACAAGGACTGCAGGGCTGTAAATGACACCTGCCCTCAAAAAATGCCCTGGGGTAGGGAATAGGCAAGAAAATTCAAGTTTTCTTTGACAAGTTTTTGAAGAAGTCAATATGAAGAGGGAAGTTGTACTCACTCTTTAAAAAAAAAAAGGAAAAGAATAAAAAGCACATGCCTAAAGCTCAGTATAAGGAATTATTAGTCACATGCAAATCCAACCTCCAAAAAGGTTTCAGCTCACACCAGTCAAATGACCATCAGCAAACAGTCTACAAACTGTAAATGCTGAAGGGATTTTAGAGAACTGTGTACCTTGTAGCTGCTGGTGGGATGTAAAGTGGTAAGAGCACTAACGAAAACTGAATGGAGCTGCTTTAAAAGGTAAAAATTGAGCTACCATATGACGCGGCAGGGCACCTTTTGGGCCTGTAACCTAAGACCACCAGAATCGGAAAGACAGAGGCAGGCAAATGTGCACTGCAGCATTACTGAAATAGCCAAGACGTGGAAGCCAAAAAAAGGTCCATAAACAGATGAATGGACAAAGAAGAAGTGGTATACGGACTAAATGGAATAGTAGCCTCGGGAAAAAAAATGAAAAATGCCGTTTTCAGGACTACAGATGAGCCTAGAAATAATCATATCAGGTTAAGTAAGTCAAAAGGGAATGACAAATATCCTATGATATCATTTATACCTGTTATCCTAAGATTGCTACAAATGGACATATTTCCACAGAAAAAGACACTCACAGACTTATAAAAGAAACTAATGGTTAACCAAAATGAAAGGTGGGAGGATGGATAAATTAGGATTATGGGGCTAACATACATATACTAATGTATGTTAAATGTATATAAACATATAACATATAAACTCTATGAATTATATAATCACCAATACATATAAAATATATAATGACTAAACACCTACCAAATACCATGCGAGGTCTACTCAACATTCTGTAATAAGACACATGGTAACAGAATCCGAACATGAACAGACATATGTATGAATCATTGAGCAGATTCTGTACAGCCAGACAATCACAACACTCTAATCCAATATTCTCCGATAAGAAATAGAAATTAAATTAAAAAACAAACAGAAGTAAGGAGACATAAACTTCTGGGGGCTTGTCCCAGCACATTCCCCTCTAATTTACAACCTCGGAACACTACGTCCAGGAAGACTCTGGTGCCCTAATAACAAGAGTTGAGAACGTAATGATGCTGCCGCCTAGTGGGTGTTTCCCACAACAGCAGCTTTAAACCCAGTGCTAATGGTTGCTTAATAGTCACAAGGACTCAGGGCTGTAAATGGCATCTGCCCTCAAAAAATGCCCTGGGGTAGGGAATAGGCAAGAAAATTCAACACATGACAAATCTTTCAAGAAGTCAACATGAAGAGGGAAGTTGTACTCACACTTAAAAAAAAAAAGGAAAAGAACAACATGGACATGCCTAAAGCTCAGTACAAGGAATTATTAGCCACATACAAATCCAACCTCCAAAAAGGTTTCAGCTCACACCAGTCAAATGACCATCAGCAAACAGTCTACAAACTAGAAATGCTGAAGGGGTTTTAGAGAACTGTGTACCTTCTAGCTGCTGGTGGGATGTAATTGGTAACAGCACTAACGAAAACTGAATGCAGCTGCTTTAAAAGGTAAAAATTGAGCTACCATATGATGCGGCAGGGCACCTTTTGGGCCTATAACCTAAGACCACCAGAATCGGAAAGACAGAGGCAGGCAAATGTGCACTGCAGCAATATTGAAATAGCCACGACATGGAAGCCAAAAGAAGGTCCATAAACAGATGAATGGACAGAGAAAAAGTGGTATATGGACAGAATGGAATATCAGTCACGAAAAAAATAAAAGAATGGCATATGCAGCACCACAGATGAGCCTAGAGATAATCACACAACGTGAAGTAAGTCAGAATGCGAAAGACAAATGTCCTATGATATCCCTTATGTTATCTGAAAATTCATAAAAATGAACATATTTCCATAGAGAAAGACAATCTCAGAATGAGAAGACAACTTATGGTTAAGCCAAAGAAATGGTGTGAGGAATGGATAAATTAGGATATTGGGGTTAACGCACATATACTAATACATATAAAAAATATAATCCCCAAAGACCTATGGAATACCAAGAGTGGTCTACTCAACACTCTGTAATAACCGACATGGAAAAGGACCCAAAGATCAATAGATATATGTATATGTGTAAATGAACAAGATTCTGTACACCTAGAACAAAAGACATTTTTCAATCAAATTTGCTCTGATAAAAACTACAACTTAAAGACACAAACAAGAATTAAGGAGGCTAAAACTTATCGGGGTTTGTCCTGGCACATTCCACTCTAATCTGCAACCTCAAAGCACAACTTGCAGCAAGGTTCTGTTTCCCTAGCAAGCAGAGTTGGCAACTTAGAAATGCTGCCACCCTAAGGCCGTTTCCTCAAAGAGCAGCTTTAAATCTACTGCTCATGGTCACTAATATTCACAAGGACGGCAGGGCTGTAAATGACTCATGCCCTCAAAAAATGTCCTGGGGTAGGGAATGGCCATAAAAATCCAAACGCGGTAAATTTTTCAAGAAGGCAATTTGAAGTTGTAAGTTTAGCTCAATCTTAAAAAAAATGAAAAGGACACTGAGAAATGCAAAACATCAGGAATTATTAGACGCATGCAAATCCAATCTACACAAAGGTATCACCTAACACCAGTCACAATGACCATCAGCAAAAAGTCAACAAACAATAGATGTTGAAGAAGTTGTGGAGAATAGTGTAACCTCTCGGTCTAAGTGGGATGTAAACTGGTAACAGCCAATAATAGGAACAGAATGGCAGTGCGTTTAAAGGTAAAAATTGAGTCACCATATGATCCGGAAGGCCCACTATTGGGCCTGTCACTTGTGAAAGCCAGAATCAAAAAGACACGGGATGGAAAATCGTGTATTGCAGCAGTATTTACAATAGCTAAGACATGGATACAAACAAAATGTCCATCATCAGATAAATAGACAAAGAAGAAGTGGTATACGTACCGAATGGAATAGTAGCCTCAGAAAAAAATGAACAGTGCCGTTTTCAGGACTACAGATGAGCCTAGAAATAATCATATTAGGTTAAGTTATTCAAAAGGGAATGACAAATATCCTATGATATCATTTATACCTGTTATCCTAAGATTGCTACAAATGGACATATTTCCACAGAAAAAGACACTCACAGACTTATAAAAGAAACTAATGGTTAACCAAAATGAAAGGTGGGAGGATGGATAAATTAGGATTATGGGGCTAACATACATATACTAATGTATGTTAAATGTATATAAACATATAACATATAAACTCTATGAATTATATAATCACCAATACATATAAAATATATAATGACTAAACACCTACCAAATACCATGCGAGGTCTACTCAACATTCTGTAATAAGACACATGGTAACAGAATCCGAACATGAACAGACATATGTATGAATCATTGAGCAGATTCTGTACAGCCAGACAATCACAACACTCTAATCCAATATTCTCCGATAAGAAATAGAAATTAAATTAAAAAACAAACAGAAGTAAGGAGACATAAACTTCTGGGGGCTTGTCCCAGCACATTCCCCTCTAATTTACAACCTCGGAACACTACGTCCAGGAAGACTCTGGTGCCCTAATAACAAGAGTTGAGAACGTAATGATGCTGGCGCCTAGTGGGTGTTTCCCACAACAGCAGCTTTAAACCCAGTGCTAATGGTTGCTTAATAGTCACAAGGACTCAGGGCTGTAAATGGCATCTGCCCTCATAAAATGCCCTGGGGTAGGGAATAGGCAAGAAAATCCAACACATGACAAATCTTTCAAGAAGTCAACATGAAGAGGGAAGTTGTACTCACACTTTAAAAAAAAAAGGAAAAGAACAACATGGACATGCCTAAAGCTCAGTACAAGGAATTATTAGCCACATACAAATCCAACCTCCAAAAAGGTTTCAGCTCACACCAGTCAAATGACCATCAGCAAACAGTCTACAAACTAGAAATGCTGAAGGGGTTTTAGAGAACTGGGTACCTTCTAGCTGCTGATGGGATGTAATTGGTAACAGTACTAACGAAAACTGAATGCAGCTGCTTTAAAAGGTAAAAATTGAGCTACCATATGATGCGGCAGGGCACCTTTTGGGCCTATAACCTAAGACCACCAGAATCGGAAAGACAGAGGCAGGCAAATGTGCACTGCAGCAATATTGAAATAGCCACGACATGGAAGCCAAAAGAAGGTCCATAAACAGATGAATGGACAGAGAAGAAGTGGTATATGGACAGAATGGAATATCAGTCACGAAAAAAATAAGAGAATGGCATATGCAGCACCACAGATGAGCCTAGAGATAATCACACAACGTGAAGTAAGGCAGAATGCGAAAGACAAATGTCCTATGATATCCCTTATGTTATCTGAAAATTCATAAACATGAACATATTTCCATAGAGAAAGACAATCTCAGAATGAGAAGACAACTTATGGTTAAGCCAAAGAAATGGTGTGAGGAATGGATAAATTAGGATATTGGGGTTAACACACATATACTAATACATATAAAAAATATAATCCCCAAAGACCTATGGAATACCAAGAGTGGTCTACTCAACACTCTGTAATAACCGACATGGAAAAGGACCCAAAGATCAATAGATATATGTATATGTGTAAATGAACAAGATTCTGTACACCTAGAACAAAAGACATTTTTCAATCAAATTTGCTCTGATAAAAACTACAACTTAAAGACACAAACAAGAATTAAGGAGGCTAAAACTTATCGGGGTTTGTCCTGGCACATTCCACTCTAATCTGCAACCTCAAAGCACAACTTGCAGCAAGGTTCTGTTTCCCTAGCAAGCAGAGTTGGCAACTTAGAAATGCTGCCACCCTAAGGCCGTTTCCTCAAAGAGCAGCTTTAAATCTACTGCTCATGGTCACTAATATTCACAAGGACGGCAGGGCTGTAAATGACTCATGCCCTCAAAAAATGTCCTGGGGTAGGGAATGGCCATAAAAATCCAAACGCGGTAAATTTTTCAAGAAGGCAATTTGAAGTTGTAAGTTTAGCTCAATCTTAAAAAAAATGAAAAGGACACTGAAAATGCAAAACATCAGGAATTATTAGACGCATGCAAATCCAATCTACACAAAGGTATCACCTAACACCAGTCACAATGACCATCAGCAAAAAGTCAACAAACAATAGATGTTGAAGAAGTTGTGGAGAATAGTGTAACCTCTCGGTCTAAGTGGGATGTAAACTGCTAACAGCCAATAATAGGAACAGAATGGCAGTGCGTTTAAAGGTAAAAATTGAGTCACCATATGATCCGGAAGGCCCACTATTGGGCCTGTTACTTGTGAAAGCCAGAATCAAAAAGACACGGGATGGAAAATCGTGTATTGCAGCAGTATTTACAATAGCTAAGACATGGATACAAACAAAATGTCCATCATCAGATAAATGGACAAAGAAGAAGTGGTATACGTACCGAATGAAATAGTAGCCTCAGAAAAAAATGAACAGTGCCGTTTTCAGGACTACAGATGAGCCTAGAAATAATCATATTAGGTTAAGTTATTCAAAAGGGAATAACAAATATCCTATGATATCATTTATACATGTTATCCTAAGATTTCTACCAATGAACATATTTCCACAGAAAAAGACACTCACAGACTTATAAAACGAACGAATGGTTCGCCAAAATGAAAGGTGGGAGGATGGATAAATTAGGACTATGGGGATAACATACATATACTAATGTATGTTAAATGTATATAAACATATAACATATAAACTCTATGAATTATATAATCACCAATACATATAAAATATATAATCACGAAACACCTGCCAAATACCAAGGGAGGTCTACTCAACATTCTGTAAAAAATTACATGGTAACAGGATCCGAAGATGAACAGACATATGTATGAATCATTGAGCACATTCTGTACAGCCAGACAATCACAACACTCTAATCGAATTTACTCCGATAAGAAAGAGAAATTAAATTTAAAAAACAAACATAAGTAAGGAGACATAAACTTCTGGGGGCTTATCCCAGCACACTCCTCTCTAATTTACAACCTCGGAACACTACCTCCAGGAAGACTCTGTTGCCCTAGTAACAAGAGGTGAGAACGTAATAATGCTGCCGCCTTGTGGCTGTTTCCCACAACAGCAGCTTTAAACCCAGTGCTAATGGTTGCTTAATAGTCACAAGGACTGCAGGGCTGTAAATGACACCTGCCCTCAAAAAATGCCCTGGGGTAGGGAATAGGCAAGAAAATTCAAGTTTTCTTTGACAAGTTTTTGAAGAAGTCAATATGAAGAGGGAAGTTGTACTCACTCTTTAAAAAAAAAAAGGAAAAGAATAAAAAGCACATGCCTAAAGCTCAGTATAAGGAATTATTAGTCACATGCAAATCCAACCTCCAGAAACGTTTCAGCTCACACCAGTCAAATGACCATCAGCAAACAGTCTACAAACTGTAAATGCTGAAGGGATTTTAGAGAACTGTGTACCTTGTAGCTGCTGGTGGGATGTAAAGTGGTAAGAGCACTAACGAAAACTGAATGGAGCTGCTTTAAAAGGTAAAAATTGAGCTACCATATGACGCGGCAGGGCACCTTTTGGGCCTGTAACCTAAGACCACCAGAATCGGAAAGACAGAGGCAGGCAAATGTGCACTGCAGCATTACTGAAATAGCCAAGACGTGGAAGCCAAAAAAAGGTCCATAAACAGATGAATGGACAAAGAAGAAGTGGTATACGGACTAAATGGAATAGTAGCCTCGGGAAAAAAAATGAAAAATGCCGTTTTCAGGACTACAGATGAGCCTAGAAATAATCATATCAGGTTAAGTAAGTCAAAAGGGAATGACAAATATCCTATGATATCATTTATACCTGTTATCCTAAGATTGCTACAAATGGACATATTTCCACAGAAAAAGACACTCACAGACTTATAAAAGAAACTAATGGTTAACCAAAATGAAAGGTGGGAGGATGGATAAATTAGGATTATGGGGCTAACATACATATACTAATGTATGTTAAATGTATATAAACATATAACATATAAACTCTATGAATTATATAATCACCAATACATATAAAATATATAATGACTAAACACCTACCAAATACCATGCGAGGTCTACTCAACATTCTGTAATAAGACACATGGTAACAGAATCCGAACATGAACAGACATATGTATGAATCATTGAGCAGATTCTGTACAGCCAGACAATCACAACACTCTAATCCAATATTCTCCGATAAGAAATAGAAATTAAATTAAAAAACAAACAGAAGTAAGGAGACATAAACTTCTGGGGGCTTGTCCCAGCACATTCCCCTCTAATTTACAACCTCGGAACACTACGTCCAGGAAGACTCTGGTGCCCTAATAACAAGAGTTGAGAACGTAATGATGCTGCCGCCTAGTGGGTGTTTCCCACAACAGCAGCTTTAAACCCAGTGCTAATGGTTGCTTAATAGTCACAAGGACTCAGGGCTGTAAATGGCATCTGCCCTCAAAAAATGCCCTGGGGTAGGGAATAGGCAAGAAAATTCAACACATGACAAATCTTTCAAGAAGTCAACATGAAGAGGGAAGTTGTACTCACACTTTAAAAAAAAAAGGAAAAGAACAACATGGACATGCCTAAAGCTCAGTACAAGGAATTATTAGCCACATACAAATCCAACCTCCAAAAAGGTTTCAGCTCACACCAGTCAAATGACCATCAGCAAACAGTCTACAAACTAGAAATGCTGAAGGGGTTTTAGAGAACTGTGTACCTTCTAGCTGCTGGTGGGATGTAATTGGTAACAGCACTAACGAAAACTGAATGCAGCTGCTTTAAAAGGTAAAAATTGAGCTACCATATGATGCGGCAGGGCACCTTTTGGGCCTATAACCTAAGACCACCAGAATCGGAAAGACAGAGGCAGGCAAATGTGCACTGCAGCAATATTGAAATAGCCACGACATGGAAGCCAAAAGAAGGTCCATAAACAGATGAATGGACAGAGAAGAAGTGGTATATGGACAGAATGGAATATCAGTCACGAAAAAAATAAAAGAATGGCATATGCAGCACCACAGATGAGCCTAGAGATAATCACACAACGTGAAGTAAGTCAGAATGCGAAAGACAAATGTCCTATGATATCCCTTATGTTATCTGAAAATTCATAAACATGAACATATTTCCATAGAGAAAGACAATCTCAGAATGAGAAGACAACTTACGGTTAAGCCAAAGAAATGGTGTGAGGAATGGATAAATTAGGATATTGGGGTTAACACACATATACTAATACATATAAAAAATATAATCCCCAAAGACCTATGGAATACCAAGAGTGGTCTACTCAACACTCTGTAATAACCGACATGGAAAAGGACCCAAAGATCAATAGATATATGTATATGTGTAAATGAACAAGATTCTGTACACCTAGAACAAAAGACATTTTTCAATCAAATTTGCTCTGATAAAAACTACAACTTAAAGACACAAACAAGAATTAAGGAGGCTAAAACTTATCGGGGTTTGTCCTGGCACATTCCACTCTAATCTGCAACCTCAAAGCACAACTTGCAGCAAGGTTCTGTTTCCCTAGCAAGCAGAGTTGGCAACTTAGAAATGCTGCCACCCTAAGGCCGTTTCCTCAAAGAGCAGCTTTAAATCTACTGCTCATGGTCACTAATATTCACAAGGACGGCAGGGCTGTAAATGACTCATGCCCTCAAAAAATGTCCTGGGGTAGGGAATGGCCATAAAAATCCAAACGCGGTAAATTTTTCAAGAAGGCAATTTGAAGTTGTAAGTTTAGCTCAATCTTAAAAAAAATGAAAAGGACACTGAGAAATGCAAAACATCAGGAATTATTAGACGCATGCAAATCCAATCTACACAAAGGTATCACCTAACACCAGTCACAATGACCATCAGCAAAAAGTCAACAAACAATAGATGTTGAAGAAGTTGTGGAGAATAGTGTAACCTCTCGGTCTAAGTGGGATGTAAACTGGTAACAGCCAATAATAGGAACAGAATGGCAGTGCGTTTAAAGGTAAAAATTGAGTCACCATATGATCCGGAAGGCCCACTATTGGGCCTGTCACTTGTGAAAGCCAGAATCAAAAAGACACGGGATGGAAAATCGTGTGTTGCAGCAGTATTTACAATAGCTAAGACATGGATACAAACAAAATGTCCATCATCAGATAAATGGACAAAGAAGAAGTGGTATACGTACCGAATGGAATAGTAGCCTCAGAAAAAAATGAACAGTGCCGTTTTCAGGACTACAGATGAGCCTAGAAATAATCATATTAGGTTAAGTTATTCAAAAGGGAATAACAAATATCCTATGATATCATTTATACATGTTATCCTAAGATTTCTACCAATGAACATATTTCCACAGAAAAAGACACTCACAGACTTATAAAACGAACGAATGGTTCGCCAAAATGAAAGGTGGGAGGATGGATAAATTAGGACTATGGGGATAACATACATATACTAATGTATGTTAAATGTATATAAACATATAACATATAAACTCTATGAATTATATAATCACCAATACATATAAAATATATAATCACGAAACACCTGCCAAATACCAAGGGAGGTCTACTCAACATTCTGTAAAAAATTACATGGTAACAGGATCCGAAGATGAACAGACATATATATGAATCATTGAGCACATTCTGTACAGCCAGACAATCACAACACTCTAATCGAATTTACTCCGATAAGAAAGAGAAATTAAATTTAAAAAACAAACATAAGTAAGGAGACATAAACTTCTGGGGGCTTATCCCAGCACACTCCTCTCTAATTTACAACCTCGGAACACTACCTCCAGGAAGACTCTGTTGCCCTAGTAACAAGAGGTGAGAACGTAATAATGCTGCCGCCTTGTGGCTGTTTCCCACAACAGCAGCTTTAAACCCAGTGCTAATGGTTGCTTAATAGTCACAAGGACTGCAGGGCTGTAAATGACACCTGCCCTCAAAAAATGCCCTGGGGTAGGGAATAGGCAAGAAAATTCAAGTTTTCTTTGACAAGTTTTTGAAGAAGTCAATATGAAGAGGGAAGTTGTACTCACTCTTTAAAAAAAAAAAGGAAAAGAATAAAAAGCACATGCCTAAAGCTCAGTATAAGGAATTATTAGTCACATGCAAATCCAACCTCCAAAAAGGTTTCAGCTCACACCAGTCAAATGACCATCAGCAAACAGTCTACAAACTGTAAATGCTGAAGGGATTTTAGAGAACTGTGTACCTTGTAGCTGCTGGTGGGATGTAAAGTGGTAAGAGCACTAACGAAAACTGAATGGAGCTGCTTTAAAAGGTAAAAATTGAGCTACCATATGACGCGGCAGGGCACCTTTTGGGCCTGTAACCTAAGACCACCAGAATCGGAAAGACAGAGGCAGGCAAATGTGCACTGCAGCATTACTGAAATAGCCAAGACGTGGAAGCCAAAAAAAGGTCCATAAACAGATGAATGGACAAAGAAGAAGTGGTATACGGACTAAATGGAATAGTAGCCTCGGGAAAAAAAATGAAAAATGCCGTTTTCAGGACTACAGATGAGCCTAGAAATAATCATATCAGGTTAAGTAAGTCAAAAGGGAATGACAAATATCCTATGATATCATTTATACCTGTTATCCTAAGATTGCTACAAATGGACATATTTCCACAGAAAAAGACACTCACAGACTTATAAAAGAAACTAATGGTTAACCAAAATGAAAGGTGGGAGGATGGATAAATTAGGATTATGGGGCTAACATACATATACTAATGTATGTTAAATGTATATAAACATATAACATATAAACTCTATGAATTATATAATCACCAATACATATAAAATATATAATGACTAAACACCTACCAAATACCATGCGAGGTCTACTCAACATTCTGTAATAAGACACATGGTAACAGAATCCGAACATGAACAGACATATGTATGAATCATTGAGCAGATTCTGTACAGCCAGACAATCACAACACTCTAATCCAATATTCTCCGATAAGAAATAGAAATTAAATTAAAAAACAAACAGAAGTAAGGAGACATAAACTTCTGGGGGCTTGTCCCAGCACATTCCCCTCTAATTTACAACCTCGGAACACTACGTCCAGGAAGACTCTGGTGCCCTAATAACAAGAGTTGAGAACGTAATGATGCTGCCGCCTAGTGGGTGTTTCCCACAACAGCAGCTTTAAACCCAGTGCTAATGGTTGCTTAATAGTCACAAGGACTCAGGGCTGTAAATGGCATCTGCCCTCAAAAAATGCCCTGGGGTAGGGAATAGGCAAGAAAATTCAACACATGACAAATCTTTCAAGAAGTCAACATGAAGAGGGAAGTTGTACTCACACTTTAAAAAAAAAAGGAAAACAAAAAAATGGACATGCCTAAAGCTCAGTACAAGGAATTATTAGCCACATACAAATCCAACCTCCAAAAAGGTTTCAGCTCACACCAGTCAAATGACCATCAGCAAACAGTCTACAAACTAGAAATGCTGAAGGGGTTTTAGAGAACTGTGTACCTTCTAGCTGCTGGTGGGATGTAATTGGTAACAGCACTAACGAAAACTGAATGCAGCTGCTTTAAAAGGTAAAAATTGAGCTACCATATGATGCGGCAGGGCACCTTTTGGGCCTATAACCTAAGACCACCAGAATCGGAAAGACAGAGGCAGGCAAATGTGCACTGCAGCAATATTGAAATAGCCACGACATGGAAGCCAAAAGAAGGTCCATAAACAGATGAATGGACAGAGAAGAAGTGGTATATGGACAGAATGGAATATCAGTCACGAAAAAAATAAAAGAATGGCATATGCAGCACCACAGATGAGCCTAGAGATAATCACACAACGTGAAGTAAGTCAGAATGCGAAAGACAAATGTCCTATGATATCCCTTATGTTATCTGAAAATTCATAAACATGAACATATTTCCATAGAGAAAGACAATCTCAGAATGAGAAGACAACTTATGGTTAAGCCAAAGAAATGGTGTGAGGAATGGATAAATTAGGATATTGGGGTTAACACACATATACTAATACATATAAAAAATATAATCCCCAAAGACCTATGGAATACCAAGAGTGGTCTACTCAACACTCTGTAATAACCGACATGGAAAAGGACCCAAAGATCAATAGATATATGTATATGTGTAAATGAACAAGATTCTGTACACCTAGAACAAAAGACATTTTTCAATCAAATTTGCTCTGATAAAAACTACAACTTAAAGACACAAACAAGAATTAAGGAGGCTAAAACTTATCGGGGTTTGTCCTGGCACATTCCACTCTAATCTGCAACCTCAAAGCACAACTTGCAGCAAGGTTCTGTTTCCCTAGCAAGCAGAGTTGGCAACTTAGAAATGCTGCCACCCTAAGGCCGTTTCCTCAAAGAGCAGCTTTAAATCTACTGCTCATGGTCACTAATATTCACAAGGACGGCAGGGCTGTAAATGACTCATGCCCTCAAAAAATGTCCTGGGGTAGGGAATGGCCATAAAAATCCAAACGCGGTAAATTTTTCAAGAAGGCAATTTGAAGTTGTAAGTTTAGCTCAATCTTAAAAAAAATGAAAAGGACACTGAGAAATGCAAAACATCAGGAATTATTAGACGCATGCAAATCCAATCTACACAAAGGTATCACCTAACACCAGTCACAATGACCATCAGCAAAAAGTCAACAAACAATAGATGTTGAAGAAGTTGTGGAGAATAGTGTAACCTCTCGGTCTAAGTGGGATGTAAACTGGTAACAGCCAATAATAGGAACAGAATGGCAGTGCGTTTAAAGGTAAAAATTGAGTCACCATATGATCCGGAAGGCCCACTATTGGGCCTGTCACTTGTGAAAGCCAGAATCAAAAAGACACGGGATGGAAAATCGTGTGTTGCAGCAGTATTTACAATAGCTAAGACATGGATACAAACAAAATGTCCATCATCAGATAAATGGACAAAGAAGAAGTGGTATACGTACCGAATGGAATAGTAGCCTCAGAAAAAAATGAACAGTGCCGTTTTCAGGACTACAGATGAGCCTAGAAATAATCATATTAGGTTAAGTTATTCAAAAGGGAATGACAAATATCCTATGATATCATTTATACCTGTTATCCTAAGATTGTTACAAATGGACATATTTCCACAGAAAAAGACACTCACAGACTTATAAAACGAACGAATGGTTCGCCAAAATGAAAGGTGGGAGGATGGATAAATTAGGACTATGGGGATAACATACATATACTAATGTATGTTAAATGTATATAAACATATAACATATAAACTCTATGAATTATATAATCACCAATACATATAAAATATATAATCACGAAACACCTGCCAAATACCAAGGGAGGTCTACTCAACATTCTGTAAAAAATTACATGGTAACAGGATCCGAAGATGAACAGACATATGTATGAATCATTGAGCACATTCTGTACAGCCAGACAATCACAACACTCTAATCGAATTTACTCCGATAAGAAAGAGAAATTAAATTTAAAAAACAAACATAAGTAAGGAGACATAAACTTCTGGGGGCTTGTCCCAGCACACTCCTCTCTAATTTACAACCTCGGAACACTACCTCCAGGAAGACTCTGTTGCCCTAGTAACAAGAGGTGAGAACGTAATAATGCTGCCGCCTTGTGGCTGTTTCCCACAACAGCAGCTTTAAACCCAGTGCTAATGGTTGCTTAATAGTCACAAGGACTGCAGGGCTGTAAATGACACCTGCCCTCAAAAAATGCCCTGGGGTAGGGAATAGGCAAGAAAATTCAAGTTTTCTTTGACAAGTTTTTGAAGAAGTCAATATGAAGAGGGAAGTTGTACTCACTCTTTAAAAAAAAAAAGGAAAAGAATAAAAAGCACATGCCTAAAGCTCAGTATAAGGAATTATTAGTCACATGCAAATCCAACCTCCAAAAAGGTTTCAGCTCACACCAGTCAAATGACCATCAGCAAACAGTCTACAAACTGTAAATGCTGAAGGGATTTTAGAGAACTGTGTACCTTGTAGCTGCTGGTGGGATGTAAAGTGGTAAGAGCACTAACGAAAACTGAATGGAGCTGCTTTAAAAGGTAAAAATTGAGCTACCATATGACGCGGCAGGGCACCTTTTGGGCCTGTAACCTAAGACCACCAGAATCGGAAAGACAGAGGCAGGCAAATGTGCACTGCAGCATTACTGAAATAGCCAAGACGTGGAAGCCAAAAAAAGGTCCATAAACAGATGAATGGACAAAGAAGAAGTGGTATACGGACTAAATGGAATAGTAGCCTCGGGAAAAAAAATGAAAAATGCCGTTTTCAGGACTACAGATGAGCCTAGAAATAATCATATCAGGTTAAGTAAGTCAAAAGGGAATGACAAATATCCTATGATATCATTTATACCTGTTATCCTAAGATTGCTACAAATGGACATATTTCCACAGAAAAAGACACTCACAGACTTATAAAAGAAACTAATGGTTAACCAAAATGAAAGGTGGGAGGATGGATAAATTAGGATTATGGGGCTAACATACATATCCTAATGTATGTTAAATGTATATAAACATATAACATATAAACTCTATGAATTATATAATCACCAATACATATAAAATATATAATGACAAAACACCTACCAAATACCATGCGAGGTCTACTCAACATTCTGTAATAAGACACATGGTAACAGAATCCGAACATGAACAGACATATGTATGAATCATTGAGCAGATTCTGTACAGCCAGACAATCACAACACTCTAATCCAATATTCTCCGATAAGAAATAGAAATTAAATTAAAAAACAAACAGAAGTAAGGAGACATAAACTTCTGGGGGCTTGTCCCAGCACATTCCCCTCTAATTTACAACCTCGGAACACTACGTCCAGGAAGACTCTGGTGCCCTAATAACAAGAGTTGAGAACGTAATGATGCTGCCGCCTAGTGGGTGTTTCCCACAACAGCAGCTTTAAACCCAGTGCTAATGGTTGCTTAATAGTCACAAGGACTCAGGGCTGTAAATGGCATCTGCCCTCAAAAAATGCCCTGGGGTAGGGAATAGGCAAGAAAATTCAACACATGACAAATCTTTCAAGAAGTCAACATGAAGAGGGAAGTTGTACTCACACTTTAAAAAAAAAAGGAAAAGAACAACATGGACATGCCTAAAGCTCAGTACAAGGAATTATTAGCCACATACAAATCCAACCTCCAAAAAGGTTTCAGCTCACACCAGTCAAATGACCATCAGCAAACAGTCTACAAACTAGAAATGCTGAAGGGGTTTTAGAGAACTGTGTACCTTCTAGCTGCTGGTGGGATGTAATTGGTAACAGCACTAACGAAAACTGAATGCAGCTGCTTTAAAAGGTAAAAATTGAGCTACCATATGATGCGGCAGGGCACCTTTTGGGCCTATAACCTAAGACCACCAGAATCGGAAAGACAGAGGCAGGCAAATGTGCACTGCAGCAATATTGAAATAGCCACGACATGGAAGCCAAAAGAAGGTCCATAAACAGATGAATGGACAGAGAAGAAGTGGTATATGGACAGAATGGAATATCAGTCACGAAAAAAATAAAAGAATGGCATATGCAGCACCACAGATGAGCCTAGAGATAATCACACAACGTGAAGTAAGTCAGAATGCGAAAGACAAATGTCCTATGATATCCCTTATGTTATCTGAAAATTCATAAACATGAACATATTTCCATAGAGAAAGACAATCTCAGAATGAGAAGACAACTTATGGTTAAGCCAAAGAAATGGTGTGAGGAATGGATAAATTAGGATATTGGGGTTAACACACATATACTAATACATATAAAAAATATAATCCCCAAAGACCTATGGAATACCAAGAGTGGTCTACTCAACACTCTGTAATAACCGACATGGAAAAGGACCCAAAGATCAATAGATATATGTATATGTGTAAATGAACAAGATTCTGTACACCTAGAACAAAAGACATTTTTCAATCAAATTTGCTCTGATAAAAACTACAACTTAAAGACACAAACAAGAATTAAGGAGGCTAAAACTTATCGGGGTTTGTCCTGGCACATTCCACTCTAATCTGCAACCTCAAAGCACAACTTGCAGCAAGGTTCTGTTTCCCTAGCAAGCAGAGTTGGCAACTTAGAAATGCTGCCACCCTAAGGCCGTTTCCTCAAAGAGCAGCTTTAAATCTACTGCTCATGGTCACTAATATTCACAAGGACGGCAGGGCTGTAAATGACTCATGCCCTCAAAAAATGTCCTGGGGTAGGGAATGGCCATAAAAATCCAAACGCGGTAAATTTTTCAAGAAGGCAATTTGAAGTTGTAAGTTTAGCTCAATCTTAAAAAAAATGAAAAGGACACTGAGAAATGCAAAACATCAGGAATTATTAGACGCATGCAAATCCAATCTACACAAAGGTATCACCTAACACCAGTCACAATGACCATCAGCAAAAAGTCAACAAACAATAGATGTTGAAGAAGTTGTGGAGAATAGTGTAACCTCTCGGTCTAAGTGGGATGTAAACTGGTAACAGCCAATAATAGGAACAGAATGGCAGTGCGTTTAAAGGTAAAAATTGAGTCACCATATGATCCGGAAGGCCCACTATTGGGCCTGTCACTTGTGAAAGCCAGAATCAAAAAGACACGGGATGGAAAATCGTGTGTTGCAGCAGTATTTACAATAGCTAAGACATGGATACAAACAAAATGTCCATCATCAGATAAATGGACAAAGAAGAAGTGGTATACGTACCGAATGGAATAGTAGCCTCAGAAAAAAATGAACAGTGCCGTTTTCAGGACTACAGATGAGCCTAGAAATAATCATATTAGGTTAAGTTATTCAAAAGGGAATGACAAATATCCTATGATATCATTTATACCTGTTATCCTAAGATTGCTACAAATGGACATATTTCCACAGAAAAAGACACTCACAGACTTATAAAAGAAACTAATGGTTAACCAAAATGAAAGGTGGGAGGATGGATAAATTAGGATTATGGGGCTAACATACATATACTAATGTATGTTAAATGTATATAAACATATAACATATAAACTCTATGAATTATACAATCACCAATACATATAAAATATATAATGACAAAACACCTACCAAATACCATGCGAGGTCTACTCAACATTCTGTAATAAGACACATGGTAACAGAATCCGAACATGAACAGACATATGTATGAATCATTGAGCAGATTCTGTACAGCCAGACAATCACAACACTCTAATCCAATATTCTCCGATAAGAAATAGAAATTAAATTAAAAAACAAACAGAAGTAAGGAGACATAAACTTCTGGGGGCTTGTCCCAGCACATTCCCCTCTAATTTACAACCTCGGAACACTACGTCCAGGAAGACTCTGGTGCCCTAATAACAAGAGTTGAGAACGTAATGATGCTGCCGCCTAGTGGGTGTTTCCCACAACAGCAGCTTTAAACCCAGTGCTAATGGTTGCTTAATAGTCACAAGGACTCAGGGCTGTAAATGGCATCTGCCCTCAAAAAATGCCCTGGGGTAGGGAATAGGCAAGAAAATTCAACACATGACAAATCTTTCAAGAAGTCAACATGAAGAGGGAAGTTGTACTCACACTTTAAAAAAAAAAGGAAAAGAACAACATGGACATGCCTAAAGCTCAGTACAAGGAATTATTAGCCACATACAAATCCAACCTCCAAAAAGGTTTCAGCTCACACCAGTCAAATGACCATCAGCAAACAGTCTACAAACTAGAAATGCTGAAGGGGTTTTAGAGAACTGTGTACCTTCTAGCTGCTGGTGGGATGTAATTGGTAACAGCACTAACGAAAACTGAATGCAGCTGCTTTAAAAGGTAAAAATTGAGCTACCATATGATGCGGCAGGGCACCTTTTGGGCCTGTAACCTAAGACCACCAGAATCGGAAAGACAGAGGCAGGCAAATGTGCACTGCAGCAATATTGAAATAGCCACGACATGGAAGCCAAAAGAAGGTCCATAAACAGATGAATGGACAGAGAAGAAGTGGTATATGGACAGAATGGAATATCAGTCACGAAAAAAATAAAAGAATGGCATATGCAGCACCACAGATGAGCCTAGAGATAATCACACAACGTGAAGTAAGTCAGAATGCGAAAGACAAATGTCCTATGATATCCCTTATGTTATCTGAAAATTCATAAACATGAACATATTTCCATAGAGAAAGACAATCTCAGAATGAGAAGACAACTTATGGTTAAGCCAAAGAAATGGTGTGAGGAATGGATAAATTAGGATATTGGGGTTAACACACATATACTAATACATATAAAAAATATAATCCCCAAAGACCTATGGAATACCAAGAGTGGTCTACTCAACACTCTGTAATAACCGACATGGAAAAGGACCCAAAGATCAATAGATATATGTATATGTGTAAATGAACAAGATTCTGTACACCTAGAACAAAAGACATTTTTCAATCAAATTTGCTCTGATAAAAACTACAACTTAAAGACACAAACAAGAATTAAGGAGGCTAAAACTTATCGGGGTTTGTCCTGGCACATTCCACTCTAATCTGCAACCTCAAAGCACAACTTGCAGCAAGGTTCTGTTTCCCTAGCAAGCAGAGTTGGCAACTTAGAAATGCTGCCACCCTAAGGCCGTTTCCTCAAAGAGCAGCTTTAAATCTACTGCTCATGGTCACTAATATTCACAAGGACGGCAGGGCTGTAAATGACTCATGCCCTCAAAAAATGTCCTGGGGTAGGGAATGGCCATAAAAATCCAAACGCGGTAAATTTTTCAAGAAGGCAATTTGAAGTTGTAAGTTTAGCTCAATCTTAAAAAAAATGAAAAGGACACTGAGAAATGCAAAACATCAGGAATTATTAGACGCATGCAAATCCAATCTACACAAAGGTATCACCTAACACCAGTCACAATGACCATCAGCAAAAAGTCAACAAACAATAGATGTTGAAGAAGTTGTGGAGAATAGTGTAACCTCTCGGTCTAAGTGGGATGTAAACTGGTAACAGCCAATAATAGGAACAGAATGGCAGTGCGTTTAAAGGTAAAAATTGAGTCACCATATGATCCGGAAGGCCCACTATTGGGCCTGTCACTTGTGAAAGCCAGAATCAAAAAGACACGGGATGGAAAATCGTGTGTTGCAGCAGTATTTACAATAGCTAAGACATGGATACAAACAAAATGTCCATCATCAGATAAATGGACAAAGAAGAAGTGGTATACGTACCGAATGGAATAGTAGCCTCAGAAAAAAATGAACAGTGCCGTTTTCAGGACTACAGATGAGCCTAGAAATAATCATATTAGGTTAAGTTATTCAAAAGGGAATGACAAATATCCTATGATATCATTTATACCTGTTATCCTAAGATTGCTACAAATGGACATATTTCCACAGAAAAAGACACTCACAGACTTATAAAACGAACGAATGGTTCGCCAAAATGAAAGGTGGGAGGATGGATAAATTAGGACTATGGGGATAACATACATATACTAATGTATGTTAAATGTATATAAACATATAACATATAAACTCTATGAATTATATAATCACCAATACATATAAAATATATAATCACGAAACACCTGCCAAATACCAAGGGAGGTCTACTCAACATTCTGTAAAAAATTACATGGTAACAGGATCCGAAGATGAACAGACATATGTATGAATCATTGAGCACATTCTGTACAGCCAGACAATCACAACACTCTAATCGAATTTACTCCGATAAGAAAGAGAAATTAAATTTAAAAAACAAACATAAGTAAGGAGACATAAACTTCTGGGGGCTTATCCCAGCACACTCCTCTCTAATTTACAACCTCGGAACACTACCTCCAGGAAGACTCTGTTGCCCTAGTAACAAGAGGTGAGAACGTAATAATGCTGCCGCCTTGTGGCTGTTTCCCACAACAGCAGCTTTAAACCCAGTGCTAATGGTTGCTTAATAGTCACAAGGACTGCAGGGCTGTAAATGACACCTGCCCTCAAAAAATGCCCTGGGGTAGGGAATAGGCAAGAAAATTCAAGTTTTCTTTGACAAGTTTTTGAAGAAGTCAATATGAAGAGGGAAGTTGTACTCACTCTTTAAAAAAAAAAAGGAAAAGAATAAAAAGCACATGCCTAAAGCTCAGTATAAGGAATTATTAGTCACATGCAAATCCAACCTCCAAAAAGGTTTCAGCTCACACCAGTCAAATGACCATCAGCAAACAGTCTACAAACTGTAAATGCTGAAGGGATTTTAGAGAACTGTGTACCTTGTAGCTGCTGGTGGGATGTAAAGTGGTAAGAGCACTAACGAAAACTGAATGGAGCTGCTTTAAAAGGTAAAAATTGAGCTACCATATGACGCGGCAGGGCACCTTTTGGGCCTGTAACCTAAGACCACCAGAATCGGAAAGACAGAGGCAGGCAAATGTGCACTGCAGCATTACTGAAATAGCCAAGACGTGGAAGCCAAAAAAAGGTCCATAAACAGATGAATGGACAAAGAAGAAGTGGTATACGGACTAAATGGAATAGTAGCCTCGGGAAAAAAAATGAAAAATGCCGTTTTCAGGACTACAGATGAGCCTAGAAATAATCATATCAGGTTAAGTAAGTCAAAAGGGAATGACAAATATCCTATGATATCATTTATACCTGTTATCCTAAGATTGCTACAAATGGACATATTTCCACAGAAAAAGACACTCACAGACTTATAAAAGAAACTAATGGTTAACCAAAATGAAAGGTGGGAGGATGGATAAATTAGGATTATGGGGCTAACATACATATACTAATGTATGTTAAATGTATATAAACATATAACATATAAACTCTATGAATTATATAATCACCAATACATATAAAATATATAATGACAAAACACCTACCAAATACCATGCGAGGTCTACTCAACATTCTGTAATAAGACACATGGTAACAGAATCCGAACATGAACAGACATATGTATGAATCATTGAGCAGATTCTGTACAGCCAGACAATCACAACACTCTAATCCAATATTCTCCGATAAGAAATAGAAATTAAATTAAAAAACAAACAGAAGTAAGGAGACATAAACTTCTGGGGGCTTGTCCCAGCACATTCCCCTCTAATTTACAACCTCGGAACACTACGTCCAGGAAGACTCTGGTGCCCTAATAACAAGAGGTGAGAACGTAATGATGCTGCCGCCTAGTGGGTGTTTCCCACAACAGCAGCTTTAAACCCAGTGCTAATGGTTGCTTAATAGTCACAAGGACTCAGGGCTGTAAATGGCATCTGCCCTCAAAAAATGCCCTGGGGTAGGGAATAGGCAAGAAAATTCAACACATGACAAATCTTTCAAGAAGTCAACATGAAGAGGGAAGTTGTACTCACACTTTAAAAAAAAAAGGAAAACAAAAAAATGGACATGCCTAAAGCTCAGTACAAGGAATTATTAGCCACATACAAATCCAACCTCCAAAAAGGTTTCAGCTCACACCAGTCAAATGACCATCAGCAAACAGTCTACAAACTAGAAATGCTGAAGGGGTTTTAGAGAACTGTGTACCTTCTAGCTGCTGGTGGGATGTAATTGGTAACAGCACTAACGAAAACTGAATGCAGCTGCTTTAAAAGGTAAAAATTGAGCTACCATATGATGCGGCAGGGCACCTTTTGGGCCTATAACCTAAGACCACCAGAATCGGAAAGACAGAGGCAGGCAAATGTGCACTGCAGCAATATTGAAATAGCCACGACATGGAAGCCAAAAGAAGGTCCATAAACAGATGAATGGACAGAGAAGAAGTGGTATATGGACAGAATGGAATATCAGTCACGAAAAAAATAAAAGAATGGCATATGCAGCACCACAGATGAGCCTAGAGATAATCACACAACGTGAAGTAAGTCAGAATGCGAAAGACAAATGTCCTATGATATCCCTTATGTTATCTGAAAATTCATAAACATGAACATATTTCCATAGAGAAAGACAATCTCAGAATGAGAAGACAACTTATGGTTAAGCCAAAGAAATGGTGTGAGGAATGGATAAATTAGGATATTGGGGTTAACACACATATACTAATACATATAAAAAATATAATCCCCAAAGACCTATGGAATACCAAGAGTGGTCTACTCAACACTCTGTAATAACCGACATGGAAAAGGACCCAAAGATCAATAGATATATGTATATGTGTAAATGAACAAGATTCTGTACACCTAGAACAAAAGACATTTTTCAATCAAATTTGCTCTGATAAAAACTACAACTTAAAGACACAAACAAGAATTAAGGAGGCTAAAACTTATCGGGGTTTGTCCTGGCACATTCCACTCTAATCTGCAACCTCAAAGCACAACTTGCAGCAAGGTTCTGTTTCCCTAGCAAGCAGAGTTGGCAACTTAGAAATGCTGCCACCCTAAGGCCGTTTCCTCAAAGAGCAGCTTTAAATCTACTGCTCATGGTCACTAATATTCACAAGGACGGCAGGGCTGTAAATGACTCATGCCCTCAAAAAATGTCCTGGGGTAGGGAATGGCCATAAAAATCCAAACGCGGTAAATTTTTCAAGAAGGCAATTTGAAGTTGTAAGTTTAGCTCAATCTTAAAAAAAATGAAAAGGACACTGAGAAATGCAAAACATCAGGAATTATTAGACGCATGCAAATCCAATCTACACAAAGGTATCACCTAACACCAGTCACAATGACCATCAGCAAAAAGTCAACAAACAATAGATGTTGAAGAAGTTGTGGAGAATAGTGTAACCTCTCGGTCTAAGTGGGATGTAAACTGGTAACAGCCAATAATAGGAACAGAATGGCAGTGCGTTTAAAGGTAAAAATTGAGTCACCATATGATCCGGAAGGCCCACTATTGGGCCTGTCACTTGTGAAAGCCAGAATCAAAAAGACACGGGATGGAAAATCGTGTATTGCAGCAGTATTTACAATAGCTAAGACATGGATACAAACAAAATGTCCATCATCAGATAAATGGACAAAGAAGAAGTGGTATACGTACCGAATGGAATAGTAGCCTCAGAAAAAAATGAACAGTGCCGTTTTCAGGACTACAGATGAGCCTAGAAATAATCATATTAGGTTAAGTTATTCAAAAGGGAATGACAAATATCCTATGATATCATTTATACCTGTTATCCTAAGATTGCTACAAATGGACATATTTCCACAGAAAAAGACACTCACAGACTTATAAAAGAAACTAATGGTTAACCAAAATGAAAGGTGGGAGGATGGATAAATTAGGATTATGGGGCTAACATACATATACTAATGTATGTTAAATGTATATAAACATATAACATATAAACTCTATGAATTATACAATCACCAATACATATAAAATATATAATGACAAAACACCTACCAAATACCATGCGAGGTCTACTCAACATTCTGTAATAAGACACATGGTAACAGAATCCGAACATGAACAGACATATGTATGAATCATTGAGCAGATTCTGTACAGCCAGACAATCACAACACTCTAATCCAATATTCTCCGATAAGAAATAGAAATTAAATTAAAAAACAAACAGAAGTAAGGAGACATAAACTTCTGGGGGCTTGTCCCAGCACATTCCCCTCTAATTTACAACCTCGGAACACTACGTCCAGGAAGACTCTGGTGCCCTAATAACAAGAGTTGAGAACGTAATGATGCTGCCGCCTAGTGGGTGTTTCCCACAACAGCAGCTTTAAACCCAGTGCTAATGGTTGCTTAATAGTCACAAGGACTCAGGGCTGTAAATGGCATCTGCCCTCAAAAAATGCCCTGGGGTAGGGAATAGGCAAGAAAATTCAACACATGACAAATCTTTCAAGAAGTCAACATGAAGAGGGAAGTTGTACTCACACTTTAAAAAAAAAAGGAAAAGAACAACATGGACATGCCTAAAGCTCAGTACAAGGAATTATTAGCCACATACAAATCCAACCTCCAAAAAGGTTTCAGCTCACACCAGTCAAATGACCATCAGCAAACAGTCTACAAACTAGAAATGCTGAAGGGGTTTTAGAGAACTGTGTACCTTCTAGCTGCTGGTGGGATGTAATTGGTAACAGCACTAACGAAAACTGAATGCAGCTGCTTTAAAAGGTAAAAATTGAGCTACCATATGATGCGGCAGGGCACCTTTTGGGCCTGTAACCTAAGACCACCAGAATCGGAAAGACAGAGGCAGGCAAATGTGCACTGCAGCAATATTGAAATAGCCACGACATGGAAGCCAAAAGAAGGTCCATAAACAGATGAATGGACAGAGAAGAAGTGGTATATGGACAGAATGGAATATCAGTCACAAAAAAAATAAAAGAATGGCATATGCAGCACCACAGATGAGCCTAGAGATAATCACACAACGTGAAGTAAGTCAGAATGCGAAAGACAAATGTCCTATGATATCCCTTATGTTATCTGAAAATTCATAAACATGAACATATTTCCATAGAGAAAGACAATCTCAGAATGAGAAGACAACTTATGGTTAAGCCAAAGAAATGGTGTGAGGAATGGATAAATTAGGATATTGGGGTTAACACACATATACTAATACATATAAAAAATATAATCCCCAAAGACCTATGGAATACCAAGAGTGGTCTACTCAACACTCTGTAATAACCGACATGGAAAAGGACCCAAAGATCAATAGATATATGTATATGTGTAAATGAACAAGATTCTGTACACCTAGAACAAAAGACATTTTTCAATCAAATTTGCTCTGATAAAAACTACAACTTAAAGACACAAACAAGAATTAAGGAGGCTAAAACTTATCGGGGTTTGTCCTGGCACATTCCACTCTAATCTGCAACCTCAAAGCACAACTTGCAGCAAGGTTCTGTTTCCCTAGCAAGCAGAGTTGGCAACTTAGAAATGCTGCCACCCTAAGGCCGTTTCCTCAAAGAGCAGCTTTAAATCTACTGCTCATGGTCACTAATATTCACAAGGACGGCAGGGCTGTAAATGACTCATGCCCTCAAAAAATGTCCTGGGGTAGGGAATGGCCATAAAAATCCAAACGCGGTAAATTTTTCAAGAAGGCAATTTGAAGTTGTAAGTTTAGCTCAATCTTAAAAAAAATGAAAAGGACACTGAGAAATGCAAAACATCAGGAATTATTAGACGCATGCAAATCCAATCTACACAAAGGTATCACCTAACACCAGTCACAATGACCATCAGCAAAAAGTCAACAAACAATAGATGTTGAAGAAGTTGTGGAGAATAGTGTAACCTCTCGGTCTAAGTGGGATGTAAACTGGTAACAGCCAATAATAGGAACAGAATGGCAGTGCGTTTAAAGGTAAAAATTGAGTCACCATATGATCCGGAAGGCCCACTATTGGGCCTGTCACTTGTGAAAGCCAGAATCAAAAAGACACGGGATGGAAAATCGTGTGTTGCAGCAGTATTTACAATAGCTAAGACATGGATACAAACAAAATGTCCATCATCAGATAAATGGACAAAGAAGAAGTGGTATACGTACCGAATGGAATAGTAGCCTCAGAAAAAAATGAACAGTGCCGTTTTCAGGACTACAGATGAGCCTAGAAATAATCATATTAGGTTAAGTTATTCAAAAGGGAATGACAAATATCCTATGATATCATTTATACCTGTTATCCTAAGATTGCTACAAATGGACATATTTCCACAGAAAAAGACACTCACAGACTTATAAAACGAACGAATGGTTCGCCAAAATGAAAGGTGGGAGGATGGATAAATTAGGACTATGGGGATAACATACATATACTAATGTATGTTAAATGTATATAAACATATAACATATAAACTCTATGAATTATATAATCACCAATACATATAAAATATATAATCACGAAACACCTGCCAAATACCAAGGGAGGTCTACTCAACATTCTGTAAAAAATTACATGGTAACAGGATCCGAAGATGAACAGACATATGTATGAATCATTGAGCACATTCTGTACAGCCAGACAATCACAACACTCTAATCGAATTTACTCCGATAAGAAAGAGAAATTAAATTTAAAAAACAAACATAAGTAAGGAGACATAAACTTCTGGGGGCTTATCCCAGCACACTCCTCTCTAATTTACAACCTCGGAACACTACCTCCAGGAAGACTCTGTTGCCCTAGTAACAAGAGGTGAGAACGTAATAATGCTGCCGCCTTGTGGCTGTTTCCCACAACAGCAGCTTTAAACCCAGTGCTAATGGTTGCTTAATAGTCACAAGGACTGCAGGGCTGTAAATGACACCTGCCCTCAAAAAATGCCCTGGGGTAGGGAATAGGCAAGAAAATTCAAGTTTTCTTTGACAAGTTTTTGAAGAAGTCAATATGAAGAGGGAAGTTGTACTCACTCTTTAAAAAAAAAAAGGAAAAGAATAAAAAGCACATGCCTAAAGCTCAGTATAAGGAATTATTAGTCACATGCAAATCCAACCTCCAAAAAGGTTTCAGCTCACACCAGTCAAATGACCATCAGCAAACAGTCTACAAACTGTAAATGCTGAAGGGATTTTAGAGAACTGTGTACCTTGTAGCTGCTGGTGGGATGTAAAGTGGTAAGAGCACTAACGAAAACTGAATGGAGCTGCTTTAAAAGGTAAAAATTGAGCTACCATATGACGCGGCAGGGCACCTTTTGGGCCTGTAACCTAAGACCACCAGAATCGGAAAGACAGAGGCAGGCAAATGTGCACTGCAGCATTACTGAAATAGCCAAGACGTGGAAGCCAAAAAAAGGTCCATAAACAGATGAATGGACAAAGAAGAAGTGGTATACGGACTAAATGGAATAGTAGCCTCGGGAAAAAAAATGAAAAATGCCGTTTTCAGGACTACAGATGAGCCTAGAAATAATCATATCAGGTTAAGTAAGTCAAAAGGGAATGACAAATATCCTATGATATCATTTATACCTGTTATCCTAAGATTGCTACAAATGGACATATTTCCACAGAAAAAGACACTCACAGACTTATAAAAGAAACTAATGGTTAACCAAAATGAAAGGTGGGAGGATGGATAAATTAGGATTATGGGGCTAACATACATATACTAATGTATGTTAAATGTATATAAACATATAACATATAAACTCTATGAATTATATAATCACCAATACATATAAAATATATAATGACAAAACACCTACCAAATACCATGCGAGGTCTACTCAACATTCTGTAATAAGACACATGGTAACAGAATCCGAACATGAACAGACATATGTATGAATCATTGAGCAGATTCTGTACAGCCAGACAATCACAACACTCTAATCCAATATTCTCCGATAAGAAATAGAAATTAAATTAAAAAACAAACAGAAGTAAGGAGACATAAACTTCTGGGGGCTTGTCCCAGCACATTCCCCTCTAATTTACAACCTCGGAACACTACGTCCAGGAAGACTCTGGTGCCCTAATAACAAGAGTTGAGAACGTAATGATGCTGCCGCCTAGTGGGTGTTTCCCACAACAGCAGCTTTAAACCCAGTGCTAATGGTTGCTTAATAGTCACAAGGACTCAGGGCTGTAAATGGCATCTGCCCTCAAAAAATGCCCTGGGGTAGGGAATAGGCAAGAAAATTCAACACATGACAAATCTTTCAAGAAGTCAACATGAAGAGGGAAGTTGTACTCACACTTTAAAAAAAAAAGGAAAACAAAAAAATGGACATGCCTAAAGCTCAGTACAAGGAATTATTAGCCACATACAAATCCAACCTCCAAAAAGGTTTCAGCTCACACCAGTCAAATGACCATCAGCAAACAGTCTACAAACTAGAAATGCTGAAGGGGTTTTAGAGAACTGTGTACCTTCTAGCTGCTGGTGGGATGTAATTGGTAACAGCACTAACGAAAACTGAATGCAGCTGCTTTAAAAGGTAAAAATTGAGCTACCATATGATGCGGCAGGGCACCTTTTGGGCCTATAACCTAAGACCACCAGAATCGGAAAGACAGAGGCAGGCAAATGTGCACTGCAGCAATATTGAAATAGCCACGACATGGAAGCCAAAAGAAGGTCCATAAACAGATGAATGGACAGAGAAGAAGTGGTATATGGACAGAATGGAATATCAGTCACGAAAAAAATAAAAGAATGGCATATGCAGCACCACAGATGAGCCTAGAGATAATCACACAACGTGAAGTAAGTCAGAATGCGAAAGACAAATGTCCTATGATATCCCTTATGTTATCTGAAAATTCATAAACATGAACATATTTCCATAGAGAAAGACAATCTCAGAATGAGAAGACAACTTATGGTTAAGCCAAAGAAATGGTGTGAGGAATGGATAAATTAGGATATTGGGGTTAACACACATATACTAATACATATAAAAAATATAATCCCCAAAGACCTATGGAATACCAAGAGTGGTCTACTCAACACTCTGTAATAACCGACATGGAAAAGGACCCAAAGATCAATAGATACATGTATATGTGTAAATGAACAAGATTCTGTACACCTAGAACAAAAGACATTTTTCAATCAAATTTGCTCTGATAAAAACTACAACTTAAAGACACAAACAAGAATTAAGGAGGCTAAAACTTATCGGGGTTTGTCCTGGCACATTCCACTCTAATCTGCAACCTCAAAGCACAACTTGCAGCAAGGTTCTGTTTCCCTAGCAAGCAGAGTTGGCAACTTAGAAATGCTGCCACCCTAAGGCCGTTTCCTCAAAGAGCAGCTTTAAATCTACTGCTCATGGTCACTAATATTCACAAGGACGGCAGGGCTGTAAATGACTCATGCCCTCAAAAAATGTCCTGGGGTAGGGAATGGCCATAAAAATCCAAACGCGGTAAATTTTTCAAGAAGGCAATTTGAAGTTGTAAGTTTAGCTCAATCTTAAAAAAAATGAAAAGGACACTGAGAAATGCAAAACATCAGGAATTATTAGACGCATGCAAATCCAATCTACACAAAGGTATCACCTAACACCAGTCACAATGACCATCAGCAAAAAGTCAACAAACAATAGATGTTGAAGAAGTTGTGGAGAACAGTGTAACCTCTCGGTCTAAGTGGGATGTAAACTGGTAACAGCCAATAATAGGAACAGAATGGCAGTGCGTTTAAAGGTAAAAATTGAGTCACCATATGATCCGGAAGGCCCACTATTGGGCCTGTCACTTGTGAAAGCCAGAATCAAAAAGACACGGGATGGAAAATCGTGTATTGCAGCAGTATTTACAATAGCTAAGACATGGATACAAACAAAATGTCCATCATCAGATAAATGGACAAAGAAGAAGTGGTATACGTACCGAATGGAATAGTAGCCTCAGAAAAAAATGAACAGTGCCGTTTTCAGGACTACAGATGAGCCTAGAAATAATCATATTAGGTTAAGTTATTCAAAAGGGAATGACAAATATCCTATGATATCATTTATACCTGTTATCCTAAGATTGCTACAAATGGACATATTTCCACAGAAAAAGACACTCACAGACTTATAAAACGAACGAATGGTTCGCCAAAATGAAAGGTGGGAGGATGGATAAATTAGGACTATGGGGATAACATACATATACTAATGTATGTTAAATGTATATAAACATATAACATATAAACTCTATGAATTATATAATCACCAATACATATAAAATATATAATCACGAAACACCTGCCAAATACCAAGGGAGGTCTACTCAACATTCTGTAAAAAATTACATGGTAACAGGATCCGAAGATGAACAGACATATGTATGAATCATTGAGCACATTCTGTACAGCCAGACAATCACAACACTCTAATCGAATTTACTCCGATAAGAAAGAGAAATTAAATTTAAAAAACAAACATAAGTAAGGAGACATAAACTTCTGGGGGCTTATCCCAGCACACTCCTCTCTAATTTACAACCTCGGAACACTACCTCCAGGAAGACTCTGTTGCCCTAGTAACAAGAGGTGAGAACGTAATAATGCTGCCGCCTTGTGGCTGTTTCCCACAACAGCAGCTTTAAACCCAGTGCTAATGGTTGCTTAATAGTCACAAGGACTGCAGGGCTGTAAATGACACCTGCCCTCAAAAAATGCCCTGGGGTAGGGAATAGGCAAGAAAATTCAAGTTTTCTTTGACAAGTTTTTGAAGAAGTCAATATGAAGAGGGAAGTTGTACTCACTCTTTAAAAAAAAAAAGGAAAAGAATAAAAAGCACATGCCTAAAGCTCAGTATAAGGAATTATTAGTCACATGCAAATCCAACCTCCAAAAAGGTTTCAGCTCACACCAGTCAAATGACCATCAGCAAACAGTCTACAAACTGTAAATGCTGAAGGGATTTTAGAGAACTGTGTACCTTGTAGCTGCTGGTGGGATGTAAAGTGGTAAGAGCACTAACGAAAACTGAATGGAGCTGCTTTAAAAGGTAAAAATTGAGCTACCATATGACGCGGCAGGGCACCTTTTGGGCCTGTAACCTAAGACCACCAGAATCGGAAAGACAGAGGCAGGCAAATGTGCACTGCAGCATTACTGAAATAGCCAAGACGTGGAAGCCAAAAAAAGGTCCATAAACAGATGAATGGACAAAGAAGAAGTGGTATACGGACTAAATGGAATAGTAGCCTCGGGAAAAAAAATGAAAAATGCCGTTTTCAGGACTACAGATGAGCCTAGAAATAATCATATCAGGTTAAGTAAGTCAAAAGGGAATGACAAATATCCTATGATATCATTTATACCTGTTATCCTAAGATTGCTACAAATGGACATATTTCCACAGAAAAAGACACTCACAGACTTATAAAAGAAACTAATGGTTAACCAAAATGAAAGGTGGGAGGATGGATAAATTAGGATTATGGGGCTAACATACATATACTAATGTATGTTAAATGTATATAAACATATAACATATAAACTCTATGAATTATATAATCACCAATACATATAAAATATATAATGACAAAACACCTACCAAATACCATGCGAGGTCTACTCAACATTCTGTAATAAGACACATGGTAACAGAATCCGAACATGAACAGACATATGTATGAATCATTGAGCAGATTCTGTACAGCCAGACAATCACAACACTCTAATCCAATATTCTCCGATAAGAAATAGAAATTAAATTAAAAAACAAACAGAAGTAAGGAGACATAAACTTCTGGGGGCTTGTCCCAGCACATTCCCCTCTAATTTACAACCTCGGAACACTACGTCCAGGAAGACTCTGGTGCCCTAATAACAAGAGTTGAGAACGTAATGATGCTGCCGCCTAGTGGGTGTTTCCCACAACAGCAGCTTTAAACCCAGTGCTAATGGTTGCTTAATAGTCACAAGGACTCAGGGCTGTAAATGGCATCTGCCCTCAAAAAATGCCCTGGGGTAGGGAATAGGCAAGAAAATTCAACACATGACAAATCTTTCAAGAAGTCAACATGAAGAGGGAAGTTGTACTCACACTTTAAAAAAAAAAGGAAAAGAACAACATGGACATGCCTAAAGCTCAGTACAAGGAATTATTAGCCACATACAAATCCAACCTCCAAAAAGGTTTCAGCTCACACCAGTCAAATGACCATCAGCAAACAGTCTACAAACTAGAAATGCTGAAGGGGTTTTAGAGAACTGTGTACCTTCTAGCTGCTGGTGGGATGTAATTGGTAACAGCACTAACGAAAACTGAATGCAGCTGCTTTAAAAGGTAAAAATTGAGCTACCATATGATGCGGCAGGGCACCTTTTGGGCCTATAACCTAAGACCACCAGAATCGGAAAGACAGAGGCAGGCAAATGTGCACTGCAGCAATATTGAAATAGCCACGACATGGAAGCCAAAAGAAGGTCCATAAACAGATGAATGGACAGAGAAGAAGTGGTATATGGACAGAATGGAATATCAGTCACGAAAAAAATAAAAGAATGGCATATGCAGCACCACAGATGAGCCTAGAGATAATCACACAACGTGAAGTAAGTCAGAATGCGAAAGACAAATGTCCTATGATATCCCTTATGTTATCTGAAAATTCATAAACATGAACATATTTCCATAGAGAAAGACAATCTCAGAATGAGAAGACAACTTATGGTTAAGCCAAAGAAATGGTGTGAGGAATGGATAAATTAGGATATTGGGGTTAACACACATATACTAATACATATAAAAAATATAATCCCCAAAGACCTATGGAATACCAAGAGTGGTCTACTCAACACTCTGTAATAACCGACATGGAAAAGGACCCAAAGATCAATAGATATATGTATATGTGTAAATGAACAAGATTCTGTACACCTAGAACAAAAGACATTTTTCAATCAAATTTGCTCTGATAAAAACTACAACTTAAAGACACAAACAAGAATTAAGGAGGCTAAAACTTATCGGGGTTTGTCCTGGCACATTCCACTCTAATCTGCAACCTCAAAGCACAACTTGCAGCAAGGTTCTGTTTCCCTAGCAAGCAGAGTTGGCAACTTAGAAATGCTGCCACCCTAAGGCCGTTTCCTCAAAGAGCAGCTTTAAATCTACTGCTCATGGTCACTAATATTCACAAGGACGGCAGCGCTGTAAATGACTCATGCCCTCAAAAAATGTCCTGGGGTAGGGAATGGCCATAAAAATCCAAACGCGGTAAATTTTTCAAGAAGGCAATTTGAAGTTGTAAGTTTAGCTCAATCTTAAAAAAAATGAAAAGGACACTGAGAAATGCAAAACATCAGGAATTATTAGACGCATGCAAATCCAATCTACACAAAGGTATCACCTAACACCAGTCACAATGACCATCAGCAAAAAGTCAACAAACAATAGATGTTGAAGAAGTTGTGGAGAATAGTGTAACCTCTCGGTCTAAGTGGGATGTAAACTGGTAACAGCCAATAATAGGAACAGAATGGCAGTGCGTTTAAAGGTAAAAATTGAGTCACCATATGATCCGGAAGGCCCACTATTGGGCCTGTCACTTGTGAAAGCCAGAATCAAAAAGACACGGGATGGAAAATCGTGTGTTGCAGCAGTATTTACAATAGCTAAGACATGGATACAAACAAAATGTCCATCATCAGATAAATGGACAAAGAAGAAGTGGTATACGTACCGAATGGAATAGTAGCCTCAGAAAAAAATGAACAGTGCCGTTTTCAGGACTACAGATGAGCCTAGAAATAATCATATTAGGTTAAGTTATTCAAAAGGGAATGACAAATATCCTATGATATCATTTATACCTGTTATCCTAAGATTGCTACAAATGGACATATTTCCACAGAAAAAGACACTCACAGACTTATAAAAGAAACTAATGGTTAACCAAAATGAAAGGTGGGAGGATGGATAAATTAGGATTATGGGGCTAACATACATATACTAATGTATGTTAAATGTATATAAACATATAACATATAAACTCTATGAATTATATAATCACCAATACATATAAAATATATAATGACTAAACACCTACCAAATACCATGCGAGGTCTACTCAACATTCTGTAATAAGACACATGGTAACAGAATCCGAACATGAACAGACATATGTATGAATCATTGAGCAGATTCTGTACAGCCAGACAATCACAACACTCTAATCCAATATTCTCCGATAAGAAATAGAAATTAAATTAAAAAACAAACAGAAGTAAGGAGACATAAACTTCTGGGGGCTTGTCCCAGCACATTCCCCTCTAATTTACAACCTCGGAACACTACGTCCAGGAAGACTCTGGTGCCCTAATAACAAGAGTTGAGAACGTAATGATGCTGCCGCCTAGTGGGTGTTTCCCACAACAGCAGCTTTAAATCCAGTGCTAATGGTTGCTTAATAGTCACAAGGACTCAGGGCTGTAAATGGCATCTGCCCTCAAAAAATGCCCTGGGGTAGGGAATAGGCAAGAAAATTCAACACATGACAAATCTTTCAAGAAGTCAACATGAAGAGGGAAGTTGTACTCACACTTTAAAAAAAAAAGGAAAACAAAAAAATGGACATGCCTAAAGCTCAGTACAAGGAATTATTAGCCACATACAAATCCAACCTCCAAAAAGGTTTCAGCTCACACCAGTCAAATGACCATCAGCAAACAGTCTACAAACTAGAAATGCTGAAGGGGTTTTAGAGAACTGTGTACCTTCTAGCTGCTGGTGGGATGTAATTGGTAACAGCACTAACGAAAACTGAATGCAGCTGCTTTAAAAGGTAAAAATTGAGCTACCATATGATGCGGCAGGGCACCTTTTGGGCCTATAACCTAAGACCACCAGAATCGGAAAGACAGAGGCAGGCAAATGTGCACTGCAGCAATATTGAAATAGCCACGACATGGAAGCCAAAAGAAGGTCCATAAACAGATGAATGGACAGAGAAGAAGTGGTATATGGACAGAATGGAATATCAGTCACGAAAAAAATAAAAGAATGGCATATGCAGCACCACAGATGAGCCTAGAGATAATCACACAACGTGAAGTAAGTCAGAATGCGAAAGACAAATGTCCTATGATATCCCTTATGTTATCTGAAAATTCATAAACATGAACATATTTCCATAGAGAAAGACAATCTCAGAATGAGAAGACAACTTATGGTTAAGCCAAAGAAATGGTGTGAGGAATGGATAAATTAGGATATTGGGGTTAACACACATATACTAATACATATAAAAAATATAATCCCCAAAGACCTATGGAATACCAAGAGTGGTCTACTCAACACTCTGTAATAACCGACATGGAAAAGGACCCAAAGATCAATAGATATATGTATATGTGTAAATGAACAAGATTCTGTACACCTAGAACAAAAGACATTTTTCAATCAAATTTGCTCTGATAAAAACTACAACTTAAAGACACAAACAAGAATTAAGGAGGCTAAAACTTATCGGGGTTTGTCCTGGCACATTCCACTCTAATCTGCAACCTCAAAGCACAACTTGCAGCAAGGTTCTGTTTCCCTAGCAAGCAGAGTTGGCAACTTAGAAATGCTGCCACCCTAAGGCCGTTTCCTCAAAGAGCAGCTTTAAATCTACTGCTCATGGTCACTAATATTCACAAGGACGGCAGGGCTGTAAATGACTCATGCCCTCAAAAAATGTCCTGGGGTAGGGAATGGCCATAAAAATCCAAACGCGGTAAATTTTTCAAGAAGGCAATTTGAAGTTGTAAGTTTAGCTCAATCTTAAAAAAAATGAAAAGGACACTGAGAAATGCAAAACATCAGGAATTATTAGACGCATGCAAATCCAATCTACACAAAGGTATCACCTAACACCAGTCACAATGACCATCAGCAAAAAGTCAACAAACAATAGATGTTGAAGAAGTTGTGGAGAATAGTGTAACCTCTCGGTCTAAGTGGGATGTAAACTGGTAACAGCCAATAATAGGAACAGAATGGCAGTGCGTTTAAAGGTAAAAATTGAGTCACCATATGATCCGGAAGGCCCACTATTGGGCCTGTCACTTGTGAAAGCCAGAATCAAAAAGACACGGGATGGAAAATCGTGTGTTGCAGCAGTATTTACAATAGCTAAGACATGGATACAAACAAAATGTCCATCATCAGATAAATGGACAAAGAAGAAGTGGTATACGTACCGAATGGAATAGTAGCCTCAGAAAAAAATGAACAGTGCCGTTTTCAGGACTACAGATGAGCCTAGAAATAATCATATTAGGTTAAGTTATTCAAAAGGGAATGACAAATATCCTATGATATCATTTATACCTGTTATCCTAAGATTGCTACAAATGGACATATTTCCACAGAAAAAGACACTCACAGACTTATAAAAGAAACTAATGGTTAACCAAAATGAAAGGTGGGAGGATGGATAAATTAGGATTATGGGGCTAACATACATATACTAATGTATGTTAAATGTATATAAACATATAACATATAAACTCTATGAATTATATAATCACCAATACATATAAAATATATAATGACTAAACACCTACCAAATACCATGCGAGGTCTACTCAACATTCTGTAATAAGACACATGGTAACAGAATCCGAACATGAACAGACATATGTATGAATCATTGAGCAGATTCTGTACAGCCAGACAATCACAACACTCTAATCCAATATTCTCCGATAAGAAATAGAAATTAAATTAAAAAACAAACAGAAGTAAGGAGACATAAACTTCTGGGGGCTTGTCCCAGCACATTCCCCTCTAATTTACAACCTCGGAACACTACGTCCAGGAAGACTCTGGTGCCCTAATAACAAGAGTTGAGAACGTAATGATGCTGCCGCCTAGTGGGTGTTTCCCACAACAGCAGCTTTAAACCCAGTGCTAATGGTTGCTTAATAGTCACAAGGACTCAGGGCTGTAAATGGCATCTGCCCTCAAAAAATGCCCTGGGGTAGGGAATAGGCAAGAAAATTCAACACATGACAAATCTTTCAAGAAGTCAACATGAAGAGGGAAGTTGTACTCACACTTTAAAAAAAAAAGGAAAACAAAAAAATGGACATGCCTAAAGCTCAGTACAAGGAATTATTAGCCACATACAAATCCAACCTCCAAAAAGGTTTCAGCTCACACCAGTCAAATGACCATCAGCAAACAGTCTACAAACTAGAAATGCTGAAGGGGTTTTAGAGAACTGTGTACCTTCTAGCTGCTGGTGGGATGTAATTGGTAACAGCACTAACGAAAACTGAATGCAGCTGCTTTAAAAGGTAAAAATTGAGCTACCATATGATGCGGCAGGGCACCTTTTGGGCCTATAACCTAAGACCACCAGAATCGGAAAGACAGAGGCAGGCAAATGTGCACTGCAGCAATATTGAAATAGCCACGACATGGAAGCCAAAAGAAGGTCCATAAACAGATGAATGGACAGAGAAGAAGTGGTATATGGACAGAATGGAATATCAGTCACGAAAAAAATAAAAGAATGGCATATGCAGCACCACAGATGAGCCTAGAGATAATCACACAACGTGAAGTAAGTCAGAATGCGAAAGACAAATGTCCTATGATATCCCTTATGTTATCTGAAAATTCATAAACATGAACATATTTCCATAGAGAAAGACAATCTCAGAATGAGAAGACAACTTATGGTTAAGCCAAAGAAATGGTGTGAGGAATGGATAAATTAGGATATTGGGGTTAACACACATATACTAATACATATAAAAAATATAATCCCCAAAGACCTATGGAATACCAAGAGTGGTCTACTCAACACTCTGTAATAACCGACATGGAAAAGGACCCAAAGATCAATAGATATATGTATATGTGTAAATGAACAAGATTCTGTACACCTAGAACAAAAGACATTTTTCAATCAAATTTGCTCTGATAAAAACTACAACTTAAAGACACAAACAAGAATTAAGGAGGCTAAAACTTATCGGGGTTTGTCCTGGCACATTCCACTCTAATCTGCAACCACAAAGCACAACTTGCAGCAAGGTTCTATTTCCCTAGCAAGCAGAGTTGGCAACTTAGAAATGCTGCCACCCTAAGGCCGTTTCCTCAAAGAGCAGCTTTAAATCTACTGCTCATGGTCACTAATATTCACAAGGACGGCAGGGCTGTAAATGACTCATGCCCTCAAAAAATGTCCTGGGGTAGGGAATGGCCATAAAAATCCAAACGCGGTAAATTTTTCAAGAAGGCAATTTGAAGTTGTAAGTTTAGCTCAATCTTAAAAAAAATGAAAAGGACACTGAGAAATGCAAAACATCAGGAATTATTAGACGCATGCAAATCCAATCTACACAAAGGTATCACCTAACACCAGTCACAATGACCATCAGCAAAAAGTCAACAAACAATAGATGTTGAAGAAGTTGTGGAGAATAGTGTAACCTCTCGGTCTAAGTGGGATGTAAACTGGTAACAGCCAATAATAGGAACAGAATGGCAGTGCGTTTAAAGGTAAAAATTGAGTCACCATATGATCCGGAAGGCCCACTATTGGGCCTGTCACTTGTGAAAGCCAGAATCAAAAAGACACGGGATGGAAAATCGTGTATTGCAGCAGTATTTACAATAGCTAAGACATGGATACAAACAAAATGTCCATCATCAGATAAATGGACAAAGAAGAAGTGGTATACGTACCGAATGGAATAGTAGCCTCAGAAAAAAATGAACAGTGCCGTTTTCAGGACTACAGATGAGCCTAGAAATAATCATATTAGGTTAAGTTATTCAAAAGGGAATAACAAATATCCTATGATATCATTTATACATGTTATCCTAAGATTTCTACCAATGAACATATTTCCACAGAAAAAGACACTCACAGACTTATAAAACGAACGAATGGTTCGCCAAAATGAAAGGTGGGAGGATGGATAAATTAGGACTATGGGGATAACATACATATACTAATGTATGTTAAATGTATATAAACATATAACATATAAACTCTATGAATTATATAATCACCAATACATATAAAATATATAATCACGAAACACCTGCCAAATACCAAGGGAGGTCTACTCAACATTCTGTAAAAAATTACATGGTAACAGGATCCGAAGATGAACAGACATATGTATGAATCATTGAGCACATTCTGTACAGCCAGACAATCACAACACTCTAATCGAATTTACTCCGATAAGAAAGAGAAATTAAATTTAAAAAACAAACATAAGTAAGGAGACATAAACTTCTGGGGGCTTATCCCAGCACACTCCTCTCTAATTTACAACCTCGGAACACTACCTCCAGGAAGACTCTGTTGCCCTAGTAACAAGAGGTGAGAACGTAATAATGCTGCCGCCTTGTGGCTGTTTCCCACAACAGCAGCTTTAAACCCAGTGCTAATGGTTGCTTAATAGTCACAAGGACTGCAGGGCTGTAAATGACACCTGCCCTCAAAAAATGCCCTGGGGTAGGGAATAGGCAAGAAAATTCAAGTTTTCTTTGACAAGTTTTTGAAGAAGTCAATATGAAGAGGGAAGTTGTACTCACTCTTTAAAAAAAAAAAGGAAAAGAATAAAAAGCACATGCCTAAAGCTCAGTATAAGGAATTATTAGTCACATGCAAATCCAACCTCCAAAAAGGTTTCAGCTCACACCAGTCAAATGACCATCAGCAAACAGTCTACAAACTGTAAATGCTGAAGGGATTTTAGAGAACTGTGTACCTTGTAGCTGCTGGTGGGATGTAAAGTGGTAAGAGCACTAACGAAAACTGAATGGAGCTGCTTTAAAAGGTAAAAATTGAGCTACCATATGACGCGGCAGGGCACCTTTTGGGCCTGTAACCTAAGACCACCAGAATCGGAAAGACAGAGGCAGGCAAATGTGCACTGCAGCATTACTGAAATAGCCAAGACGTGGAAGCCAAAAAAAGGTCCATAAACAGATGAATGGACAAAGAAGAAGTGGTATACGGACTAAATGGAATAGTAGCCTCGGGAAAAAAAATGAAAAATGCCGTTTTCAGGACTACAGATGAGCCTAGAAATAATCATATCAGGTTAAGTAAGTCAAAAGGGAATGACAAATATCCTATGATATCATTTATACCTGTTATCCTAAGATTGCTACAAATGGACATATTTCCACAGAAAAAGACACTCACAGACTTATAAAAGAAACTAATGGTTAACCAAAATGAAAGGTGGGAGGATGGATAAATTAGGATTATGGGGCTAACATACATATACTAATGTATGTTAAATGTATATAAACATATAACATATAAACTCTATGAATTATATAATCACCAATACATATAAAATATATAATGACAAAACACCTACCAAATACCATGCGAGGTCTACTCAACATTCTGTAATAAGACACATGGTAACAGAATCCGAACATGAACAGACATATGTATGAATCATTGAGCAGATTCTGTACAGCCAGACAATCACAACACTCTAATCCAATATTCTCCGATAAGAAATAGAAATTAAATTAAAAAACAAACAGAAGTAAGGAGACATAAACTTCTGGGGGCTTGTCCCAGCACATTCCCCTCTAATTTACAACCTCGGAACACTACGTCCAGGAAGACTCTGGTGCCCTAATAACAAGAGTTGAGAACGTAATGATGCTGCCGCCTAGTGGGTGTTTCCCACAACAGCAGCTTTAAACCCAGTGCTAATGGTTGCTTAATAGTCACAAGGACTCAGGGCTGTAAATGGCATCTGCCCTCAAAAAATGCCCTGGGGTAGGGAATAGGCAAGAAAATTCAACACATGACAAATCTTTCAAGAAGTCAACATGAAGAGGGAAGTTGTACTCACACTTTAAAAAAAAAAGGAAAACAAAAAAATGGACATGCCTAAAGCTCAGTACAAGGAATTATTAGCCACATACAAATCCAACCTCCAAAAAGGTTTCAGCTCACACCAGTCAAATGACCATCAGCAAACAGTCTACAAACTAGAAATGCTGAAGGGGTTTTAGAGAACTGTGTACCTTCTAGCTGCTGGTGGGATGTAATTGGTAACAGCACTAACGAAAACTGAATGCAGCTGCTTTAAAAGGTAAAAATTGAGCTACCATATGATGCGGCAGGGCACCTTTTGGGCCTATAACCTAAGACCACCAGAATCGGAAAGACAGAGGCAGGCAAATGTGCACTGCAGCAATATTGAAATAGCCACGACATGGAAGCCAAAAGAAGGTCCATAAACAGATGAATGGACAGAGAAGAAGTGGTATATGGACAGAATGGAATATCAGTCACGAAAAAAATAAAAGAATGGCATATGCAGCACCACAGATGAGCCTAGAGATAATCACACAACGTGAAGTAAGTCAGAATGCGAAAGACAAATGTCCTATGATATCCCTTATGTTATCTGAAAATTCATAAACATGAACATATTTCCATAGAGAAAGACAATCTCAGAATGAGAAGACAACTTATGGTTAAGCCAAAGAAATGGTGTGAGGAATGGATAAATTAGGATATTGGGGTTAACACACATATACTAATACATATAAAAAATATAATCCCCAAAGACCTATGGAATACCAAGAGTGGTCTACTCAACACTCTGTAATAACCGACATGGAAAAGGACCCAAAGATCAATAGATATATGTATATGTGTAAATGAACAAGATTCTGTACACCTAGAACAAAAGACATTTTTCAATCAAATTTGCTCTGATAAAAACTACAACTTAAAGACACAAACAAGAATTAAGGAGGCTAAAACTTATCGGGGTTTGTCCTGGCACATTCCACTCTAATCTGCAACCTCAAAGCACAACTTGCAGCAAGGTTCTGTTTCCCTAGCAAGCAGAGTTGGCAACTTAGAAATGCTGCCACCCTAAGGCCGTTTCCTCAAAGAGCAGCTTTAAATCTACTGCTCATGGTCACTAATATTCACAAGGACGGCAGGGCTGTAAATGACTCATGCCCTCAAAAAATGTCCTGGGGTAGGGAATGGCCATAAAAATCCAAACGCGGTAAATTTTTCAAGAAGGCAATTTGAAGTTGTAAGTTTAGCTCAATCTTAAAAAAAATGAAAAGGACACTGAGAAATGCAAAACATCAGGAATTATTAGACGCATGCAAATCCAATCTACACAAAGGTATCACCTAACACCAGTCACAATGACCATCAGCAAAAAGTCAACAAACAATAGATGTTGAAGAAGTTGTGGAGAATAGTGTAACCTCTCGGTCTAAGTGGGATGTAAACTGGTAACAGCCAATAATAGGAACAGAATGGCACTGCGTTTAAAGGTAAAAATTGAGTCACCATATGATCCGGAAGGCCCACTATTGGGCCTGTCACTTGTGAAAGCCAGAATCAAAAAGACACGGGATGGAAAATCGTGTGTTGCAGCAGTATTTACAATAGCTAAGACATGGATACAAACAAAATGTCCATCATCAGATAAATGGACAAAGAAGAAGTGGTATACGTACCGAATGGAATAGTAGCCTCAGAAAAAAATGAACAGTGCCGTTTTCAGGACTACAGATGAGCCTAGAAATAATCATATTAGGTTAAGTTATTCAAAAGGGAATGACAAATATCCTATGATATCATTTATACCTGTTATCCTAAGATTGCTACAAATGGACATATTTCCACAGAAAAAGACACTCACAGACTTATAAAAGAAACTAATGGTTAACCAAAATGAAAGGTGGGAGGATGGATAAATTAGGATTATGGGGCTAACATACATATACTAATGTATGTTAAATGTATATAAACATATAACATATAAACTCTATGAATTATATAATCACCAATACATATAAAATATATAATGACTAAACACCTACCAAATACCATGCGAGGTCTACTCAACATTCTGTAATAAGACACATGGTAACAGAATCCGAACATGAACAGACATATGTATGAATCATTGAGCAGATTCTGTACAGCCAGACAATCACAACACTCTAATCCAATATTCTCCGATAAGAAATAGAAATTAAATTAAAAAACAAACAGAAGTAAGGAGACATAAACTTCTGGGGGCTTGTCCCAGCACATTCCCCTCTAATTTACAACCTCGGAACACTACGTCCAGGAAGACTCTGGTGCCCTAATAACAAGAGTTGAGAACGTAATGATGCTGCCGCCTAGTGGGTGTTTCCCACAACAGCAGCTTTAAACCCAGTGCTAATGGTTGCTTAATAGTCACAAGGACTCAGGGCTGTAAATGGCATCTGCCCTCAAAAAATGCCCTGGGGTAGGGAATAGGCAAGAAAATTCAACACATGACAAATCTTTCAAGAAGTCAACATGAAGAGGGAAGTTGTACTCACACTTTAAAAAAAAAAGGAAAACAAAAAAATGGACATGCCTAAAGCTCAGTACAAGGAATTATTAGCCACATACAAATCCAACCTCCAAAAAGGTTTCAGCTCACACCAGTCAAATGACCATCAGCAAACAGTCTACAAACTAGAAATGCTGAAGGGGTTTTAGAGAACTGTGTACCTTCTAGCTGCTGGTGGGATGTAATTGGTAACAGCACTAACGAAAACTGAATGCAGCTGCTTTAAAAGGTAAAAATTGAGCTACCATATGATGCGGCAGGGCACCTTTTGGGCCTATAACCGAAGACCACCAGAATCGGAAAGACAGAGGCAGGCAAATGTGCACTGCAGCAATATTGAAATAGCCACGACATGGAAGCAAAAATAAGGTCCATAAACAGATGAATGGACAAAGAAGAAGTGGTATATGGACAGAATGGAATATCAGTCACGAAAAAAATAAAAGAATGGCATATGCAGCACCACAGATGAGCCTAGAGATAATCACACAACGTGAAGTAAGTCAGAATGCGAAAGACAAATGTCCTATGATATCCCTTATGTTATCTGAAAATTCATAAACATGAACATATTTCCATAGAGAAAGACAATCTCAGAATGAGAAGACAACTTATGGTTAAGCCAAAGAAATGGTGTGAGGAATGGATAAATTAGGATATTGGGGTTAACACACATATACTAATACATATAAAAAATATAATCCCCAAAGACCTATGGAATACCAAGAGTGGTCTACTCAACACTCTGTAATAACCGACATGGAAAAGGACCCAAAGATCAATAGATATATGTATATGTGTAAATGAACAAGATTCTGTACACCTAGAACAAAAGACATTTTTCAATCAAATTTGCTCTGATAAAAACTACAACTTAAAGACACAAACAAGAATTAAGGAGGCTAAAACTTATCGGGGTTTGTCCTGGCACATTCCACTCTAATCTGCAACCTCAAAGCACAACTTGCAGCAAGGTTCTGTTTCCCTAGCAAGCAGAGTTGGCAACTTAGAAATGCTGCCACCCTAAGGCCGTTTCCTCAAAGAGCAGCTTTAAATCTACTGCTCATGGTCACTAATATTCACAAGGACGGCAGGGCTGTAAATGACTCATGCCCTCAAAAAATGTCCTGGGGTAGGGAATGGCCATAAAAATCCAAACGCGGTAAATTTTTCAAGAAGGCAATTTGAAGTTGTAAGTTTAGCTCAATCTTAAAAAAAATGAAAAGGACACTGAGAAATGCAAAACATCAGGAATTATTAGACGCATGCAAATCCAATCTACACAAAGGTATCACCTAACACCAGTCACAATGACCATCAGCAAAAAGTCAACAAACAATAGATGTTGAAGAAGTTGTGGAGAATAGTGTAACCTCTCGGTCTAAGTGGGATGTAAACTGGTAACAGCCAATAATAGGAACAGAATGGCAGTGCGTTTAAAGGTAAAAATTGAGTCACCATATGATCCGGAAGGCCCACTATTGGGCCTGTCACTTGTGAAAGCCAGAATCAAAAAGACACGGGATGGAAAATCGTGTGTTGCAGCAGTATTTACAATAGCTAAGACATGGATACAAACAAAATGTCCATCATCAGATAAATGGACAAAGAAGAAGTGGTATACGTACCGAATGGAATAGTAGCCTCAGAAAAAAATGAACAGTGCCGTTTTCAGGACTACAGATGAGCCTAGAAATAATCATATTAGGTTAAGTTATTCAAAAGGGAATGACAAATATCCTATGATATCATTTATACCTGTTATCCTAAGATTGCTACAAATGGACATATTTCCACAGAAAAAGACACTCACAGACTTATAAAAGAAACTAATGGTTAACCAAAATGAAAGGTGGGAGGATGGATAAATTAGGATTATGGGGCTAACATACATATACTAATGTATGTTAAATGTATATAAACATATAACATATAAACTCTATGAATTATATAATCACCAATACATATAAAATATATAATGACTAAACACCTACCAAATACCATGCGAGGTCTACTCAACATTCTGTAATAAGACACATGGTAACAGAATCCGAACATGAACAGACATATGTATGAATCATTGAGCAGATTCTGTACAGCCAGACAATCACAACACTCTAATCCAATATTCTCCGATAAGAAATAGAAATTAAATTAAAAAACAAACAGAAGTAAGGAGACATAAACTTCTGGGGGCTTGTCCCAGCACATTCCCCTCTAATTTACAACCTCGGAACACTACGTCCAGGAAGACTCTGGTGCCCTAATAACAAGAGTTGAGAACGTAATGATGCTGCCGCCTAGTGGGTGTTTCCCACAACAGCAGCTTTAAACCCAGTGCTAATGGTTGCTTAATAGTCACAAGGACTCAGGGCTGTAAATGGCATCTGCCCTCAAAAAATGCCCTGGGGTAGGGAATAGGCAAGAAAATTCAACACATGACAAATCTTTCAAGAAGTCAACATGAAGAGGGAAGTTGTACTCACACTTTAAAAAAAAAAGGAAAAGAACAACATGGACATGCCTAAAGCTCAGTACAAGGAATTATTAGCCACATACAAATCCAACCTCCAAAAAGGTTTCAGCTCACACCAGTCAAATGACCATCAGCAAACAGTCTACAAACTAGAAATGCTGAAGGGGTTTTAGAGAACTGTGTACCTTCTAGCTGCTGGTGGGATGTAATTGGTAACAGCACTAACGAAAACTGAATGCAGCTGCTTTAAAAGGTAAAAATTGAGCTACCATATGATGCGGCAGGGCACCTTTTGGGCCTATAACCTAAGACCACCAGAATCGGAAAGACAGAGGCAGGCAAATGTGCACTGCAGCAATATTGAAATAGCCACGACATGGAAGCCAAAAGAAGGTCCATAAACAGATGAATGGACAGAGAAGAAGTGGTATATGGACAGAATGGAATATCAGTCACGAAAAAAATAAAAGAATGGCATATGCAGCACCACAGATGAGCCTAGAGATAATCACACAACGTGAAGTAAGTCAGAATGCGAAAGACAAATGTCCTATGATATCCCTTATGTTATCTGAAAATTCATAAACATGAACATATTTCCATAGAGAAAGACAATCTCAGAATGAGAAGACAACTTATGGTTAAGCCAAAGAAATGGTGTGAGGAATGGATAAATTAGGATATTGGGGTTAACACACATATACTAATACATATAAAAAATATAATCCCCAAAGACCTATGGAATACCAAGAGTGGTCTACTCAACACTCTGTAATAACCGACATGGAAAAGGACCCAAAGATCAATAGATATATGTATATGTGTAAATGAACAAGATTCTGTACACCTAGAACAAAAGACATTTTTCAATCAAATTTGCTCTGATAAAAACTACAACTTAAAGACACAAACAAGAATTAAGGAGGCTAAAACTTATCGGGGTTTGTCCTGGCACATTCCACTCTAATCTGCAACCTCAAAGCACAACTTGCAGCAAGGTTCTGTTTCCCTAGCAAGCAGAGTTGGCAACTTAGAAATGCTGCCACCCTAAGGCCGTTTCCTCAAAGAGCAGCTTTAAATCTACTGCTCATGGTCACTAATATTCACAAGGACGGCAGGGCTGTAAATGACTCATGCCCTCAAAAAATGTCCTGGGGTAGGGAATGGCCATAAAAATCCAAACGCGGTAAATTTTTCAAGAAGGCAATTTGAAGTTGTAAGTTTAGCTCAATCTTAAAAAAAATGAAAAGGACACTGAGAAATGCAAAACATCAGGAATTATTAGACGCATGCAAATCCAATCTACACAAAGGTATCACCTAACACCAGTCACAATGACCATCAGCAAAAAGTCAACAAACAATAGATGTTGAAGAAGTTGTGGAGAATAGTGTAACCTCTCGGTCTAAGTGGGATGTAAACTGGTAACAGCCAATAATAGGAACAGAATGGCAGTGCGTTTAAAGGTAAAAATTGAGTCACCATATGATCCGGAAGGCCCACTATTGGGCCTGTCACTTGTGAAAGCCAGAATCAAAAAGACACGGGATGGAAAATCGTGTATTGCAGCAGTATTTACAATAGCTAAGACATGGATACAAACAAAATGTCCATCATCAGATAAATGGACAAAGAAGAAGTGGTATACGTACCGAATGGAATAGTAGCCTCAGAAAAAAATGAACAGTGCCGTTTTCAGGACTACAGATGAGCCTAGAAATAATCATATTAGGTTAAGTTATTCAAAAGGGAATGACAAATATCCTATGATATCATTTATACCTGTTATCCTAAGATTGCTACAAATGGACATATTTCCACAGAAAAAGACACTCACAGACTTATAAAACGAACGAATGGTTCGCCAAAATGAAAGGTGGGAGGATGGATAAATTAGGACTATGGGGATAACATACATATACTAATGTATGTTAAATGTATATAAACATATAACATATAAACTCTATGAATTATATAATCACCAATACATATAAAATATATAATCACGAAACACCTGCCAAATACCAAGGGAGGTCTACTCAACATTCTGTAAAAAATTACATGGTAACAGGATCCGAAGATGAACAGACATATGTATGAATCATTGAGCACATTCTGTACAGCCAGACAATCACAACACTCTAATCGAATTTACTCCGATAAGAAAGAGAAATTAAATTTAAAAAACAAACATAAGTAAGGAGACATAAACTTCTGGGGGCTTATCCCAGCACACTCCTCTCTAATTTACAACCTCGGAACACTACCTCCAGGAAGACTCTGTTGCCCTAGTAACAAGAGGTGAGAACGTAATAATGCTGCCGCCTTGTGGCTGTTTCCCACAACAGCAGCTTTAAACCCAGTGCTAATGGTTGCTTAATAGTCACAAGGACTGCAGGGCTGTAAATGACACCTGCCCTCAAAAAATGCCCTGGGGTAGGGAATAGGCAAGAAAATTCAAGTTTTCTTTGACAAGTTTTTGAAGAAGTCAATATGAAGAGGGAAGTTGTACTCACTCTTTAAAAAAAAAAAGGAAAAGAATAAAAAGCACATGCCTAAAGCTCAGTATAAGGAATTATTAGTCACATGCAAATCCAACCTCCAAAAAGGTTTCAGCTCACACCAGTCAAATGACCATCAGCAAACAGTCTACAAACTGTAAATGCTGAAGGGATTTTAGAGAACTGTGTACCTTGTAGCTGCTGGTGGGATGTAAAGTGGTAAGAGCACTAACGAAAACTGAATGGAGCTGCTTTAAAAGGTAAAAATTGAGCTACCATATGACGCGGCAGGGCACCTTTTGGGCCTGTAACCTAAGACCACCAGAATCGGAAAGACAGAGGCAGGCAAATGTGCACTGCAGCATTACTGAAATAGCCAAGACGTGGAAGCCAAAAAAAGGTCCATAAACAGATGAATGGACAAAGAAGAAGTGGTATACGGACTAAATGGAATAGTAGCCTCGGGAAAAAAAATGAAAAATGCCGTTTTCAGGACTACAGATGAGCCTAGAAATAATCATATCAGGTTAAGTAAGTCAAAAGGGAATGACAAATATCCTATGATATCATTTATACCTGTTATCCTAAGATTGCTACAAATGGACATATTTCCACAGAAAAAGACACTCACAGACTTATAAAAGAAACTAATGGTTAACCAAAATGAAAGGTGGGAGGATGGATAAATTAGGATTATGGGGCTAACATACATATCCTAATGTATGTTAAATGTATATAAACATATAATATATAAACTCTATGAATTATATAATCACCAATACATATAAAATATATAATGACAAAACACCTACCAAATACCATGCGAGGTCTACTCAACATTCTGTAATAAGACACATGGTAACAGAATCCGAACATGAACAGACATATGTATGAATCATTGAGCAGATTCTGTACAGCCAGACAATCACAACACTCTAATCCAATATTCTCCGATAAGAAATAGAAATTAAATTAAAAAACAAACAGAAGTAAGGAGACATAAACTTCTGGGGGCTTGTCCCAGCACATTCCCCTCTAATTTACAACCTCGGAACACTACGTCCAGGAAGACTCTGGTGCCCTAATAACAAGAGTTGAGAACGTAATGATGCTGCCGCCTAGTGGGTGTTTCCCACAACAGCAGCTTTAAACCCAGTGCTAATGGTTGCTTAATAGTCACAAGGACTCAGGGCTGTAAATGGCATCTGCCCTCAAAAAATGCCCTGGGGTAGGGAATAGGCAAGAAAATTCAACACATGACAAATCTTTCAAGAAGTCAACATGAAGAGGGAAGTTGTACTCACACTTTAAAAAAAAAAGGAAAAGAACAACATGGACATGCCTAAAGCTCAGTACAAGGAATTATTAGCCACATACAAATCCAACCTCCAAAAAGGTTTCAGCTCACACCAGTCAAATGACCATCAGCAAACAGTCTACAAACTAGAAATGCTGAAGGGGTTTTAGAGAACTGTGTACCTTCTAGCTGCTGGTGGGATGTAATTGGTAACAGCACTAACGAAAACTGAATGCAGCTGCTTTAAAAGGTAAAAATTGAGCTACCATATGATGCGGCAGGGCACCTTTTGGGCCTATAACCTAAGACCACCAGAATCGGAAAGACAGAGGCAGGCAAATGTGCACTGCAGCAATATTGAAATAGCCACGACATGGAAGCCAAAAGAAGGTCCATAAACAGATGAATGGACAGAGAAGAAGTGGTATATGGACAGAATGGAATATCAGTCACGAAAAAAATAAAAGAATGGCATATGCAGCACCACAGATGAGCCTAGAGATAATCACACAACGTGAAGTAAGTCAGAATGCGAAAGACAAATGTCCTATGATATCCCTTATGTTATCTGAAAATTCATAAACATGAACATATTTCCATAGAGAAAGACAATCTCAGAATGAGAAGACAACTTATGGTTAAGCCAAAGAAATGGTGTGAGGAATGGATAAATTAGGATATTGGGGTTAACACACATATACTAATACATATAAAAAATATAATCCCCAAAGACCTATGGAATACCAAGAGTGGTCTACTCAACACTCTGTAATAACCGACATGGAAAAGGACCCAAAGATCAATAGATATATGTATATGTGTAAATGAACAAGATTCTGTACACCTAGAACAAAAGACATTTTTCAATCAAATTTGCTCTGATAAAAACTACAACTTAAAGACACAAACAAGAATTAAGGAGGCTAAAACTTATCGGGGTTTGTCCTGGCACATTCCACTCTAATCTGCAACCTCAAAGCACAACTTGCAGCAAGGTTCTGTTTCCCTAGCAAGCAGAGTTGGCAACTTAGAAATGCTGCCACCCTAAGGCCGTTTCCTCAAAGAGCAGCTTTAAATCTACTGCTCATGGTCACTAATATTCACAAGGACGGCAGGGCTGTAAATGACTCATGCCCTCAAAAAATGTCCTGGGGTAGGGAATGGCCATAAAAATCCAAACGCGGTAAATTTTTCAAGAAGGCAATTTGAAGTTGTAAGTTTAGCTCAATCTTAAAAAAAATGAAAAGGACACTGAGAAATGCAAAACATCAGGAATTATTAGACGCATGCAAATCCAATCTACACAAAGGTATCACCTAACACCAGTCACAATGACCATCAGCAAAAAGTCAACAAACAATAGATGTTGAAGAAGTTGTGGAGAATAGTGTAACCTCTCGGTCTAAGTGGGATGTAAACTGGTAACAGCCAATAATAGGAACAGAATGGCAGTGCGTTTAAAGGTAAAAATTGAGTCACCATATGATCCGGAAGGCCCACTATTGGGCCTGTCACTTGTGAAAGCCAGAATCAAAAAGACACGGGATGGAAAATCGTGTATTGCAGCAGTATTTACAATAGCTAAGACATGGATACAAACAAAATGTCCATCATCAGATAAATGGACAAAGAAGAAGTGGTATACGTACCGAATGGAATAGTAGCCTCAGAAAAAAATGAACAGTGCCGTTTTCAGGACTACAGATGAGCCTAGAAATAATCATATTAGGTTAAGTTATTCAAAAGGGAATAACAAATATCCTATGATATCATTTATACATGTTATCCTAAGATTTCTACCAATGAACATATTTCCACAGAAAAAGACACTCACAGACTTATAAAACGAACGAATGGTTCGCCAAAATGAAAGGTGGGAGGATGGATAAATTAGGACTATGGGGATAACATACATATACTAATGTATGTTAAATGTATATAAACATATAACATATAAACTCTATGAATTATATAATCACCAATACATATAAAATATATAATCACGAAACACCTGCCAAATACCAAGGGAGGTCTACTCAACATTCTGTAAAAAATTACATGGTAACAGGATCCGAAGATGAACAGACATATGTATGAATCATTGAGCACATTCTGTACAGCCAGACAATCACAACACTCTAATCGAATTTACTCCGATAAGAAAGAGAAATTAAATTTAAAAAACAAACATAAGTAAGGAGACATAAACTTCTGGGGGCTTATCCCAGCACACTCCTCTCTAATTTACAACCTCGGAACACTACCTCCAGGAAGACTCTGTTGCCCTAGTAACAAGAGGTGAGAACGTAATAATGCTGCCGCCTTGTGGCTGTTTCCCACAACAGCAGCTTTAAACCCAGTGCTAATGGTTGCTTAATAGTCACAAGGACTGCAGGGCTGTAAATGACACCTGCCCTCAAAAAATGCCCTGGGGTAGGGAATAGGCAAGAAAATTCAAGTTTTCTTTGACAAGTTTTTGAAGAAGTCAATATGAAGAGGGAAGTTGTACTCACTCTTTAAAAAAAAAAAGGAAAAGAATAAAAAGCACATGCCTAAAGCTCAGTATAAGGAATTATTAGTCACATGCAAATCCAACCTCCAAAAAGGTTTCAGCTCACACCAGTCAAATGACCATCAGCAAACAGTCTACAAACTGTAAATGCTGAAGGGATTTTAGAGAACTGTGTACCTTGTAGCTGCTGGTGGGATGTAAAGTGGTAAGAGCACTAACGAAAACTGAATGGAGCTGCTTTAAAAGGTAAAAATTGAGCTACCATATGACGCGGCAGGGCACCTTTTGGGCCTGTAACCTAAGACCACCAGAATCGGAAAGACAGAGGCAGGCAAATGTGCACTGCAGCATTACTGAAATAGCCAAGACGTGGAAGCCAAAAAAAGGTCCATAAACAGATGAATGGACAAAGAAGAAGTGGTATACGGACTAAATGGAATAGTAGCCTCGGGAAAAAAAATGAAAAATGCCGTTTTCAGGACTACAGATGAGCCTAGAAATAATCATATCAGGTTAAGTAAGTCAAAAGGGAATGACAAATATCCTATGATATCATTTATACCTGTTATCCTAAGATTGCTACAAATGGACATATTTCCACAGAAAAAGACACTCACAGACTTATAAAAGAAACTAATGGTTAACCAAAATGAAAGGTGGGAGGATGGATAAATTAGGATTATGGGGCTAACATACATATCCTAATGTATGTTAAATGTATATAAACATATAATATATAAACTCTATGAATTATATAATCACCAATACATATAAAATATATAATGACAAAACACCTACCAAATACCATGCGAGGTCTACTCAACATTCTGTAATAAGACACATGGTAACAGAATCCGAACATGAACAGACATATGTATGAATCATTGAGCAGATTCTGTACAGCCAGACAATCACAACACTCTAATCCAATATTCTCCGATAAGAAATAGAAATTAAATTAAAAAACAAACAGAAGTAAGGAGACATAAACTTCTGGGGGCTTGTCCCAGCACATTCCCCTCTAATTTACAACCTCGGAACACTACGTCCAGGAAGACTCTGGTGCCCTAATAACAAGAGTTGAGAACGTAATGATGCTGCCGCCTAGTGGGTGTTTCCCACAACAGCAGCTTTAAACCCAGTGCTAATGGTTGCTTAATAGTCACAAGGACTCAGGGCTGTAAATGGCATCTGCCCTCAAAAAATGCCCTGGGGTAGGGAATAGGCAAGAAAATTCAACACATGACAAATCTTTCAAGAAGTCAACATGAAGAGGGAAGTTGTACTCACACTTTAAAAAAAAAAGGAAAAGAACAACATGGACATGCCTAAAGCTCAGTACAAGGAATTATTAGCCACATACAAATCCAACCTCCAAAAAGGTTTCAGCTCACACCAGTCAAATGACCATCAGCAAACAGTCTACAAACTAGAAATGCTGAAGGGGTTTTAGAGAACTGTGTACCTTCTAGCTGCTGGTGGGATGTAATTGGTAACAGCACTAACGAAAACTGAATGCAGCTGCTTTAAAAGGTAAAAATTGAGCTACCATATGATGCGGCAGGGCACCTTTTGGGCCTATAACCTAAGACCACCAGAATCGGAAAGACAGAGGCAGGCAAATGTGCACTGCAGCAATATTGAAATAGCCACGACATGGAAGCCAAAAGAAGGTCCATAAACAGATGAATGGACAGAGAAGAAGTGGTATATGGACAGAATGGAATATCAGTCACGAAAAAAATAAAAGAATGGCATATGCAGCACCACAGATGAGCCTAGAGATAATCACACAACGTGAAGTAAGTCAGAATGCGAAAGACAAATGTCCTATGATATCCCTTATGTTATCTGAAAATTCATAAACATGAACATATTTCCATAGAGAAAGACAATCTCAGAATGAGAAGACAACTTATGGTTAAGCCAAAGAAATGGTATGAGGAATGGATAAATTAGGATATTGGGGTTAACACACATATACTAATACATATAAAAAATATAATCCCCAAAGACCTATGGAATACCAAGAGTGGTCTACTCAACACTCTGTAATAACCGACATGGAAAAGGACCCAAAGATCAATAGATATATGTATATGTGTAAATGAACAAGATTCTGTACACCTAGAACAAAAGACATTTTTCAATCAAATTTGCTCTGATAAAAACTACAACTTAAAGACACAAACAAGAATTAAGGAGGCTAAAACTTATCGGGGTTTGTCCTGGCACATTCCACTCTAATCTGCAACCTCAAAGCACAACTTGCAGCAAGGTTCTGTTTCCCTAGCAAGCAGAGTTGGCAACTTAGAAATGCTGCCACCCTAAGGCCGTTTCCTCAAAGAGCAGCTTTAAATCTACTGCTCATGGTCACTAATATTCACAAGGACGGCAGGGCTGTAAATGACTCATGCCCTCAAAAAATGTCCTGGGGTAGGGAATGGCCATAAAAATCCAAACGCGGTAAATTTTTCAAGAAGGCAATTTGAAGTTGTAAGTTTAGCTCAATCTTAAAAAAAATGAAAAGGACACTGAGAAATGCAAAACATCAGGAATTATTAGACGCATGCAAATCCAATCTACACAAAGGTATCACCTAACACCAGTCACAATGACCATCAGCAAAAAGTCAACAAACAATAGATGTTGAAGAAGTTGTGGAGAATAGTGTAACCTCTCGGTCTAAGTGGGATGTAAACTGGTAACAGCCAATAATAGGAACAGAATGGCAGTGCGTTTAAAGGTAAAAATTGAGTCACCATATGATCCGGAAGGCCCACTATTGGGCCTGTCACTTGTGAAAGCCAGAATCAAAAAGACACGGGATGGAAAATCGTGTATTGCAGCAGTATTTACAATAGCTAAGACATGGATACAAACAAAATGTCCATCATCAGATAAATGGACAAAGAAGAAGTGGTATACGTACCGAATGGAATAGTAGCCTCAGAAAAAAATGAACAGTGCCGTTTTCAGGACTACAGATGAGCCTAGAAATAATCATATTAGGTTAAGTTATTCAAAAGGGAATAACAAATATCCTATGATATCATTTATACATGTTATCCTAAGATTTCTACCAATGAACATATTTCCACAGAAAAAGACACTCACAGACTTATAAAACGAACGAATGGTTCGCCAAAATGAAAGGTGGGAGGATGGATAAATTAGGACTATGGGGATAACATACATATACTAATGTATGTTAAATGTATATAAACATATAACATATAAACTCTATGAATTATATAATCACCAATACATATAAAATATATAATCACGAAACACCTGCCAAATACCAAGGGAGGTCTACTCAACATTCTGTAAAAAATTACATGGTAACAGGATCCGAAGATGAACAGACATATGTATGAATCATTGAGCACATTCTGTACAGCCAGACAATCACAACACTCTAATCGAATTTACTCCGATAAGAAAGAGAAATTAAATTTAAAAAACAAACATAAGTAAGGAGACATAAACTTCTGGGGGCTTATCCCAGCACACTCCTCTCTAATTTACAACCTCGGAACACTACCTCCAGGAAGACTCTGTTGCCCTAGTAACAAGAGGTGAGAACGTAATAATGCTGCCGCCTTGTGGCTGTTTCCCACAACAGCAGCTTTAAACCCAGTGCTAATGGTTGCTTAATAGTCACAAGGACTGCAGGGCTGTAAATGACACCTGCCCTCAAAAAATGCCCTGGGGTAGGGAATAGGCAAGAAAATTCAAGTTTTCTTTGACAAGTTTTTGAAGAAGTCAATATGAAGAGGGAAGTTGTACTCACTCTTTAAAAAAAAAAAGGAAAAGAATAAAAAGCACATGCCTAAAGCTCAGTATAAGGAATTATTAGTCACATGCAAATCCAACCTCCAAAAAGGTTTCAGCTCACACCAGTCAAATGACCATCAGCAAACAGTCTACAAACTGTAAATGCTGAAGGGATTTTAGAGAACTGTGTACCTTGTAGCTGCTGGTGGGATGTAAAGTGGTAAGAGCACTAACGAAAACTGAATGGAGCTGCTTTAAAAGGTAAAAATTGAGCTACCATATGACGCGGCAGGGCACCTTTTGGGCCTGTAACCTAAGACCACCAGAATCGGAAAGACAGAGGCAGGCAAATGTGCACTGCAGCATTACTGAAATAGCCAAGACGTGGAAGCCAAAAAAAGGTCCATAAACAGATGAATGGACAAAGAAGAAGTGGTATACGGACTAAATGGAATAGTAGCCTCGGGAAAAAAAATGAAAAATGCCGTTTTCAGGACTACAGATGAGCCTAGAAATAATCATATCAGGTTAAGTAAGTCAAAAGGGAATGACAAATATCCTATGATATCATTTATACCTGTTATCCTAAGATTGCTACAAATGGACATATTTCCACAGAAAAAGACACTCACAGACTTATAAAAGAAACTAATGGTTAACCAAAATGAAAGGTGGGAGGATGGATAAATTAGGATTATGGGGCTAACATACATATACTAATGTATGTTAAATGTATATAAACATATAACATATAAACTCTATGAATTATATAATCACCAATACATATAAAATATATAATGACAAAACACCTACCAAATACCATGCGAGGTCTACTCAACATTCTGTAATAAGACACATGGTAACAGAATCCGAACATGAACAGACATATGTATGAATCATTGAGCAGATTCTGTACAGCCAGACAATCACAACACTCTAATCCAATATTCTCCGATAAGAAATAGAAATTAAATTAAAAAACAAACAGAAGTAAGGAGACATAAACTTCTGGGGGCTTGTCCCAGCACATTCCCCTCTAATTTACAACCTCGGAACACTACGTCCAGGAAGACTCTGGTGCCCTAATAACAAGAGTTGAGAACGTAATGATGCTGCCGCCTAGTGGGTGTTTCCCACAACAGCAGCTTTAAACCCAGTGCTAATGGTTGCTTAATAGTCACAAGGACTCAGGGCTGTAAATGGCATCTGCCCTCAAAAAATGCCCTGGGGTAGGGAATAGGCAAGAAAATTCAACACATGACAAATCTTTCAAGAAGTCAACATGAAGAGGGAAGTTGTACTCACACTTTAAAAAAAAAAGGAAAAGAACAACATGGACATGCCTAAAGCTCAGTACAAGGAATTATTAGCCACATACAAATCCAACCTCCAAAAAGGTTTCAGCTCACACCAGTCAAATGACCATCAGCAAACAGTCTACAAACTAGAAATGCTGAAGGGGTTTTAGAGAACTGTGTACCTTCTAGCTGCTGGTGGGATGTAATTGGTAACAGCACTAACGAAAACTGAATGCAGCTGCTTTAAAAGGTAAAAATTGAGCTACCATATGATGCGGCAGGGCACCTTTTGGGCCTATAACCTAAGACCACCAGAATCGGAAAGACAGAGGCAGGCAAATGTGCACTGCAGCAATATTGAAATAGCCACGACATGGAAGCCAAAAGAAGGTCCATAAACAGATGAATGGACAGAGAAGAAGTGGTATATGGACAGAATGGAATATCAGTCACGAAAAAAATAAAAGAATGGCATATGCAGCACCACAGATGAGCCTAGAGATAATCACACAACGTGAAGTAAGTCAGAATGCGAAAGACAAATGTCCTATGATATCCCTTATGTTATCTGAAAATTCATAAACATGAACATATTTCCATAGAGAAAGACAATCTCAGAATGAGAAGACAACTTATGGTTAAGCCAAAGAAATGGTGTGAGGAATGGATAAATTAGGATATTGGGGTTAACACACATATACTAATACATATAAAAAATATAATCCCCAAAGACCTATGGAATACCAAGAGTGGTCTACTCAACACTCTGTAATAACCGACATGGAAAAGGACCCAAAGATCAATAGATATATGTATATGTGTAAATGAACAAGATTCTGTACACCTAGAACAAAAGACATTTTTCAATCAAATTTGCTCTGATAAAAACTACAACTTAAAGACACAAACAAGAATTAAGGAGGCTAAAACTTATCGGGGTTTGTCCTGGCACATTCCACTCTAATCTGCAACCTCAAAGCACAACTTGCAGCAAGGTTCTGTTTCCCTAGCAAGCAGAGTTGGCAACTTAGAAATGCTGCCACCCTAAGGCCGTTTCCTCAAAGAGCAGCTTTAAATCTACTGCTCATGGTCACTAATATTCACAAGGACGGCAGGGCTGTAAATGACTCATGCCCTCAAAAAATGTCCTGGGGTAGGGAATGGCCATAAAAATCCAAACGCGGTAAATTTTTCAAGAAGGCAATTTGAAGTTGTAAGTTTAGCTCAATCTTAAAAAAAATGAAAAGGACACTGAGAAATGCAAAACATCAGGAATTATTAGACGCATGCAAATCCAATCTACACAAAGGTATCACCTAACACCAGTCACAATGACCATCAGCAAAAAGTCAACAAACAATAGATGTTGAAGAAGTTGTGGAGAATAGTGTAACCTCTCGGTCTAAGTGGGATGTAAACTGGTAACAGCCAATAATAGGAACAGAATGGCAGTGCGTTTAAAGGTAAAAATTGAGTCACCATATGATCCGGAAGGCCCACTATTGGGCCTGTCACTTGTGAAAGCCAGAATCAAAAAGACACGGGATGGAAAATCGTGTATTGCAGCAGTATTTACAATAGCTAAGACATGGATACAAACAAAATGTCCATCATCAGATAAATGGACAAAGAAGAAGTGGTATACGTACCGAATGGAATAGTAGCCTCAGAAAAAAATGAACAGTGCCGTTTTCAGGACTACAGATGAGCCTAGAAATAATCATATTAGGTTAAGTTATTCAAAAGGGAATGACAAATATCCTATGATATCATTTATACCTGTTATCCTAAGATTGCTACAAATGGACATATTTTCACAGAAAAAGACACTCACAGACTTATAAAACGAACGAATGGTTCGCCAAAATGAAAGGTGGGAGGATGGATAAATTAGGACTATGGGGATAACATACATATACTAATGTATGTTAAATGTATATAAACATATAACATATAAACTCTATGAATTATATAATCACCAATACATATAAAATATATAATCACGAAACACCTGCCAAATACCAAGGGAGGTCTACTCAACATTCTGTAAAAAATTACATGGTAACAGGATCCGAAGATGAACAGACATATGTATGAATCATTGAGCACATTCTGTACAGCCAGACAATCACAACACTCTAATCGAATTTACTCCCATAAGAAAGAGAAATTAAATTTAAAAAACAAACATAAGTAAGGAGACATAAACTTCTGGGGGCTTATCCCAGCACACTCCTCTCTAATTTACAACCTCGGAACACTACCTCCAGGAAGACTCTGTTGCCCTAGTAACAAGAGGTGAGAACGTAATAATGCTGCCGCCTTGTGGCTGTTTCCCACAACAGCAGCTTTAAACCCAGTGCTAATGGTTGCTTAATAGTCACAAGGACTGCAGGGCTGTAAATGACACCTGCCCTCAAAAAATGCCCTGGGGTAGGGAATAGGCAAGAAAATTCAAGTTTTCTTTGACAAGTTTTTGAAGAAGTCAATATGAAGAGGGAAGTTGTACTCACTCTTTAAAAAAAAAAAGGAAAAGAATAAAAAGCACATGCCTAAAGCTCAGTATAAGGAATTATTAGTCACATGCAAATCCAACCTCCAAAAAGGTTTCAGCTCACACCAGTCAAATGACCATCAGCAAACAGTCTACAAACTGTAAATGCTGAAGGGATTTTAGAGAACTGTGTACCTTGTAGCTGCTGGTGGGATGTAAAGTGGTAAGAGCACTAACGAAAACTGAATGGAGCTGCTTTAAAAGGTAAAAATTGAGCTACCATATGACGCGGCAGGGCACCTTTTGGGCCTGTAACCTAAGACCACCAGAATCGGAAAGACAGAGGCAGGCAAATGTGCACTGCAGCATTACTGAAATAGCCAAGACGTGGAAGCCAAAAAAAGGTCCATAAACAGATGAATGGACAAAGAAGAAGTGGTATACGGACTAAATGGAATAGTAGCCTCGGGAAAAAAAATGAAAAATGCCGTTTTCAGGACTACAGATGAGCCTAGAAATAATCATATCAGGTTAAGTAAGTCAAAAGGGAATGACAAATATCCTATGATATCATTTATACCTGTTATCCTAAGATTGCTACAAATGGACATATTTCCACAGAAAAAGACACTCACAGACTTATAAAAGAAACTAATGGTTAACCAAAATGAAAGGTGGGAGGATGGATAAATTAGGATTATGGGGCTAACATACATATACTAATGTATGTTAAATGTATATAAACATATAACATATAAACTCTATGAATTATATAATCACCAATACATATAAAATATATAATGACAAAACACCTACCAAATACCATGCGAGGTCTACTCAACATTCTGTAATAAGACACATGGTAACAGAATCCGAACATGAACAGACATATGTATGAATCATTGAGCAGATTCTGTACAGCCAGACAATCACAACACTCTAATCCAATATTCTCCGATAAGAAATAGAAATTAAATTAAAAAACAAACAGAAGTAAGGAGACATAAACTTCTGGGGGCTTGTCCCAGCACATTCCCCTCTAATTTACAACCTCGGAACACTACGTCCAGGAAGACTCTGGTGCCCTAATAACAAGAGTTGAGAACGTAATGATGCTGCCGCCTAGTGGGTGTTTCCCACAACAGCAGCTTTAAACCCAGTGCTAATGGTTGCTTAATAGTCACAAGGACTCAGGGCTGTAAATGGCATCTGCCCTCAAAAAATGCCCTGGGGTAGGGAATAGGCAAGAAAATTCAACACATGACAAATCTTTCAAGAAGTCAACATGAAGAGGGAAGTTGTACTCACACTTTAAAAAAAAAAGGAAAACAAAAAAATGGACATGCCTAAAGCTCAGTACAAGGAATTATTAGCCACATACAAATCCAACCTCCAAAAAGGTTTCAGCTCACACCAGTCAAATGACCATCAGCAAACAGTCTACAAACTAGAAATGCTGAAGGGGTTTTAGAGAACTGTGTACCTTCTAGCTGCTGGTGGGATGTAATTGGTAACAGCACTAACGAAAACTGAATGCAGCTGCTTTAAAAGGTAAAAATTGAGCTACCATATGATGCGGCAGGGCACCTTTTGGGCCTATAACCTAAGACCACCAGAATCGGAAAGACAGAGGCAGGCAAATGTGCACTGCAGCAATATTGAAATAGCCACGACATGGAAGCCAAAAGAAGGTCCATAAACAGATGAATGGACAGAGAAGAAGTGGTATATGGACAGAATGGAATATCAGTCACGAAAAAAATAAAAGAATGGCATATGCAGCACCACAGATGAGCCTAGAGATAATCACACAACGTGAAGTAAGTCAGAATGCGAAAGACAAATGTCCTATGATATCCCTTATGTTATCTGAAAATTCATAAACATGAACATATTTCCATAGAGAAAGACAATCTCAGAATGAGAAGACAACTTATGGTTAAGCCAAAGAAATGGTGTGAGGAATGGATAAATTAGGATATTGGGGTTAACACACATATACTAATACATATAAAAAATATAATCCCCAAAGACCTATGGAATACCAAGAGTGGTCTACTCAACACTCTGTAATAACCGACATGGAAAAGGACCCAAAGATCAATAGATATATGTATATGTGTAAATGAACAAGATTCTGTACACCTAGAACAAAAGACATTTTTCAATCAAATTTGCTCTGATAAAAACTACAACTTAAAGACACAAACAAGAATTAAGGAGGCTAAAACTTATCGGGGTTTGTCCTGGCACATTCCACTCTAATCTGCAACCTCAAAGCACAACTTGCAGCAAGGTTCTGTTTCCCTAGCAAGCAGAGTTGGCAACTTAGAAATGCTGCCACCCTAAGGCCGTTTCCTCAAAGAGCAGCTTTAAATCTACTGCTCATGGTCACTAATATTCACAAGGACGGCAGGGCTGTAAATGACTCATGCCCTCAAAAAATGTCCTGGGGTAGGGAATGGCCATAAAAATCCAAACGCGGTAAATTTTTCAAGAAGGCAATTTGAAGTTGTAAGTTTAGCTCAATCTTAAAAAAAATGAAAAGGACACTGAGAAATGCAAAACATCAGGAATTATTAGACGCATGCAAATCCAATCTACACAAAGGTATCACCTAACACCAGTCACAATGACCATCAGCAAAAAGTCAACAAACAATAGATGTTGAAGAAGTTGTGGAGAATAGTGTAACCTCTCGGTCTAAGTGGGATGTAAACTGGTAACAGCCAATAATAGGAACAGAATGGCAGTGCGTTTAAAGGTAAAAATTGAGTCACCATATGATCCGGAAGGCCCACTATTGGGCCTGTCACTTGTGAAAGCCAGAATCAAAAAGACACGGGATGGAAAATCGTGTATTGCAGCAGTATTTACAATAGCTAAGACATGGATACAAACAAAATGTCCATCATCAGATAAATGGACAAAGAAGAAGTGGTATACGTACCGAATGGAATAGTAGCCTCAGAAAAAAATGAACAGTGCCGTTTTCAGGACTACAGATGAGCCTAGAAATAATCATATTAGGTTAAGTTATTCAAAAGGGAATGACAAATATCCTATGATATCATTTATACCTGTTATCCTAAGATTGCTACAAATGGACATATTTCCACAGAAAAAGACACTCACAGACTTATAAAAGAAACTAATGGTTAACCAAAATGAAAGGTGGGAGGATGGATAAATTAGGATTATGGGGCTAACATACATATACTAATGTATGTTAAATGTATATAAACATATAACATATAAACTCTATGAATTATATAATCACCAATACATATAAAATATATAATGACTAAACACCTACCAAATACCATGCGAGGTCTACTCAACATTCTGTAATAAGACACATGGTAACAGAATCCGAACATGAACAGACATATGTATGAATCATTGAGCAGATTCTGTACAGCCAGACAATCACAACACTCTAATCCAATATTCTCCGATAAGAAATAGAAATTAAATTAAAAAACAAACAGAAGTAAGGAGACATAAACTTCTGGGGGCTTGTCCCAGCACATTCCCCTCTAATTTACAACCTCGGAACACTACGTCCAGGAAGACTCTGGTGCCCTAATAACAAGAGTTGAGAACGTAATGATGCTGCCGCCTAGTGGGTGTTTCCCACAACAGCAGCTTTAAACCCAGTGCTAATGGTTGCTTAATAGTCACAAGGACTCAGGGCTGTAAATGGCATCTGCCCTCAAAAAATGCCCTGGGGTAGGGAATAGGCAAGAAAATTCAACACATGACAAATCTTTCAAGAAGTCAACATGAAGAGGGAAGTTGTACTCACACTTTAAAAAAAAAAGGAAAAGAACAACATGGACATGCCTAAAGCTCAGTACAAGGAATTATTAGCCACATACAAATCCAACCTCCAAAAAGGTTTCAGCTCACACCAGTCAAATGACCATCAGCAAACAGTCTACAAACTAGAAATGCTGAAGGGGTTTTAGAGAACTGTGTACCTTCTAGCTGCTGGTGGGATGTAATTGGTAACAGCACTAACGAAAACTGAATGCAGCTGCTTTAAAAGGTAAAAATTGAGCTACCATATGATGCGGCAGGGCACCTTTTGGGCCTATAACCTAAGACCACCAGAATCGGAAAGACAGAGGCAGGCAAATGTGCACTGCAGCAATATTGAAATAGCCACGACATGGAAGCCAAAAGAAGGTCCATAAACAGATGAATGGACAGAGAAGAAGTGGTATATGGACAGAATGGAATATCAGTCACGAAAAAAATAAAAGAATGGCATATGCAGCACCACAGATGAGCCTAGAGATAATCACACAACGTGAAGTAAGTCAGAATGCGAAAGACAAATGTCCTATGATATCCCTTATGTTATCTGAAAATTCATAAACATGAACATATTTCCATAGAGAAAGACAATCTCAGAATGAGAAGACAACTTATGGTTAAGCCAAAGAAATGGTGTGAGGAATGGATAAATTAGGATATTGGGGTTAACACACATATACTAATACATATAAAAAATATAATCCCCAAAGACCTATGGAATACCAAGAGTGGTCTACTCAACACTCTGTAATAACCGACATGGAAAAGGACCCAAAGATCAATAGATATATGTATATGTGTAAATGAACAAGATTCTGTACACCTAGAACAAAAGATATTTTTCAATCAAATTTGCTCTGATAAAAACTACAACTTAAAGACACAAACAAGAATTAAGGAGGCTAAAACTTATCGGGGTTTGTCCTGGCACATTCCACTCTAATCTGCAACCTCAAAGCACAACTTGCAGCAAGGTTCTGTTTCCCTAGCAAGCAGAGTTGGCAACTTAGAAATGCTGCCACCCTAAGGCCGTTTCCTCAAAGAGCAGCTTTAAATCTACTGCTCATGGTCACTAATATTCACAAGGACGGCAGGGCTGTAAATGACTCATGCCCTCAAAAAATGTCCTGGGGTAGGGAATGGCCATAAAAATCCAAACGCGGTAAATTTTTCAAGAAGGCAATTTGAAGTTGTAAGTTTAGCTCAATCTTAAAAAAAATGAAAAGGACACTGAGAAATGCAAAACATCAGGAATTATTAGACGCATGCAAATCCAATCTACACAAAGGTATCACCTAACACCAGTCACAATGACCATCAGCAAAAAGTCAACAAACAATAGATGTTGAAGAAGTTGTGGAGCATAGTGTAACCTCTCGGTCTAAGTGGGATGTAAACTGGTAACAGCCAATAATAGGAACAGAATGGCAGTGCGTTTAAAGGTAAAAATTGAGTCACCATATGATCCGGAAGGCCCACTATTGGGCCTGTCACTTGTGAAAGCCAGAATCAAAAAGACACGGGATGGAAAATCGTGTATTGCAGCAGTATTTACAATAGCTAAGACATGGATACAAACAAAATGTCCATCATCAGATAAATGGACAAAGAAGAAGTGGTATACGTACCGAATGGAATAGTAGCCTCAGAAAAAAATGAACAGTGCCGTTTTCAGGACTACAGATGAGCCTAGAAATAATCATATTAGGTTAAGTTATTCAAAAGGGAATAACAAATATCCTATGATATCATTTATACATGTTATCCTAAGATTTCTACCAATGAACATATTTCCACAGAAAAAGACACTCACAGACTTATAAAACGAACGAATGGTTCGCCAAAATGAAAGGTGGGAGGATGGATAAATTAGGACTATGGGGATAACATACATATACTAATGTATGTTAAATGTATATAAACATATAACATATAAACTCTATGAATTATATAATCACCAATACATATAAAATATATAATCACGAAACACCTGCCAAATACCAAGGGAGGTCTACTCAACATTCTGTAAAAAATTACATGGTAACAGGATCCGAAGATGAACAGACATATGTATGAATCATTGAGCACATTCTGTACAGCCAGACAATCACAACACTCTAATCGAATTTACTCCGATAAGAAAGAGAAATTAAATTTAAAAAACAAACATAAGTAAGGAGACATAAACTTCTGGGGGCTTATCCCAGCACACTCCTCTCTAATTTACAACCTCGGAACACTACCTCCAGGAAGACTCTGTTGCCCTAGTAACAAGAGGTGAGAACGTAATAATGCTGCCGCCTTGTGGCTGTTTCCCACAACAGCAGCTTTAAACCCAGTGCTAATGGTTGCTTAATAGTCACAAGGACTGCAGGGCTGTAAATGACACCTGCCCTCAAAAAATGCCCTGGGGTAGGGAATAGGCAAGAAAATTCAAGTTTTCTTTGACAAGTTTTTGAAGAAGTCAATATGAAGAGGGAAGTTGTACTCACTCTTTAAAAAAAAAAAGGAAAAGAATAAAAAGCACATGCCTAAAGCTCAGTATAAGGAATTATTAGTCACATGCAAATCCAACCTCCAAAAAGGTTTCAGCTCACACCAGTCAAATGACCATCAGCAAACAGTCTACAAACTGTAAATGCTGAAGGGATTTTAGAGAACTGTGTACCTTGTAGCTGCTGGTGGGATGTAAAGTGGTAAGAGCACTAACGAAAACTGAATGGAGCTGCTTTAAAAGGTAAAAATTGAGCTACCATATGACGCGGCAGGGCACCTTTTGGGCCTGTAACCTAAGACCACCAGAATCGGAAAGACAGAGGCAGGCAAATGTGCACTGCAGCATTACTGAAATAGCCAAGACGTGGAAGCCAAAAAAAGGTCCATAAACAGATGAATGGACAAAGAAGAAGTGGTATACGGACTAAATGGAATAGTAGCCTCGGGAAAAAAAATGAAAAATGCCGTTTTCAGGACTACAGATGAGCCTAGAAATAATCATATCAGGTTAAGTAAGTCAAAAGGGAATGACAAATATCCTATGATATCATTTATACCTGTTATCCTAAGATTGCTACAAATGGACATATTTCCACAGAAAAAGACACTCACAGACTTATAAAAGAAACTAATGGTTAACCAAAATGAAAGGTGGGAGGATGGATAAATTAGGATTATGGGGCTAACATACATATACTAATGTATGTTAAATGTATATAAACATATAACATATAAACTCTATGAATTATATAATCACCAATACATATAAAATATATAATGACAAAACACCTACCAAATACCATGCGAGGTCTACTCAACATTCTGTAATAAGACACATGGTAACAGAATCCGAACATGAACAGACATATGTATGAATCATTGAGCAGATTCTGTACAGCCAGACAATCACAACACTCTAATCCAATATTCTCCGATAAGAAATAGAAATTAAATTAAAAAACAAACAGAAGTAAGGAGACATAAACTTCTGGGGGCTTGTCCCAGCACATTCCCCTCTAATTTACAACCTCGGAACACTACGTCCAGGAAGACTCTGGTGCCCTAATAACAAGAGTTGAGAACGTAATGATGCTGCCGCCTAGTGGGTGTTTCCCACAACAGCAGCTTTAAACCCAGTGCTAATGGTTGCTTAATAGTCACAAGGACTCAGGGCTGTAAATGGCATCTGCCCTCAAAAAATGCCCTGGGGTAGGGAATAGGCAAGAAAATTCAACACATGACAAATCTTTCAAGAAGTCAACATGAAGAGGGAAGTTGTACTCACACTTTAAAAAAAAAAGGAAAACAAAAAAATGGACATGCCTAAAGCTCAGTACAAGGAATTATTAGCCACATACAAATCCAACCTCCAAAAAGGTTTCAGCTCACACCAGTCAAATGACCATCAGCAAACAGTCTACAAACTAGAAATGCTGAAGGGGTTTTAGAGAACTGTGTACCTTCTAGCTGCTGGTGGGATGTAATTGGTAACAGCACTAACGAAAACTGAATGCAGCTGCTTTAAAAGGTAAAAATTGAGCTACCATATGATGCGGCAGGGCACCTTTTGGGCCTATAACCGAAGACCACCAGAATCGGAAAGACAGAGGCAGGCAAATGTGCACTGCAGCAATATTGAAATAGCCACGACATGGAAGCCAAAAGAAGGTCCATAAACAGATGAATGGACAGAGAAGAAGTGGTATATGGACAGAATGGAATATCAGTCACGAAAAAAATAAAAGAATGGCATATGCAGCACCACAGATGAGCCTAGAGATAATCACACAACGTGAAGTAAGTCAGAATGCGAAAGACAAATGTCCTATGATATCCCTTATGTTATCTGAAAATTCATAAACATGAACATATTTCCATAGAGAAAGACAATCTCAGAATGAGAAGACAACTTATGGTTAAGCCAAAGAAATGGTGTGAGGAATGGATAAATTAGGATATTGGGGTTAACACACATATACTAATACATATAAAAAATATAATCCCCAAAGACCTATGGAATACCAAGAGTGGTCTACTCAACACTCTGTAATAACCGACATGGAAAAGGACCCAAAGATCAATAGATATATGTATATGTGTAAATGAACAAGATTCTGTACACCTAGAACAAAAGACATTTTTCAATCAAATTTGCTCTGATAAAAACTACAACTTAAAGACACAAACAAGAATTAAGGAGGCTAAAACTTATCGGGGTTTGTCCTGGCACATTCCACTCTAATCTGCAACCTCAAAGCACAACTTGCAGCAAGGTTCTGTTTCCCTAGCAAGCAGAGTTGGCAACTTAGAAATGCTGCCACCCTAAGGCCGTTTCCTCAAAGAGCAGCTTTAAATCTACTGCTCATGGTCACTAATATTCACAAGGACGGCAGGGCTGTAAATGACTCATGCCCTCAAAAAATGTCCTGGGGTAGGGAATGGCCATAAAAATCCAAACGCGGTAAATTTTTCAAGAAGGCAATTTGAAGTTGTAAGTTTAGCTCAATCTTAAAAAAAATGAAAAGGACACTGAGAAATGCAAAACATCAGGAATTATTAGACGCATGCAAATCCAATCTACACAAAGGTATCACCTAACACCAGTCACAATGACCATCAGCAAAAAGTCAACAAACAATAGATGTTGAAGAAGTTGTGGAGAATAGTGTAACCTCTCGGTCTAAGTGGGATGTAAACTGGTAACAGCCAATAATAGGAACAGAATGGCAGTGCGTTTAAAGGTAAAAATTGAGTCACCATATGATCCGGAAGGCCCACTATTGGGCCTGTCACTTGTGAAAGCCAGAATCAAAAAGACACGGGATGGAAAATCGTGTGTTGCAGCAGTATTTACAATAGCTAAGACATGGATACAAACAAAATGTCCATCATCAGATAAATGGACAAAGAAGAAGTGGTATACGTACCGAATGGAATAGTAGCCTCAGAAAAAAATGAACAGTGCCGTTTTCAGGACTACAGATGAGCCTAGAAATAATCATATTAGGTTAAGTTATTCAAAAGGGAATGACAAATATCCTATGATATCATTTATACCTGTTATCCTAAGATTGCTACAAATGGACATATTTCCACAGAAAAAGACACTCACAGACTTATAAAACGAACGAATGGTTCGCCAAAATGAAAGGTGGGAGGATGGATAAATTAGGACTATGGGGATAACATACATATACTAATGTATGTTAAATGTATATAAACATATAACATATAAACTCTATGAATTATATAATCACCAATACATATAAAATATATAATCACGAAACACCTGCCAAATACCAAGGGAGGTCTACTCAACATTCTGTAAAAAATTACATGGTAACAGGATCCGAAGATGAACAGACATATGTATGAATCATTGAGCACATTCTGTACAGCCAGACAATCACAACACTCTAATCGAATTTACTCCGATAAGAAAGAGAAATTAAATTTAAAAAACAAACATAAGTAAGGAGACATAAACTTCTGGGGGCTTATCCCAGCACACTCCTCTCTAATTTACAACCTCGGAACACTACCTCCAGGAAGACTCTGTTGCCCTAGTAACAAGAGGTGAGAACGTAATAATGCTGCCGCCTTGTGGCTGTTTCCCACAACAGCAGCTTTAAACCCAGTGCTAATGGTTGCTTAATAGTCACAAGGACTGCAGGGCTGTAAATGACACCTGCCCTCAAAAAATGCCCTGGGGTAGGGAATAGGCAAGAAAATTCAAGTTTTCTTTGACAAGTTTTTGAAGAAGTCAATATGAAGAGGGAAGTTGTACTCACTCTTTAAAAAAAAAAAGGAAAAGAATAAAAAGCACATGCCTAAAGCTCAGTATAAGGAATTATTAGTCACATGCAAATCCAACCTCCAAAAAGGTTTCAGCTCACACCAGTCAAATGACCATCAGCAAACAGTCTACAAACTGTAAATGCTGAAGGGATTTTAGAGAACTGTGTACCTTGTAGCTGCTGGTGGGATGTAAAGTGGTAAGAGCACTAACGAAAACTGAATGGAGCTGCTTTAAAAGGTAAAAATTGAGCTACCATATGACGCGGCAGGGCACCTTTTGGGCCTGTAACCTAAGACCACCAGAATCGGAAAGACAGAGGCAGGCAAATGTGCACTGCAGCATTACTGAAATAGCCAAGACGTGGAAGCCAAAAAAAGGTCCATAAACAGATGAATGGACAAAGAAGAAGTGGTATACGGACTAAATGGAATAGTAGCCTCGGGAAAAAAAATGAAAAATGCCGTTTTCAGGACTACAGATGAGCCTAGAAATAATCATATCAGGTTAAGTAAGTCAAAAGGGAATGACAAATATCCTATGATATCATTTATACCTGTTATCCTAAGATTGCTACAAATGGACATATTTCCACAGAAAAAGACACTCACAGACTTATAAAAGAAACTAATGGTTAACCAAAATGAAAGGTGGGAGGATGGATAAATTAGGATTATGGGGCTAACATACATATACTAATGTATGTTAAATGTATATAAACATATAACATATAAACTCTATGAATTATATAATCACCAATACATATAAAATATATAATGACAAAACACCTACCAAATACCATGCGAGGTCTACTCAACATTCTGTAATAAGACACATGGTAACAGAATCCGAACATGAACAGACATATGTATGAATCATTGAGCAGATTCTGTACAGCCAGACAATCACAACACTCTAATCCAATATTCTCCGATAAGAAATAGAAATTAAATTAAAAAACAAACAGAAGTAAGGAGACATAAACTTCTGGGGGCTTGTCCCAGCACATTCCCCTCTAATTTACAACCTCGGAACACTACGTCCAGGAAGACTCTGGTGCCCTAATAACAAGAGTTGAGAACGTAATGATGCTGCCGCCTAGTGGGTGTTTCCCACAACAGCAGCTTTAAACCCAGTGCTAATGGTTGCTTAATAGTCACAAGGACTCAGGGCTGTAAATGGCATCTGCCCTCAAAAAATGCCCTGGGGTAGGGAATAGGCAAGAAAATTCAACACATGACAAATCTTTCAAGAAGTCAACATGAAGAGGGAAGTTGTACTCACACTTTAAAAAAAAAAGGAAAAGAACAACATGGACATGCCTAAAGCTCAGTACAAGGAATTATTAGCCACATACAAATCCAACCTCCAAAAAGGTTTCAGCTCACACCAGTCAAATGACCATCAGCAAACAGTCTACAAACTAGAAATGCTGAAGGGGTTTTAGAGAACTGTGTACCTTCTAGCTGCTGGTGGGATGTAATTGGTAACAGCACTAACGAAAACTGAATGCAGCTGCTTTAAAAGGTAAAAATTGAGCTACCATATGATGCGGCAGGGCACCTTTTGGGCCTATAACCTAAGACCACCAGAATCGGAAAGACAGAGGCAGGCAAATGTGCACTGCAGCAATATTGAAATAGCCACGACATGGAAGCCAAAAGAAGGTCCATAAACAGATGAATGGACAGAGAAGAAGTGGTATATGGACAGAATGGAATATCAGTCACGAAAAAAATAAAAGAATGGCATATGCAGCACCACAGATGAGCCTAGAGATAATCACACAACGTGAAGTAAGTCAGAATGCGAAAGACAAATGTCCTATGATATCCCTTATGTTATCTGAAAATTCATAAACATGAACATATTTCCATAGAGAAAGACAATCTCAGAATGAGAAGACAACTTATGGTTAAGCCAAAGAAATGGTGTGAGGAATGGATAAATTAGGATATTGGGGTTAACACACATATACTAATACATATAAAAAATATAATCCCCAAAGACCTATGGAATACCAAGAGTGGTCTACTCAACACTCTGTAATAACCGACATGGAAAAGGACCCAAAGATCAATAGATATATGTATATGTGTAAATGAACAAGATTCTGTACACCTAGAACAAAAGACATTTTTCAATCAAATTTGCTCTGATAAAAACTACAACTTAAAGACACAAACAAGAATTAAGGAGGCTAAAACTTATCGGGGTTTGTCCTGGCACATTCCACTCTAATCTGCAACCTCAAAGCACAACTTGCAGCAAGGTTCTGTTTCCCTAGCAAGCAGAGTTGGCAACTTAGAAATGCTGCCACCCTAAGGCCATTTCCTCAAAGAGCAGCTTTAAATCTACTGCTCATGGTCACTAATATTCACAAGGACGGCAGGGCTGTAAATGACTCATGCCCTCAAAAAATGTCCTGGGGTAGGGAATGGCCATAAAAATCCAAACGCGGTAAATTTTTCAAGAAGGCAATTTGAAGTTGTAAGTTTAGCTCAATCTTAAAAAAAATGAAAAGGACACTGAGAAATGCAAAACATCAGGAATTATTAGACGCATGCAAATCCAATCTACACAAAGGTATCACCTAACACCAGTCACAATGACCATCAGCAAAAAGTCAACAAACAATAGATGTTGAAGAAGTTGTGGAGAATAGTGTAACCTCTCGGTCTAAGTGGGATGTAAACTGGTAACAGCCAATAATAGGAACAGAATGGCACTGCGTTTAAAGGTAAAAATTGAGTCACCATATGATCCGGAAGGCCCACTATTGGGCCTGTCACTTGTGAAAGCCAGAATCAAAAAGACACGGGATGGAAAATCGTGTGTTGCAGCAGTATTTACAATAGCTAAGACATGGATACAAACAAAATGTCCATCATCAGATAAATGGACAAAGAAGAAGTGGTATACGTACCGAATGGAATAGTAGCCTCAGAAAAAAATGAACAGTGCCGTTTTCAGGACTACAGATGAGCCTAGAAATAATCATATTAGGTTAAGTTATTCAAAAGGGAATGACAAATATCCTATGATATCATTTATACCTGTTATCCTAAGATTGCTACAAATGGACATATTTCCACAGAAAAAGACACTCACAGACTTATAAAAGAAACTAATGGTTAACCAAAATGAAAGGTGGGAGGATGGATAAATTAGGATTATGGGGCTAACATACATATACTAATGTATGTTAAATGTATATAAACATATAACATATAAACTCTATGAATTATATAATCACCAATACATATAAAATATATAATGACAAAACACCTACCAAATACCATGCGAGGTCTACTCAACATTCTGTAATAAGACACATGGTAACAGAATCCGAACATGAACAGACATATGTATGAATCATTGAGCAGATTCTGTACAGCCAGACAATCACAACACTCTAATCCAATATTCTCCGATAAGAAATAGAAATTAAATTAAAAAACAAACAGAAGTAAGGAGACATAAACTTCTGGGGGCTTGTCCCAGCACATTCCCCTCTAATTTACAACCTCGGAACACTACGTCCAGGAAGACTCTGGTGCCCTAATAACAAGAGTTGAGAACGTAATGATGCTGCCGCCTAGTGGGTGTTTCCCACAACAGCAGCTTTAAACCCAGTGCTAATGGTTGCTTAATAGTCACAAGGACTCAGGGCTGTAAATGGCATCTGCCCTCAAAAAATGCCCTGGGGTAGGGAATAGGCAAGAAAATTCAACACATGACAAATCTTTCAAGAAGTCAACATGAAGAGGGAAGTTGTACTCACACTTTAAAAAAAAAAGGAAAACAAAAAAATGGACATGCCTAAAGCTCAGTACAAGGAATTATTAGCCACATACAAATCCAACCTCCAAAAAGGTTTCAGCTCACACCAGTCAAATGACCATCAGCAAACAGTCTACAAACTAGAAATGCTGAAGGGGTTTTAGAGAACTGTGTACCTTCTAGCTGCTGGTGGGATGTAATTGGTAACAGCACTAACGAAAACTGAATGCAGCTGCTTTAAAAGGTAAAAATTGAGCTACCATATGATGCGGCAGGGCACCTTTTGGGCCTATAACCGAAGACCACCAGAATCGGAAAGACAGAGGCAGGCAAATGTGCACTGCAGCAATATTGAAATAGCCACGACATGGAAGCCAAAAGAAGGTCCATAAACAGATGAATGGACAGAGAAGAAGTGGTATATGGACAGAATGGAATATCAGTCACGAAAAAAATAAAAGAATGGCATATGCAGCACCACAGATGAGCCTAGAGATAATCACACAACGTGAAGTAAGTCAGAATGCGAAAGACAAATGTCCTATGATATCCCTTATGTTATCTGAAAATTCATAAACATGAACATATTTCCATAGAGAAAGACAATCTCAGAATGAGAAGACAACTTATGGTTAAGCCAAAGAAATGGTGTGAGGAATGGATAAATTAGGATATTGGGGTTAACACACATATACTAATACATATAAAAAATATAATCCCCAAAGACCTATGGAATACCAAGAGTGGTCTACTCAACACTCTGTAATAACCGACATGGAAAAGGACCCAAAGATCAATAGATATATGTATATGTGTAAATGAACAAGATTCTGTACACCTAGAACAAAAGACATTTTTCAATCAAATTTGCTCTGATAAAAACTACAACTTAAAGACACAAACAAGAATTAAGGAGGCTAAAACTTATCGGGGTTTGTCCTGGCACATTCCACTCTAATCTGCAACCTCAAAGCACAACTTGCAGCAAGGTTCTGTTTCCCTAGCAAGCAGAGTTGGCAACTTAGAAATGCTGCCACCCTAAGGCCGTTTCCTCAAAGAGCAGCTTTAAATCTACTGCTCATGGTCACTAATATTCACAAGGACGGCAGGGCTGTAAATGACTCATGCCCTCAAAAAATGTCCTGGGGTAGGGAATGGCCATAAAAATCCAAACGCGGTAAATTTTTCAAGAAGGCAATTTGAAGTTGTAAGTTTAGCTCAATCTTAAAAAAAATGAAAAGGACACTGAGAAATGCAAAACATCAGGAATTATTAGACGCATGCAAATCCAATCTACACAAAGGTATCACCTAACACCAGTCACAATGACCATCAGCAAAAAGTCAACAAACAATAGATGTTGAAGAAGTTGTGGAGAATAGTGTAACCTCTCGGTCTAAGTGGGATGTAAACTGGTAACAGCCAATAATAGGAACAGAATGGCAGTGCGTTTAAAGGTAAAAATTGAGTCACCATATGATCCGGAAGGCCCACTATTGGGCCTGTCACTTGTGAAAGCCAGAATCAAAAAGACACGGGATGGAAAATCGTGTGTTGCAGCAGTATTTACAATAGCTAAGACATGGATACAAACAAAATGTCCATCATCAGATAAATGGACAAAGAAGAAGTGGTATACGTACCGAATGGAATAGTAGCCTCAGAAAAAAATGAACAGTGCCGTTTTCAGGACTACAGATGAGCCTAGAAATAATCATATTAGGTTAAGTTATTCAAAAGGGAATGACAAATATCCTATGATATCATTTATACCTGTTATCCTAAGATTTCTACCAATGGACATATTTCCACAGAAAAAGACACTCACAGACTTATAAAACGAACGAATGGTTCGCCAAAATGAAAGGTGGGAGGATGGATAAATTAGGACTATGGGGATAACATACATATACTAATGTATGTTAAATGTATATAAACATATAACATATAAACTCTATGAATTATATAATCACCAATACATATAAAATATATAATCACGAAACACCTGCCAAATACCAAGGGAGGTCTACTCAACATTCTGTAAAAAATTACATGGTAACAGGATCCGAAGATGAACAGACATATGTATGAATCATTGAGCACATTCTGTACAGCCAGACAATCACAACACTCTAATCGAATTTACTCCGATAAGAAAGAGAAATTAAATTTAAAAAACAAACATAAGTAAGGAGACATAAACTTCTGGGGGCTTATCCCAGCACACTCCTCTCTAATTTACAACCTCGGAACACTACCTCCAGGAAGACTCTGTTGCCCTAGTAACAAGAGGTGAGAACGTAATAATGCTGCCGCCTTGTGGCTGTTTCCCACAACAGCAGCTTTAAACCCAGTGCTAATGGTTGCTTAATAGTCACAAGGACTGCAGGGCTGTAAATGACACCTGCCCTCAAAAAATGCCCTGGGGTAGGGAATAGGCAAGAAAATTCAAGTTTTCTTTGACAAGTTTTTGAAGAAGTCAATATGAAGAGGGAAGTTGTACTCACTCTTTAAAAAAAAAAAGGAAAAGAATAAAAAGCACATGCCTAAAGCTCAGTATAAGGAATTATTAGTCACATGCAAATCCAACCTCCAAAAAGGTTTCAGCTCACACCAGTCAAATGACCATCAGCAAACAGTCTACAAACTGTAAATGCTGAAGGGATTTTAGAGAACTGTGTACCTTGTAGCTGCTGGTGGGATGTAAAGTGGTAAGAGCACTAACGAAAACTGAATGGAGCTGCTTTAAAAGGTAAAAATTGAGCTACCATATGACGCGGCAGGGCACCTTTTGGGCCTGTAACCTAAGACCACCAGAATCGGAAAGACAGAGGCAGGCAAATGTGCACTGCAGCATTACTGAAATAGCCAAGACGTGGAAGCCAAAAAAAGGTCCATAAACAGATGAATGGACAAAGAAGAAGTGGTATACGGACTAAATGGAATAGTAGCCTCGGGAAAAAAAATGAAAAATGCCGTTTTCAGGACTACAGATGAGCCTAGAAATAATCATATCAGGTTAAGTAAGTCAAAAGGGAATGACAAATATCCTATGATATCATTTATACCTGTTATCCTAAGATTGCTACAAATGGACATATTTCCACAGAAAAAGACACTCACAGACTTATAAAAGAAACTAATGGTTAACCAAAATGAAAGGTGGGAGGATGGATAAATTAGGATTATGGGGCTAACATACATATACTAATGTATGTTAAATGTATATAAACATATAACATATAAACTCTATGAATTATATAATCACCAATACATATAAAATATATAATGACAAAACACCTACCAAATACCATGCGAGGTCTACTCAACATTCTGTAATAAGACACATGGTAACAGAATCCGAACATGAACAGACATATGTATGAATCATTGAGCAGATTCTGTACAGCCAGACAATCACAACACTCTAATCCAATATTCTCCGATAAGAAATAGAAATTAAATTAAAAAACAAACAGAAGTAAGGAGACATAAACTTCTGGGGGCTTGTCCCAGCACATTCCCCTCTAATTTACAACCTCGGAACACTACGTCCAGGAAGACTCTGGTGCCCTAATAACAAGAGTTGAGAACGTAATGATGCTGCCGCCTAGTGGGTGTTTCCCACAACAGCAGCTTTAAACCCAGTGCTAATGGTTGCTTAATAGTCACAAGGACTCAGGGCTGTAAATGGCATCTGCCCTCAAAAAATGCCCTGGGGTAGGGAATAGGCAAGAAAATTCAACACATGACAAATCTTTCAAGAAGTCAACATGAAGAGGGAAGTTGTACTCACACTTTAAAAAAAAAAGGAAAAGAACAACATGGACATGCCTAAAGCTCAGTACAAGGAATTATTAGCCACATACAAATCCAACCTCCAAAAAGGTTTCAGCTCACACCAGTCAAATGACCATCAGCAAACAGTCTACAAACTAGAAATGCTGAAGGGGTTTTAGAGAACTGTGTACCTTCTAGCTGCTGGTGGGATGTAATTGGTAACAGCACTAACGAAAACTGAATGCAGCTGCTTTAAAAGGTAAAAATTGAGCTACCATATGATGCGGCAGGGCACCTTTTGGGCCTATAACCTAAGACCACCAGAATCGGAAAGACAGAGGCAGGCAAATGTGCACTGCAGCAATATTGAAATAGCCACGACATGGAAGCCAAAAGAAGGTCCATAAACAGATGAATGGACAGAGAAGAAGTGGTATATGGACAGAATGGAATATCAGTCACGAAAAAAATAAAAGAATGGCATATGCAGCACCACAGATGAGCCTAGAGATAATCACACAACGTGAAGTAAGTCAGAATGCGAAAGACAAATGTCCTATGATATCCCTTATGTTATCTGAAAATTCATAAACATGAACATATTTCCATAGAGAAAGACAATCTCAGAATGAGAAGACAACTTATGGTTAAGCCAAAGAAATGGTGTGAGGAATGGATAAATTAGGATATTGGGGTTAACACACATATACTAATACATATAAAAAATATAATCCCCAAAGACCTATGGAATACCAAGAGTGGTCTACTCAACACTCTGTAATAACCGACATGGAAAAGGACCCAAAGATCAATAGATATATGTATATGTGTAAATGAACAAGATTCTGTACACCTAGAACAAAAGACATTTTTCAATCAAATTTGCTCTGATAAAAACTACAACTTAAAGACACAAACAAGAATTAAGGAGGCTAAAACTTATCGGGGTTTGTCCTGGCACATTCCACTCTAATCTGCAACCTCAAAGCACAACTTGCAGCAAGGTTCTGTTTCCCTAGCAAGCAGAGTTGGCAACTTAGAAATGCTGCCACCCTAAGGCCATTTCCTCAAAGAGCAGCTTTAAATCTACTGCTCATGGTCACTAATATTCACAAGGACGGCAGGGCTGTAAATGACTCATGCCCTCAAAAAATGTCCTGGGGTAGGGAATGGCCATAAAAATCCAAACGCGGTAAATTTTTCAAGAAGGCAATTTGAAGTTGTAAGTTTAGCTCAATCTTAAAAAAAATGAAAAGGACACTGAGAAATGCAAAACATCAGGAATTATTAGACGCATGCAAATCCAATCTACACAAAGGTATCACCTAACACCAGTCACAATGACCATCAGCAAAAAGTCAACAAACAATAGATGTTGAAGAAGTTGTGGAGAATAGTGTAACCTCTCGGTCTAAGTGGGATGTAAACTGGTAACAGCCAATAATAGGAACAGAATGGCACTGCGTTTAAAGGTAAAAATTGAGTCACCATATGATCCGGAAGGCCCACTATTGGGCCTGTCACTTGTGAAAGCCAGAATCAAAAAGACACGGGATGGAAAATCGTGTGTTGCAGCAGTATTTACAATAGCTAAGACATGGATACAAACAAAATGTCCATCATCAGATAAATGGACAAAGAAGAAGTGGTATACGTACCGAATGGAATAGTAGCCTCAGAAAAAAATGAACAGTGCCGTTTTCAGGACTACAGATGAGCCTAGAAATAATCATATTAGGTTAAGTTATTCAAAAGGGAATGACAAATATCCTATGATATCATTTATACCTGTTATCCTAAGATTGCTACAAATGGACATATTTCCACAGAAAAAGACACTCACAGACTTATAAAAGAAACTAATGGTTAACCAAAATGAAAGGTGGGAGGATGGATAAATTAGGATTATGGGGCTAACATACATATACTAATGTATGTTAAATGTATATAAACATATAACATATAAACTCTATGAATTATATAATCACCAATACATATAAAATATATAATGACTAAACACCTACCAAATACCATGCGAGGTCTACTCAACATTCTGTAATAAGACACATGGTAACAGAATCCGAACATGAACAGACATATGTATGAATCATTGAGCAGATTCTGTACAGCCAGACAATCACAACACTCTAATCCAATATTCTCCGATAAGAAATAGAAATTAAATTAAAAAACAAACAGAAGTAAGGAGACATAAACTTCTGGGGGCTTGTCCCAGCACATTCCCCTCTAATTTACAACCTCGGAACACTACGTCCAGGAAGACTCTGGTGCCCTAATAACAAGAGTTGAGAACGTAATGATGCTGCCGCCTAGTGGGTGTTTCCCACAACAGCAGCTTTAAACCCAGTGCTAATGGTTGCTTAATAGTCACAAGGACTCAGGGCTGTAAATGGCATCTGCCCTCAAAAAATGCCCTGGGGTAGGGAATAGGCAAGAAAATTCAACACATGACAAATCTTTCAAGAAGTCAACATGAAGAGGGAAGTTGTACTCACACTTTAAAAAAAAAAGGAAAACAAAAAAATGGACATGCCTAAAGCTCAGTACAAGGAATTATTAGCCACATACAAATCCAACCTCCAAAAAGGTTTCAGCTCACACCAGTCAAATGACCATCAGCAAACAGTCTACAAACTAGAAATGCTGAAGGGGTTTTAGAGAACTGTGTACCTTCTAGCTGCTGGTGGGATGTAATTGGTAACAGCACTAACGAAAACTGAATGCAGCTGCTTTAAAAGGTAAAAATTGAGCTACCATATGATGCGGCAGGGCACCTTTTGGGCCTATAACCGAAGACCACCAGAATCGGAAAGACAGAGGCAGGCAAATGTGCACTGCAGCAATATTGAAATAGCCACGACATGGAAGCCAAAAGAAGGTCCATAAACAGATGAATGGACAGAGAAGAAGTGGTATATGGACAGAATGGAATATCAGTCACGAAAAAAATAAAAGAATGGCATATGCAGCACCACAGATGAGCCTAGAGATAATCACACAACGTGAAGTAAGTCAGAATGCGAAAGACAAATGTCCTATGATATCCCTTATGTTATCTGAAAATTCATAAACATGAACATATTTCCATAGAGAAAGACAATCTCAGAATGAGAAGACAACTTATGGTTAAGCCAAAGAAATGGTGTGAGGAATGGATAAATTAGGATATTGGGGTTAACACACATATACTAATACATATAAAAAATATAATCCCCAAAGACCTATGGAATACCAAGAGTGGTCTACTCAACACTCTGTAATAACCGACATGGAAAAGGACCCAAAGATCAATAGATATATGTATATGTGTAAATGAACAAGATTCTGTACACCTAGAACAAAAGACATTTTTCAATCAAATTTGCTCTGATAAAAACTACAACTTAAAGACACAAACAAGAATTAAGGAGGCTAAAACTTATCGGGGTTTGTCCTGGCACATTCCACTCTAATCTGCAACCTCAAAGCACAACTTGCAGCAAGGTTCTGTTTCCCTAGCAAGCAGAGTTGGCAACTTAGAAATGCTGCCACCCTAAGGCCGTTTCCTCAAAGAGCAGCTTTAAATCTACTGCTCATGGTCACTAATATTCACAAGGACGGCAGGGCTGTAAATGACTCATGCCCTCAAAAAATGTCCTGGAGTAGGGAATGGCCATAAAAATCCAAACGCGGTAAATTTTTCAAGAAGGCAATTTGAAGTTGTAAGTTTAGCTCAATCTTAAAAAAAATGAAAAGGACACTGAGAAATGCAAAACATCAGGAATTATTAGACGCATGCAAATCCAATCTACACAAAGGTATCACCTAACACCAGTCACAATGACCATCAGCAAAAAGTCAACAAACAATAGATGTTGAAGAAGTTGTGGAGAATAGTGTAACCTCTCGGTCTAAGTGGGATGTAAACTGGTAACAGCCAATAATAGGAACAGAATGGCAGTGCGTTTAAAGGTAAAAATTGAGTCACCATATGATCCGGAAGGCCCACTATTGGGCCTGTCACTTGTGAAAGCCAGAATCAAAAAGACACGGGATGGAAAATCGTGTATTGCAGCAGTATTTACAATAGCTAAGACATGGATACAAACAAAATGTCCATCATCAGATAAATGGACAAAGAAGAAGTGGTATACGTACCGAATGGAATAGTAGCCTCAGAAAAAAATGAACAGTGCCGTTTTCAGGACTACAGATGAGCCTAGAAATAATCATATTAGGTTAAGTTATTCAAAAGGGAATAACAAATATCCTATGATATCATTTATACATGTTATCCTAAGATTTCTACCAATGAACATATTTCCACAGAAAAAGACACTCACAGACTTATAAAACGAACGAATGGTTCGCCAAAATGAAAGGTGGGAGGATGGATAAATTAGGACTATGGGGATAACATACATATACTAATGTATGTTAAATGTATATAAACATATAACATATAAACTCTATGAATTATATAATCACCAATACATATAAAATATATAATCACGAAACACCTGCCAAATACCAAGGGAGGTCTACTCAACATTCTGTAAAAAATTACATGGTAACAGGATCCGAAGATGAACAGACATATGTATGAATCATTGAGCACATTCTGTACAGCCAGACAATCACAACACTCTAATCGAATTTACTCCGATAAGAAAGAGAAATTAAATTTAAAAAACAAACATAAGTAAGGAGACATAAACTTCTGGGGGCTTATCCCAGCACACTCCTCTCTAATTTACAACCTCGGAACACTACCTCCAGGAAGACTCTGTTGCCCTAGTAACAAGAGGTGAGAACGTAATAATGCTGCCGCCTTGTGGCTGTTTCCCACAACAGCAGCTTTAAACCCAGTGCTAATGGTTGCTTAATAGTCACAAGGACTGCAGGGCTGTAAATGACACCTGCCCTCAAAAAATGCCCTGGGGTAGGGAATAGGCAAGAAAATTCAAGTTTTCTTTGACAAGTTTTTGAAGAAGTCAATATGAAGAGGGAAGTTGTACTCACTCTTTAAAAAAAAAAAGGAAAAGAATAAAAAGCACATGCCTAAAGCTCAGTATAAGGAATTATTAGTCACATGCAAATCCAACCTCCAAAAAGGTTTCAGCTCACACCAGTCAAATGACCATCAGCAAACAGTCTACAAACTGTAAATGCTGAAGGGATTTTAGAGAACTGTGTACCTTGTAGCTGCTGGTGGGATGTAAAGTGGTAAGAGCACTAACGAAAACTGAATGGAGCTGCTTTAAAAGGTAAAAATTGAGCTACCATATGACGCGGCAGGGCACCTTTTGGGCCTGTAACCTAAGACCACCAGAATCGGAAAGACAGAGGCAGGCAAATGTGCACTGCAGCATTACTGAAATAGCCAAGACGTGGAAGCCAAAAAAAGGTCCATAAACAGATGAATGGACAAAGAAGAAGTGGTATACGGACTAAATGGAATAGTAGCCTCGGGAAAAAAAATGAAAAATGCCGTTTTCAGGACTACAGATGAGCCTAGAAATAATCATATCAGGTTAAGTAAGTCAAAAGGGAATGACAAATATCCTATGATATCATTTATACCTGTTATCCTAAGATTGCTACAAATGGACATATTTCCACAGAAAAAGACACTCACAGACTTATAAAAGAAACTAATGGTTAACCAAAATGAAAGGTGGGAGGATGGATAAATTAGGATTATGGGGCTAACATACATGTACTAATGTATGTTAAATGTATATAAACATATAACATATAAACTCTATGAATTATATAATCACCAATACATATAAAATATATAATGACAAAACACCTACCAAATACCATGCGAGGTCTACTCAACATTCTGTAATAAGACACATGGTAACAGAATCCGAACATGAACAGACATATGTATGAATCATTGAGCAGATTCTGTACAGCCAGACAATCACAACACTCTAATCCAATATTCTCCGATAAGAAATAGAAATTAAATTAAAAAACAAACAGAAGTAAGGAGACATAAACTTCTGGGGGCTTGTCCCAGCACATTCCCCTCTAATTTACAACCTCGGAACACTACGTCCAGGAAGACTCTGGTGCCCTAATAACAAGAGTTGAGAACGTAATGATGCTGCCGCCTAGTGGGTGTTTCCCACAACAGCAGCTTTAAACCCAGTGCTAATGGTTGCTTAATAGTCACAAGGACTCAGGGCTGTAAATGGCATCTGCCCTCAAAAAATGCCCTGGGGTAGGGAATAGGCAAGAAAATTCAACACATGACAAATCTTTCAAGAAGTCAACATGAAGAGGGAAGTTGTACTCACACTTTAAAAAAAAAAGGAAAAGAACAACATGGACATGCCTAAAGCTCAGTACAAGGAATTATTAGCCACATACAAATCCAACCTCCAAAAAGGTTTCAGCTCACACCAGTCAAATGACCATCAGCAAACAGTCTACAAACTAGAAATGCTGAAGGGGTTTTAGAGAACTGTGTACCTTCTAGCTGCTGGTGGGATGTAATTGGTAACAGCACTAACGAAAACTGAATGCAGCTGCTTTAAAAGGTAAAAATTGAGCTACCATATGATGCGGCAGGGCACCTTTTGGGCCTATAACCTAAGACCACCAGAATCAGAAAGACAGAGGCAGGCAAATGTGCACTGCAGCAATATTGAAATAGCCACGACATGGAAGCCAAAAGAAGGTCCATAAACAGATGAATGGACAGAGAAGAAGTGGTATATGGACAGAATGGAATATCAGTCACGAAAAAAATAAAAGAATGGCATATGCAGCACCACAGATGAGCCTAGAGATAATCACACAACGTGAAGTAAGTCAGAATGCGAAAGACAAATGTCCTATGATGTCCCTTATGTTATCTGAAAAATTCATAAAAATGAACATATTTCCATAGAGAAAGACAATCTCAGAATGAGAAGACAACTTATGGTTAAGCCAAAGAAATGGTGTGAGGAATGGATAAATTAGGATATTGGGGTTAACACACATATACTAATACATATAAAAAATATAATCCCCAAAGACCTATGGAATACCAAGAGTGGTCTACTCAACACTCTGTAATAACCGACATGGAAAAGGACCCAAAGATCAATAGATATATGTATATGTGTAAATGAACAAGATTCTGTACACCTAGAACAAAAGACATTTTTCAATCAAATTTGCTCTGATAAAAACTACAACTTAAAGACACAAACAAGAATTAAGGAGGCTAAAACTTATCGGGGTTTGTCCTGGCACATTCCACTCTAATCTGCAACCTCAAAGCACAACTTGCAGCAAGGTTCTGTTTCCCTAGCAAGCAGAGTTGGCAACTTAGAAATGCTGCCACCCTAAGGCCGTTTCCTCAAAGAGCAGCTTTAAATCTACTGCTCATGGTCACTAATATTCACAAGGACGGCAGGGCTGTAAATGACTCATGCCCTCAAAAAATGTCCTGGGGTAGGGAATGGCCATAAAAATCCAAACGCGGTAAATTTTTCAAGAAGGCAATTTGAAGTTGTAAGTTTAGCTCAATCTTAAAAAAAATGAAAAGGACACTGAGAAATGCAAAACATCAGGAATTATTAGACGCATGCAAATCCAATCTACACAAAGGTATCACCTAACACCAGTCACAATGACCATCAGCAAAAAGTCAACAAACAATAGATGTTGAAGAAGTTGTGGAGAATAGTGTAACCTCTCGGTCTAAGTGGGATGTAAACTGGTAACAGCCAATAATAGGAACAGAATGGCAGTTCGTTTAAAGGTAAAAATTGAGTCACCATATGATCCGGAAGGCCCACTATTGGGCCTGTCACTTGTGAAAGCCAGAATCAAAAAGACACGGGATGGAAAATCGTGTATTGCAGCAGTATTTACAATAGCTAAGACATGGATACAAACAAAATGTCCATCATCAGATAAATGGACAAAGAAGAAGTGGTATACGTACCGAATGGAATAGTAGCCTCAGAAAAAAATGAACAGTGCCGTTTTCAGGACTACAGATGAGCCTAGAAATAATCATATTAGGTTAAGTTATTCAAAAGGGAATAACAAATATCCTATGATATCATTTATACATGTTATCCTAAGATTTCTACCAATGAACATATTTCCACAGAAAAAGACACTCACAGACTTATAAAACGAACGAATGGTTCGCCAAAATGAAAGGTGGGAGGATGGATAAATTAGGACTATGGGGATAACATACATATACTAATGTATGTTAAATGTATATAAACATATAACATATAAACTCTATGAATTATATAATCACCAATACATATAAAATATATAATCACGAAACACCTGCCAAATACCAAGGGAGGTCTACTCAACATTCTGTAAAAAATTACATGGTAACAGGATCCGAAGATGAACAGACATATGTATGAATCATTGAGCACATTCTGTACAGCCAGACAATCACAACACTCTAATCGAATTTACTCCGATAAGAAAGAGAAATTAAATTTAAAAAACAAACATAAGTAAGGAGACATAAACTTCTGGGGGCTTATCCCAGCACACTCCTCTCTAATTTACAACCTCGGAACACTACCTCCAGGAAGACTCTGTTGCCCTAGTAACAAGAGGTGAGAACGTAATAATGCTGCCGCCTTGTGGCTGTTTCCCACAACGGCAGCTTTAAACCCAGTGCTAATGGTTGCTTAATAGTCACAAGGACTGCAGGGCTGTAAATGACACCTGCCCTCAAAAAATGCCCTGGGGTAGGGAATAGGCAAGAAAATTCAAGTTTTCTTTGACAAGTTTTTGAAGAAGTCAATATGAAGAGGGAAGTTGTACTCACTCTTTAAAAAAAAAAAGGAAAAGAATAAAAAGCACATGCCTAAAGCTCAGTATAAGGAATTATTAGTCACATGCAAATCCAACCTCCAAAAAGGTTTCAGCTCACACCAGTCAAATGACCATCAGCAAACAGTCTACAAACTGTAAATGTTGAAGGGATTTTAGATCACTGTGTACCTTGTAGCTGCTGGTGGGATGTAAAGTGGTAAGAGCACTAACGAAAACTGAATGGAGCTGCTTTAAAAGGTAAAAATTGAGCTACCATATGACGCGGCAGGGCACCTTTTGGGCCTGTAACCTAAGACCACCAGAATCGGAAAGACAGAGGCAGGCAAATGTGCACTGCAGCATTACTGAAATAGCCAAGACGTGGAAGCCAAAAAAAGGTCCATAAACAGATGAATGGACAAAGAAGAAGTGGTATATGGACTAAATGGAATAGTAGCCTCGGGAAAAAAAATGAAAAATGCCGTTTTCAGGACTACAGATGAGCCTAGAAATAATCATATCAGGTTAAGTAAGTCAAAAGGGAATGACAAATATCCTATGATATCATTTATACCTGTTATCCTAAGATTGCTACAAATGGACATATTTCCACAGAAAAAGACACTCACAGACTTATAAAAGAAACTAATGGTTAACCAAAATGAAAGGTGGGAGGATGGATAAATTAGGATTATGGGGCTAACATACATATCCTAATGTATGTTAAATGTATATAAACATATAACATATAAACTCTATGAATTATATAATCACCAATACATATAAAATATATAATGACAAAACACCTACCAAATACCATGCGAGGTCTACTCAACATTCTGTAATAAGACACATGGTAACAGAATCCGAACATGAACAGACATATGTATGAATCATTGAGCAGATTCTGTACAGCCAGACAATCACAACACTCTAATCCAATATTCTCCGATAAGAAATAGAAATTAAATTAAAAAACAAACAGAAGTAAGGAGACATAAACTTCTGGGGGCTTGTCCCAGCACATTCCCCTCTAATTTACAACCTCGGAACACTACGTCCAGGAAGACTCTGGTGCCCTAATAACAAGAGTTGAGAACGTAATGATGCTGCCGCCTAGTGGGTGTTTCCCACAACAGCAGCTTTAAACCCAGTGCTAATGGTTGCTTAATAGTCACAAGGACTCAGGGCTGTAAATGGCATCTGCCCTCAAAAAATGCCCTGGGGTAGGGAATAGGCAAGAAAATTCAACACATGACAAATCTTTCAAGAAGTCAACATGAAGAGGGAAGTTGTACTCACACTTTAAAAAAAAAAGGAAAAGAACAACATGGACATGCCTAAAGCTCAGTACAAGGAATTATTAGCCACATACAAATCCAACCTCCAAAAAGGTTTCAGCTCACACCAGTCAAATGACCATCAGCAAACAGTCTACAAACTAGAAATGCTGAAGGGGTTTTAGAGAACTGTGTACCTTCTAGCTGCTGGTGGGATGTAATTGGTAACAGCACTAACGAAAACTGAATGCAGCTGCTTTAAAAGGTAAAAATTGAGCTACCATATGATGCGGCAGGGCACCTTTTGGGCCTATAACCTAAGACCACCAGAATCGGAAAGACAGAGGCAGGCAAATGTGCACTGCAGCAATATTGAAATAGCCACGACATGGAAGCCAAAAGAAGGTCCATAAACAGATGAATGGACAGAGAAGAAGTGGTATATGGACAGAATGGAATATCAGTCACGAAAAAAATAAAAGAATGGCATATGCAGCACCACAGATGAGCCTAGAGATAATCACACAACGTGAAGTAAGTCAGAATGCGAAAGACAAATGTCCTATGATATCCCTTATGTTATCTGAAAATTCATAAACATGAACATATTTCCATAGAGAAAGACAATCTCAGAATGAGAAGACAACTTATGGTTAAGCCAAAGAAATGGTGTGAGGAATGGATAAATTAGGATATTGGGGTTAACACACATATACTAATACATATAAAAAATATAATCCCCAAAGACCTATGGAATACCAAGAGTGGTCTACTCAACACTCTGTAATAACCGACATGGAAAAGGACCCAAAGATCAATAGATATATGTATATGTGTAAATGAACAAGATTCTGTACACCTAGAACAAAAGACATTTTTCAATCAAATTTGCTCTGATAAAAACTACAACTTAAAGACACAAACAAGAATTAAGGAGGCTAAAACTTATCGGGGTTTGTCCTGGCACATTCCACTCTAATCTGCAACCTCAAAGCACAACTTGCAGCAAGGTTCTGTTTCCCTAGCAAGCAGAGTTGGCAACTTAGAAATGCTGCCACCCTAAGGCCGTTTCCTCAAAGAGCAGCTTTAAATCTACTGCTCATGGTCACTAATATTCACAAGGACGGCAGGGCTGTAAATGACTCATGCCCTCAAAAAATGTCCTGGGGTAGGGAATGGCCATAAAAATCCAAACGCGGTAAATTTTTCAAGAAGGCAATTTGAAGTTGTAAGTTTAGCTCAATCTTAAAAAAAATGAAAAGGACACTGAGAAATGCAAAACATCAGGAATTATTAGACGCATGCAAATCCAATCTACACAAAGGTATCACCTAACACCAGTCACAATGACCATCAGCAAAAAGTCAACAAACAATAGATGTTGAAGAAGTTGTGGAGAATAGTGTAACCTCTCGGTCTAAGTGGGATGTAAACTGGTAACAGCCAATAATAGGAACAGAATGGCAGTGCATTTAAAGGTAAAAATTGAGTCACCATATGATCCGGAAGGCCCACTATTGGGCCTGTCACTTGTGAAAGCCAGAATCAAAAAGACACGGGATGGAAAATCGTGTATTGCAGCAGTATTTACAATAGCTAAGACATGGATACAAACAAAATGTCCATCATCAGATAAATAGACAAAGAAGAAGTGGTATACGTACCGAATGGAATAGTAGCCTCAGAAAAAAATGAACAGTGCCGTTTTCAGGACTACAGATGAGCCTAGAAATAATCATATTAGGTTAAGTTATTCAAAAGGGAATGACAAATATCCTATGATATCATTTATACCTGTTATCCTAAGATTGCTACAAATGGACATATTTCCACAGAAAAAGACACTCACAGACTTATAAAAGAAACTAATGGTTAACCAAAATGAAAGGTGGGAGGATGGATAAATTAGGATTATGGGGCTAACATACATATACTAATGTATGTTAAATGTATATAAACATATAACATATAAACTCTATGAATTATATAATCACCAATACATATAAAATATATAATGACTAAACACCTACCAAATACCATGCGAGGTCTACTCAACATTCTGTAATAAGACACATGGTAACAGAATCCGAACATGAACAGACATATGTATGAATCATTGAGCAGATTCTGTACAGCCAGACAATCACAACACTCTAATCCAATATTCTCCGATAAGAAATAGAAATTAAATTAAAAAACAAACAGAAGTAAGGAGACATAAACTTCTGGGGGCTTGTCCCAGCACATTCCCCTCTAATTTACAACCTCGGAACACTACGTCCAGGAAGACTCTGGTGCCCTAATAACAAGAGTTGAGAACGTAATGATGCTGGCGCCTAGTGGGTGTTTCCCACAACAGCAGCTTTAAACCCAGTGCTAATGGTTGCTTAATAGTCACAAGGACTCAGGGCTGTAAATGGCATCTGCCCTCAAAAAATGCCCTGGGGTAGGGAATAGGCAAGAAAATCCAACACATGACAAATCTTTCAAGAAGTCAACATGAAGAGGGAAGTTGTACTCACACTTTAAAAAAAAAAGGAAAAGAACAACATGGACATGCCTAAAGCTCAGTACAAGGAATTATTAGCCACATACAAATCCAACCTCCAAAAAGGTTTCAGCTCACACCAGTCAAATGACCATCAGCAAACAGTCTACAAACTAGAAATGCTGAAGGGGTTTTAGAGAACTGGGTACCTTCTAGCTGCTGATGGGATGTAATTGGTAACAGTACTAACGAAAACTGAATGCAGCTGCTTTAAAAGGTAAAAATTGAGCTACCATATGATGCGGCAGGGCACCTTTTGGGCCTATAACCTAAGACCACCAGAATCGGAAAGACAGAGGCAGGCAAATGTGCACTGCAGCAATATTGAAATAGCCACGACATGGAAGCCAAAAGAAGGTCCATAAACAGATGAATGGACAGAGAAGAAGTGGTATATGGACAGAATGGAATATCAGTCACGAAAAAAATAAGAGAATGGCATATGCAGCACCACAGATGAGCCTAGAGATAATCACACAACGTGAAGTAAGTCAGAATGCGAAAGACAAATGTCCTATGATATCCCTTATGTTATCTGAAAATTCATAAACATGAACATATTTCCATAGAGAAAGACAATCTCAGAATGAGAAGACAACTTATGGTTAAGCCAAAGAAATGGTGTGAGGAATGGATAAATTAGGATATTGGGGTTAACACACATATACTAATACATATAAAAAATATAATCCCCAAAGACCTATGGAATACCAAGAGTGGTCTACTCAACACTCTGTAATAACCGACATGGAAAAGGACCCAAAGATCAATAGATATATGTATATGTGTAAATGAACAAGATTCTGTACACCTAGAACAAAAGACATTTTTCAATCAAATTTGCTCTGATAAAAACTACAACTTAAAGACACAAACAAGAATTAAGGAGGCTAAAACTTATCGGGGTTTGTCCTGGCACATTCCACTCTAATCTGCAACCTCAAAGCACAACTTGCAGCAAGGTTCTGTTTCCCTAGCAAGCAGAGTTGGCAACTTAGAAATGCTGCCACCCTAAGGCCGTTTCCTCAAAGAGCAGCTTTAAATCTACTGCTCATGGTCACTAATATTCACAAGGACGGCAGGGCTGTAAATGACTCATGCCCTCAAAAAATGTCCTGGGGTAGGGAATGGCCATAAAAATCCAAACGCGGTAAATTTTTCAAGAAGGCAATTTGAAGTTGTAAGTTTAGCTCAATCTTAAAAAAAATGAAAAGGACACTGAAAATACAAAACATCAGGAATTATTAGACGCATGCAAATCCAATCTACACAAAGGTATCACCTAACACCAGTCACAATGACCATCAGCAAAAAGTCAACAAACAATAGATGTTGAAGAAGTTGTGGAGAATAGTGTAACCTCTCGGTCTAAGTGGGATGTAAACTGGTAACAGCCAATAATAGGAACAGAATGGCAGTTCGTTTAAAGGTAAAAATTGAGTCACCATATGATCCGGAAGGCCCACTATTGGGCCTGTCACTTGTGAAAGCCAGAATCAAAAAGACACGGGATGGAAAATCGTGTATTGCAGCAGTATTTACAATAGCTAAGACATGGATACAAACAAAATGTCCATCATCAGATAAATGGACAAAGAAGAAGTGGTATACGTACCGAATGGAATAGTAGCCTCAGAAAAAAATGAACAGTGCCGTTTTCAGGACTACAGATGAGCCTAGAAATAATCATATTAGGTTAAGTTATTCAAAAGGGAATAACAAATATCCTATGATATCATTTATACATGTTATCCTAAGATTTCTACCAATGAACATATTTCCACAGAAAAAGACACTCACAGACTTATAAAACGAACGAATGGTTCGCCAAAATGAAAGGTGGGAGGATGGATAAATTAGGACTATGGGGATAACATACATATACTAATGTATGTTAAATGTATATAAACATATAACATATAAACTCTATGAATTATATAATCACCAATACATATAAAATATATAATCACGAAACACCTGCCAAATACCAAGGGAGGTCTACTCAACATTCTGTAAAAAATTACATGGTAACAGGATTCGAAGATGAACATACATATGTATGAATCATTGAGCACATTCTGTACAGCCAGACAATCACAACACTCTAATCGAATTTACTCCGATAAGAAAGAGAAATTAAATTTAAAAAACAAACATAAGTAAGGAGACATAAACTTCTGGGGGCTTATCCCAGCACACTCCTCTCTAATTTACAACCTCGGAACACTACCTCCAGGAAGACTCTGTTGCCCTAGTAACAAGAGGTGAGAACGTAATAATGCTGCCGCCTTGTGGCTGTTTCCCACAACAGCAGCTTTAAACCCAGTGCTAATGGTTGCTTAATAGTCACAAGGACTGCAGGGCTGTAAATGACACCTGCCCTCAAAAAATGCCCTGGGGTAGGGAATAGGCAAGAAAATTCAAGTTTTCTTTGACAAGTTTTTGAAGAAGTCAATATGAAGAGGGAAGTTGTACTCACTCTTTAAAAAAAAAAAGGAAAAGAATAAAAAGCACATGCCTAAAGCTCAGTATAAGGAATTATTAGTCACATGCAAATCCAACCTCCAGAAAGCTTTCAGCTCACACCAGTCAAATGACCATCAGCAAACAGTCTACAAACTGTAAATGCTGAAGGGATTTTAGAGAACTGTGTACCTTGTAGCTGCTGGTGGGATGTAAAGTGGTAAGAGCACTAACGAAAACTGAATGGAGCTGCTTTAAAAGGTAAAAATTGAGCTACCATATGACGCGGCAGGGCACCTTTTGGGCCTGTAACCTAAGACCACCAGAATCGGAAAGACAGAGGCAGGCAAATGTGCACTGCAGCATTACTGAAATAGCCAAGACGTGGAAGCCAAAAAAAGGTCCATAAACAGATGAATGGACAAAGAAGAAGTGGTATACGGACTAAATGGAATAGTAGCCTCGGGAAAAAAAATGAAAAATGCCGTTTTCAGGACTACAGATGAGCCTAGAAATAATCATATCAGGTTAAGTAAGTCAAAAGGGAATGACAAATATCCTATGATATCATTTATACCTGTTATCCTAAGATTGCTACAAATGGACATATTTCCACAGAAAAAGACACTCACAGACTTATAAAAGAAACTAATGGTTAACCAAAATGAAAGGTGGGAGGATGGATAAATTAGGATTATGGGGCTAACATACATATACTAATGTATGTTAAATGTATATAAACATATAACATATAAACTCTATGAATTATATAATCACCAATACATATAAAATATATAATGACAAAACACCTACCAAATACCATGCGAGGTCTACTCAACATTCTGTAATAAGACACATGGTAACAGAATCCGAACATGAACAGACATATGTATGAATCATTGAGCAGATTCTGTACAGCCAGACAATCACAACACTCTAATCCAATATTCTCCGATAAGAAATAGAAATTAAATTAAAAAACAAACAGAAGTAAGGAGACATAAACTTCTGGGGGCTTGTCCCAGCACATTCCCCTCTAATTTACAACCTCGGAACACTACGTCCAGGAAGACTCTGGTGCCCTAATAACAAGAGTTGAGAACGTAATGATGCTGCCGCCTAGTGGGTGTTTCCCACAACAGCAGCTTTAAACCCAGTGCTAATGGTTGCTTAATAGTCACAAGGACTCAGGGCTGTAAATGGCATCTGCCCTCAAAAAATGCCCTGGGGTAGGGAATAGGCAAGAAAATTCAACACATGACAAATCTTTCAAGAAGTCAACATGAAGAGGGAAGTTGTACTCACACTTTAAAAAAAAAAGGAAAACAAAAAAATGGACATGCCTAAAGCTCAGTACAAGGAATTATTAGCCACATACAAATCCAACCTCCAAAAAGGTTTCAGCTCACACCAGTCAAATGACCATCAGCAAACAGTCTACAAACTAGAAATGCTGAAGGGGTTTTAGAGAACTGTGTACCTTCTAGCTGCTGGTGGGATGTAATTGGTAACAGCACTAACGAAAACTGAATGCAGCTGCTTTAAAAGGTAAAAATTGAGCTACCATATGATGCGGCAGGGCACCTTTTGGGCCTATAACCTAAGACCACCAGAATCGGAAAGACAGAGGCAGGCAAATGTGCACTGCAGCAATATTGAAATAGCCACGACATGGAAGCCAAAAGAAGGTCCATAAACAGATGAATGGACAGAGAAGAAGTGGTATATGGACAGAATGGAATATCAGTCACGAAAAAAATAAAAGAATGGCATATGCAGCACCACAGATGAGCCTAGAGATAATCACACAACGTGAAGTAAGTCAGAATGCGAAAGACAAATGTCCTATGATATCCCTTATGTTATCTGAAAATTCATAAACATGAACATATTTCCATAGAGAAAGACAATCTCAGAATGAGAAGACAACTTATGGTTAAGCCAAAGAAATGGTGTGAGGAATGGATAAATTAGGATATTGGGGTTAACACACATATACTAATACATATAAAAAATATAATCCCCAAAGACCTATGGAATACCAAGAGTGGTCTACTCAACACTCTGTAATAACCGACATGGAAAAGGACCCAAAGATCAATAGATATATGTATATGTGTAAATGAACAAGATTCTGTACACCTAGAACAAAAGACATTTTTCAATCAAATTTGCTCTGATAAAAACTACAACTTAAAGACACAAACAAGAATTAAGGAGGCTAAAACTTATCGGGGTTTGTCCTGGCACATTCCACTCTAATCTGCAACCTCAAAGCACAACTTGCAGCAAGGTTCTGTTTCCCTAGCAAGCAGAGTTGGCAACTTAGAAATGCTGCCACCCTAAGGCCGTTTCCTCAAAGAGCAGCTTTAAATCTACTGCTCATGGTCACTAATATTCACAAGGACGGCAGGGCTGTAAATGACTCATGCCCTCAAAAAATGTCCTGGGGTAGGGAATGGCCATAAAAATCCAAACGCGGTAAATTTTTCAAGAAGGCAATTTGAAGTTGTAAGTTTAGCTCAATCTTAAAAAAAATGAAAAGGACACTGAGAAATGCAAAACATCAGGAATTATTAGACGCATGCAAATCCAATCTACACAAAGGTATCACCTAACACCAGTCACAATGACCATCAGCAAAAAGTCAACAAACAATAGATGTTGAAGAAGTTGTGGAGAATAGTGTAACCTCTCGGTCTAAGTGGGATGTAAACTGGTAACAGCCAATAATAGGAACAGAATGGCAGTGCGTTTAAAGGTAAAAATTGAGTCACCATATGATCCGGAAGGCCCACTATTGGGCCTGTCACTTGTGAAAGCCAGAATCAAAAAGACACGGGATGGAAAATCGTGTATTGCAGCAGTATTTACAATAGCTAAGACATGGATACAAACAAAATGTCCATCATCAGATAAATGGACAAAGAAGAAGTGGTATACGTACCGAATGGAATAGTAGCCTCAGAAAAAAATGAACAGTGCCGTTTTCAGGACTACAGATGAGCCTAGAAATAATCATATTAGGTTAAGTTATTCAAAAGGGAATAACAAATATCCTATGATATCATTTATACATGTTATCCTAAGATTTCTACCAATGAACATATTTCCACAGAAAAAGACACTCACAGACTTATAAAACGAACGAATGGTTCGCCAAAATGAAAGGTGGGAGGATGGATAAATTAGGACTATGGGGATAACATACATATACTAATGTATGTTAAATGTATATAAACATATAACATATAAACTCTATGAATTATATAATCACCAATACATATAAAATATATAATCACGAAACACCTGCCAAATACCAAGGGAGGTCTACTCAACATTCTGTAAAAAATTACATGGTAACAGGATCCGAAGATGAACAGACATATGTATGAATCATTGAGCACATTCTGTACACCCAGACAATCACAACACTCTAATCGAATTTACTCCGATAAGAAAGAGAAATTAAATTTAAAAAACAAACATAAGTAAGGAGACATAAACTTCTGGGGGCTTATCCCAGCACACTCCTCTCTAATTTACAACCTCGGAACACTACCTCCAGGAAGACTCTGTTGCCCTAGTAACAAGAGGTGAGAACGTAATAATGCTGCCGCCTTGTGGCTGTTTCCCACAACAGCAGCTTTAAACCCAGTGCTAATGGTTGCTTAATAGTCACAAGGACTGCAGGGCTGTAAATGACACCTGCCCTCAAAAAATGCCCTGGGGTAGGGAATAGGCAAGAAAATTCAAGTTTTCTTTGACAAGTTTTTGAAGAAGTCAATATGAAGAGGGAAGTTGTACTCACTCTTTAAAAAAAAAAGGAAAAGAATAAAAAGCACATGCCTAAAGCTCAGTATAAGGAATTATTAGTCACATGCAAATCCAACCTCCAAAAAGGTTTCAGCTCACACCAGTCAAATGACCATCAGCAAACAGTCTACAAACTGTAAATGCTGAAGGGATTTTAGAGAACTGTGTACCTTGTAGCTGCTGGTGGGATGTAAAGTGGTAAGAGCACTAACGAAAACTGAATGGAGCTGCTTTAAAAGGTAAAAATTGAGCTACCATATGACGCGGCAGGGCACCTTTTGGGCCTGTAACCTAAGACCACCAGAATCGGAAAGACAGAGGCAGGCAAATGTGCACTGCAGCATTACTGAAATAGCCAAGACGTGGAAGCCAAAAAAAGGTCCATAAACAGATGAATGGACAAAGAAGAAGTGGTATACGGACTAAATGGAATAGTAGCCTCGGGAAAAAAAATGAAAAATGCCGTTTTCAGGACTACAGAGGAGCCTAGAAATAATCATATCAGGTTAAGTAAGTCAAAAGGGAATGACAAATATCCTATGATATCATTTATACCTGTTATCCTAAGATTGCTACAAATGGACATATTTCCACAGAAAAAGACACTCACAGACTTATAAAAGAAACTAATGGTTAACCAAAATGAAAGGTGGGAGGATGGATAAATTAGGATTATGGGGCTAACATACATATCCTAATGTATGTTAAATGTATATAAACATATAACATATAAACTCTATGAATTATATAATCACCAATACATATAAAATATATAATGACTAAACACCTACCAAATACCATGCGAGGTCTACTCAACATTCTGTAATAAGACACATGGTAACAGAATCCGAACATGAACAGACATATGTATGAATCATTGAGCAGATTCTGTACAGCCAGACAATCACAACACTCTAATCCAATATTCTCCGATAAGAAATAGAAATTAAATTAAAAAACAAACAGAAGTAAGGAGACATAAACTTCTGGGGGCTTGTCCCAGCACATTCCCCTCTAATTTACAACCTCGGAACACTACGTCCAGGAAGACTCTGGTGCCCTAATAACAAGAGGTGAGAACGTAATGATGCTGCCGCCTAGTGGGTGTTTCCCACAACAGCAGCTTTAAACCCAGTGCTAATGGTTGCTTAATAGTCACAAGGACTCAGGGCTGTAAATGGCATCTGCCCTCAAAAAATGCCCTGGGGTAGGGAATAGGCAAGAAAATTCAACACATGACAAATCTTTCAAGAAGTCAACATGAAGAGGGAAGTTGTACTCACACTTTAAAAAAAAAAGGAAAACAAAAAAATGGACATGCCTAAAGCTCAGTACAAGGAATTATTAGCCACATACAAATCCAACCTCCAAAAAGGTTTCAGCTCACACCAGTCAAATGACCATCAGCAAACAGTCTACAAACTAGAAATGCTGAAGGGGTTTTAGAGAACTGTGTACCTTCTAGCTGCTGGTGGGATGTAATTGGTAACAGCACTAACGAAAACTGAATGCAGCTGCTTTAAAAGGTAAAAATTGAGCTACCATATGATGCGGCAGGGCACCTTTTGGGCCTATAACCTAAGACCACCAGAATCGGAAAGACAGAGGCAGGCAAATGTGCACTGCAGCAATATTGAAATAGCCACGACATGGAAGCCAAAAGAAGGTCCATAAACAGATGAATGGACAGAGAAGAAGTGGTATATGGACAGAATGGAATATCAGTCACGAAAAAAATAAAAGAATGGCATATGCAGCACCACAGATGAGCCTAGAGATAATCACACAACGTGAAGTAAGTCAGAATGCGAAAGACAAATGTCCTATGATATCCCTTATGTTATCTGAAAATTCATAAACATGAACATATTTCCATAGAGAAAGACAATCTCAGAATGAGAAGACAACTTATGGTTAAGCCAAAGAAATGGTGTGAGGAATGGATAAATTAGGATATTGGGGTTAACACACATATACTAATACATATAAAAAATATAATCCCCAAAGACCTATGGAATACCAAGAGTGGTCTACTCAACACTCTGTAATAACCGACATGGAAAAGGACCCAAAGATCAATAGATATATGTATATGTGTAAATGAACAAGATTCTGTACACCTAGAACAAAAGACATTTTTCAATCAAATTTGCTCTGATAAAAACTACAACTTAAAGACACAAACAAGAATTAAGGAGGCTAAAACTTATCGGGGTTTGTCCTGGCACATTCCACTCTAATCTGCAACCTCAAAGCACAACTTGCAGCAAGGTTCTGTTTCCCTAGCAAGCAGAGTTGGCAACTTAGAAATGCTGCCACCCTAAGGCCGTTTCCTCAAAGAGCAGCTTTAAATCTACTGCTCATGGTCACTAATATTCACAAGGACGGCAGGGCTGTAAATGACTCATGCCCTCAAAAAATGTCCTGGGGTAGGGAATGGCCATAAAAATCCAAACGCGGTAAATTTTTCAAGAAGGCAATTTGAAGTTGTAAGTTTAGCTCAATCTTAAAAAAAATGAAAAGGACACTGAGAAATGCAAAACATCAGGAATTATTAGACGCATGCAAATCCAATCTACACAAAGGTATCACCTAACACCAGTCACAATGACCATCAGCAAAAAGTCAACAAACAATAGATGTTGAAGAAGTTGTGGAGAATAGTGTAACCTCTCGGTCTAAGTGGGATGTAAACTGGTAACAGCCAATAATAGGAACAGAATGGCAGTGCGTTTAAAGGTAAAAATTGAGTCACCATATGATCCGGAAGGCCCACTATTGGGCCTGTCACTTGTGAAAGCCAGAATCAAAAAGACACGGGATGGAAAATCGTGTATTGCAGCAGTATTTACAATAGCTAAGACATGGATACAAACAAAATGTCCATCATCAGATAAATGGACAAAGAAGAAGTGGTATACGTACCGAATGGAATAGTAGCCTCAGAAAAAAATGAACAGTGCCGTTTTCAGGACTGCAGATGAGCCTAGAAATAATCATATTAGGTTAAGTTATTCAAAAGGGAATAACAAATATCCTATGATATCATTTATACATGTTATCCTAAGATTTCTACCAATGAACATATTTCCACAGAAAAAGACACTCACAGACTTATAAAACAAACGAATGGTTCGCCAAAATGAAAGGTGGGAGGATGGATAAATTAGGACTATGGGGATAACATACATATACTAATGTATGTTAAATGTATATAAACATATAACATATAAACTCTATGAATTATATAATCACCAATACATATAAAATATATAATCACGAAACACCTGCCAAATACCAAGGGAGGTCTACTCAACATCCTGTAAAAAATTACATGGTAACAGGATCCGAAGATGAACAGACATATGTATGAATCATTGAGCACATTCTGTACAGCCAGACAATCACAACACTCTAATCGAATTTACTCCGATAAGAAAGAGAAATTAAATTTAAAAAACAAACATAAGTAAGGAGACATAAACTTCTGGGGGCTTATCCCAGCACACTCCTCTCTAATTTACAACCTCGGAACACTACCTCCAGGAAGACTCTGTTGCCCTAGTAACAAGAGGTGAGAACGTAATAATGCTGCCGCCTTGTGGCTGTTTCCCACAACAGCAGCTTTAAACCCAGTGCTAATGGTTGCTTAATAGTCACAAGGACTGCAGGGCTGTAAATGACACCTGCCCTCAAAAAATGCCCTGGGGTAGGGAATAGGCAAGAAAATTCAAGTTTTCTTTGACAAGTTTTTGAAGAAGTCAATATGAAGAGGGAAGTTGTACTCACTCTTTAAAAAAAAAAAAGGAAAAGAATAAAAAGCACATGCCTAAAGCTCAGTATAAGGAATTATTAGTCACATGCAAATCCAACCTCCAAAAAGGTTTCAGCTCACACCAGTCAAATGACCATCAGCAAACAGTCTACAAACTGTAAATGCTGAAGGGATTTTAGAGAACTGTGTACCTTGTAGCTGCTGGTGGGATGTAAAGTGGTAAGAGCACTAACGAAAACTGAATGGAGCTGCTTTAAAAGGTAAAAATTGAGCTACCATATGACGCGGCAGGGCACCTTTTGGGCCTGTAACCTAAGACCACCAGAATCGGAAAGACAGAGGCAGGCAAATGTGCACTGCAGCATTACTGAAATAGCCAAGACGTGGAAGCCAAAAAAAGGTCCATAAACAGATGAATGGACAAAGAAGAAGTGGTATACGGACTAAATGGAATAGTAGCCTCGGGAAAAAAATGAAAAATGCCGTTTTCAGGACTACAGAGGAGCCTAGAAATAATCATATCAGGTTAAGTAAGTCAAAAGGGAATGACAAATATCCTATGATATCATTTATACCTGTTATCCTAAGATTGCTACAAATGGACATATTTCCACAGAAAAAGACACTCACAGACTTATAAAAGAAACTAATGGTTAACCAAAATGAAAGGTGGGAGGATGGATACATTAGGATTATGGGGCTAACATACATATCCTAATGTATGTTAAATGTATATAAACATATAACATATAAACTCTATGAATTATATAATCACCAATACATATAAAATATATAATGACAAAACACCTACCAAATACCATGCGAGGACTACTCAACATTCTGTAATAAGACACATGGTAACAGAATCCGAACATGAACAGACATATGTATGAATCATTGAGCAGATTCTGTACAGCCAGACAATCACAACACTCTAATCCAATATTCTCCGATAAGAAATAGAAATTAAATTAAAAAACAAACAGAAGTAAGGAGACATAAACTTCTGGGGGCTTGTCCCAGCACATTCCCCTCTAATTTACAACCTCGGAACACTACGTCCAGGAAGACTCTGGTGCCCTAATAACAAGAGTTGAGAACGTAATGATGCTGCCGCCTAGTGGGTGTTTCCCACAACAGCAGCTTTAAACCCAGTGCTAATGGTTGCTTAATAGTCACAAGGACTCAGGGCTGTAAATGGCATCTGCCCTCAAAAAATGCCCTGGGGTAGGGAATAGGCAAGAAAATTCAACACATGACAAATCTTTCAAGAAGTCAACATGAAGAGGGAAGTTGTACTCACACTTTAAAAAAAAAAGGAAAAGAACAACATGGACATGCCTAAAGCTCAGTACAAGGAATTATTAGCCACATACAAATCCAACCTCCAAAAAGGTTTCAGCTCACACCAGTCAAATGACCATCAGCAAACAGTCTACAAACTAGAAATGCTGAAGGGGTTTTAGAGAACTGTGTACCTTCTAGCTGCTGGTGGGATGTAATTGGTAACAGCACTAACGAAAACTGAATGCAGCTGCTTTAAAAGGTAAAAATTGAGCTACCATATGATGCGGCAGGGCACCTTTTGGGCCTATAACCTAAGACCACCAGAATCGGAAAGACAGAGGCAGGCAAATGTGCACTGCAGCAATATTGAAATAGCCACGACATGGAAGCCAAAAGAAGGTCCATAAACAGATGAATGGACAGAGAAGAAGTGGTATATGGACAGAATGGAATATCAGTCACGAAAAAAATAAAAGAATGGCATATGCAGCACCACAGATGAGCCTAGAGATAATCACACAACGTGAAGTAAGTCAGAATGCGAAAGACAAATGTCCTATGATATCCCTTATGTTATCTGAAAATTCATAAACATGAACATATTTCCATAGAGAAAGACAATCTCAGAATGAGAAGACAACTTATGGTTAAGCCAAAGAAATGGTGTGAGGAATGGATAAATTAGGATATTGGGGTTAACACACATATACTAATACATATAAAAAATATAATCCCCAAAGACCTATGGAATACCAAGAGTGGTCTACTCAACACTCTGTAATAACCGACATGCAACAAGGACCCAAAGATCAATAGATATATGTATATGTGTAAATGAACAAGATTCTGTACACCTAGAACAAAAGACATTTTTCAATCAAATTTGCTCTGATAAAAACTACAACTTAAAGACACAAACAAGAATTAAGGAGGCTAAAACTTATCGGGGTTTGTCCTGGCACATTCCACTCTAATCTGCAACCTCAAAGCACAACTTGCAGCAAGGTTCTGTTTCCCTAGCAAGCAGAGTTGGCAACTTAGAAATGCTGCCACCCTAAGGCCGTTTCCTCAAAGAGCAGCTTTAAATCTACTGCTCATGGTCACTAATATTCACAAGGACGGCAGGGCTGTAAATGACTCATGCCCTCAAAAAATGTCCTGGGGTAGGGAATGGCCATAAAAATCCAAACGCGGTAAATTTTTCAAGAAGGCAATTTGAAGTTGTAAGTTTAGCTCAATCTTAAAAAAAATGAAAAGGACACTGAGAAATGCAAAACATCAGGAATTATTAGACGCATGCAAATCCAATCTACACAAAGGTATCACCTAACACCAGTCACAATGACCATCAGCAAAAAGTCAACAAACAATAGATGTTGAAGAAGTTGTGGAGAATAGTGTAACCTCTCGGTCTAAGTGGGATGTAAACTGGTAACAGCCAATAATAGGAACAGAATGGCAGTGCGTTTAAAGGTAAAAATTGAGTCACCATATGATCCGGAAGGCCCACTATTGGGCCTGTCACTTGTGAAAGCCAGAATCAAAAAGACACGGGATGGAAAATCGTGTATTGCAGCAGTATTTACAATAGCTAAGACATGGATACAAACAAAATGTCCATCATCAGATAAATGGACAAAGAAGAAGTGGTATACGTACCGAATGGAATAGTAGCCTCAGAAAAAAATGAACAGTGCCGTTTTCAGGACTACAGATGAGCCTAGAAATAATCATATTAGGTTAAGTTATTCAAAAGGGAATGACAAATATCCTATGATATCATTTATACCTGTTATCCTAAGATTGCTACAAATGGACATATTTCCACAGAAAAAGACACTCACAGACTTATAAAACGAACGAATGGTTCGCCAAAATGAAAGGTGGGAGGATGGATAAATTAGGACTATGGGGATAACATACATATACTAATGTATGTTAAATGTATATAAACATATAACATATAAACTCTATGAATTATATAATCACCAATACATATAAAATATATAATCACGAAACACCTGCCAAATACCAAGGGAGGTCTACTCAACATTCTGTAAAAAATTACATGGTAACAGGATCCGAAGATGAACAGACATATGTATGAATCATTGAGCACATTCTGTACAGCCAGACAATCACAACACTCTAATCGAATTTACTCCCATAAGAAAGAGAAATTAAATTTAAAAAACAAACATAAGTAAGGAGACATAAACTTCTGGGGGCTTATCCCAGCACACTCCTCTCTAATTTACAACCTCGGAACACTACCTCCAGGAAGACTCTGTTGCCCTAGTAACAAGAGGTGAGAACGTAATAATGCTGCCGCCTTGTGGCTGTTTCCCACAACAGCAGCTTTAAACCCAGTGCTAATGGTTGCTTAATAGTCACAAGGACTGCAGGGCTGTAAATGACACCTGCCCTCAAAAAATGCCCTGGGGTAGGGAATAGGCAAGAAAATTCAAGTTTTCTTTGACAAGTTTTTGAAGAAGTCAATATGAAGAGGGAAGTTGTACTCACTCTTTAAAAAAAAAAAGGAAAAGAATAAAAAGCACATGCCTAAAGCTCAGTATAAGGAATTATTAGTCACATGCAAATCCAACCTCCAGAAAGCTTTCAGCTCACACCAGTCAAATGACCATCAGCAAACAGTCTACAAACTGTAAATGCTGAAGGGATTTTAGAGAACTGTGTACCTTGTAGCTGCTGGTGGGATGTAAAGTGGTAAGAGCACTAACGAAAACTGAATGGAGCTGCTTTAAAAGGTAAAAATTGAGCTACCATATGACGCGGCAGGGCACCTTTTGGGCCTGTAACCTAAGACCACCAGAATCGGAAAGACAGAGGCAGGCAAATGTGCACTGCAGCATTACTGAAATAGCCAAGACGTGGAAGCCAAAAAAAGGTCCATAAACAGATGAATGGACAAAGAAGAAGTGGTATACGGACTAAATGGAATAGTAGCCTCGGGAAAAAAAATGAAAAATGCCGTTTTCAGGACTACAGATGAGCCTAGAAATAATCATATCAGGTTAAGTAAGTCAAAAGGGAATGACAAATATCCTATGATATCATTTATACCTGTTATCCTAAGATTGCTACAAATGGACATATTTCCACAGAAAAAGACACTCACAGACTTATAAAAGAAACTAATGGTTAACCAAAATGAAAGGTGGGAGGATGGATAAATTAGGATTATGGGGCTAACATACATGTACTAATGTATGTTAAATGTATATAAACATATAACATATAAACTCTATGAATTATATAATCACCAATACATATAAAATATATAATGACAAAACACCTACCAAATACCATGCGAGGTCTACTCAACATTCTGTAATAAGACACATGGTAACAGAATCCGAACATGAACAGACATATGTATGAATCATTGAGCAGATTCTGTACAGCCAGACAATCACAACACTCTAATCCAATATTCTCCGATAAGAAATAGAAATTAAATTAAAAAACAAACAGAAGTAAGGAGACATAAACTTCTGGGGGCTTGTCCCAGCACATTCCCCTCTAATTTACAACCTCGGAACACTACGTCCAGGAAGACTCTGGTGCCCTAATAACAAGAGTTGAGAACGTAATGATGCTGCCGCCTAGTGGGTGTTTCCCACAACAGCAGCTTTAAACCCAGTGCTAATGGTTGCTTAATAGTCACAAGGACTCAGGGCTGTAAATGGCATCTGCCCTCAAAAAATGCCCTGGGGTAGGGAATAGGCAAGAAAATTCAACACATGACAAATCTTTCAAGAAGTCAACATGAAGAGGGAAGTTGTACTCACACTTTAAAAAAAAAAGGAAAACAAAAAAATGGACATGCCTAAAGCTCAGTACAAGGAATTATTAGCCACATACAAATCCAACCTCCAAAAAGGTTTCAGCTCACACCAGTCAAATGACCATCAGCAAACAGTCTACAAACTAGAAATGCTGAAGGGGTTTTAGAGAACTGTGTACCTTCTAGCTGCTGGTGGGATGTAATTGGTAACAGCACTAACGAAAACTGAATGCAGCTGCTTTAAAAGGTAAAAATTGAGCTACCATATGATGCGGCAGGGCACCTTTTGGGCCTATAACCTAAGACCACCAGAATCGGAAAGACAGAGGCAGGCAAATGTGCACTGCAGCAATATTGAAATAGCCACGACATGGAAGCCAAAAGAAGGTCCATAAACAGATGAATGGACAGAGAAGAAGTGGTATATGGACAGAATGGAATATCAGTCACGAAAAAAATAAAAGAATGGCATATGCAGCACCACAGATGAGCCTAGAGATAATCACACAACGTGAAGTAAGTCAGAATGCGAAAGACAAATGTCCTATGATATCCCTTATGTTATCTGAAAATTCATAAACATGAACATATTTCCATAGAGAAAGACAATCTCAGAATGAGAAGACAACTTATGGTTAAGCCAAAGAAAAGGTGTGAGGAATGGATAAATTAGGATATTGGGGTTAACACACATATACTAATACATATAAAAAATATAATCCCCAAAGACCTATGGAATACCAAGAGTGGTCTACTCAACACTCTGTAATAACCGACATGGAAAAGGACCCAAAGATCAATAGATATATGTATATGTGTAAATGAACAAGATTCTGTACACCTAGAACAAAAGACATTTTTCAATCAAATTTGCTCTGATAAAAACTACAACTTAAAGACACAAACAAGAATTAAGGAGGCTAAAACTTATCGGGGTTTGTCCTGGCACATTCCACTCTAATCTGCAACCTCAAAGCACAACTTGCAGCAAGGTTCTGTTTCCCTAGCAAGCAGAGTTGGCAACTTAGAAATGCTGCCACCCTAAGGCCGTTTCCTCAAAGAGCAGCTTTAAATCTACTGCTCATGGTCACTAATATTCACAAGGACGGCAGGGCTGTAAATGACTCATGCCCTCAAAAAATGTCCTGGGGTAGGGAATGGCCATAAAAATCCAAACGCGGTAAATTTTTCAAGAAGGCAATTTGAAGTTGTAAGTTTAGCTCAATCTTAAAAAAAATGAAAAGGACACTGAGAAATGCAAAACATCAGGAATTATTAGACGCATGCAAATCCAATCTACACAAAGGTATCACCTAACACCAGTCACAATGACCATCAGCAAAAAGTCAACAAACAATAGATGTTGAAGAAGTTGTGGAGAATAGTGTAACCTCTCGGTCTAAGTGGGATGTAAACTGGTAACAGCCAATAATAGGAACAGAATGGCAGTGCGTTTAAAGGTAAAAATTGAGTCACCATATGATCCGGAAGGCCCACTATTGGGCCTGTCACTTGTGAAAGCCAGAATCAAAAAGACACGGGATGGAAAATCGTGTATTGCAGCAGTATTTACAATAGCTAAGACATGGATACAAACAAAATGTCCATCATCAGATAAATGGACAAAGAAGAAGTGGTATACGTACCGAATGGAATAGTAGCCTCAGAAAAAAATGAACAGTGCCGTTTTCAGGACTACAGATGAGCCTGGAAATAATCATATTAGGTTAAGTTATTCAAAAGGGAATAACAAATATCCTATGATATCATTTATACATGTTATCCTAAGATTTCTACCAATGAACATATTTCCACAGAAAAAGACACTCACAGACTTATAAAACAAACGAATGGTTCGCCAAAATGAAAGGTGGGAGGATGGATAAATTAGGACTATGGGGATAACATACATATACTAATGTATGTTAAATGTATATAAACATATAACATATAAACTCTATGAATTATATAATCACCAATACATATAAAATATATAATCACGAAACACCTGCCAAATACCAAGGGACGTCTACTCAACATCCTGTAAAAAATTACATGGTAACAGGATCCGAAGATGAACAGACATATGTATGAATCATTGAGCACATTCTGTACAGCCAGACAATCACAACACTCTAATCGAATTTACTCCGATAAGAAAGAGAAATTAAATTTAAAAAACAAACATAAGTAAGGAGACATAAACTTCTGGGGGCTTATCCCAGCACACTCCTCTCTAACTTACAACCTCGGAACACTACCTCCAGGAAGACTCTGTTGCCCTAGTAACAAGAGGTGAGAACGTAATAATGCTGCCGCCTTGTGGCTGTTTCCCACAACAGCAGCTTTAAACCCAGTGCTAATGGTTGCTTAATAGTCACAAGGACTGCAGGGCTGTAAATGACACCTGCCCTCAAAAAATGCCCTGGGGTAGGGAATAGGCAAGAAAATTCAAGTTTTCTTTGACAAGTTTTTGAAGAAGTCAATATGAAGAGGGAAGTTGTACTCACTCTTTAAAAAAAAAAAAGGAAAAGAATAAAAAGCACATGCCTAAAGCTCAGTATAAGGAATTATTAGTCACATGCAAATCCAACCTCCAAAAAGGTTTCAGCTCACACCAGTCAAATGACCATCAGCAAAAAGTCTACAAACTGTAAATGCTGAAGGGATTTTAGAGAACTGTGTACCTTGTAGCTGCTGGTGGGATGTAAAGTGGTAAGAGCACTAACGAAAACTGAATGGAGCTGCTTTAAAAGGTAAAAATTGAGCTACCATATGACGCGGCAGGGCACCTTTTGGGCCTGTAACCTAAGACCACCAGAATCGGAAAGACAGAGGCAGGCAAATGTGCACTGCAGCATTACTGAAATAGCCAAGACGTGGAAGCCAAAAAAAGGTCCATAAACAGATGAATGGACAAAGAAGAAGTGGTATACGGACTAAATGGAATAGTAGCCTCGGGAAAAAAATGAAAAATGCCGTTTTCAGGACTACAGATGAGCCTAGAAATAATCATATCAGGTTAAGTAAGTCAAAAGGGAATGACAAATATCCTATGATATCATTTATACCTGTTATCCTAAGATTGCTACAAATGGACATATTTCCACAGAAAAAGACACTCACAGACTTATAAAAGAAACTAATGGTTAACCAAAATGAAAGGTGGGAGGATGGATACATTAGGATTATGGGGCTAACATACATATCTTAATGTATGTTAAATGTATATAAACATATAACATATAAACTCTATGAATTATATAATCACCAATACATATAAAATATATAATGACAAAACACCTACCAAATACCATGCGAGGTCTACTCAACATTCTGTAATAAGACACATGGTAACAGAATCCGAACATGAACAGACATATGTATGAATCATTGAGCAGATTCTGTACAGCCAGACAATCACAACACTCTAATCCAATATTCTCCGATAAGAAATAGAAATTAAATTAAAAAACAAACAGAAGTAAGGAGACATAAACTTCTGGGGGCTTGTCCCAGCACATTCCCCTCTAATTTACAACCTCGGAACACTACGTCCAGGAAGACTCTGGTGCCCTAATAACAAGAGTTGAGAACGTAATGATGCTGCCGCCTAGTGGGTGTTTCCCACAACAGCAGCTTTAAACCCAGTGCTAATGGTTGCTTAATAGTCACAAGGACTCAGGGCTGTAAATGGCATCTGCCCTCAAAAAATGCCCTGGGGTAGGGAATAGGCAAGAAAATTCAACACATGACAAATCTTTCAAGAAGTCAACATGAAGAGGGAAGTTGTACTCACACTTTAAAAAAAAAAGGAAAAGAACAACATGGACATGCCTAAAGCTCAGTACAAGGAATTATTAGCCACATACAAATCCAACCTCCAAAAAGGTTTCAGCTCACACCAGTCAAATGACCATCAGCAAACAGTCTACAAACTAGAAATGCTGAAGGGGTTTTAGAGAACTGTGTACCTTCTAGCTGCTGGTGGGATGTAATTGGTAACAGCACTAACGAAAACTGAATGCAGCTGCTTTAAAAGGTAAAAATTGAGCTACCATATGATGCGGCAGGGCACCTTTTGGGCCTATAACCTAAGACCACCAGAATCGGAAAGACAGAGGCAGGCAAATGTGCACTGCAGCAATATTGAAATAGCCACGACATGGAAGCCAAAAGAAGGTCCATAAACAGATGAATGGACAGAGAAGAAGTGGTATATGGACAGAATGGAATATCAGTCACGAAAAAAATAAAAGAATGGCATATGCAGCACCACAGATGAGCCTAGAGATAATCACACAACGTGAAGTAAGTCAGAATGCGAAAGACAAATGTCCTATGATATCCCTTATGTTATCTGAAAATTCATAAACATGAACATATTTCCATAGAGAAAGACAATCTCAGAATGAGAAGACAACTTATGGTTAAGCCAAAGAAAAGGTGTGAGGAATGGATAAATTAGGATATTGGGGTTAACACACATATACTAATACATATAAAAAATATAATCCCCAAAGACCTATGGAATACCAAGAGTGGTCTACTCAACACTCTGTAATAACCGACATGCAAAAAGGACCCAAAGATCAATAGATATATGTATATGTGTAAATGAACAAGATTCTGTACACCTAGAACAAAAGACATTTTTCAATCAAATTTGCTCTGATAAAAACTACAACTTAAAGACACAAACAAGAATTAAGGAGGCTAAAACTTATCGGGGTTTGTCCTGGCACATTCCACTCTAATCTGCAACCTCAAAGCACAACTTGCAGCAAGGTTCTGTTTCCCTAGCAAGCAGAGTTGGCAACTTAGAAATGCTGCCACCCTAAGGCCGTTTCCTCAAAGAGCAGCTTTAAATCTACTGCTCATGGTCACTAATATTCACAAGGACGGCAGGGCTGTAAATGACTCATGCCCTCAAAAAATGTCCTGGGGTAGGGAATGGCCATAAAAATCCAAACGCGGTAAATTTTTCAAGAAGGCAATTTGAAGTTGTAAGTTTAGCTCAATCTTAAAAAAAATGAAAAGGACACTGAGAAATGCAAAACATCAGGAATTATTAGACGCATGCAAATCCAATCTACACAAAGGTATCACCTAACACCAGTCACAATGACCATCAGCAAAAAGTCAACAAACAATAGATGTTGAAGAAGTTGTGGAGAATAGTGTAACCTCTCGGTCTAAGTGGGATGTAAACTGGTAACAGCCAATAATAGGAACAGAATGGCAGTGCGTTTAAAGGTAAAAATTGAGTCACCATATGATCCGGAAGGCCCACTATTGGGCCTGTCACTTGTGAAAGCCAGAATCAAAAAGACACGGGATGGAAAATCGTGTATTGCAGCAGTATTTACAATAGCTAAGACATGGATACAAACAAAATGTCCATCATCAGATAAATGGACAAAGAAGAAGTGGTATACGTACCGAATGGAATAGTAGCCTCAGAAAAAAATGAACAGTGCCGTTTTCAGGACTACAGATGAGCCTGGAAATAATCATATTAGGTTAAGTTATTCAAAAGGGAATAACAAATATCCTATGATATCATTTATACATGTTATCCTAAGATTTCTACCAATGAACATATTTCCACAGAAAAAGACACTCACAGACTTATAAAACAAACGAATGGTTCGCCAAAATGAAAGGTGGGAGGATGGATAAATTAGGACTATGGGGATAACATACATATACTAATGTATGTTAAATGTATATAAACATATAACATATAAACTCTATGAATTATATAATCACCAATACATATAAAATATATAATCACGAAACACCTGCCAAATACCAAGGGACGTCTACTCAACATCCTGTAAAAAATTACATGGTAACAGGATCCGAAGATGAACAGACATATGTATGAATCATTGAGCACATTCTGTACAGCCAGACAATCACAACACTCTAATCGAATTTACTCCGATAAGAAAGAGAAATTAAATTTAAAAAACAAACATAAGTAAGGAGACATAAACTTCTGGGGGCTTATCCCAGCACACTCCTCTCTAACTTACAACCTCGGAACACTACCTCCAGGAAGACTCTGTTGCCCTAGTAACAAGAGGTGAGAACGTAATAATGCTGCCGCCTTGTGGCTGTTTCCCACAACAGCAGCTTTAAACCCAGTGCTAATGGTTGCTTAATAGTCACAAGGACTGCAGGGCTGTAAATGACACCTGCCCTCAAAAAATGCCCTGGGGTAGGGAATAGGCAAGAAAATTCAAGTTTTCTTTGACAAGTTTTTGAAGAAGTCAATATGAAGAGGGAAGTTGTACTCACTCTTTAAAAAAAAAAAAGGAAAAGAATAAAAAGCACATGCCTAAAGCTCAGTATAAGGAATTATTAGTCACATGCAAATCCAACCTCCAAAAAGGTTTCAGCTCACACCAGTCAAATGACCATCAGCAAAAAGTCTACAAACTGTAAATGCTGAAGGGATTTTAGAGAACTGTGTACCTTGTAGCTGCTGGTGGGATGTAAAGTGGTAAGAGCACTAACGAAAACTGAATGGAGCTGCTTTAAAAGGTAAAAATTGAGCTACCATATGACGCGGCAGGGCACCTTTTGGGCCTGTAACCTAAGACCACCAGAATCGGAAAGACAGAGGCAGGCAAATGTGCACTGCAGCATTACTGAAATAGCCAAGACGTGGAAGCAAAAGAAAGGTCCATAAACAGATGAATGGACAAAGAAGAAGTGGTATACGGACTAAATGGAATAGTAGCCTCGGGAAAAAAATGAAAAATGCCGTTTTCAGGACTACAGATGAGCCTAGAAATAATCATATCAGGTTAAGTAAGTCAAAAGGGAATGACAAATATCCTATGATATCATTTATACCTGTTATCCTAAGATTGCTACAAATGGACATATTTCCACAGAAAAAGACACTCACAGACTTATAAAAGAAACTAATGGTTAACCAAAATGAAAGGTGGGAGGATGGATACATTAGGATTATGGGGCTAACATACATATCCTAATGTATGTTAAATGTATATAAACATATAACATATAAACTCTATGAATTATATAATCACCAATACATATAAAATATATAATGACAAAACACCTACCAAATACCATGCGAGGTCTACTCAACATTCTGTAATAAGACACATGGTAACAGAATCCGAACATGAACAGACATATGTATGAATCATTGAGCAGATTCTGTACAGCCAGACAATCACAACACTCTAATCCAATATTCTCCGATAAGAAATAGAAATTAAATTAAAAAACAAACAGAAGTAAGGAGACATAAACTTCTGGGGGCTTGTCCCAGCACATTCCCCTCTAATTTACAACCTCGGAACACTACGTCCAGGAAGACTCTGGTGCCCTAATAACAAGAGTTGAGAACGTAATGATGCTGCCGCCTAGTGGGTGTTTCCCACAACAGCAGCTTTAAACCCAGTGCTAATGGTTGCTTAATAGTCACAAGGACTCAGGGCTGTAAATGGCATCTGCCCTCAAAAAATGCCCTGGGGTAGGGAATAGGCAAGAAAATTCAACACATGACAAATCTTTCAAGAAGTCAACATGAAGAGGGAAGTTGTACTCACACTTTAAAAAAAAAAGGAAAACAAAAAAATGGACATGCCTAAAGCTCAGTACAAGGAATTATTAGCCACATACAAATCCAACCTCCAAAAAGGTTTCAGCTCACACCAGTCAAATGACCATCAGCAAACAGTCTACAAACTAGAAATGCTGAAGGGGTTTTAGAGAACTGTGTACCTTCTAGCTGCTGGTGGGATGTAATTGGTAACAGCACTAACGAAAACTGAATGCAGCTGCTTTAAAAGGTAAAAATTGAGCTACCATATGATGCGGCAGGGCACCTTTTGGGCCTATAACCGAAGACCACCAGAATCGGAAAGACAGAGGCAGGCAAATGTGCACTGCAGCAATATTGAAATAGCCACGACATGGAAGCCAAAAGAAGGTCCATAAACAGATGAATGGACAGAGAAGAAGTGGTATATGGACAGAATGGAATATCAGTCACGAAAAAAATAAAAGAATGGCATATGCAGCACCACAGGTGAGCCTAGAGATAATCACACAACGTGAAGTAAGTCAGAATGCGAAAGACAAATGTCCTATGATATCCCTTATGTTATCTGAAAATTCATAAACATGAACATATTTCCATAGAGAAAGACAATCTCAGAATGAGAAGACAACTTATGGTTAAGCCAAAGAAAAGGTGTGAGGAATGGATAAATTAGGATATTGGGGTTAACACACATATACTAATACATATAAAAAATATAATCCCCAAAGACCTATGGAATACCAAGAGTGGTCTACTCAACACTCTGTAATAACCGACATGGAAAAGGACCCAAAGATCAATAGATATATGTATATGCGTAAATGAACAAGATTCTGTACACCTAGAACAAAAGACATTTTTCAATCAAATTTGCTCTGATAAAAACTACAACTTAAAGACACAAACAAGAATTAAGGAGGCTAAAACTTATCGGGGTTTGTCCTGGCACATTCCACTCTAATCTGCAACCTAAAAGCACAACTTGCAGCAAGGTTCTGTTTCCCTAGCAAGCAGAGTTGGCAACTTAGAAATGCTGCCACCCTAAGGCCGTTTCCTCAAAGAGCAGCTTTAAATCTACTGCTCATGGTCACTAATATTCACAAGGACGGCAGGGCTGTAAATGACTCATGCCCTCAAAAAATGTCCTGGGGTAGGGAATGGCCATAAAAATCCAAACGCGGTAAATTTTTCAAGAAGGCAATTTGAAGTTGTAAGTTTAGCTCAATCTTAAAAAAAATGAAAAGGACACTGAGAAATGCAAAACATCAGGAATTATTAGACGCATGCAAATCCAATCTACACAAAGGTATCACCTAACACCAGTCACAATGACCATCAGCAAAAAGTCAACAAACAATAGATGTTGAAGAAGCTGTGGAGCATAGTGTAACCTCTCGGTCTAAGTGGGATGTAAACTGGTAACAGCCAATAATAGGAACAGAATGGCAGTGCGTTTAAAGGTAAAAATTGAGTCACCATATGATCCGGAAGGCCCACTATTGGGCCTGTCACTTGTGAAAGCCAGAATCAAAAAGACACGGGATGGAAAATCGTGTATTGCAGCAGTATTTACAATAGCTAAGACATGGATACAAACAAAATGTCCATCATCAGATAAATGGACAAAGAAGAAGTGGTATACGTACCGAATGGAATAGTAGCCTCAGAAAAAAATGAACAGTGCCGTTTTCAGGACTACAGATGAGCCTAGAAATAATCATATCAGGTTAAGTAAGTCAAAAGGGAATGACAAATATCCTATGATATCATTTATACCTGTTATCCTAAGATTGCTACAAATGGACATATTTCCACAGAAAAAGACACTCACAGACTTATAAAAGAAACTAATGGTTAACCAAAATGAAAGGTGGGAGGATGGATACATTAGGATTATGGGGCTAACATACATATCCTAATGTATGTTAAATGTATATAAACATATAACATATAAACTCTATGAATTATATAATCACCAATACATATAAAATATATAATGACAAAACACCTACCAAATACCATGCGAGGTCTACTCAACATTCTGTAATAAGACACATGGTAACAGAATCCGAACATGAACAGACATATGTATGAATCATTGAGCAGATTCTGTACAGCCAGACAATCACAACACTCTAATCCAATATTCTCCGATAAGAAACAGAAATTAAATTAAAAAACAAACAGAAGTAAGGAGACATAAACTTCTGGGGGCTTGTCCCAGCACATTCCCCTCTAATTTACAACCTCGGAACACTACGTCCAGGAAGACTCTGGTGCCCTAATAACAAGAGTTGAGAACGTAATGATGCTGCCGCCTAGTGGGTGTTTCCCACAACAGCAGCTTTAAACCCAGTGCTAATGGTTGCTTAATAGTCACAAGGACTCAGGGCTGTAAATGGCATCTGCCCTCAAAAAATGCCCTGGGGTAGGGAATAGGCAAGAAAATTCAACACATGACAAATCTTTCAAGAAGTCAACATGAAGAGGGAAGTTGTACTCACACTTTAAAAAAAAAAGGAAAACAAAAAAATGGACATGCCTAAAGCTCAGTACAAGGAATTATTAGCCACATACAAATCCAACCTCCAAAAAGGTTTCAGCTCACACCAGTCAAATGACCATCAGCAAACAGTCTACAAACTAGAAATGCTGAAGGGGTTTTAGAGAACTGTGTACCTTCTAGCTGCTGGTGGGATGTAATTGGTAACAGCACTAACGAAAACTGAATGCAGCTGCTTTAAAAGGTAAAAATTGAGCTACCATATGATGCGGCAGGGCACCTTTTGGGCCTATAACCGAAGACCACCAGAATCGGAAAGACAGAGGCAGGCAAATGTGCACTGCAGCAATATTGAAATAGCCACGACATGGAAGCCAAAAGAAGGTCCATAAACAGATGAATGGACAGAGAAGAAGTGGTATATGGACAGAATGGAATATCAGTCACGAAAAAAATAAAAGAATGGCATATGCAGCACCACAGATGAGCCTAGAGATAATCACACAACGTGAAGTAAGTCAGAATGCGAAAGACAAATGTCCTATGATATCCCTTATGTTATCTGAAAATTCATAAACATGAACATATTTCCATAGAGAAAGACAATCTCAGACTGAGAAGACAACTTATGGTTAAGCCAAAGAAATGGTGTGAAGAATGGATAAATTAGGATATTGGGGTTAACACACATATACTAATACATATAGAAAATACAATCCCCAAAGACCTATGGAATACCAAGAGTGGTCTACTCAACACTCTGTAATAACCGACATGCAAAAAGGACCCAAAGATCAATAGATATATGTATATGTGTAAATGAACAAGATTCTGTACACCTAGAACAAAAGACATTTTTCAATCAAATTTGCTCTGATAAAAACTACAACTTAAAGACACAAACAAGAATTAAGGAGGCTAAAACTTATTGGGGTTTGTCCTGGCACATTCCACTCTAATCTGCAACCTCAAAGCACAACTTGCAGCAAGGTTCTGTTTCCCTAGCAAGCAGAGTTGGCAACTTAGAAATGCTGCCACCCTAAGGCCGTTTCCTCAAAGAGCAGCTTTAAATCTACTGCTCATGGTCACTAATATTCACAAGGACGGCAGGGCTGTAAATGACTCATGCCCTCAAAAAATGTCCTGGGGTAGGGAATGGCCATAAAAATCCAAACGCGGTAAATTTTTCAAGAAGGCAATTTGAAGTTGTAAGTTTAGCTCAATCTTAAAAAAAATGAAAAGGACACTGAGAAATGCAAAACATCAGGAATTATTAGACGCATGCAAATCCAATCTACACAAAGGTATCACCTAACACCAGTCACAATGACCATCAGCAAAAAGTCAACAAACAATAGATGTTGAAGAAGTTGTGGAGAATAGTGTAACCTCTCGGTCTACGTGGGATGTAAACTGGTAACAGCCAATAATAGGAACAGAATGGCAGTGCGTTTAAAGGTAAAAATTGAGTCACCATATGATCCGGAAGGCCCACTATTGGGCCTGTCACTTGTGAAAGCCAGAATCAAAAAGACACGGGATGGAAAATCGTGTATTGCAGCAGTATTTACAATAGCTAAGACATGGATACAAACAAAATGTCCATCATCAGATAAATGGACAAAGAAGAAGTGGTATACGTACCGAATGGAATAGTAGCCTCAGAAAAAAATGAACAGTGCCGTTTTCAGGACTACAGATGAGCCTAGAAATAATCATATTAGGTTAAGTTATTCAAAAGGGAATAACAAATATCCTATGATATCATTTATACATGTTATCCTAAGATTTCTACCAATGAACATATTTCCACAGAAAAAGACACTCACAGACTTATAAAACAAACGAATGGTTCGCCAAAATGAAAGGTGGGAGGATGGATAAATTAGGACTATGGGGATAACATACATATACTAATGTATGTTAAATGTATATAAACATATAACATATAAACTCTATGAATTATATAATCACCAATACATATAAAATATATAATCACGAAACACCTGCCAAATACCAAGGGAGGTCTACTCAACATCCTGTAAAAAATTACATGGTAACAGGATCCGAAGATGAACAGACATATGTATGAATCATTGAGCACATTCTGTACAGCCAGACAATCACAACACTCTAATCGAATTTACTCCGATAAGAAAGAGAAATTAAATTTAAAAAACAAACATAAGTAAGGAGACATAAACTTCTGGGGGCTTATCCCAGCACACTCCTCTCTAATTTACAACCTCGGAACACTACCTCCAGGAAGACTCTGTTGCCCTAGTAACAAGAGGTGAGAACGTAATAATGCTGCCGCCTTGTGGCTGTTTCCCACAACAGCAGCTTTAAACCCAGTGCTAATGGTTGCTTAATAGTCACAAGGACTGCAGGGCTGTAAATGACACCTGCCCTCAAAAAATGCCCTGGGGTAGGGAATAGGCAAGAAAATTCAAGTTTTCTTTGACAAGTTTTTGAAGAAGTCAATATGAAGAGGGAAGTTGTACTCACTCTTTAAAAAAAAAAAGGAAAAGAATAAAAAGCACATGCCTAAAGCTCAGTATAAGGAATTATTAGTCACATGCAAATCCAACCTCCAAAAAGGTTTCAGCTCACACCAGTCAAATGACCATCAGCAAACAGTCTACAAACTGTAAATGCTGAAGGGATTTTAGAGAACTGTGTACCTTGTAGCTGCTGGTGGGATGTAAAGTGGTAAGAGCACTAACGAAAACTGAATGGAGCTGCTTTAAAAGGTAAAAATTGAGCTACCATATGACGCGGCAGGGCACCTTCTGGGCCTGTAACCTAAGACCACCAGAATCGGAAAGACAGAGGCAGGCAAATGTGCACTGCAGCATTACTGAAATAGCCAAGACGTGGAAGCAAAAGAAAGGTCCATAAACAGATGAATGGACAAAGAAGAAGTGGTATACGGACTAAATGGAATAGTAGCCTCGGGAAAAAAATGAAAAATGCCGTTTTCAGGACTACAGATGAGCCTAGAAATAATCATATCAGGTTAAGTAAGTCAAAAGGGAATGACAAATATCCTATGATATCATTTATACCTGTTATCCTAAGATTGCTACAAATGGACATATTTCCACAGAAAAAGACACTCACAGACTTATAAAAGAAACTAATGGTTAACCAAAATGAAAGGTGGGAGGATGGATACATTAGGATTATGGGGCTAACATACATATCCTAATGTATGTTAAATGTATATAAACATATAACATATAAACTCTATGAATTATATAATCACCAATACATATAAAATATATAATGACAAAACACCTACCAAATACCATGCGAGGTCTACTCAACATTCTGTAATAAGACACATGGTAACAGAATCCGAACATGAACAGACATATGTATGAATCATTGAGCAGATTCTGTACAGCCAGACAATCACAACACTCTAATCCAATATTCTCCGATAAGAAATAGAAATTAAATTAAAAAACAAACAGAAGTAAGGAGACATAAACTTCTGGGGGCTTGTCCCAGCACATTCCCCTCTAATTTACAACCTCGGAACACTACGTCCAGGAAGACTCTGGTGCCCTAATAACAAGAGGTGAGAACGTAATGATGCTGCCGCCTAGTGGGTGTTTCCCACAACAGCAGCTTTAAACCCAGTGCTAATGGTTGCTTAATAGTCACAAGGACTCAGGGCTGTAAATGGCATCTGCCCTCAAAAAATGCCCTGGGGTAGGGAATAGGCAAGAAAATTCAACACATGACAAATCTTTCAAGAAGTCAACATGAAGAGGGAAGTTGTACTCACACTTTAAAAAAAAAAGGAAAACAAAAAAATGGACATGCCTAAAGCTCAGTACAAGGAATTATTAGCCACATACAAATCCAACCTCCAAAAAGGTTTCAGCTCACACCAGTCAAATGACCATCAGCAAACAGTCTACAAACTAGAAATGCTGAAGGGGTTTTAGAGAACTGTGTACCTTCTAGCTGCTGGTGGGATGTAATTGGTAACAGCACTAACGAAAACTGAATGCAGCTGCTTTAAAAGGTAAAAATTGAGCTACCATATGATGCGGCAGGGCACCTTTTGGGCCTATAACCGAAGACCACCAGAATCGGAAAGACAGAGGCAGGCAAATGTGCACTGCAGCAATATTGAAATAGCCACGACATGGAAGCCAAAAGAAGGTCCATAAACAGATGAATGGACAGAGAAGAAGTGGTATATGGACAGAATGGAATATCAGTCACGAAAAAAATAAAAGAATGGCATATGCAGCACCACAGATGAGCCTAGAGATAATCACACAACGTGAAGTAAGTCAGAATGCGAAAGACAAATGTCCTATGATATCCCTTATGTTATCTGAAAATTCATAAACATGAACATATTTCCATAGAGAAAGACAATCTCAGACTGAGAAGACAACTTATGGTTAAGCCAAAGAAATGGTGTGAAGAATGGATAAATTAGGATATTGGGGTTAACACACATATACTAATACATATAGAAAATACAATCCCCAAAGACCTATGGAATACCAAGAGTGGTCTACTCAACACTCTGTAATAACCGACATGCAAAAAGGACCCAAAGATCAATAGATATATGTATATGTGTAAATGAACAAGATTCTGTACACCTAGAACAAAAGACATTTTTCAATCAAATTTGCTCTGATAAAAACTACAACTTAAAGACACAAACAAGAATTAAGGAGGCTAAAACTTATCGGGGTTTGTCCTGGCACATTCCACTCTAATCTGCAACCTCAAAGCACAACTTGCAGCAAGGTTCTGTTTCCCTAGCAAGCAGAGTTGGCAACTTAGAAATGCTGCCACCCTAAGGCCGTTTCCTCAAAGAGCAGCTTTAAATCTACTGCTCATGGTCACTAATATTCACAAGGACGGCAGGGCTGTAAATGACTCATGCCCTCAAAAAATGTCCTGGGGTAGGGAATGGCCATAAAAATCCAAACGCGGTAAATTTTTCAAGAAGGCAATTTGAAGTTGTAAGTTTAGCTCAATCTTAAAAAAAATGAAAAGGACACTGAGAAATGCAAAACATCAGGAATTTTATTAGACGCATGCAAATCCAATCTACACAAAGGTATCACCTAACACCAGTCACAATGACCATCAGCAAAAAGTCAACAAACAATAGATGTTGAAGAAGTTGTGAAGCATAGTGTAACCTCTCGGTCTAAGTGGGATGTAAACTGGTAACAGCCAATAATAGGAACAGAATGGCAGTGCGTTTAAAGGTAAAAATTGAGTCACCATATGATCCGGAAGGCCCACTATTGGGCCTGTCACTTGTGAAAGCCAGAATCAAAAAGACACGGGATGGAAAATCGTGTATTGCAGCAGTATTTACAATAGCTAAGACATGGATACAAACAAAATGTCCATCATCAGATAAATGGACAAAGAAGAAGTGGTATACGTACCGAATGGAATAGTAGCCTCAGAAAAAAATGAACAGTGCCGTTTTCAGGACTACAGATGAGCCTAGAAATAATCATATTAGGTTAAGTTATTCAAAAGGGAATAACAAATATCCTATGATATCATTTATACATGTTATCCTAAGATTTCTACCAATGAACATATTTCCACAGAAAAAGACACTCACAGACTTATAAAACAAACGAATGGTTCGCCAAAATGAAAGGTGGGAGGATGGATAAATTAGGACTATGGGGATAACATACATATACTAATGTATGTTAAATGTATATAAACATATAACATATAAACTCTATGAATTATATAATCACCAATACATATAAAATATATAATCACGAAACACCTGCCAAATACCAAGGGACGTCTACTCAACATCCTGTAAAAAATTACATGGTAACAGGATCCGAAGATGAACAGACATATGTATGAATCATTGAGCACATTCTGTACAGCCAGACAATCACAACACTCTAATCGAATTTACTCCGATAAGAAAGAGAAATTAAATTTAAAAAACAAACATAAGTAAGGAGACATAAACTTCTGGGGGCTTATCCCAGCACACTCCTCTCTAATTTACAACCTCGGAACACTACCTCCAGGAAGACTCTGTTGCCCTAGTAACAAGAGGTGAGAACGTAATAATGCTGCCGCCTTGTGGCTGTTTCCCACAACAGCAGCTTTAAACCCAGTGCTAATGGTTGCTTAATAGTCACAAGGACTGCAGGGCTGTAAATGACACCTGCCCTCAAAAAATGCCCTGGGGTAGGGAATAGGCAAGAAAATTCAAGTTTTCTTTGACAAGTTTTTGAAGAAGTCAATATGAAGAGGGAAGTTGTACTCACTCTTTAAAAAAAAAAAGGAAAAGAATAAAAAGCACATGCCTAAAGCTCAGTATAAGGAATTATTAGTCACATGCAAATCCAACCTCCAAAAAGGTTTCAGCTCACACCAGTCAAATGACCATCAGCAAACAGTCTACAAACTGTAAATACTGAAGGGATTTTAGAGAACTGTGTACCTTGTAGCTGCTGGTGGGATGTAAAGTGGTAAGAGCACTAACGAAAACTGAATGGAGCTGCTTTAAAAGGTAAAAATTGAGCTACCATATGACGCGGCAGGGCACCTTCTGGGCCTGTAACCTAAGACCACCAGAATCGGAAAGACAGAGGCAGGCAAATGTGCACTGCAGCATTACTGAAATAGCCAAGACGTGGAAGCAAAAGAAAGGTCCATAAACAGATGAATGGACAAAGAAGAAGTGGTATACGGACTAAATGGAATAGTAGCCTCGGGAAAAAAATGAAAAATGCCGTTTTCAGGACTACAGATGAGCCTAGAAATAATCATATCAGGTTAAGTAAGTCAAAAGGGAATGACAAATATCCTATGATATCATTTATACCTGTTATCCTAAGATTGCTACAAATGGACATATTTCCACAGAAAAAGACACTCACAGACTTATAAAAGAAACTACTGGTTAACCAAAATGAAAGGTGGGAGGATGGATACATTAGGATTATGGGGCTAACATACATATCCTAATGTATGTTAAATGTATATAAACATATAACATATAAACTCTATGAATTATATAATCACCAATACATATAAAATATATAATGACAAAACACCTACCAAATACCATGCGAGGTCTACTCAACATTCTGTAATAAGACACATGGTAACAGAATCCGAACATGAACAGACATATGTATGAATCATTGAGCAGATTCTGTACAGCCAGACAATCACAACACTCTAATCCAATATTCTCCGATAAGAAACAGAAATTAAATTAAAAAACAAACAGAAGTAAGGAGACATAAACTTCTGGGGGCTTGTCCCAGCACATTCCCCTCTAATTTACAACCTCGGAACACTACGTCCAGGAAGACTCTGGTGCCCTAATAACAAGAGTTGAGAACGTAATGATGCTGCCGCCTAGTGGGTGTTTCCCACAACAGCAGCTTTAAACCCAGTGCTAATGGTTGCTTAATAGTCACAAGGACTCAGGGCTGTAAATGGCATCTGCCCTCAAAAAATGCCCTGGGGTAGGGAATAGGCAAGAAAATTCAACACATGACAAATCTTTCAAGAAGTCAACATGAAGAGGGAAGTTGTACTCACACTTTAAAAAAAAAAGGAAAACAAAAAAATGGACATGCCTAAAGCTCAGTACAAGGAATTATTAGCCACATACAAATCCAACCTCCAAAAAGGTTTCAGCTCACACCAGTCAAATGACCATCAGCAAACAGTCTACAAACTAGAAATGCTGAAGGGGTTTTAGAGAACTGTGTACCTTCTAGCTGCTGGTGGGATGTAATTGGTAACAGCACTAACGAAAACTGAATGCAGCTGCTTTAAAAGGTAAAAATTGAGCTACCATATGATGCGGCAGGGCACCTTTTGGGCCTATAACCGAAGACCACCAGAATCGGAAAGACAGAGGCAGGCAAATGTGCACTGCAGCAATATTGAAATAGCCACGACATGGAAGCCAAAAGAAGGTCCATAAACAGATGAATGGACAGAGAAGAAGTGGTATATGGACAGAATGGAATATCAGTCACGAAAAAAATAAAAGAATGGCATATGCAGCACCACAGATGAGCCTAGAGATAATCACACAACGTGAAGTAAGTCAGAATGCGAAAGACAAATGTCCTATGATATCCCTTATGTTATCTGAAAATTCATAAACATGAACATATTTCCATAGAGAAAGACAATCTCAGACTGAGAAGACAACTTATGGTTAAGCCAAAGAAATGGTGTGAAGAATGGATAAATTAGGATATTGGGGTTAACACACATATACTAATACATATAGAAAATACAATCCCCAAAGACCTATGGAATACCAAGAGTGGTCTACTCAACACTCTGTAATAACCGACATGGAAAAGGACCCAAAGATCAATAGATATATGTATATGTGTAAATGAACAAGATTCTGTACACCTAGAACAAAAGACATTTTTCAATCAAATTTGCTCTGATATAAACTACAACTTAAAGACACAAACAAGAATTAAGGAGGCTAAAACTTATCGGGGTTTGTCCTGGCACATTCCACTCTAATCTGCAACCTCAAAGCACAACTTGCAGCAAGGTTCTGTTTCCCTAGCAAGCAGAGTTGGCAACTTAGAAATGCTGCCACCCTAAGGCCGTTTCCTCAAAGAGCAGCTTTAAATCTACTGCTCATGGTCACTAATATTCACAAGGACGGCAGGGCTGTAAATGACTCATGCCCTCAAAAATTGTCCTGGGGTAGGGAATGGCCATAAAAATCCAAACGCGGTAAATTTTTCAAGAAGGCAATTTGAAGTTGTAAGTTTAGCTCAATCTTAAAAAAAATGAAAAGGACACTGAGAAATGCAAAACATCAGGAATTATTAGACGCATGCAAATCCAATCTAAACAAAGGTATCACCTAACACCAGTCACAATGACCATCAGCAAAAAGGCAACAAACAATAGATGTTGAAGAAGTTGTGGAGAATAGTGTAACCTCTCGGTCTACGTGGGATGTAAACTGGTAACAGCCAATAATAGGAACAGAATGGCAGTGCGTTTAAAGGTAAAAATTGAGTCACCATATGATCCGGAAGGCCCACTATTGGGCCTGTCACTTGTGAAAGCCAGAATCAAAAAGACACGGGATGGAAAATCGTGTATTGCAGCAGTATTTACAATAGCTAAGACATGGATACAAACAAAATGTCCATCATCAGATAAATGGACAAAGAAGAAGTGGTATACGTACCGAATGGAATAGTAGCCTCAGAAAAAAATGAACAGTGCCGTTTTCAGGACTACAGATGAGCCTAGAAATAATCATATTAGGTTAAGTTATTCAAAAGGGAATAACAAATATCCTATGATATCATTTATACATGTTATCCTAAGATTTCTACCAATGAACATATTTCCACAGAAAAAGACACTCACAGACTTATAAAACAAACGAATGGTTCGCCAAAATGAAAGGTGGGAGGATGGATAAATTAGGACTATGGGGATAACATACATATACTAATGTATGTTAAATGTATATAAACATATAACATATAAACTCTATGAATTATATAATCACCAATACATATAAAATATATAATCACGAAACACCTGCCAAATACCAAGGGACGTCTACTCAACATTCTGTAAAAAATTACATGGTAACAGGATCCGAAGATGAACAGACATATGTATGAATCATTGAGCACATTCTGTACAGCCAGACAATCACAACACTCTAATCGAATTTACTCCGATAAGAAAGAGAAATTAAATTTAAAAAACAAACATAAGTAAGGAGACATAAACTTCTGGGGGCTTATCCCAGCACACTCCTCTCTAATTTACAACCTCGGAACACTACCTCCAGGAAGACTCTGTTGCCCTAGTAACAAGAGGTGAGAACGTAATAATGCTGCCGCCTTGTGGCTGTTTCCCACAACAGCAGCTTTAAACCCAGTGCTAATGGTTGCTTAATAGTCACAAGGACTGCAGGGCTGTAAATGACACCTGCCCTCAAAAAATGCCCTGGGGTAGGGAATAGGCAAGAAAATTCAAGTTTTCTTTGACAAGTTTTTGAAGAAGTCAATATGAAGAGGGAAGTTGTACTCACTCTTTAAAAAAAAAAGGAAAAGAATAAAAAGCACATGCCTAAAGCTCAGTATAAGGAATTATTAGTCACATGCAAATCCAACCTCCAAAAAGGTTTCAGCTCACACCAGTCAAATGACCATCAGCAAACAGTCTACAAACTGTAAATGCTGAAGGGATTTTAGAGAACTGTGTACCTTGTAGCTGCTGGTGGGATGTAAAGTGGTAAGAGCACTAACGAAAACTGAATGGAGCTGCTTTAAAAGGTAAAAATTGAGCTACCATATGACGCGGCAGGGCACCTTCTGGGCCTGTAACCTAAGACCACCAGAATCGGAAAGACAGAGGCAGGCAAATGTGCACTGCAGCATTACTGAAATAGCCAAGACGTGGAAGCAAAAAAAAGGTCCATAAACAGATGAATGGACAAAGAAGAAGTGGTATACGGACTAAATGGAATAGTAGCCTCGGGAAAAAAATGAAAAATGCCGTTTTCAGGACTACAGATGAGCCTAGAAATAATCATATCAGGTTAAGTAAGTCAAAAGGGAATGACAAATATCCTATGATATCATTTATACCTGTTATCCTAAGATTGCTACAAATGGACATATTTCCACAGAAAAAGACACTCACAGACTTATAAAAGAAACTACTGGTTAACCAAAATGAAAGGTGGGAGGATGGATACATTAGGATTATGGGGCTAACATACATATCCTAATGTATGTTAAATGTATATAAACATATAACATATAAACTCTATGAATTATATAATCACCAATACATATAAAATATATAATGACAAAACACCTACCAAATACCATGCGAGGTCTACTCAACATTCTGTAATAAGACACATGGTAACAGAATCCGAACATGAACAGACATATGTATGAATCATTGAGCAGATTCTGTACAGCCAGACAATCACAACACTCTAATCTAATATTCTCCGATAAGAAACAGAAATTAAATTAAAAAACAAACAGAAGTAAGGAGACATAAACTTCTGGGGGCTTGTCCCAGCACATTCCCCTCTAATTTACAACCTCGGAACACTACGTCCAGGAAGACTCTGGTGCCCTAATAACAAGAGTTGAGAACGTAATGATGCTGCCGCCTAGTGGGTGTTTCCCACAACAGCAGCTTTAAACCCAGTGCTAATGGTTGCTTAATAGTCACAAGGACTCAGGGCTGTAAATGGCATCTGCCCTCAAAAAATGCCCTGGGGTAGGGAATAGGCAAGAAAATTCAACACATGACAAATCTTTCAAGAAGTCAACATGAAGAGGGAAGTTGTACTCACACTTTAAAAAAAAAAGGAAAAGAACAACATGGACATGCCTAAAGCTCAGTACAAAGAATTATTAGCCACATACAAATCCAACCTCCAAAAAGGTTTCAGCTCACACCAGTCAAATGACCATCAGCAAACAGTCTACAAACTAGAAATGCTGAAGGGGTTTTAGAGAACTGTGTACCTTCTAGCTGCTGGTGGGATGTAATTGGTAACAGCACTAACGAAAACTGAATGCAGCTGCTTTAAAAGGTAAAAATTGAGCTACCATATGATGCGGCAGGGCACCTTTTGGGCCTATAACCGAAGACCACCAGAATCGGAAAGACAGAGGCAGGCAAATGTGCACTGCAGCAATATTGAAATAGCCACGACATGGAAGCCAAAAGAAGGTCCATAAACAGATGAATGGACAGAGAAGAAGTGGTATATGGACAGAATGGAATATCAGTCACGAAAAAAATAAAAGAATGGCATATGCAGCACCACAGGTGAGCCTAGAGATAATCACACAACGTGAAGTAAGTCAGAATGCGAAAGACAAATGTCCTATGATATCCCTTATGTTATCTGAAAATTCATAAACATGAACATATTTCCATAGAGAAAGACAATCTCAGACTGAGAAGACAACTTATGGTTAAGCCAAAGAAATGGTGTGAAGAATGGATAAATTAGGATATTGGGGTTAACACACATATACTAATACATATAGAAAATACAATCCCCAAAGACCTATGGAATACCAAGAGTGGTCTACTCAACACTCTGTAATAACCGACATGGAAAAGGACCCAAAGATCAATAGATATATGTATATGTGTAAATGAACAAGATTCTGTACACCTAGAACAAAAGACATTTTTCAATCAAATTTGCTCTGATAAAAACTACAACTTAAAGACACAAACAAGAATTAAGGAGGCTAAAACTTATCGGGGTTTGTCCTGGCACATTCCACTCTAATCTGCAACCTCAAAGCACAACTTGCAGCAAGGTTCTGTTTCCCTAGCAAGCAGAGTTGGCAACTTAGAAATGCTGCCACCCTAAGGCCGTTTCCTCAAAGAGCAGCTTTAAATCTACTGCTCATGGTCACTAATATTCACAAGGACGGCAGGGCTGTAAATGACTCATGCCCTCAAAAATTGTCCTGGGGTAGGGAATGGCCATAAAAATCCAAACGCGGTAAATTTTTCAAGAAGGCAATTTGAAGTTGTAAGTTTAGCTCAATCTTAAAAAAAATGAAAAGGACACTGAGAAATGCAAAACATCAGGAATTATTAGACGCATGCAAATCCAATCTAAACAAAGGTATCACCTAACACCAGTCACAATGACCATCAGCAAAAAGGCAACAAACAATAGATGTTGAAGAAGTTGTGGAGAATAGTGTAACCTCTCGGTCTACGTGGGATGTAAACTGGTAACAGCCAATAATAGGAACAGAATGGCAGTGCGTTTAAAGGTAAAAATTGAGTCACCATATGATCCGGAAGGCCCACTATTGGGCCTGTCACTTGTGAAAGCCAGAATCAAAAAGACACGGGATGGAAAATCGTGTATTGCAGCAGTATTTACAATAGCTAAGACATGGATACAAACAAAATGTCCATCATCAGATAAATGGACAAAGAAGAAGTGGTATACGTACCGAATGGAATAGTAGCCTCAGAAAAAAATGAACAGTGCCGTTTTCAGGACTACAGATGAGCCTAGAAATTATCATATTAGGTTAAGTTATTCAAAAGGGAATAACAAATATCCTATGATATCATTTATACATGTTATCCTAAGATTTCTACCAATGAACATATTTCCACAGAAAAAGACACTCACAGACTTATAAAACAAACGAATGGTTCGCCAAAATGAAAGGTGGGAGGATGGATAAATTAGGACTATGGGGATAACATACATATACTAATGTATGTTAAATGTATATAAACATATAACATATAAACTCTATGAATTATATAATCACCAATACATATAAGATATATAATCACGAAACACCTGCCAAATACCAAGGGAGGTCTACTCAACATTCTGTAAAAAATTACATGGTAACAGGATCCGAGGATGAACAGACATATGTATGAATCATTGAGCACATTCTGTACAGCCAGACAATCACAACACTCTAATCGAATTTACTCCGATAAGAAAGAGAAATTAAATTTAAAAAACAAACATAAGTAAGGAGACATAAACTTCTGGGGGCTTATCCCAGCACACTCCTCTCTAATTTACAACCTCGGAACACTACCTCCAGGAAGACTCTGTTGCCCTAGTAACAAGAGGTGAGAACGTAATAATGCTGCCGCCTTGTGGCTGTTTCCCACAACAGCAGCTTTAAACCCAGTGCTAATGGTTGCTTAATAGTCACAAGGACTGCAGGGCTGTAAATGACACCTGCCCTCAAAAAATGCCCTGGGGTAGGGAATAGGCAAGAAAATTCAAGTTTTCTTTGACAAGTTTTTGAAGAAGTCAATATGAAGAGGGAAGTTGTACTCACTCTTTAAAAAAAAAAGGAAAAGAATAAAAAGCACATGCCTAAAGCTCAGTATAAGGAATTATTAGTCACATGCAAATCCAACCTCCAAAAAGGTTTCAGCTCACATCAGTCAAATGACCATCAGCAAACAGTCTACAAACTGTAAATGCTGAAGGGATTTTAGAGAACTGTGTACCTTGTAGCTGCTGGTGGGATGTAAAGTGGTAAGAGCACTAACGAAAACTGAATGGAGCTGCTTTAAAAGGTAAAAATTGAGCTACCATATGACGCGGCAGGGCACCTTCTGGGCCTGTAACCTAAGACCACCAGAATCGGAAAGACAGAGGCAGGCAAATGTGCACTGCAGCATTACTGAAATAGCCAAGACGTGGAAGCAAAAAAAAGGTCCATAAACAGATGAATGGACAAAGAAGAAGTGGTATACGGACTAAATGGAATAGTAGCCTCGGGAAAAAAATGAAAAATGCCGTTTTCAGGACTACAGATGAGCCTAGAAATAATCATATCAGGTTAAGTAAGTCAAAAGGGAATGACAAATATCCTATGATATCATTTATACCTGTTATCCTAAGATTGCTACAAATGGACATATTTCCACAGAAAAAGACACTCACAGACTTATAAAAGAAACTACTGGTTAACCAAAATGAAAGGTGGGAGGATGGATACATTAGGATTATGGGGCTAACATACATATCCTAATGTATGTTAAATGTATATAAACATATAACATATAAACTCTATGAATTATATAATCACCAATACATATAAAATATATAATGACAAAACACCTACCAAATACCATGCGAGGTCTACTCAACATTCTGTAATAAGACACATGGTAACAGAATCCGAACATGAACAGACATATGTATGAATCATTGAGCAGATTCTGTACAGCCAGACAATCACAACACTCTAATCCAATATTCTCCGATAAGAAACAGAAATTAAATTAAAAAACAAACAGAAGTAAGGAGACATAAACTTCTGGGGGCTTGTCCCAGCACATTCCCCTCTAATTTACAACCTCGGAACACTACGTCCAGGAAGACTCTGGTGCCCTAATAACAAGAGTTGAGAACGTAATGATGCTGCCGCCTAGTGGGTGTTTCCCACAACAGCAGCTTTAAACCCAGTGCTAATGGTTGCTTAATAGTCACAAGGACTCAGGGCTGTAAATGGCATCTGCCCTCAAAAAATGCCCTGGGGTAGGGAATAGGCAAGAAAATTCAACACATGACAAATCTTTCAAGAAGTCAACATGAAGAGGGAAGTTGTACTCACACTTTAAAAAAAAAAGGAAAACAAAAAAATGGACATGCCTAAAGCTCAGTACAAGGAATTATTAGCCACATACAAATCCAACCTCCAAAAAGGTTTCAGCTCACACCAGTCAAATGACCATCAGCAAACAGTCTACAAACTAGAAATGCTGAAGGGGTTTTAGAGAACTGTGTACCTTCTAGCTGCTGGTGGGATGTAATTGGTAACAGCACTAACGAAAACTGAATGCAGCTGCTTTAAAAGGTAAAAATTGAGCTACCATATGATGCGGCAGGGCACCTTTTGGGCCTATAACCTAAGACCACCAGAATCGGAAAGACAGAGGCAGGCAAATGTGCACTGCAGCAATATTGAAATAGCCACGACATGGAAGCCAAAAGAAGGTCCATAAACAGATGAATGGACAGAGAAGAAGTGGTATATGGACAGAATGGAATATCAGTCACGAAAAAAATAAAAGAATGGCATATGCAGCACCACAGATGAGCCTAGAGATAATCACACAACGTGAAGTAAGTCAGAATGCGAAAGACAAATGTCCTATGATATCCCTTATGTTATCTGAAAATTCATAAACATGAACATATTTCCATAGAGAAAGACAATCTCAGACTGAGAAGACAACTTATGGTTAAGCCAAAGAAATGGTGTGAAGAATGGATAAATTAGGATATTGGGGTTAACACACATATACTAATACATATAAAAAATACAATCCCCAAAGACCTATGGAATACCAAGAGTGGTCTACTCAACACTCTGTAATAACCAACATGGAAAAGGACCCAAAGATCAATAGATATATGTATATGTGTAAATGAACAAGATTCTGTACACCTAGAACAAAAGACATTTTTCAATCAAATTTGCTCTGATAAAAACTACAACTTAAAGACACAAACAAGAATTAAGGAGGCTAAAACGTATCGGGGTTTGTCCTGGCACATTCCACTCTAATCTGCAACCTCAAAGCACAACTTGCAGCAAGGTTCTGTTTCCCTAGCAAGCAGAGTTGGCAACTTAGAAATGCTGCCACCCTAAGGCCGTTTCCTCAAAGAGCAGCTTTAAATCTACTGCTCATGGTCACTAATATTCACAAGGACGGCAGGGCTGTAAATGACTCATGCCCTCAAAAAATGTCCTGGGGTAGGGAATGGCCATAAAAATCCAAACGCGGTAAATTTTTCAAGAAGGCAATTTGAAGTTGTAAGTTTAGCTCAATCTTAAAAAAAATGAAAAGGACACTGAGAAATGCAAAACATCAGGAATTATTAGACGCATGCAAATCCAATCTACACAAAGGTATCACCTAACACCAGTCACAATGACCATCAGCAAAAAGTCAACAAACAATAGATGTTGAAGAAGTTGTGGAGAATAGTGTAACCTCTCGGTCTAAGTGGGATGTAAACTGGTAACAGCCAATAATAGGAACAGAATGGCAGTGCGTTTAAAGGTAAAAATTGAGTCACCATATGATCCGGAAGGCCCACTATTGGGCCTGTCACTTGTGAAAGCCAGAATCAAAAAGACACGGGATGGAAAATCGTGTATTGCAGCAGTATTTACAATAGCTAAGACATGGATACAAACAAAATGTCCATCATCAGATAAATGGACAAAGAAGAAGTGGTATACGTACCGAATGGAATAGTAGCCTCAGAAAAAAATGAACAGTGCCGTTTTCAGGACTACAGATGAGCCTAGAAATAATCATATTAGGTTAAGTTATTCAAAAGGGAATAACAAATATCCTATGATATCATTTATACATGTTATCCTAAGATTTCTACCAATGAACATATTTCCACAGAAAAAGACACTCACAGACTTATAAAACAAACGAATGGTTCGCCAAAATGAAAGGTGGGAAGATGGATAAATTAGGACTATGGGGATAACATACATATACTAATGTATGTTAAATGTATATAAACATATAACATATAAACTCTATGAATTATATAATCACCAATACATATAAGATATATAATCACGAAACACCTGCCAAATACCAAGGGAGGTCTACTCAACATCCTGTAAAAAATTACATGGTAACAGGATCCGAAGATGAACAGACATATGTATGAATCATTGAGCACATTCTGTACAGCCAGACAATCACAACACTCTAATCGAATTTACTCCGATAAGAGAAATTAAATTTAAAAAACAAATATAAGTAAGGAGACATAAACTTCTGGGGGCTTATCCCAGCACACTCCTCTCTAATTTACAACCTCGGAACACTACCTCCAGGAAGACTCTGTTGCCCTAGTAACAAGAGGTGAGAACGTAATAATGCTGCCGCCTTGTGGCTGTTTCCCACAACAGCAGCTTTAAACCCAGTGCTAATGGTTGCTTAATAGTCAGAAGGACTGCAGGGCTGTAAATGACACCTGCCCTCAAAAAATGCCCTGGGGTAGGGAATAGGCAAGAAAATTCAAGTTTTCTTTGACAAGTTTTTGAAGAAGTCAATATGAAGAGGGAAGTTGTACTCACTCTTTAAAAAAAAAAAAGGAAAAGAATAAAAAGCACATGCCTAAAGCTCAGTATAAGGAATTATTAGTCACATGCAAATCCAACCTCCAAAAAGGTTTCAGCTCACACCAGTCAAATGACCATCAGCAAACAGTCTACAAACTGTAAATGCTGAAGGGATTTTAGAGAACTGTGTACCTTGTAGCTGCTGGTGGGATGTAAAGTGGTAAGAGCACTAACGAAAACTGAATGGAGCTGCTTTAAAAGGTAAAAATTGAGCTACCATATGACGCGGCAGGGCACCTTCTGGGCCTGTAACCTAAGACCACCAGAATCGGAAAGACAGAGGCAGGCAAATGTGCACTGCAGCATTACTGAAATAGCCAAGACGTGGAAGCAAAAAAAAGGTCCATAAACAGATGAATGGACAAAGAAGAAGTGGTATACGGACTAAATGGAATAGTAGCCTCGGGAAAAAAATGAAAAATGCCGTTTTCAGGACTACAGATGAGCCTAGAAATAATCATATCAGGTTAAGTAAGTCAAAAGGGAATGACAAATATCCTATGATATCATTTATACCTGTTATCCTAAGATTGCTACAAATGGACATATTTCCACAGAAAAAGACACTCACAGACTTATAAAAGAAACTACTGGTTAACCAAAATGAAAGGTGGGAGGATGGATACATTAGGATTATGGGGCTAACATACATATCCTAATGTATGTTAAATGTATATAAACATATAACATATAAACTCTATGAATTATATAATCACCAATACATATAAAATATATAATGACAAAACACCTACCAAATACCATGCGAGGTCTACTCAACATTCTGTAATAAGACACATGGTAACAGAATCCGAACATGAACAGACATATGTATGAATCATTGAGCAGATTCTGTACAGCCAGACAATCACAACACTCTAATCCAATATTCTCCGATAAGAAATAGAAATTAAATTAAAAAACAAACAGAAGTAAGGAGACATAAACTTCTGGGGGCTTGTCCCAGCACATTCCCCTCTAATTTACAACCTCGGAACACTACGTCCAGGAAGACTCTGGTGCCCTAATAACAAGAGGTGAGAACGTAATGATGCTGCCGCCTAGTGGGTGTTTCCCACAACAGCAGCTTTAAACCCAGTGCTAATGGTTGCTTAATAGTCACAAGGACTCAGGGCTGTAAATGGCATCTGCCCTCAAAAAATGCCCTGGGGTAGGGAATAGGCAAGAAAATTCAACACATGACAAATCTTTCAAGAAGTCAACATGAAGAGGGAAGTTGTACTCACACTTTAAAAAAAAAAGGAAAACAAAAAAATGGACATGCCTAAAGCTCAGTACAAGGAATTATTAGCCACATACAAATCCAACCTCCAAAAAGGTTTCAGCTCACACCAGTCAAATGACCATCAGCAAACAGTCTACAAACTAGAAATGCTGAAGGGGTTTTAGAGAACTGTGTACCTTCTAGCTGCTGGTGGGATGTAATTGGTAACAGCACTAACGAAAACTGAATGCAGCTGCTTTAAAAGGTAAAAATTGAGCTACCATATGATGCGGCAGGGCACCTTTTGGGCCTATAACCTAAGACCACCAGAATCGGAAAGACAGAGGCAGGCAAATGTGCACTGCAGCAATATTGAAATAGCCACGACATGGAAGCCAAAAGAAGGTCCATAAAACAGATGAATGGACAGAGAAGAAGTGGTATATGGACAGAATGGAATATCAGTCACGAAAAAAATAAAAGAATGGCATATGCAGCACCACAGATGAGCCTAGAGATAATCACACAACGTGAAGTAAGTCAGAATGCGAAAGACAAATGTCCTATGATATCCCTTATGTTATCTGAAAATTCATAAACATGAACATATTTCCATAGAGAAAGACAATCTCAGAATGAGAAGACAACTTATGGTTAAGCCAAAGAAATGGTGTGAGGAATGGATAAATTAGGATATTGGGGTTAACACACATATACTAATACATATAAAAAATACAATCCCCAAAGACCTATGGAATACCAAGAGTGGTCTACTCAACACTCTGTAATAACCGACATGGAAAAGGACCCAAAGATCAATAGATATATGTATATGTGTAAATGAACAAGATTCTGTACACCTAGAACAAAAGACATTTTTCAATCAAATTTGCTCTGATAAAAACTACAACTTAAAGACACAAACAAGAATTAAGGAGGCTAAAACTTATCGGGGTTTGTCCTGGCACATTCCACTCTAATCTGCAACCTCAAAGCACAACTTGCAGCAAGGTTCTGTTTCCCTAGCAAGCAGAGTTGGCAACTTAGAAATGCTGCCACCCTAAGGCCGTTTCCTCAAAGAGCAGCTTTAAATCTACTGCTCATGGTCACTAATATTCACAAGGACGGCAGGGCTGTAAATGACTCATGCCCTCAAAAAATGTCCTGGGGTAGGGAATGGCCATAAAAATCCAAACGCGGTAAATTTTTCAAGAAGGCAATTTGAAGTTGTAAGTTTAGCTCAATCTTAAAAAAAATGAAAAGGACACTGAGAAATGCAAAACATCAGGAATTATTAGACGCATGCAAATCCAATCTACACAAAGGTATCACCTAACACCAGTCACAATGACCATCAGCAAAAAGTCAACAAACAATAGATGTTGAAGAAGTTGTGGAGAATAGTGTAACCTCTCGGTCTAAGTGGGATGTAAACTGGTAACAGCCAATAATAGGAACAGAATGGCAGTGCGTTTAAAGGTAAAAATTGAGTCACCATATGATCCGGAAGGCCCACTATTGGGCCTGTCACTTGTGAAAGCCAGAATCAAAAAGACACGGGATGGAAAATCGTGTATTGCAGCAGTATTTACAATAGCTAAGACATGGATACAAACAAAATGTCCATCATCAGATAAATGGACAAAGAAGAAGTGGTATACGTACCGAATGGAATAGTAGCCTCAGAAAAAAATGAACAGTGCCGTTTTCAGGACTACAGATGAGCCTAGAAATGATCATATTAGGTTAAGTTATTCAAAAGGGAATAACAAATATCCTATGATATCATTTATACATGTTATCCTAAGATTTCTACCAATGAACATATTTCCACAGAAAAAGACACTCACAGACTTATAAAACAAACGAATGGTTCGCCAAAATGAAAGGTGGGAGGATGGATAAATTAGGACTATGGGGATAACATACATATACTAATGTATGTTAAATGTATATAAACATATAACATATAAACTCTATGAATTATATAATCACCAATACATATAAGATATATAATCACGAAACACCTGCCAAATACCAAGGGAGGTCTACTCAACATCCTGTAAAAAATTACATGGTAACAGGATCCGAAGATGAACAGACATATGTATGAATCATTGAGCACATTCTGTACAGCCAGACGATCACAACACTCTAATCGAATTTACTCCGATAAGAGAAATTAAATTTAAAAAACAAACATAAGTAAGGAGACATAAACTTCTGGGGGCTTATCCCAGCACACTCCTCTCTAATTTACAACCTCGGAACACTACCTCCAGGAAGACTCTGTTGCCCTAGTAACAAGAGGTGAGAACGTAATAATGCTGCCGCCTTGTGGCTGTTTCCCACAACAGCAGCTTTAAACCCAGTGCTAATGGTTGCTTAATAGTCAGAAGGACTGCAGGGCTGTAAATGACACCTGCCCTCAAAAAATGCCCTGGGGTAGGGAATAGGCAAGAAAATTCAAGTTTTCTTTGACAAGTTTTTGAAGAAGTCAATATGAAGAGGGAAGTTGTACTCACTCTTTAAAAAAAAAAGGAAAAGAATAAAAAGCACATGCCTAAAGCTCAGTATAAGGAATTATTAGTCACATGCAAATCCAACCTCCAAAAAGGTTTCAGCTCACACCAGTCAAATGACCATCAGCAAACAGTCTACAAACTGTAAATGCTGAAGGGATTTTAGAGAACTGTGTACCTTGTAGCTGCTGGTGGGATGTAAAGTGGTAAGAGCACTAACGAAAACTGAATGGAGCTGCTTTAAAAGGTAAAAATTGAGCTACCATATGACGCAGCAGGGCACCTTTTGGGCCTGTAACCTAAGACCACCAGAATCGGAAAGACAGAGGCAGGCAAATGTGCACTGCAGCATTACTGAAATAGCCAAGACGTGGAAGCAAAAAAAAGGTCCATAAACAGATGAATGGACAAAGAAGAAGTGGTATACGGACTAAATGGAATAGTAGCCTCGGGAAAAAAATGAAAAATGCCGTTTTCAGGACTACAGATGAGCCTAGAAATAATCATATCAGGTTAAGTAAGTCAAAAGGGAATGACAAATATCCTATGATATCATTTATACCTGTTATCCTAAGATTGCTACAAATGGACATATTTCCACAGAAAAAGACACTCACAGACTTATAAAAGAAACTACTGGTTAACCAAAATGAAAGGTGGGAGGATGGATACATTAGGATTATGGGGCTAACATACATATCCTAATGTATGTTAAATGTATATAAACATATAACATATAAACTCTATGAATTATATAATCACCAATACATATAAAATATATAATGACAAAACACCTACCAAATACCATGCGAGGTCTACTCAACATTCTGTAATAAGACACATGGTAACAGAATCCGAACATGAACAGACATATGTATGAATCATTGAGCAGATTCTGTACAGCCAGACAATCACAACACTCTAATCCAATATTCTCCGATAAGAAATAGAAATTAAATTAAAAAACAAACAGAAGTAAGGAGACATAAACTTCTGGGGGCTTGTCCCAGCACATTCCCCTCTAATTTACAACCTCGGAACACTACGTCCAGGAAGACTCTGGTGCCCTAATAACAAGAGGTGAGAACGTAATGATGCTGCCGCCTAGTGGGTGTTTCCCACAACAGCAGCTTTAAACCCAGTGCTAATGGTTGCTTAATAGTCACAAGGACTCAGGGCTGTAAATGGCATCTGCCCTCAAAAAATGCCCTGGGGTAGGGAATAGGCAAGAAAATTCAACACATGACAAATCTTTCAAGAAGTCAACATGAAGAGGGAAGTTGTACTCACACTTTAAAAAAAAAAGGAAAACAAAAAAATGGACATGCCTAAAGCTCAGTACAAGGAATTATTAGCCACATACAAATCCAACCTCCAAAAAGGTTTCAGCTCACACCAGTCAAATGACCATCAGCAAACAGTCTACAAACTAGAAATGCTGAAGGGGTTTTAGAGAACTGTGTACCTTCTAGCTGCTGGTGGGATGTAATTGGTAACAGCACTAACGAAAACTGAATGCAGCTGCTTTAAAAGGTAAAAATTGAGCTACCATATGATGCGGCAGGGCACCTTTTGGGCCTATAACCTAAGACCACCAGAATCGGAAAGACAGAGGCAGGCAAATGTGCACTGCAGCAATATTGAAATAGCCACGACATGGAAGCCAAAAGAAGGTCCATAAAACAGATGAATGGACAGAGAAGAAGTGGTATATGGACAGAATGGAATATCAGTCACGAAAAAAATAAAAGAATGGCATATGCAGCACCACAGATGAGCCTAGAGATAATCACACAACGTGAAGTAAGTCAGAATGCGAAAGACAAATGTCCTATGATATCCCTTATGTTATCTGAAAATTCATAAACATGAACATATTTCCATAGAGAAAGACAATCTCAGAATGAGAAGACAACTTATGGTTAAGCCAAAGAAATGGTGTGAGGAATGGATAAATTAGGATATTGGGGTTAACACACATATACTAATACATATAAAAAATATAATCCCCAAAGACCTATGGAATACCAAGAGTGGTCTACTCAACACTCTGTAATAACCGACATGGAAAAGGACCCAAAGATCAATAGATATATGTATATGTGTAAATGAACAAGATTCTGTACACCTAGAACAAAAGACATTTTTCAATCAAATTTGCTCTGATAAAAACTACAACTTAAAGACACAAACAAGAATTAAGGAGGCTAAAACTTATCGGGGTTTGTCCTGGCACATTCCACTCTAATCTGCAACCTCAAAGCACAACTTGCAGCAAGGTTCTGTTTCCCTAGCAAGCAGAGTTGGCAACTTAGAAATGCTGCCACCCTAAGGCCGTTTCCTCAAAGAGCAGCTTTAAATCTACTGCTCATGGTCACTAATATTCACAAGGACGGCAGGGCTGTAAATGACTCATGCCCTCAAAAAATGTCCTGGGGTAGGGAATGGCCATAAAAATCCAAACGCGGTAAATTTTTCAAGAAGGCAATTTGAAGTTGTAAGTTTAGCTCAATCTTAAAAAAAATGAAAAGGACACTGAGAAATGCAAAACATCAGGAATTATTAGACGCATGCAAATCCAATCTACACAAAGGTATCACCTAACACCAGTCACAATGACCATCAGCAAAAAGTCAACAAACAATAGATGTTGAAGAAGTTGTGGAGAATAGTGTAACCTCTCGGTCTAAGTGGGATGTAAACTGGTAACAGCCAATAATAGGAACAGAATGGCAGTGCGTTTAAAGGTAAAAATTGAGTCACCATATGATCCGGAAGGCCCACTATTGGGCCTGTCACTTGTGAAAGCCAGAATCAAAAAGACACGGGATGGAAAATCGTGTATTGCAGCAGTATTTACAATAGCTAAGACATGGATACAAACAAAATGTCCATCATCAGATAAATGGACAAAGAAGAAGTGGTATACGTACCGAATGGAATAGTAGCCTCAGAAAAAAATGAACAGTGCCGTTTTCAGGACTACAGATGAGCCTGGAAATAATCATATTAGGTTAAGTTATTCAAAAGGGAATAACAAATATCCTATGATATCATTTATACATGTTATCCTAAGATTTCTACCAATGAACATATTTCCACAGAAAAAGACACTCACAGACTTATAAAACAAACGAATGGTTCGCCAAAATGAAAGGTGGGAGGATGGATAAATTAGGACTATGGGGATAACATACATATACTAATGTATGTTAAATGTATATAAACATATAACATATAAACTCTATGAATTATATAATCACCAATACATATAAAATATATAATCACGAAACACCTGCCAAATACCAAGGGACGTCTACTCAACATCCTGTAAAAAATTACATGGTAACAGGATCCGAAGATGAACAGACATATGTATGAATCATTGAGCACATTCTGTACAGCCAGACAATCACAACACTCTAATCGAATTTACTCCGATAAGAAAGAGAAATTAAATTTAAAAAACAAACATAAGTAAGGAGACATAAACTTCTGGGGGCTTATCCCAGCACACTCCTCTCTAATTTACAACCTCGGAACACTACCTCCAGGAAGACTCTGTTGCCCTAGTAACAAGAGGTGAGAACGTAATAATGCTGCCGCCTTGTGGCTGTTTCCCACAACAGCAGCTTTAAACCCAGTGCTAATGGTTGCTTAATAGTCACAAGGACTGCAGGGCTGTAAATGACACCTGCCCTCAAAAAATGCCCTGGGGTAGGGAATAGGCAAGAAAATTCAAGTTTTCTTTGACAAGTTTTTGAAGAAGTCAATATGAAGAGGGAAGTTGTACTCACACTTTAAAAAAAAAAGGAAAAGAATAAAAAGCACATGCCTAAAGCTCAGTATAAGGAATTATTAGTCACATGCAAATCCAACCTCCAAAAAGGTTTCAGCTCACACCAGTCAAATGACCATCAGCAAACAGTCTACAAACTGTAAATGCTGAAGGGATTTTAGAGAACTGTGTACCTTGTAGCTGCTGTTGGGATGTAAAGTGGTAAGAGCACTAACGAAAACTGAATGGAGCTGCTTTAAAAGGTAAAAATTGAGCTACCATATGACGCGGCAGGGCACCTTTTGGGCCTGTAACCTAAGACCACCAGAATCGGAAAGACAGAGGCAGGCAAATGTGCACTGCAGCATTACTGAAACAGCCAAGACGTGGAAGCAAAAAAAAGGTCCATAAACAGATGAATGGACAAAGAAGAAGTGGTATACGGACTAAATGGAATAGTAGCCTCGGGAAAAAAATGAAAAATGCCGTTTTCAGGACTACAGATGAGCCTAGAAATAATCATATCAGGTTAAGTAAGTCAAAAGGGAATGACAAATATCCTATGATATCATTTATACCTGTTATCCTAAGATTGCTACAAATGGACATATTTCCACAGAAAAAGACACTCACAGACTTATAAAAGAAACTACTGGTTAACCAAAATGAAAGGTGGGAGGATGGATAAATTAGGATTATGGGGCTAACATACATATCCTAATGTATGTTAAATGTATATAAACATATAACATATAAACTCTATGAATTATATAATCACCAATACATATAAAATATATAATGACAAAACACCTACCAAATACCATGCGAGGTCTACTCAACATTCTGTAATAAGACACATGGTAACAGAATCCGAAAATGAACAGACATATGTATGAATCATTGAGCAGATTCTGTACAGCCAGACAATCACAACACTCTAAACCAATATTCTCCGATAAGAAATAGAAATTAAATTAAAAAACAAACAGAAGTAAGGAGACATAAACTTCTGGGGGCTTGTCCCAGCACATTCCCCTCTAATTTACAACCTCGGAACACTACGTCCAGGAAGACTCTGGTGCCCTAATAACAAGAGGTGAGAACGTAATGATGCTGCCGCCTAGTGGGTGTTTCCCACAACAGCAGCTTTAAACCCAGTGCTAATGGTTGCTTAATAGTCACAAGGACTCAGGGCTGTAAATGGCATCTGCCCTCAAAAAATGCCCTGGGGTAGGGAATAGGCAAGAAAATTCAACACATGACAAATCTTTCAAGAAGTCAACATGAAGAGGGAAGTTGTACTCACACTTTAAAAAAAAAAGGAAAACAAAAAAATGGACATGCCTAAAGCTCAGTACAAGGAATTATTAGCCACATACAAATCCAACCTCCAAAAAGGTTTCAGCTCACACCAGTCAAATGACCATCAGCAAACAGTCTACAAACTAGAAATGCTGAAGGGGTTTTAGAGAACTGTGTACCTTCTAGCTGCTGGTGGGATGTAATTGGTAACAGCACTAACGAAAACTGAATGCAGCTGCTTTAAAAGGTAAAAATTGAGCTACCATATGATGCGGCAGGGCACCTTTTGGGCCTATAACCTAAGACCACCAGAATCGGAAAGACAGAGGCAGGCAAATGTGCACTGCAGCAATATTGAAATAGCCACGACATGGAAGCCAAAAGAAGGTCCATAAAACAGATGAATGGACAGAGAAGAAGTGGTATATGGACAGAATGGAATATCAGTCACGAAAAAAATAAAAGAATGGCATATGCAGCACCACAGATGAGCCTAGAGATAATCACACAACGTGAAGTAAGTCAGAATGCGAAAGACAAATGTCCTATGATATCCCTTATGTTATCTGAAAATTCATAAACATGAACATATTTCCATAGAGAAAGACAATCTCAGAATGAGAAGACAACTTATGGTTAAGCCAAAGAAATGGTGTGAGGAATGGATAAATTAGGATATTGGGGTTAACACACATATACTAATACATATAAAAAATATAATCCCCAAAGACCTATGGAATACCAAGAGTGGTCTACTCAACACTCTGTAATAACCGACATGCAACAAGGACCCAAAGATCAATAGATATATGTATATGTGTAAATGAACAAGATTCTGTACACCTAGAACAAAAGACATTTTTCAATCAAATTTGCTCTGATAAAAACTACAACTTAAAGACACAAACAAGAATTAAGGAGGCTAAAACTTATCGGGGTTTGTCCTGGCACATTCCACTCTAATCTGCAACCTCAAAGCACAACTTGCAGCAAGGTTCTGTTTCCCTAGCAAGCAGAGTTGGCAACTTAGAAATGCTGCCACCCTAAGGCCGTTTCCTCAAAGAGCAGCTTTAAATCTACTGCTCATGGTCACTAATATTCACAAGGACGGCAGGGCTGTAAATGACTCATGCCCTCAAAAAATGTCCTGGGGTAGGGAATGGCCATAAAAATCCAAACGCGGTAAATTTTTCAAGAAGGCAATTTGAAGTTGTAAGTTTAGCTCAATCTTAAAAAAAATGAAAAGGACACTGAGAAATGCAAAACATCAGGAATTATTAGACGCATGCAAATCCAATCTACACAAAGGTATCACCTAACACCAGTCACAATGACCATCAGCAAAAAGTCAACAAACAATAGATGTTGAAGAAGTTGTGGAGAATAGTGTAACCTCTCGGTCTAAGTGGGATGTAAACTGGTAACAGCCAATAATAGGAACAGAATGGCAGTGCGTATAAAGGTAAAAATTGAGTCACCATATGATCCGGAAGGCCCACTATTGGGCCTGTCACTTGTGAAAGCCAGAATCAAAAAGACACGGGATGGAAAATCGTGTATTGCAGCAGTATTTACAATAGCTAAGACATGGATACAAACAAAATGTCCATCATCAGATAAATGGACAAAGAAGAAGTGGTATACGTACCGAATGGAATAGTAGCCTCAGAAAAAAATGAACAGTGCCGTTTTCAGGACTACAGATGAGCCTAGAAATAATCATATTAGGTTAAGTTATTCAAAAGGGAATAACAAATATCCTATGATATCATTTATACATGTTATCCTAAGATTTCTACCAATGAACATATTTCCACAGAAAAAGACACTCACAGACTTATAAAACAAACGAATGGTTCGCCAAAATGAAAGGTGGGAGGATGGATAAATTAGGACTATGGGGATAACATACATATACTAATGTATGTTAAATGTATATAAACATATAACATATAAACTCTATGAATTATATAATCACCAATACATATAAGATATATAATCACGAAACACCTGCCAAATACCAAGGGAGGTCTACTCAACATTCTGTAAAAAATTACATGGTAACAGGATCCGAGGATGAACAGACATATGTATGAATCATTGAGCACATTCTGTACAGCCAGACAATCACAACACTCTAATCGAATTTACTCCGATAAGAAAGAGAAATTAAATTTAAAAAACAAACATAAGTAAGGAGACATAAACTTCTGGGGGCTTATCCCAGCACACTCCTCTCTAATTTACAACCTCGGAACACTACCTCCAGGAAGACTCTGTTGCCCTAGTAACAAGAGGTGAGAACGTAATAATGCTGCCGCCTTGTGGCTGTTTCCCACAACAGCAGCTTTAAACCCAGTGCTAATGGTTGCTTAATAGTCACAAGGACTGCAGGGCTGTAAATGACACCTGCCCTCAAAAAATGCCCTGGGGTAGGGAATAGGCAAGAAAATTCAAGTTTTCTTTGACAAGTTTTTGAAGAAGTCAATATGAAGAGGGAAGTTGTACTCACTCTTTAAAAAAAAAAGGAAAAGAATAAAAAGCACATGCCTAAAGCTCAGTATAAGGAATTATTAGTCACATGCAAATCCAACCTCCAAAAAGGTTTCAGCTCACACCAGTCAAATGACCATCAGCAAACAGTCTACAAACTGTAAATGCTGAAGGGATTTTAGAGAACTGTGTACCTTGTAGCTGCTGGTGGGATGTAAAGTGGTAAGAGCACTAACGAAAACTGAATGGAGCTGCTTTAAAAGGTAAAAATTGAGCTACCATATGACGCGGCAGGGCACCTTCTGGGCCTGTAACCTAAGACCACCAGAATCGGAAAGACAGAGGCAGGCAAATGTGCACTGCAGCATTACTGAAATAGCCAAGACGTGGAAGCAAAAAAAAGGTCCATAAACAGATGAATGGACAAAGAAGAAGTGGTATACGGACTAAATGGAATAGTAGCCTCGGGAAAAAAATGAAAAATGCCGTTTTCAGGACTACAGATGAGCCTAGAAATAATCATATCAGGTTAAGTAAGTCAAAAGGGAATGACAAATATCCTATGATATCATTTATACCTGTTATCCTAAGATTGCTACAAATGGACATATTTCCACAGAAAAAGACACTCACAGACTTATAAAAGAAACTACTGGTTAACCAAAATGAAAGGTGGGAGGATGGATACATTAGGATTATGGGGCTAACATACATATCCTAATGTATGTTAAATGTATATAAACATATAACATATAAACTCTATGAATTATATAATCACCAATACATATAAAATATATAATGACAAAACACCTACCAAATACCATGCGAGGTCTACTCAACATTCTGTAATAAGACACATGGTAACAGAATCCGAACATGAACAGACATATGTATGAATCATTGAGCAGATTCTGTACAGCCAGACAATCACAACACTCTAATCCAATATTCTCCGATAAGAAACAGAAATTAAATTAAAAAACAAACAGAAGTAAGGAGACATAAACTTCTGGGGGCTTGTCCCAGCACATTCCCCTCTAATTTACAACCTCGGAACACTACGTCCAGGAAGACTCTGGTGCCCTAATAACAAGAGGTGAGAACGTAATGATGCTGCCGCCTAGTGGGTGTTTCCCACAACAGCAGCTTTAAACCCAGTGCTAATGGTTGCTTAATAGTCACAAGGACTCAGGGCTGTAAATGGCATCTGCCCTCAAAAAATGCCCTGGGGTAGGGAATAGGCAAGAAAATTCAACACATGACAAATCTTTCAAGAAGTCAACATGAAGAGGGAAGTTGTACTCACACTTTAAAAAAAAAAGGAAAACAAAAAAATGGACATGCCTAAAGCTCAGTACAAGGAATTATTAGCCACATACAAATCCAACCTCCAAAAAGGTTTCAGCTCACACCAGTCAAATGACCATCAGCAAACAGTCTACAAACTAGAAATGCTGAAGGGGTTTTAGAGAACTGTGTACCTTCTAGCTGCTGGTGGGATGTAATTGGTAACAGCACTAACGAAAACTGAATGCAGCTGCTTTAAAAGGTAAAAATTGAGCTACCATATGATGCGGCAGGGCACCTTTTGGGCCTATAACCTAAGACCACCAGAATCGGAAAGACAGAGGCAGGCAAATGTGCACTGCAGCAATATTGAAATAGCCACGACATGGAAGCCAAAAGAAGGTCCATAAACAGATGAATGGACAGAGAAGAAGTGGTATATGGACAGAATGGAATATCAGTCACGAAAAAAATAAAAGAATGGCATATGCAGCACCACAGATGAGCCTAGAGATAATCACACAACGTGAAGTAAGTCAGAATGCGAAAGACAAATGTCCTATGATATCCCTTATGTTATCTGAAAATTCATAAACATGAACATATTTCCATAGAGAAAGACAATCTCAGACTGAGAAGACAACTTATGGTTAAGCCAAAGAAATGGTGTGAAGAATGGATAAATTAGGATATTGGGGTTAACACACATATACTAATACATATAAAAAATACAATCCCCAAAGACCTATGGAATACCAAGAGTGGTCTACTCAACACTCTGTAATAACCGACATGGAAAAGGACCCAAAGATCAATAGATATATGTATATGTGTAAATGAACAAGATTCTGTACACCTAGAACAAAAGACATTTTTCAATCAAATTTGCTCTGATAAAAACTACAACTTAAAGACACAAACAAGAATTAAGGAGGCTAAAACTTATCGGGGTTTGTCCTGGCACATTCCACTCTAATCTGCAACCTCAAAGCACAACTTGCAGCAAGGTTCTGTTTCCCTAGCAAGCAGAGTTGGCAACTTAGAAATGCTGCCACCCTAAGGCCGTTTCCTCAAAGAGCAGCTTTAAATCTACTGCTCATGGTCACTAATATTCACAAGGACGGCAGGGCTGTAAATGACTCATGCCCTCAAAAAATGTCCTGGGGTAGGGAATGGCCATAAAAATCCAAACGCGGTAAATTTTTCAAGAAGGCAATTTGAAGTTGTAAGTTTAGCTCAATCTTAAAAAAAATGAAAAGGACACTGAGAAATGCAAAACATCAGGAATTTTATTAGACGCATGCAAATCCAATCTACACAAAGGTATCACCTAACACCAGTCACAATGACCATCAGCAAAAAGTCAACAAACAATAGATGTTGAAGAAGTTGTGGAGAATAGTGTAACCTCTCGGTCTAAGTGGGATGTAAACTGGTAACAGCCAATAATAGGAACAGAATGGCAGTGCGTTTAAAGGTAAAAATTGAGTCACCATATGATCCGGAAGGCCCACTATTGGGCCTGTCACTTGTGAAAGCCAGAATCAAAAAGACACGGGATGGAAAATCGTGTATTGCAGCAGTATTTACAATAGCTAAGACATGGATACAAACAAAATGTCCATCATCAGATAAATGGACAAAGAAGAAGTGGTATACGTACCAAATGGAATAGTAGCCTCAGAAAAAAATGAACAGTGCCGTTTTCAGGACTACAGATGAGCCTAGAAATAATCATATTAGGTTAAGTTATTCAAAAGGGAATAACAAATATCCTATGATATCATTTATACATGTTATCCTAAGATTTCTACCAATGAACATATTTCCACAGAAAAAGACACTCACAGACTTATAAAACAAACGAATGGTTCGCCAAAATGAAAGGTGGGAGGATGGATAAATTAGGACTATGGGGATAACATACATATACTAATGTATGTTAAATGTATATAAACATATAACATATAAACTCTATGAATTATATAATCACCAATACATATAAAATATATAATCACGAAACACCTGCCAAATACCAAGGGAGGTCTACTCAACATCCTGTAAAAAATTACATGGTAACAGGATCCGAAGATGAACAGACATATGTATGAATCATTGAGCACATTCTGTACAGCCAGACAATCACAACACTCTAATCGAATTTACTTCGATAAGAAAGAGAAATTAAATTTAAAAAACAAACATAAGTAAGGAGACATAAACTTCTGGGGGCTTATCCCAGCACACTCCTCTCTAATTTACAACCTCGGAACACTACCTCCAGGAAGACTCTGTTGCCCTAGTAACAAGAGGTGAGAACGTAATAATGCTGCCGCCTTGTGGCTGTTTCCCACAACAGCAGCTTTAAACCCAGTGCTAATGGTTGCTTAATAGTCACAAGGACTGCAGGGCTGTAATTGACACCTGCCCTCAAAAAATGCCCTGGGGTAGGGAATAGGCAAGAAAATTCAAGTTTTCTTTGACAAGTTTTTGAAGAAGTCAATATGAAGAGGGAAGTTGTACTCACTCTTTAAAAAAAAAAAGGAAAAGAATAAAAAGCACATGCCTAAAGCTCAGTATAAGGAATTATTAGTCACATGCAAATCCAACCTCCAAAAAGGTTTCAGCTCACACCAGTCAAATGACCATCAGCAAACAGTCTACAAACTGTAAATGCTGAAGGGATTTTAGAGAACTGTGTACCTTGTAGCTGCTGGTGGGATGTAAAGTGGTAAGAGCACTAACGAAAACTGAATGGAGCTGCTTTAAAAGGTAAAAATTGAGCTACCATATGACGCGGCAGGGCACCTTCTGGGCCTGTAACCTAAGACCACCAGAATCGGAAAGACAGAGGCAGGCAAATGTGCACTGCAGCATTACTGAAATAGCCAAGACGTGGAAGCAAAAAAAAGGTCCATAAACAGATGAATTGACAAAGAAGTGGTATACGGACTAAATGGAATAGTAGCCTCGGGAAAAAAATGAAAAATGCCGTTTTCAGGACTACAGATGAGCCTAGAAATAATCATATCAGGTTAAGTAAGTCAAAAGGGAATGACAAATATCCTATGATATCATTTATACCTGTTATCCTAAGATTGCTACAAATGGACATATTTCCACAGAAAAAGACACTCACAGACTTATAAAAGAAACTACTGGTTAACCAAAATGAAAGGTGGGAGGATGGATACATTAGGATTATGGGGCTAACATACATATCCTAATGTATGTTAAATGTATATAAACATATAACATATAAACTCTATGAATTATATAATCACCAATACATATAAAATATATAATGACAAAACACCTACCAAATACCATGCGAGGTCTACTCAACATTCTGTAATAAGACACATGGTAACAGAATCCGAACATGAACAGACATATGTATGAATCATTGAGCAGATTCTGTACAGCCAGACAATCACAACACTCTAATCCAATATTCTCCGATAAGAAACAGAAATTAAATTAAAAAACAAACAGAAGTAAGGAGACATAAACTTCTGGGGGCTTGTCCCAGCACATTCCCCTCTAATTTACAACCTCGGAACACTACGTCCAGGAAGACTCTGGTGCCCTAATAACAAGAGGTGAGAACGTAATGATGCTGCCGCCTAGTGGGTGTTTCCCACAACAGCAGCTTTAAACCCAGTGCTAATGGTTGCTTAATAGTCACAAGGACTCAGGGCTGTAAATGGCATCTGCCCTCAAAAAATGCCCTGGGGTAGGGAATAGGCAAGAAAATTCAACACATGACAAATCTTTCAAGAAGTCAACATGAAGAGGGAAGTTGTACTCACACTTTAAAAAAAAAGGAAAACAAAAAAATGGACATGCCTAAAGCTCAGTACAAGGAATTATTAGCCACATACAAATCCAACCTCCAAAAAGGTTTCAGCTCACACCAGTCAAATGACCATCAGCAAACAGTCTACAAACTAGAAATGCTGAAGGGGTTTTAGAGAACTGTGTACCTTCTAGCTGCTGGTGGGATGTAATTGGTAACAGCACTAACGAAAACTGAATGCAGCTGCTTTAAAAGGTAAAAATTGAGCTACCATATGATGCGGCAGGGCACCTTTTGGGCCTATAACCTAAGACCACCAGAATCGGAAAGACAGAGGCAGGCAAATGTGCACTGCAGCAATATTGAAATAGCCACGACATGGAAGCCAAAAGAAGGTCCATAAACAGATGAATGGACAGAGAAGAAGTGGTATATGGACAGAATGGAATATCAGTCACGAAAAAAATAAAAGAATGGCATATGCAGCACCACAGATGAGCCTAGAGATAATCACACAACGTGAAGTAAGTCAGAATGCGAAAGACAAATGTCCTATGATATCCCTTATGTTATCTGAAAATTCATAAACATGAACATATTTCCATAGAGAAAGACAATCTCAGACTGAGAAGACAACTTATGGTTAAGCCAAAGAAATGGTGTGAAGAATGGATAAATTAGGATATTGGGGTTAACACACATATACTAATACATATAGAAAATACAATCCCCAAAGACCTATGGAATACCAAGAGTGGTCTACTCAACACTCTGTAATAACCGACATGGAAAAGGACCCAAAGATCAATAGATATATGTATATGTGTAAATGAACAAGATTCTGTACACCTAGAACAAAAGACATTTTTCAATCAAATTTGCTCTGATAAAAACTACAACTTAAAGACACAAACAAGAATTAAGGAGGCTAAAACTTATCGGGGTTTGTCCTGGCACATTCCACTCTAATCTGCAACCTCAAAGCACAACTTGCAGCAAGGTTCTGTTTCCCTAGCAAGCAGAGTTGGCAACTTAGAAATGCTGCCACCCTAAGGCCGTTTCCTCAAAGAGCAGCTTTAAATCTACTGCTCATGGTCACTAATATTCACAAGGACGGCAGGGCTGTAAATGACTCATGCCCTCAAAAAATGTCCTGGGGTAGGGAATGGCCATAAAAATCCAAACGCGGTAAATTTTTCAAGAAGGCAATTTGAAGTTGTAAGTTTAGCTCAATCTTAAAAAAAATGAAAAGGACACTGAGAAATGCAAAACATCAGGAATTTTATTAGACGCATGCAAATCCAATCTACACAAAGGTATCACCTAACACCAGTCACAATGACCATCAGCAAAAAGTCAACAAACAATAGATGTTGAAGAAGTTGTGAAGCATAGTGTAACCTCTCGGTCTAAGTGGGATGTAAACTGGTAACAGCCAATAATAGGAACAGAATGGCAGTGCGTTTAAAGGTAAAAATTGAGTCACCATATGATCCGGAAGGCCCACTATTGGGCCTGTCACTTGTGAAAGCCAGAATCAAAAAGACACGGGATGGAAAATCGTGTATTGCAGCAGTATTTACAATAGCTAAGACATGGATACAAACAAAATGTCCATCATCAGATAAATGGACAAAGAAGAAGTGGTATACGTACTGAATGGAATAGTAGCCTCAGAAAAAAATGAACAGTGCCGTTTTCAGGACTACAGATGAGCCTGGAAATAATCATATTAGGTTAAGTTATTCAAAAGGGAATAACAAATATCCTATGATATCATTTATACATGTTATCCTAAGATTTCTACCAATGAACATATTTCCACAGAAAAAGACACTCACAGACTTATAAAACAAACGAATGGTTCGCCAAAATGAAAGGTGGGAGGATGGATAAATTAGGACTATGGGGATAACATAATATACTAATGTATGTTAAATGTATATAAACATATAACATATAAACTCTATGAATTATATAATCACCAATACATATAAAATATATAATCACGAAACACCTGCCAAATACCAAGGGAGGTCTACTCAACATTCTGTAAAAAATTACATGGTAACAGGATCCGAAGATGAACAGACATATGTATGAATCATTGAGCACATTCTGTACAGCCAGACAATCACAACACTCTAATCGAATTTACTCCGATAAGAAAGAGAAATTAAATTTAAAAAACAAACATAAGTAAGGAGACATAAACTTCTGGGGGCTTATCCCAGCACACTCCTCTCTAATTTACAACCTCGGAACACTACCTCCAGGAAGACTCTGTTGCCCTAGTAACAAGAGGTGAGAACGTAATAATGCTGCCGCCTTGTGGCTGTTTCCCACAACAGCAGCTTTAAACCCAGTGCTAATGGTTGCTTAATAGTCACAAGGACTGCAGGGCTGTAATTGACACCTGCCCTCAAAAAATGCCCTGGGGTAGGGAATAGGCAAGAAAATTCAAGTTTTCTTTGACAAGTTTTTGAAGAAGTCAATATGAAGAGGGAAGTTGTACTCACTCTTTAAAAAAAAAAGGAAAAGAATAAAAAGCACATGCCTAAAGCTCAGTATAAGGAATTATTAGTCACATGCAAATCCAACCTCCAAAAAGGTTTCAGCTCACACCAGTCAAATGACCATCAGCAAACAGTCTACAAACTAGAAATGCTGAAGGGGTTTTAGAGAACTGTGTACCTTCTAGCTGCTGGTGGGATGTAATTGGTAACAGCACTAACGAAAACTGAATGCAGCTGCTTTAAAAGGTAAAAATTGAGCTACCATATGATGCGGCAGGGCACCTTTTGGGCCTATAACCTAAGACCACCAGAATCGGAAAGACAGAGGCAGGCAAATGTGCACTGCAGCAATATTGAAATAGCCACGACATGGAAGCCAAAAGAAGGTCCATAAAACAGATGAATGGACAGAGAAGAAGTGGTATATGGACAGAATGGAATATCAGTCACGAAAAAAATAAAAGAATGGCATATGCAGCACCACAGATGAGCCTAGAGATAATCACACAACGTGAAGTAAGTCAGAATGCGAAAGACAAATGTCGTATGATATCCCTTATGTTATCTGAAAATTCATAAACATGAACATATTTCCATAGAGAAAGACAATCTCAGAATGAGAAGACAACTTATGGTTAAGCCAAAGAAATGGTGTGAGGAATGGATAAATTAGGATATTGGGGTTAACACACATATACTAATACATATAAAAAATATAATCCCCAAAGACCTATGGAATACCAAGAGTGGTCTACTCAACACTCTGTAATAACCGACATGCAACAAGGACCCAAAGATCAATAGATATATGTATATGTGTAAATGAACAAGATTCTGTACACCTAGAACAAAAGACATTTTTCAATCAAATTTGCTCTGATAAAAACTACAACTTAAAGACACAAACAAGAATTAAGGAGGCTAAAACTTATCGGGGTTTGTCCTGGCACATTCCACTCTAATCTGCAACCTCAAAGCACAACTTGCAGCAAGGTTCTGTTTCCCTAGCAAGCAGAGTTGGCAACTTAGAAATGCTGCCACCCTAAGGCCGTTTCCTCAAAGAGCAGCTTTAAATCTACTGCTCATGGTCACTAATATTCACAAGGACGGCAGGGCTGTAAATGACTCATGCCCTCAAAAAATGTCCTGGGGTAGGGAATGGCCATAAAAATCCAAACGCGGTAAATTTTTCAAGAAGGCAATTTGAAGTTGTAAGTTTAGCTCAATCTTAAAAAAAATGAAAAGGACACTGAGAAATGCAAAACATCAGGAATTTTATTAGACGCATGCAAATCCAATCTACACAAAGGTATCACCTAACACCAGTCACAATGACCATCAGCAAAAAGTCAACAAACAATAGATGTTGAAGAAGTTGTGAAGCATAGTGTAACCTCTCGGTCTAAGTGGGATGTAAACTGGTAACAGCCAATAATAGGAACAGAATGGCAGTGCGTTTAAAGGTAAAAATTGAGTCACCATATGATCCGGAAGGCCCACTATTGGGCCTGTCACTTGTGAAAGCCAGAATCAAAAAGACACGGGATGGAAAATCGTGTATTGCAGCAGTATTTACAATAGCTAAGACATGGATACAAACAAAATGTCCATCATCAGATAAATGGACAAAGAAGAAGTGGTATACGTACCGAATGGAATAGTAGCCTCAGAAAAAAATGAACAGTGCCGTTTTCAGGACTACAGATGAGCCTGGAAATAATCATATTAGGTTAAGTTATTCAAAAGGGAATAACAAATATCCTATGATATCATTTATACATGTTATCCTAAGATTTCTACCAATGAACATATTTCCACAGAAAAAGACACTCACAGACTTATAAAACAAACGAATGGTTCGCCAAAATGAAAGGTGGGAGGATGGATAAATTAGGACTATGGGGATAACATACATATACTAATGTATGTTAAATGTATATAAACATATAACATATAAACTCTATGAATTATATAATCACCAATACATATAAAATATATAATCACGAAACACCTGCCAAATACCAAGGGAGGTCTACTCAACATTCTGTAAAAAATTACATGGTAACAGGATCCGAAGATGAACAGACATATGTATGAATCATTGAGCACATTCTGTACAGCCAGACAATCACAACACTCTAATCGAATTTACTCCGATAAGAAAGAGAAATTAAATTTAAAAAACAAACATAAGTAAGGAGACATAAACTTCTGGGGGCTTATCCCAGCACACTCCTCTCTAATTTACAACCTCGGAACACTACCTCCAGGAAGACTCTGTTGCCCTAGTAACAAGAGGTGAGAACGTAATAATGCTGCCGCCTTGTGGCTGTTTCCCACAACAGCAGCTTTAAACCCAGTGCTAATGGTTGCTTAATAGTCACAAGGACTGCAGGGCTGTAATTGACACCTGCCCTCAAAAAATGCCCTGGGGTAGGGAATAGGCAAGAAAATTCAAGTTTTCTTTGACAAGTTTTTGAAGAAGTCAATATGAAGAGGGAAGTTGTACTCACTCTTTAAAAAAAAAAAGGAAAAGAATAAAAAGCACATGCCTAAAGCTCAGTATAAGGAATTATTAGTCACATGCAAATCCAACCTCCAAAAAGGTTTCAGCTCACACCAGTCAAATGACCATCAGCAAACAGTCTACAAACTGTAAATGCTGAAGGGATTTTAGAGAACTGTGTACCTTGTAGCTGCTGGTGGGATGTAAAGTGGTAAGAGCACTAACGAAAACTGAATGGAGCTGCTTTAAAAGGTAAAAATTGAGCTACCATATGACGCGGCAGGGCACCTTCTGGGCCTGTAACCTAAGACCACCAGAATCGGAAAGACAGAGGCAGGCAAATGTGCACTGCAGCATTACTGAAATAGCCAAGACGTGGAAGCAAAAAAAAGGTCCATAAACAGATGAATTGACAAAGAAGTGGTATACGGACTAAATGGAATAGTAGCCTCGGGAAAAAAATGAAAAATGCCGTTTTCAGGACTACAGATGAGCCTAGAAATAATCATATCAGGTTAAGTAAGTCAAAAGGGAATGACAAATATCCTATGATATCATTTATACCTGTTATCCTAAGATTGCTACAAATGGACATATTTCCACAGAAAAAGACACTCACAGACTTATAAAAGAAACTACTGGTTAACCAAAATGAAAGGTGGGAGGATGGATACATTAGGATTATGGGGCTAACATACATATCCTAATGTATGTTAAATGTATATAAACATATAACATATAAACTCTATGAATTATATAATCACCAATACATATAAAATATATAATGACAAAACACCTACCAAATACCATGCGAGGTCTACTCAACATTCTGTAATAAGACACATGGTAACAGAATCCGAACATGAACAGACATATGTATGAATCATTGAGCAGATTCTGTACAGCCAGACAATCACAACACTCTAATCCAATATTCTCCGATAAGAAACAGAAATTAAATTAAAAAACAAACAGAAGTAAGGAGACATAAACTTCTGGGGGCTTGTCCCAGCACATTCCCCTCTAATTTACAACCTCGGAACACTACGTCCAGGAAGACTCTGGTGCCCTAATAACAAGAGTTGAGAACGTAATGATGCTGCCGCCTAGTGGGTGTTTCCCACAACAGCAGCTTTAAACCCAGTGCTAATGGTTGCTTAATAGTCACAAGGACTCAGGGCTGTAAATGGCATCTGCCCTCAAAAAATGCCCTGGGGTAGGGAATAGGCAAGAAAATTCAACACATGACAAATCTTTCAAGAAGTCAACATGAAGAGGGAAGTTGTACTCACACTTTAAAAAAAAAAGGAAAACAAAAAAATGGACATGCCTAAAGCTCAGTACAAGGAATTATTAGCCACATACAAATCCAACCTCCAAAAAGGTTTCAGCTCACACCAGTCAAATGACCATCAGCAAACAGTCTACAAACTAGAAATGCTGAAGGGGTTTTAGAGAACTGTGTACCTTCTAGCTGCTGGTGGGATGTAATTGGTAACAGCACTAACGAAAACTGAATGCAGCTGCTTTAAAAGGTAAAAATTGAGCTACCATATGATGCGGCAGGGCACCTTTTGGGCCTATAACCTAAGACCACCAGAATCGGAAAGACAGAGGCAGGCAAATGTGCACTGCAGCAATATTGAAATAGCCACGACATGGAAGCCAAAAGAAGGTCCATAAACAGATGAATGGACAGAGAAGAAGTGGTATATGGACAGAATGGAATATCAGTCACGAAAAAAATAAAAGAATGGCATATGCAGCACCACAGATGAGCCTAGAGATAATCACACAACGTGAAGTAAGTCAGAATGCGAAAGACAAATGTCCTATGATATCCCTTATGTTATCTGAAAATTCATAAACATGAACATATTTCCATAGAGAAAGACAATCTCAGACTGAGAAGACAACTTATGGTTAAGCCAAAGAAATGGTGTGAAGAATGGATAAATTAGGATATTGGGGTTAACACACATATACTAATACATATAGAAAATACAATCCCCAAAGACCTATGGAATACCAAGAGTGGTCTACTCAACACTCTGTAATAACCGACATGGAAAAGGACCCAAAGATCAATAGATATATGTATATGTGTAAATGAACAAGATTCTGTACACCTAGAACAAAAGACATTTTTCAATCAAATTTGCTCTGATAAAAACTACAACTTAAAGACACAAACAAGAATTAAGGAGGCTAAAACTTATCGGGGTTTGTCCTGGCACATTCCACTCTAATCTGCAACCTCAAAGCACAACTTGCAGCAAGGTTCTGTTTCCCTAGCAAGCAGAGTTGGCAACTTAGAAATGCTGCCACCCTAAGGCCGTTTCCTCAAAGAGCAGCTTTAAATCTACTGCTCATGGTCACTAATATTCACAAGGACGGCAGGGCTGTAAATGACTCATGCCCTCAAAAAATGTCCTGGGGTAGGGAATGGCCATAAAAATCCAAACGCGGTAAATTTTTCAAGAAGGCAATTTGAAGTTGTAAGTTTAGCTCAATCTTAAAAAAAATGAAAAGGACACTGAGAAATGCAAAACATCAGGAATTTTATTAGACGCATGCAAATCCAATCTACACAAAGGTATCACCTAACACCAGTCACAATGACCATCAGCAAAAAGTCAACAAACAATAGATGTTGAAGAAGTTGTGAAGCATAGTGTAACCTCTCGGTCTAAGTGGGATGTAAACTGGTAACAGCCAATAATAGGAACAGAATGGCAGTGCGTTTAAAGGTAAAAATTGAGTCACCATATGATCCGGAAGGCCCACTATTGGGCCTGTCACTTGTGAAAGCCAGAATCAAAAAGACACGGGATGGAAAATCGTGTATTGCAGCAGTATTTACAATAGCTAAGACATGGATACAAACAAAATGTCCATCATCAGATAAATGGACAAAGAAGAAGTGGTATACGTACCGAATGGAATAGTAGCCTCAGAAAAAAATGAACAGTGCCGTTTTCAGGACTACAGATGAGCCTGGAAATAATCATATTAGGTTAAGTTATTCAAAAGGGAATAACAAATATCCTATGATATCATTTATACATGTTATCCTAAGATTTCTACCAATGAACATATTTCCACAGAAAAAGACACTCACAGACTTATAAAACAAACGAATGGTTCGCCAAAATGAAAGGTGGGAGGATGGATAAATTAGGACTATGGGGATAACATACATATACTAATGTATGTTAAATGTATATAAACATATAACATATAAACTCTATGAATTATATAATCACCAATACATATAAAATATATAATCACGAAACACCTGCCAAATACCAAGGGAGGTCTACTCAACATTCTGTAAAAAATTACATGGTAACAGGATCCGAAGATGAACAGACATATGTATGAATCATTGAGCACATTCTGTACAGCCAGACAATCACAACACTCTAATCGAATTTACTCCGATAAGAAAGAGAAATTAAATTTAAAAAACAAACATAAGTAAGGAGACATAAACTTCTGGGGGCTTATCCCAGCACACTCCTCTCTAATTTACAACCTCGGAACACTACCTCCAGGAAGACTCTGTTGCCCTAGTAACAAGAGGTGAGAACGTAATAATGCTGCCGCCTTGTGGCTGTTTCCCACAACAGCAGCTTTAAACCCAGTGCTAATGGTTGCTTAATAGTCACAAGGACTGCAGGGCTGTAAATGACACCTGCCCTCAAAAAATGCCCTGGGGTAGGGAATAGGCAAGAAAATTCAAGTTTTCTTTGACAAGTTTTTGAAGAAGTCAATATGAAGAGGGAAGTTGTACTCACTCTTTAAAAAAAAAAAAGGAAAAGAATAAAAAGCACATGCCTAAAGCTCAGTATAAGGAATTATTAGTCACATGCAAATCCAACCTCCAAAAAGGTTTCAGCTCACACCAGTCAAATGACCATCAGCAAACAGTCTACAAACTGTAAATGCTGAAGGGATTTTAGAGAACTGTGTACCTTGTAGCTGCTGGTGGGATGTAAAGTGGTAAGAGCACTAACGAAAACTGAATGGAGCTGCTTTAAAAGGTAAAAATTGAGCTACCATATGACGCGGCAGGGCACCTTCTGGGCCTGTAACCTAAGACCACCAGAATCGGAAAGACAGAGGCAGGCAAATGTGCACTGCAGCATTACTGAAATAGCCAAGACGTGGAAGCCAAAAAAAGGTCCATAAACAGATGAATGGACAAAGAAGAAGTGGTATACGGACTAAATGGAATAGTAGCCTCGGGAAAAAAATGAAAAATGCCGTTTTCAGGACTACAGATGAGCCTAGAAATAATCATATCAGGTTAAGTAAGTCAAAAGGGAATGACAAATATCCTATGATATCATTTATACCTGTTATCCTAAGATTGCTACAAATGGACATATTTCCACAGAAAAAGACACTCACAGACTTATAAAAGAAACTACTGGTTAACCAAAATGAAAGGTGGGAGGATGGATACATTAGGATTATGGGGCTAACATACATATCCTAATGTATGTTAAATGTATATAAACATATAACATATAAACTCTATGAATTATATAATCACCAATACATATAAAATATATAATGACAAAACACCTACCAAATACCATGCGAGGTCTACTCAACATTCTGTAATAAGACACATGGTAACAGAATCCGAACATGAACAGACATATGTATGAATCATTGAGCAGATTCTGTACAGCCAGACAATCACAACACTCTAATCCAATATTCTCCGATAAGAAACAGAAATTAAATTAAAAAACAAACAGAAGTAAGGAGACATAAACTTCTGGGGGCTTGTCCCAGCACATTCCCCTCTAATTTACAACCTCGGAACACTACGTCCAGGAAGACTCTGGTGCCCTAATAACAAGAGTTGAGAACGTAATGATGCTGCCGCCTAGTGGGTGTTTCCCACAACAGCAGCTTTAAACCCAGTGCTAATGGTTGCTTAATAGTCACAAGGACTCAGGGCTGTAAATGGCATCTGCCCTCAAAAAATGCCCTGGGGTAGGGAATAGGCAAGAAAATTCAACACATGACAAATCTTTCAAGAAGTCAACATGAAGAGGGAAGTTGTACTCACACTTTAAAAAAAAAAGGAAAACAAAAAAATGGACATGCCTAAAGCTCAGTACAAGGAATTATTAGCCACATACAAATCCAACCTCCAAAAAGGTTTCAGCTCACACCAGTCAAATGACCATCAGCAAACAGTCTACAAACTAGAAATGCTGAAGGGGTTTTAGAGAACTGTGTACCTTCTAGCTGCTGGTGGGATGTAATTGGTAACAGCACTAACGAAAACTGAATGCAGCTGCTTTAAAAGGTAAAAATTGAGCTACCATATGATGCGGCAGGGCACCTTTTGGGCCTATAACCGAAGACCACCAGAATCGGAAAGACAGAGGCAGGCAAATGTGCACTGCAGCAATATTGAAATAGCCACGACATGGAAGCCAAAAGAAGGTCCATAAACAGATGAATGGACAGAGAAGAAGTGGTATATGGACAGAATGGAATATCAGTCACGAAAAAAATAAAAGAATGGCATATGCAGCACCACAGATGAGCCTAGAGATAATCACACAACGTGAAGTAAGTCAGAATGCGAAAGACAAATGTCCTATGATATCCCTTATGTTATCTGAAAATTCATAAACATGAACATATTTCCATAGAGAAAGACAATCTCAGACTGAGAAGACAACTTATGGTTAAGCCAAAGAAATGGTGTGAAGAATGGATAAATTAGGATATTGGGGTTAACACACATATACTAATACATATAGAAAATACAATCCCCAAAGACCTATGGAATACCAAGAGTGGTCTACTCAACACTCTGTAATAACCGACATGGAAAAGGACCCAAAGATCAATAGATATATGTATATGTGTAAATGAACAAGATTCTGTACACCTAGAACAAAAGACATTTTTCAATCAAATTTGCTCTGATAAAAACTACAACTTAAAGACACAAACAAGAATTAAGGAGGCTAAAACTTATCGGGGTTTGTCCTGGCACATTCCACTCTAATCTGCAACCTCAAAGCACAACTTGCAGCAAGGTTCTGTTTCCCTAGCAAGCAGAGTTGGCAACTTAGAAATGCTGCCACCCTAAGGCCGTTTCCTCAAAGAGCAGCTTTAAATCTACTGCTCATGGTCACTAATATTCACAAGGACGGCAGGGCTGTAAATGACTCATGCCCTCAAAAAATGTCCTGGGGTAGGGAATGGCCATAAAAATCCAAACGCGGTAAATTTTTCAAGAAGGCAATTTGAAGTTGTAAGTTTAGCTCAATCTTAAAAAAAATGAAAAGGACACTGAGAAATGCAAAACATCAGGAATTTTATTAGACGCATGCAAATCCAATCTACACAAAGGTATCACCTAACACCAGTCACAATGACCATCAGCAAAAAGTCAACAAACAATAGATGTTGAAGAAGTTGTGGAGAATAGTGTAACCTCTCGGTCTAAGTGGGATGTAAACTGGTAACAGCCAATAATAGGAACAGAATGGCAGTGCGTTTAAAGGTAAAAATTGAGTCACCATATGATCCGGAAGGCCCACTATTGGGCCTGTCACTTGTGAAAGCCAGAATCAAAAAGACACGGGATGGAAAATCGTGTATTGCAGCAGTATTTACAATAGCTAAGACATGGATACAAACAAAATGTCCATCATCAGATAAATGGACAAAGAAGAAGTGGTATACGTACCGAATGGAATAGTAGCCTCAGAAAAAAATGAACAGTGCCGTTTTCAGGACTACAGATGAGCCTGGAAATAATCATATTAGGTTAAGTTATTCAAAAGGGAATAACAAATATCCTATGATATCATTTATACATGTTATCCTAAGATTTCTACCAATGAACATATTTCCACAGAAAAAGACACTCACAGACTTATAAAACAAACGAATGGTTCGCCAAAATGAAAGGTGGGAGGATGGATAAATTAGGACTATGGGGATAACATACATATACTAATGTATGTTAAATGTATATAAACATATAACATATAAACTCTATGAATTATATAATCACCAATACATATAAAATATATAATCACGAAACACCTGCCAAATACCAAGGGAGGTCTACTCAACATTCTGTAAAAAATTACATGGTAACAGGATCCGAAGATGAACAGACATATGTATGAATCATTGAGCACATTCTGTACAGCCAGACAATCACAACACTCTAATCGAATTTACTCCGATAAGAAAGAGAAATTAAATTTAAAAAACAAACATAAGTAAGGAGACATAAACTTCTGGGGGCTTATCCCAGCACACTCCTCTCTAATTTACAACCTCGGAACACTACCTCCAGGAAGACTCTGTTGCCCTAGTAACAAGAGGTGAGAACGTAATAATGCTGCCGCCTTGTGGCTGTTTCCCACAACAGCAGCTTTAAACCCAGTGCTAATGGTTGCTTAATAGTCACAAGGACTGCAGGGCTGTAAATGACACCTGCCCTCAAAAAATGCCCTGGGGTAGGGAATAGGCAAGAAAATTCAAGTTTTCTTTGACAAGTTTTTGAAGAAGTCAATATGAAGAGGGAAGTTGTACTCACTCTTTAAAAAAAAAAGGAAAAGAATAAAAAGCACATGCCTAAAGCTCAGTATAAGGAATTATTAGTCACATGCAAATCCAACCTCCAAAAAGGTTTCAGCTCACACCAGTCAAATGACCATCAGCAAACAGTCTACAAACTGTAAATGCTGAAGGGATTTTAGAGAACTGTGTACCTTGTAGCTGCTGGTGGGATGTAAAGTGGTAAGAGCACTAACGAAAACTGAATGGAGCTGCTTTAAAAGGTAAAAATTGAGCTACCATATGACGCGGCAGGGCACCTTCTGGGCCTGTAACCTAAGACCACCAGAATCGGAAAGACAGAGGCAGGCAAATGTGCACTGCAGCATTACTGAAATAGCCAAGACGTGGAAGCAAAAAAAAGGTCCATAAACAGATGAATGGACAAAGAAGAAGTGGTATACGGACTAAATGGAATAGTAGCCTCGGGAAAAAAATGAAAAATGCCGTTTTCAGGACTACAGATGAGCCTAGAAATAATCATATCAGGTTAAGTAAGTCAAAAGGGAATGACAAATATCCTATGATATCATTTATACCTGTTATCCTAAGATTGCTACAAATGGACATATTTCCACAGAAAAAGACACTCACAGACTTATAAAAGAAACTACTGGTTAACCAAAATGAAAGGTGGGAGGATGGATACATTAGGATTATGGGGCTAACATACATATCCTAATGTATGTTAAATGTATATAAACATATAACATATAAACTCTATGAATTATATAATCACCAATACATATAAAATATATAATGACAAAACACCTACCAAATACCATGCGAGGTCTACTCAACATTCTGTAATAAGACACATGGTAACAGAATCCGAACATGAACAGACATATGTATGAATCATTGAGCAGATTCTGTACAGCCAGACAATCACAACACTCTAATCCAATATTCTCCGATAAGAAACAGAAATTAAATTAAAAAACAAACAGAAGTAAGGAGACATAAACTTCTGGGGGCTTGTCCCAGCACATTCCCCTCTAATTTACAACCTCGGAACACTACGTCCAGGAAGACTCTGGTGCCCTAATAACAAGAGTTGAGAACGTAATGATGCTGCCGCCTAGTGGGTGTTTCCCACAACAGCAGCTTTAAACCCAGTGCTAATGGTTGCTTAATAGTCACAAGGACTCAGGGCTGTAAATGGCATCTGCCCTCAAAAAATGCCCTGGGGTAGGGAATAGGCAAGAAAATTCAACACATGACAAATCTTTCAAGAAGTCAACATGAAGAGGGAAGTTGTACTCACACTTTAAAAAAAAAAGGAAAACAAAAAAATGGACATGCCTAAAGCTCAGTACAAGGAATTATTAGCCACATACAAATCCAACCTCCAAAAAGGTTTCAGCTCACACCAGTCAAATGACCATCAGCAAACAGTCTACAAACTAGAAATGCTGAAGGGGTTTTAGAGAACTGTGTACCTTCTAGCTGCTGGTGGGATGTAATTGGTAACAGCACTAACGAAAACTGAATGCAGCTGCTTTAAAAGGTAAAAATTGAGCTACCATATGATGCGGCAGGGCACCTTTTGGGCCTATAACCGAAGACCACCAGAATCGGAAAGACAGAGGCAGGCAAATGTGCACTGCAGCAATATTGAAATAGCCACGACATGGAAGCCAAAAGAAGGTCCATAAACAGATGAATGGACAGAGAAGAAGTGGTATATGGACAGAATGGAATATCAGTCACGAAAAAAATAAAAGAATGGCATATGCAGCACCACAGGTGAGCCTAGAGATAATCACACAACGTGAAGTAAGTCAGAATGCGAAAGACAAATGTCCTATGATATCCCTTATGTTATCTGAAAATTCATAAACATGAACATATTTCCATAGAGAAAGACAATCTCAGACTGAGAAGACAACTTATGGTTAAGCCAAAGAAATGGTGTGAAGAATGGATAAATTAGGATATTGGGGTTAACACACATATACTAATACATATAGAAAATACAATCCCCAAAGACCTATGGAATACCAAGAGTGGTCTACTCAACACTCTGTAATAACCGACATGGAAAAGGACCCAAAGATCAATAGATATATGTATATGTGTAAATGAACAAGATTCTGTACACCTAGAACAAAAGACATTTTTCAATCAAATTTGCTCTGATAAAAACTACAACTTAAAGACACAAACAAGAATTAAGGAGGCTAAAACTTATCGGGGTTTGTCCTGGCACATTCCACTCTAATCTGCAACCTCAAAGCACAACTTGCAGCAAGGTTCTGTTTCCCTAGCAAGCAGAGTTGGCAACTTAGAAATGCTGCCACCCTAAGGCCGTTTCCTCAAAGAGCAGCTTTAAATCTACTGCTCATGGTCACTAATATTCACAAGGACGGCAGGGCTGTAAATGACTCATGCCCTCAAAAAATGTCCTGGGGTAGGGAATGGCCATAAAAATCCAAACGCGGTAAATTTTTCAAGAAGGCAATTTGAAGTTGTAAGTTTAGCTCAATCTTAAAAAAAATGAAAAGGACACTGAGAAATGCAAAACATCAGGAATTTTATTAGACGCATGCAAATCCAATCTACACAAAGGTATCACCTAACACCAGTCACAATGACCATCAGCAAAAAGTCAACAAACAATAGATGTTGAAGAAGTTGTGAAGCATAGTGTAACCTCTCGGTCTAAGTGGGATGTAAACTGGTAACAGCCAATAATAGGAACAGAATGGCAGTGCGTTTAAAGGTAAAAATTGAGTCACCATATGATCCGGAAGGCCCACTATTGGGCCTGTCACTTGTGAAAGCCAGAATCAAAAAGACACGGGATGGAAAATCGTGTATTGCAGCAGTATTTACAATAGCTAAGACATGGATACAAACAAAATGTCCATCATCAGATAAATGGACAAAGAAGAAGTGGTATACGTACCGAATGGAATAGTAGCCTCAGAAAAAAATGAACAGTGCCGTTTTCAGGACTACAGATGAGCCTGGAAATAATCATATTAGGTTAAGTTATTCAAAAGGGAATAACAAATATCCTATGATATCATTTATACATGTTATCCTAAGATTTCTACCAATGAACATATTTCCACAGAAAAAGACACTCACAGACTTATAAAACAAACGAATGGTTCGCCAAAATGAAAGGTGGGAGGATGGATAAATTAGGACTATGGGGATAACATACATATACTAATGTATGTTAAATGTATATAAACATATAACATATAAACTCTATGAATTATATAATCACCAATACATATAAAATATATAATCACGAAACACCTGCCAAATACCAAGGGACGTCTACTCAACATTCTGTAAAAAATTACATGGTAACAGGATCCGAAGATGAACAGACATATGTATGAATCATTGAGCACATTCTGTACAGCCAGACAATCACAACACTCTAATCGAATTTACTCCGATAAGAAAGAGAAATTAAATTTAAAAAACAAACATAAGTAAGGAGACATAAACTTCTGGGGGCTTATCCCAGCACACTCCTCTCTAATTTACAACCTCGGAACACTACCTCCAGGAAGACTCTGTTGCCCTAGTAACAAGAGGTGAGAACGTAATAATGCTGCCGCCTTGTGGCTGTTTCCCACAACAGCAGCTTTAAACCCAGTGCTAATGGTTGCTTAATAGTCACAAGGACTGCAGGGCTGTAAATGACACCTGCCCTCAAAAAATGCCCTGGGGTAGGGAATAGGCAAGAAAATTCAAGTTTTCTTTGACAAGTTTTTGAAGAAGTCAATATGAAGAGGGAAGTTGTACTCACTCTTTAAAAAAAAAAGGAAAAGAATAAAAAGCACATGCCTAAAGCTCAGTATAAGGAATTATTAGTCACATGCAAATCCAACCTCCAAAAAGGTTTCAGCTCACACCAGTCAAATGACCATCAGCAAACAGTCTACAAACTGTAAATGCTGAAGGGATTTTAGAGAACTGTGTACCTTGTAGCTGCTGGTGGGATGTAAAGTGGTAAGAGCACTAACGAAAACTGAATGGAGCTGCTTTAAAAGGTAAAAATTGAGCTACCATATGACGCGGCAGGGCACCTTCTGGGCCTGTAACCTAAGACCACCAGAATCGGAAAGACAGAGGCAGGCAAATGTGCACTGCAGCATTACTGAAATAGCCAAGACGTGGAAGCAAAAAAAAGGTCCATAAACAGATGAATGGACAAAGAAGAAGTGGTATACGGACTAAATGGAATAGTAGCCTCGGGAAAAAAATGAAAAATGCCGTTTTCAGGACTACAGATGAGCCTAGAAATAATCATATCAGGTTAAGTAAGTCAAAAGGGAATGACAAATATCCTATGATATCATTTATACCTGTTATCCTAAGATTGCTACAAATGGACATATTTCCACAGAAAAAGACACTCACAGACTTATAAAAGAAACTACTGGTTAACCAAAATGAAAGGTGGGAGGATGGATACATTAGGATTATGGGGCTAACATACATATCCTAATGTATGTTAAATGTATATAAACATATAACATATAAACTCTATGAATTATATAATCACCAATACATATAAAATATATAATGACAAAACACCTACCAAATACCATGCGAGGTCTACTCAACATTCTGTAATAAGACACATGGTAACAGAATCCGAACATGAACAGACATATGTATGAATCATTGAGCAGATTCTGTACAGCCAGACAATCACAACACTCTAATCCAATATTCTCCGATAAGAAACAGAAATTAAATTAAAAAACAAACAGAAGTAAGGAGACATAAACTTCTGGGGGCTTGTCCCAGCACATTCCCCTCTAATTTACAACCTCGGAACACTACGTCCAGGAAGACTCTGGTGCCCTAATAACAAGAGTTGAGAACGTAATGATGCTGCCGCCTAGTGGGTGTTTCCCACAACAGCAGCTTTAAACCCAGTGCTAATGGTTGCTTAATAGTCACAAGGACTCAGGGCTGTAAATGGCATCTGCCCTCAAAAAATGCCCTGGGGTAGGGAATAGGCAAGAAAATTCAACACATGACAAATCTTTCAAGAAGTCAACATGAAGAGGGAAGTTGTACTCACACTTTAAAAAAAAAAGGAAAAGAACAACATGGACATGCCTAAAGCTCAGTACAAGGAATTATTAGCCACATACAAATCCAACCTCCAAAAAGGTTTCAGCTCACACCAGTCAAATGACCATCAGCAAACAGTCTACAAACTAGAAATGCTGAAGGGGTTTTAGAGAACTGTGTACCTTCTAGCTGCTGGTGGGATGTAATTGGTAACAGCACTAACGAAAACTGAATGCAGCTGCTTTAAAAGGTAAAAATTGAGCTACCATATGATGCGGCAGGGCACCTTTTGGGCCTATAACCTAAGACCACCAGAATCGGAAAGACAGAGGCAGGCAAATGTGCACTGCAGCAATATTGAAATAGCCACGACATGGAAGCCAAAAGAAGGTCCATAAACAGATGAATGGACAGAGAAGAAGTGGTATATGGACAGAATGGAATATCAGTCACGAAAAAAATAAAAGAATGGCATATGCAGCACCACAGGTGAGCCTAGAGATAATCACACAACGTGAAGTAAGTCAGAATGCGAAAGACAAATGTCCTATGATATCCCTTATGTTATCTGAAAATTCATAAACATGAACATATTTCCATAGAGAAAGACAATCTCAGACTGAGAAGACAACTTATGGTTAAGCCAAAGAAATGGTGTGAAGAATGGATAAATTAGGATATTGGGGTTAACACACATATACTAATACATATAGAAAATACAATCCCCAAAGACCTATGGAATACCAAGAGTGGTCTACTCAACACTCTGTAATAACCGACATGGAAAAGGACCCAAAGATCAATAGATATATGTATATGTGTAAATGAACAAGATTCTGTACACCTAGAACAAAAGACATTTTTCAATCAAATTTGCTCTGATAAAAACTACAACTTAAAGACACAAACAAGAATTAAGGAGGCTAAAACTTATCGGGGTTTGTCCTGGCACATTCCACTCTAATCTGCAACCTCAAAGCACAACTTGCAGCAAGGTTCTGTTTCCCTAGCAAGCAGAGTTGGCAACTTAGAAATGCTGCCACCCTAAGGCCGTTTCCTCAAAGAGCAGCTTTAAATCTACTGCTCATGGTCACTAATATTCACAAGGACGGCAGGGCTGTAAATGACTCATGCCCTCAAAAATTGTCCTGGGGTAGGGAATGGCCATAAAAATCCAAACGCGGTAAATTTTTCAAGAAGGCAATTTGAAGTTGTAAGTTTAGCTCAATCTTAAAAAAAATGAAAAGGACACTGAGAAATGCAAAACATCAGGAATTATTAGACGCATGCAAATCCAATCTACACAAAGGTATCACCTAACACCAGTCACAATGACCATCAGCAAAAAGTCAACAAACAATAGATGTTGAAGAAGTTGTGGAGAATAGTGTAACCTCTCGGTCTACGTGGGATGTAAACTGGTAACAGCCAATAATAGGAACAGAATGGCAGTGCGTTTAAAGGTAAAAATTGAGTCACCATATGATCCGGAAGGCCCACTATTGGGCCTGTCACTTGTGAAAGCCAGAATCAAAAAGACACGGGATGGAAAATCGTGTATTGCAGCAGTATTTACAATAGCTAAGACATGGATACAAACAAAATGTCCATCATCAGATAAATGGACAAAGAAGAAGTGGTATACGTACCGAATGGAATAGTAGCCTCAGAAAAAAATGAACAGTGCCGTTTTCAGGACTACAGATGAGCCTAGAAATAATCATATTAGGTTAAGTTATTCAAAAGGGAATAACAAATATCCTATGATATCATTTATACATGTTATCCTAAGATTTCTACCAATGAACATATTTCCACAGAAAAAGACACTCACAGACTTATAAAACAAACGAATGGTTCGCCAAAATGAAAGGTGGGAGGATGGATAAATTAGGACTATGGGGATAACATACATATACTAATGTATGTTAAATGTATATAAACATATAACATATAAACTCTATGAATTATATAATCACCAATACATATAAGATATATAATCACGAAACACCTGCCAAATACCAAGGGAGGTCTACTCAACATTCTGTAAAAAATTACATGGTAACAGGATCCGAGGATGAACAGACATATGTATGAATCATTGAGCACATTCTGTACAGCCAGACAATCACAACACTCTAATCGAATTTACTCCGATAAGAAAGAGAAATTAAATTTAAAAAACAAACATAAGTAAGGAGACATAAACTTCTGGGGGCTTATCCCAGCACACTCCTCTCTAATTTACAACCTCGGAACACTACCTCCAGGAAGACTCTGTTGCCCTAGTAACAAGAGGTGAGAACGTAATAATGCTGCCGCCTTGTGGCTGTTTCCCACAACAGCAGCTTTAAACCCAGTGCTAATGGTTGCTTAATAGTCAGAAGGACTGCAGGGCTGTAAATGACACCTGCCCTCAAAAAATGCCCTGGGGTAGGGAATAGGCAAGAAAATTCAAGTTTTCTTTGACAAGTTTTTGAAGAAGTCAATATGAAGAGGGAAGTTGTACTCACTCTTTAAAAAAAAAAGGAAAAGAATAAAAAGCACATGCCTAAAGCTCAGTATAAGGAATTATTAGTCACATGCAAATCCAACCTCCAAAAAGGTTTCAGCTCACACCAGTCAAATGACCATCAGCAAACAGTCTACAAACTGTAAATGCTGAAGGGATTTTAGAGAACTGTGTACCTTGTAGCTGCTGGTGGGATGTAAAGTGGTAAGAGCACTAACGAAAACTGAATGGAGCTGCTTTAAAAGGTAAAAATTGAGCTACCATATGACGCGGCAGGGCACCTTCTGGGCCTGTAACCTAAGACCACCAGAATCGGAAAGACAGAGGCAGGCAAATGTGCACTGCAGCATTACTGAAATAGCCAAGACGTGGAAGCAAAAAAAAGGTCCATAAACAGATGAATGGACAAAGAAGAAGTGGTATACGGACTAAATGGAATAGTAGCCTCGGGAAAAAAATGAAAAATGCCGTTTTCAGGACTACAGATGAGCCTAGAAATAATCATATCAGGTTAAGTAAGTCAAAAGGGAATGACAAATATCCTATGATATCATTTATACCTGTTATCCTAAGATTGCTACAAATGGACATATTTCCACAGAAAAAGACACTCACAGACTTATAAAAGAAACTACTGGTTAACCAAAATGAAAGGTGGGAGGATGGATACATTAGGATTATGGGGCTAACATACATATCCTAATGTATGTTAAATGTATATAAACATATAACATATAAACTCTATGAATTATATAATCACCAATACATATAAAATATATAATGACAAAACACCTACCAAATACCATGCGAGGTCTACTCAACATTCTGTAATAAGACACATGGTAACAGAATCCGAACATGAACAGACATATGTATGAATCATTGAGCAGATTCTGTACAGCCAGACAATCACAACACTCTAATCCAATATTCTCCGATAAGAAATAGAAATTAAATTAAAAAACAAACAGAAGTAAGGAGACATAAACTTCTGGGGGCTTGTCCCAGCACATTCCCCTCTAATTTACAACCTCGGAACACTACGTCCAGGAAGACTCTGGTGCCCTAATAACAAGAGTTGAGAACGTAATGATGCTGCCGCCTAGTGGGTGTTTCCCACAACAGCAGCTTTAAACCCAGTGCTAATGGTTGCTTAATAGTCACAAGGACTCAGGGCTGTAAATGGCATCTGCCCTCAAAAAATGCCCTGGGGTAGGGAATAGGCAAGAAAATTCAACACATGACAAATCTTTCAAGAAGTCAACATGAAGAGGGAAGTTGTACTCACACTTTAAAAAAAAAAGGAAAACAAAAAAATGGACATGCCTAAAGCTCAGTACAAGGAATTATTAGCCACATACAAATCCAACCTCCAAAAAGGTTTCAGCTCACACCAGTCAAATGACCATCAGCAAACAGTCTACAAACTAGAAATGCTGAAGGGGTTTTAGAGAACTGTGTACCTTCTAGCTGCTGGTGGGATGTAATTGGTAACAGCACTAACGAAAACTGAATGCAGCTGCTTTAAAAGGTAAAAATTGAGCTACCATATGATGCGGCAGGGCACCTTTTGGGCCTATAACCTAAGACCACCAGAATCGGAAAGACAGAGGCAGGCAAATGTGCACTGCAGCAATATTGAAATAGCCACGACATGGAAGCCAAAAGAAGGTCCATAAAACAGATGAATGGACAGAGAAGAAGTGGTATATGGACAGAATGGAATATCAGTCACGAAAAAAATAAAAGAATGGCATATGCAGCACCACAGATGAGCCTAGAGATAATCACACAACGTGAAGTAAGTCAGAATGCGAAAGACAAATGTCCTATGATATCCCTTATGTTATCTGAAAATTCATAAACATGAACATATTTCCATAGAGAAAGACAATCTCAGAATGAGAAGACAACTTATGGTTAAGCCAAAGAAATGGTGTGAGGAATGGATAAATTAGGATATTGGGGTTAACACACATATACTAATACATATAAAAAATATAATCCCCAAAGACCTATGGAATACCAAGAGTGGTCTACTCAACACTCTGTAATAACCGACATGGAAAAGGACCCAAAGATCAATAGATATATGTATATGTGTAAATGAACAAGATTCTGTACACCTAGAACAAAAGACATTTTTCAATCAAATTTGCTCTGATAAAAACTACAACTTAAAGACACAAACAAGAATTAAGGAGGCTAAAACTTATCGGGGTTTGTCCTGGCACATTCCACTCTAATCTGCAACCTCAAAGCACAACTTGCAGCAAGGTTCTGTTTCCCTAGCAAGCAGAGTTGGCAACTTAGAAATGCTGCCACCCTAAGGCCGTTTCCTCAAAGAGCAGCTTTAAATCTACTGCTCATGGTCACTAATATTCACAAGGACGGCAGGGCTGTAAATGACTCATGCCCTCAAAAAATGTCCTGGGGTAGGGAATGGCCATAAAAATCCAAACGCGGTAAATTTTTCAAGAAGGCAATTTGAAGTTGTAAGTTTAGCTCAATCTTAAAAAAAATGAAAAGGACACTGAGAAATGCAAAACATCAGGAATTATTAGACGCATGCAAATCCAATCTACACAAAGGTATCACCTAACACCAGTCACAATGACCATCAGCAAAAAGTCAACAAACAATAGATGTTGAAGAAGTTGTGGAGAATAGTGTAACCTCTCGGTCTAAGTGGGATGTAAACTGGTAACAGCCAATAATAGGAACAGAATGGCAGTGCGTTTAAAGGTAAAAATTGAGTCACCATATGATCCGGAAGGCCCACTATTGGGCCTGTCACTTGTGAAAGCCAGAATCAAAAAGACACGGGATGGAAAATCGTGTATTGCAGCAGTATTTACAATAGCTAAGACATGGATACAAACAAAATGTCCATCATCAGATAAATGGACAAAGAAGAAGTGGTATACGTACCGAATGGAATAGTAGCCTCAGAAAAAAATGAACAGTGCCGTTTTCAGGACTACAGATGAGCCTGGAAATAATCATATTAGGTTAAGTTATTCAAAAGGGAATAACAAATATCCTATGATATCATTTATACATGTTATCCTAAGATTTCTACCAATGAACATATTTCCACAGAAAAAGACACTCACAGACTTATAAAACAAACGAATGGTTCGCCAAAATGAAAGGTGGGAGGATGGATAAATTAGGACTATGGGGATAACATACATATACTAATGTATGTTAAATGTATATAAACATATAACATATAAACTCTATGAATTATATAATCACCAATACATATAAAATATATAATCACGAAACACCTGCCAAATACCAAGGGACGTCTACTCAACATCCTGTAAAAAATTACATGGTAACAGGATCCGAAGATGAACAGACATATGTATGAATCATTGAGCACATTCTGTACAGCCAGACAATCACAACACTCTAATCGAATTTACTCCGATAAGAAAGAGAAATTAAATTTAAAAAACAAACATAAGTAAGGAGACATAAACTTCTGGGGGCTTATCCCAGCACACTCCTCTCTAATTTACAACCTCGGAACACTACCTCCAGGAAGACTCTGTTGCCCTAGTAACAAGAGGTGAGAACGTAATAATGCTGCCGCCTTGTGGCTGTTTCCCACAACAGCAGCTTTAAACCCAGTGCTAATGGTTGCTTAATAGTCACAAGGACTGCAGGGCTGTAAATGACACCTGCCCTCAAAAAATGCCCTGGGGTAGGGAATAGGCAAGAAAATTCAAGTTTTCTTTGACAAGTTTTTGAAGAAGTCAATATGAAGAGGGAAGTTGTACTCACACTTTAAAAAAAAAAGGAAAAGAATAAAAAGCACATGCCTAAAGCTCAGTATAAGGAATTATTAGTCACATGCAAATCCAACCTCCAAAAAGGTTTCAGCTCACACCAGTCAAATGACCATCAGCAAACAGTCTACAAACTGTAAATGCTGAAGGGATTTTAGAGAACTGTGTACCTTGTAGCTGCTGTTGGGATGTAAAGTGGTAAGAGCACTAACGAAAACTGAATGGAGCTGCTTTAAAAGGTAAAAATTGAGCTACCATATGACGCGGCAGGGCACCTTTTGGGCCTGTAACCTAAGACCACCAGAATCGGAAAGACAGAGGCAGGCAAATGTGCACTGCAGCATTACTGAAACAGCCAAGACGTGGAAGCAAAAAAAAGGTCCATAAACAGATGAATGGACAAAGAAGAAGTGGTATACGGACTAAATGGAATAGTAGCCTCGGGAAAAAAAATGAAAAATGCCGTTTTCAGGACTACAGATGAGCCTAGAAATAATCATATCAGGTTAAGTAAGTCAAAAGGGAATGACAAATATCCTATGATATCATTTATACCTGTTATCCTAAGATTGCTACAAATGGACATATTTCCACAGAAAAAGACACTCACAGACTTATAAAAGAAACTACTGGTTAACCAAAATGAAAGGTGGGAGGATGGATAAATTAGGATTATGGGGCTAACATACATATCCTAATGTATGTTAAATGTATATAAACATATAACATATAAACTCTATGAATTATATAATCACCAATACATATAAAATATATAATGACAAAACACCTACCAAATACCATGCGAGGTCTACTCAACATTCTGTAATAAGACACATGGTAACAGAATCCGAAAATGAACAGACATATGTATGAATCATTGAGCAGATTCTGTACAGCCAGACAATCACAACACTCTAAACCAATATTCTCCGATAAGAAATAGAAATTAAATTAAAAAACAAACAGAAGTAAGGAGACATAAACTTCTGGGGGCTTGTCCCAGCACATTCCCCTCTAATTTACAACCTCGGAACACTACGTCCAGGAAGACTCTGGTGCCCTAATAACAAGAGGTGAGAACGTAATGATGCTGCCGCCTAGTGGGTGTTTCCCACAACAGCAGCTTTAAACCCAGTGCTAATGGTTGCTTAATAGTCACAAGGACTCAGGGCTGTAAATGGCATCTGCCCTCAAAAAATGCCCTGGGGTAGGGAATAGGCAAGAAAATTCAACACATGACAAATCTTTCAAGAAGTCAACATGAAGAGGGAAGTTGTACTCACACTTTAAAAAAAAAAGGAAAACAAAAAAATGGACATGCCTAAAGCTCAGTACAAGGAATTATTAGCCACATACAAATCCAACCTCCAAAAAGGTTTCAGCTCACACCAGTCAAATGACCATCAGCAAACAGTCTACAAACTAGAAATGCTGAAGGGGTTTTAGAGAACTGTGTACCTTCTAGCTGCTGGTGGGATGTAATTGGTAACAGCACTAACGAAAACTGAATGCAGCTGCTTTAAAAGGTAAAAATTGAGCTACCATATGATGCGGCAGGGCACCTTTTGGGCCTATAACCTAAGACCACCAGAATCGGAAAGACAGAGGCAGGCAAATGTGCACTGCAGCAATATTGAAATAGCCACGACATGGAAGCCAAAAGAAGGTCCATAAAACAGATGAATGGACAGAGAAGAAGTGGTATATGGACAGAATGGAATATCAGTCACGAAAAAAATAAAAGAATGGCATATGCAGCACCACAGATGAGCCTAGAGATAATCACACAACGTGAAGTAAGTCAGAATGCGAAAGACAAATGTCCTATGATATCCCTTATGTTATCTGAAAATTCATAAACATGAACATATTTCCATAGAGAAAGACAATCTCAGAATGAGAAGACAACTTATGGTTAAGCCAAAGAAATGGTGTGAGGAATGGATAAATTAGGATATTGGGGTTAACACACATATACTAATACATATAAAAAATATAATCCCCAAAGACCTATGGAATACCAAGAGTGGTCTACTCAACACTCTGTAATAACCGACATGCAACAAGGACCCAAAGATCAATAGATATATGTATATGTGTAAATGAACAAGATTCTGTACACCTAGAACAAAAGACATTTTTCAATCAAATTTGCTCTGATAAAAACTACAACTTAAAGACACAAACAAGAATTAAGGAGGCTAAAACTTATCGGGGTTTGTCCTGGCACATTCCACTCTAATCTGCAACCTCAAAGCACAACTTGCAGCAAGGTTCTGTTTCCCTAGCAAGCAGAGTTGGCAACTTAGAAATGCTGCCACCCTAAGGCCGTTTCCTCAAAGAGCAGCTTTAAATCTACTGCTCATGGTCACTAATATTCACAAGGACGGCAGGGCTGTAAATGACTCATGCCCTCAAAAAATGTCCTGGGGTAGGGAATGGCCATAAAAATCCAAACGCGGTAAATTTTTCAAGAAGGCAATTTGAAGTTGTAAGTTTAGCTCAATCTTAAAAAAAATGAAAAGGACACTGAGAAATGCAAAACATCAGGAATTATTAGACGCATGCAAATCCAATCTACACAAAGGTATCACCTAACACCAGTCACAATGACCATCAGCAAAAAGTCAACAAACAATAGATGTTGAAGAAGTTGTGGAGAATAGTGTAACCTCTCGGTCTAAGTGGGATGTAAACTGGTAACAGCCAATAATAGGAACAGAATGGCAGTGCGTTTAAAGGTAAAAATTGAGTCACCATATGATCCGGAAGGCCCACTATTGGGCCTGTCACTTGTGAAAGCCAGAATCAAAAAGACACGGGATGGAAAATCGTGTATTGCAGCAGTATTTACAATAGCTAAGACATGGATACAAACAAAATGTCCATCATCAGATAAATGGACAAAGAAGAAGTGGTATACGTACCGAATGGAATAGTAGCCTCAGAAAAAAATGAACAGTGCCGTTTTCAGGACTACAGATGAGCCTAGAAATAATCATATTAGGTTAAGTTATTCAAAAGGGAATAACAAATATCCTATGATATCATTTATACATGTTATCCTAAGATTTCTACCAATGAACATATTTCCACAGAAAAAGACACTCACAGACTTATAAAACAAACGAATGGTTCGCCAAAATGAAAGGTGGGAGGATGGATAAATTAGGACTATGGGGATAACATACATATACTAATGTATGTTAAATGTATATAAACATATAACATATAAACTCTATGAATTATATAATCACCAATACATATAAGATATATAATCACGAAACACCTGCCAAATACCAAGGGAGGTCTACTCAACATTCTGTAAAAAATTACATGGTAACAGGATCCGAGGATGAACAGACATATGTATGAATCATTGAGCACATTCTGTACAGCCAGACAATCACAACACTCTAATCGAATTTACTCCGATAAGAAAGAGAAATTAAATTTAAAAAACAAACATAAGTAAGGAGACATAAACTTCTGGGGGCTTATCCCAGCACACTCCTCTCTAATTTACAACCTCGGAACACTACCTCCAGGAAGACTCTGTTGCCCTAGTAACAAGAGGTGAGAACGTAATAATGCTGCCGCCTTGTGGCTGTTTCCCACAACAGCAGCTTTAAACCCAGTGCTAATGGTTGCTTAATAGTCACAAGGACTGCAGGGCTGTAAATGACACCTGCCCTCAAAAAATGCCCTGGGGTAGGGAATAGGCAAGAAAATTCAAGTTTTCTTTGACAAGTTTTTGAAGAAGTCAATATGAAGAGGGAAGTTGTACTCACTCTTTAAAAAAAAAAGGAAAAGAATAAAAAGCACATGCCTAAAGCTCAGTATAAGGAATTATTAGTCACATGCAAATCCAACCTCCAAAAAGGTTTCAGCTCACACCAGTCAAATGACCATCAGCAAACAGTCTACAAACTGTAAATGCTGAAGGGATTTTAGAGAACTGTGTACCTTGTAGCTGCTGGTGGGATGTAAAGTGGTAAGAGCACTAACGAAAACTGAATGGAGCTGCTTTAAAAGGTAAAAATTGAGCTACCATATGACGCGGCAGGGCACCTTCTGGGCCTGTAACCTAAGACCACCAGAATCGGAAAGACAGAGGCAGGCAAATGTGCACTGCAGCATTACTGAAATAGCCAAGACGTGGAAGCAAAAAAAAGGTCCATAAACAGATGAATGGACAAAGAAGAAGTGGTATACGGACTAAATGGAATAGTAGCCTCGGGAAAAAAATGAAAAATGCCGTTTTCAGGACTACAGATGAGCCTAGAAATAATCATATCAGGTTAAGTAAGTCAAAAGGGAATGACAAATATCCTATGATATCATTTATACCTGTTATCCTAAGATTGCTACAAATGGACATATTTCCACAGAAAAAGACACTCACAGACTTATAAAAGAAACTACTGGTTAACCAAAATGAAAGGTGGGAGGATGGATACATTAGGATTATGGGGCTAACATACATATCCTAATGTATGTTAAATGTATATAAACATATAACATATAAACTCTATGAATTATATAATCACCAATACATATAAAATATATAATGACAAAACACCTACCAAATACCATGCGAGGTCTACTCAACATTCTGTAATAAGACACATGGTAACAGAATCCGAACATGAACAGACATATGTATGAATCATTGAGCAGATTCTGTACAGCCAGACAATCACAACACTCTAATCCAATATTCTCCGATAAGAAACAGAAATTAAATTAAAAAACAAACAGAAGTAAGGAGACATAAACTTCTGGGGGCTTGTCCCAGCACATTCCCCTCTAATTTACAACCTCGGAACACTACGTCCAGGAAGACTCTGGTGCCCTAATAACAAGAGTTGAGAACGTAATGATGCTGCCGCCTAGTGGGTGTTTCCCACAACAGCAGCTTTAAACCCAGTGCTAATGGTTGCTTAATAGTCACAAGGACTCAGGGCTGTAAATGGCATCTGCCCTCAAAAAATGCCCTGGGGTAGGGAATAGGCAAGAAAATTCAACACATGACAAATCTTTCAAGAAGTCAACATGAAGAGGGAAGTTGTACTCACACTTTAAAAAAAAAAGGAAAACAAAAAAATGGACATGCCTAAAGCTCAGTACAAGGAATTATTAGCCACATACAAATCCAACCTCCAAAAAGGTTTCAGCTCACACCAGTCAAATGACCATCAGCAAACAGTCTACAAACTAGAAATGCTGAAGGGGTTTTAGAGAACTGTGTACCTTCTAGCTGCTGGTGGGATGTAATTGGTAACAGCACTAATGAAAACTGAATGCAGCTGCTTTAAAAGGTAAAAATTGAGCTACCATATGATGCGGCAGGGCACCTTTTGGGCCTATAACCTAAGACCACCAGAATCGGAAAGACAGAGGCAGGCAAATGTGCACTGCAGCAATATTGAAATAGCCACGACATGGAAGCCAAAAGAAGGTCCATAAACAGATGAATGGACAGAGAAGAAGTGGTATATGGACAGAATGGAATATCAGTCACGAAAAAAATAAAAGAATGGCATATGCAGCACCACAGATGAGCCTAGAGATAATCACACAACGTGAAGTAAGTCAGAATGCGAAAGACAAATGTCCTATGATATCCCTTATGTTATCTGAAAATTCATAAACATGAACATATTTCCATAGAGAAAGACAATCTCAGACTGAGAAGACAACTTATGGTTAAGCCAAAGAAATGGTGTGAAGAATGGATAAATTAGGATATTGGGGTTAACACACATATACTAATACATATAAAAAATACAATCCCCAAAGACCTATGGAATACCAAGAGTGGTCTACTCAACACTCTGTAATAACCGACATGGAAAAGGACCCAAAGATCAATAGATATATGTATATGTGTAAATGAACAAGATTCTGTACACCTAGAACAAAAGACATTTTTCAATCAAATTTGCTCTGATAAAAACTACAACTTAAAGACACAAACAAGAATTAAGGAGGCTAAAACTTATGGGGGTTTGTCCTGGCACATTCCACTCTAATCTGCAACCTCAAAGCACAACTTGCAGCAAGGTTCTGTTTCCCTAGCAAGCAGAGTTGGCAACTTAGAAATGCTGCCACCCTAAGGCCGTTTCCTCAAAGAGCAGCTTTAAATCTACTGCTCATGGTCACTAATATTCACAAGGACGGCAGGGCTGTAAATGACTCATGCCCTCAAAAAATGTCCTGGGGTAGGGAATGGCCATAAAAATCCAAACGCGGTAAATTTTTCAAGAAGGCAATTTGAAGTTGTAAGTTTAGCTCAATCTTAAAAAAAATGAAAAGGACACTGAGAAATGCAAAACATCAGGAATTATTAGACGCATGCAAATCCAATCTACACAAAGGTATCACCTAACACCAGTCACAATGACCATCAGCAAAAAGTCAACAAACAATAGATGTTGAAGAAGTTGTGGAGAATAGTGTAACCTCTCGGTCTAAGTGGGATGTAAACTGGTAACAGCCAATAATAGGAACAGAATGGCAGTGCGTTTAAAGGTAAAAATTGAGTCACCATATGATCCGGAAGGCCCACTATTGGGCCTGTCACTTGTGAAAGCCAGAATCAAAAAGACACGGGATGGAAAATCGTGTATTGCAGCAGTATTTACAATAGCTAAGACATGGATACAAACAAAATGTCCATCATCAGATAAATGGACAAAGAAGAAGTGGTATACGTACCGAATGGAATAGTAGCCTCAGAAAAAAATGAACAGTGCCGTTTTCAGGACTACAGATGAGCCTAGAAATAATCATATTAGGTTAAGTTATTCAAAAGGGAATAACAAATATCCTATGATATCATTTATACATGTTATCCTAAGATTTCTACCAATGAACATATTTCCACAGAAAAAGACACTCACAGACTTATAAAACAAACGAATGGTTCGCCAAAATGAAAGGTGGGAGGATGGATAAATTAGGACTATGGGGATAACATACATATACTAATGTATGTTAAATGTATATAAACATATAACATATAAACTCTATGAATTATATAATCACCAATACATATAAAATATATAATCACGAAACACCTGCCAAATACCAAGGGACGTCTACTCAACATCCTGTAAAAAATTACATGGTAACAGGATCCGAAGATGAACAGACATATGTATGAATCATTGAGCACATTCTGTACAGCCAGACAATCACAACACTCTAATCGAATTTACTCCGATAAGAAAGAGAAATTAAATTTAAAAAACAAACATAAGTAAGGAGACATAAACTTCTGGGGGCTTATCCCAGCACACTCCTCTCTAATTTACAACCTCGGAACACTACCTCCAGGAAGACTCTGTTGCCCTAGTAACAAGAGGTGAGAACGTAATAATGCTGCCGCCTTGTGGCTGTTTCCCACAACAGCAGCTTTAAACCCAGTGCTAATGGTTGCTTAATAGTCAGAAGGACTGCAGGGCTGTAAATGACACCTGCCCTCAAAAAATGCCCTGGGGTAGGGAATAGGCAAGAAAATTCAAGTTTTCTTTGACAAGTTTTTGAAGAAGTCAATATGAAGAGGGAAGTTGTACTCACTCTTTAAAAAAAAAAAAGGAAAAGAATAAAAAGCACATGCCTAAAGCTCAGTATAAGGAATTATTAGTCACATGCAAATCCAACCTCCAAAAAGGTTTCAGCTCACACCAGTCAAATGACCATCAGCAAACAGTCTACAAACTGTAAATGCTGAAGGGATTTTAGAGAACTGTGTACCTTGTAGCTGCTGGTGGGATGTAAAGTGGTAAGAGCACTAACGAAAACTGAATGGAGCTGCTTTAAAAGGTAAAAATTGAGCTACCATATGACGCAGCAGGGCACCTTTTGGGCCTGTAACCTAAGACCACCAGAATCGGAAAGACAGAGGCAGGCAAATGTGCACTGCAGCATTACTGAAATAGCCAAGACGTGGAAGCAAAAAAAAGGTCCATAAACAGATGAATGGACAAAGAAGAAGTGGTATACGGACTAAATGGAATAGTAGCCTCGGGAAAAAAATGAAAAATGCCGTTTTCAGGACTACAGATGAGCCTAGAAATAATCATATCAGGTTAAGTAAGTCAAAAGGGAATGACAAATATCCTATGATATCATTTATACCTGTTATCCTAAGATTGCTACAAATGGACATATTTCCACAGAAAAAGACACTCACAGACTTATAAAAGAAACTACTGGTTAACCAAAATGAAAGGTGGGAGGATGGATACATTAGGATTATGGGGCTAACATACATATCCTAATGTATGTTAAATGTATATAAACATATAACATATAAACTCTATGAATTATATAATCACCAATACATATAAAATATATAATGACAAAACACCTACCAAATACCATGCGAGGTCTACTCAACATTCTGTAATAAGACACATGGTAACAGAATCCGAACATGAACAGACATATGTATGAATCATTGAGCAGATTCTGTACAGCCAGACAATCACAACACTCTAATCCAATATTCTCCGATAAGAAATAGAAATTAAATTAAAAAACAAACAGAAGTAAGGAGACATAAACTTCTGGGGGCTTGTCCCAGCACATTCCCCTCTAATTTACAACCTCGGAACACTACGTCCAGGAAGACTCTGGTGCCCTAATAACAAGAGGTGAGAACGTAATGATGCTGCCGCCTAGTGGGTGTTTCCCACAACAGCAGCTTTAAACCCAGTGCTAATGGTTGCTTAATAGTCACAAGGACTCAGGGCTGTAAATGGCATCTGCCCTCAAAAAATGCCCTGGGGTAGGGAATAGGCAAGAAAATTCAACACATGACAAATCTTTCAAGAAGTCAACATGAAGAGGGAAGTTGTACTCACACTTTAAAAAAAAAAGGAAAACAAAAAAATGGACATGCCTAAAGCTCAGTACAAGGAATTATTAGCCACATACAAATCCAACCTCCAAAAAGGTTTCAGCTCACACCAGTCAAATGACCATCAGCAAACAGTCTACAAACTAGAAATGCTGAAGGGGTTTTAGAGAACTGTGTACCTTCTAGCTGCTGGTGGGATGTAATTGGTAACAGCACTAACGAAAACTGAATGCAGCTGCTTTAAAAGGTAAAAATTGAGCTACCATATGATGCGGCAGGGCACCTTTTGGGCCTATAACCTAAGACCACCAGAATCGGAAAGACAGAGGCAGGCAAATGTGCACTGCAGCAATATTGAAATAGCCACGACATGGAAGCCAAAAGAAGGTCCATAAAACAGATGAATGGACAGAGAAGAAGTGGTATATGGACAGAATGGAATATCAGTCACGAAAAAAATAAAAGAATGGCATATGCAGCACCACAGATGAGCCTAGAGATAATCACACAACGTGAAGTAAGTCAGAATGCGAAAGACAAATGTCCTATGATATCCCTTATGTTATCTGAAAATTCATAAACATGAACATATTTCCATAGAGAAAGACAATCTCAGAATGAGAAGACAACTTATGGTTAAGCCAAAGAAATGGTGTGAGGAATGGATAAATTAGGATATTGGGGTTAACACACATATACTAATACATATAAAAAATATAATCCCCAAAGACCTATGGAATACCAAGAGTGGTCTACTCAACACTCTGTAATAACCGACATGGAAAAGGACCCAAAGATCAATAGATATATGTATATGTGTAAATGAACAAGATTCTGTACACCTAGAACAAAAGACATTTTTCAATCAAATTTGCTCTGATAAAAACTACAACTTAAAGACACAAACAAGAATTAAGGAGGCTAAAACTTATCGGGGTTTGTCCTGGCACATTCCACTCTAATCTGCAACCTCAAAGCACAACTTGCAGCAAGGTTCTGTTTCCCTAGCAAGCAGAGTTGGCAACTTAGAAATGCTGCCACCCTAAGGCCGTTTCCTCAAAGAGCAGCTTTAAATCTACTGCTCATGGTCACTAATATTCACAAGGACGGCAGGGCTGTAAATGACTCATGCCCTCAAAAAATGTCCTGGGGTAGGGAATGGCCATAAAAATCCAAACGCGGTAAATTTTTCAAGAAGGCAATTTGAAGTTGTAAGTTTAGCTCAATCTTAAAAAAAATGAAAAGGACACTGAGAAATGCAAAACATCAGGAATTATTAGACGCATGCAAATCCAATCTACACAAAGGTATCACCTAACACCAGTCACAATGACCATCAGCAAAAAGTCAACAAACAATAGATGTTGAAGAAGTTGTGGAGAATAGTGTAACCTCTCGGTCTAAGTGGGATGTAAACTGGTAACAGCCAATAATAGGAACAGAATGGCAGTGCGTTTAAAGGTAAAAATTGAGTCACCATATGATCCGGAAGGCCCACTATTGGGCCTGTCACTTGTGAAAGCCAGAATCAAAAAGACACGGGATGGAAAATCGTGTATTGCAGCAGTATTTACAATAGCTAAGACATGGATACAAACAAAATGTCCATCATCAGATAAATGGACAAAGAAGAAGTGGTATACGTACCGAATGGAATAGTAGCCTCAGAAAAAAATGAACAGTGCCGTTTTCAGGACTACAGATGAGCCTGGAAATAATCATATTAGGTTAAGTTATTCAAAAGGGAATAACAAATATCCTATGATATCATTTATACATGTTATCCTAAGATTTCTACCAATGAACATATTTCCACAGAAAAAGACACTCACAGACTTATAAAACAAACGAATGGTTCGCCAAAATGAAAGGTGGGAGGATGGATAAATTAGGACTATGGGGATAACATACATATACTAATGTATGTTAAATGTATATAAACATATAACATATAAACTCTATGAATTATATAATCACCAATACATATAAAATATATAATCACGAAACACCTGCCAAATACCAAGGGACGTCTACTCAACATCCTGTAAAAAATTACATGGTAACAGGATCCGAAGATGAACAGACATATGTATGAATCATTGAGCACATTCTGTACAGCCAGACAATCACAACACTCTAATCGAATTTACTCCGATAAGAAAGAGAAATTAAATTTAAAAAACAAACATAAGTAAGGAGACATAAACTTCTGGGGGCTTATCCCAGCACACTCCTCTCTAATTTACAACCTCGGAACACTACCTCCAGGAAGACTCTGTTGCCCTAGTAACAAGAGGTGAGAACGTAATAATGCTGCCGCCTTGTGGCTGTTTCCCACAACAGCAGCTTTAAACCCAGTGCTAATGGTTGCTTAATAGTCACAAGGACTGCAGGGCTGTAAATGACACCTGCCCTCAAAAAATGCCCTGGGGTAGGGAATAGGCAAGAAAATTCAAGTTTTCTTTGACAAGTTTTTGAAGAAGTCAATATGAAGAGGGAAGTTGTACTCACACTTTAAAAAAAAAAGGAAAAGAATAAAAAGCACATGCCTAAAGCTCAGTATAAGGAATTATTAGTCACATGCAAATCCAACCTCCAAAAAGGTTTCAGCTCACACCAGTCAAATGACCATCAGCAAACAGTCTACAAACTGTAAATGCTGAAGGGATTTTAGAGAACTGTGTACCTTGTAGCTGCTGTTGGGATGTAAAGTGGTAAGAGCACTAACGAAAACTGAATGGAGCTGCTTTAAAAGGTAAAAATTGAGCTACCATATGACGCGGCAGGGCACCTTTTGGGCCTGTAACCTAAGACCACCAGAATCGGAAAGACAGAGGCAGGCAAATGTGCACTGCAGCATTACTGAAACAGCCAAGACGTGGAAGCAAAAAAAAGGTCCATAAACAGATGAATGGACAAAGAAGAAGTGGTATACGGACTAAATGGAATAGTAGCCTCGGGAAAAAAATGAAAAATGCCGTTTTCAGGACTACAGATGAGCCTAGAAATAATCATATCAGGTTAAGTAAGTCAAAAGGGAATGACAAATATCCTATGATATCATTTATACCTGTTATCCTAAGATTGCTACAAATGGACATATTTCCACAGAAAAAGACACTCACAGACTTATAAAAGAAACTACTGGTTAACCAAAATGAAAGGTGGGAGGATGGATAAATTAGGATTATGGGGCTAACATACATATCCTAATGTATGTTAAATGTATATAAACATATAACATATAAACTCTATGAATTATATAATCACCAATACATATAAAATATATAATGACAAAACACCTACCAAATACCATGCGAGGTCTACTCAACATTCTGTAATAAGACACATGGTAACAGAATCCGAAAATGAACAGACATATGTATGAATCATTGAGCAGATTCTGTACAGCCAGACAATCACAACACTCTAAACCAATATTCTCCGATAAGAAATAGAAATTAAATTAAAAAACAAACAGAAGTAAGGAGACATAAACTTCTGGGGGCTTGTCCCAGCACATTCCCCTCTAATTTACAACCTCGGAACACTACGTCCAGGAAGACTCTGGTGCCCTAATAACAAGAGGTGAGAACGTAATGATGCTGCCGCCTAGTGGGTGTTTCCCACAACAGCAGCTTTAAACCCAGTGCTAATGGTTGCTTAATAGTCACAAGGACTCAGGGCTGTAAATGGCATCTGCCCTCAAAAAATGCCCTGGGGTAGGGAATAGGCAAGAAAATTCAACACATGACAAATCTTTCAAGAAGTCAACATGAAGAGGGAAGTTGTACTCACACTTTAAAAAAAAAAGGAAAACAAAAAAATGGACATGCCTAAAGCTCAGTACAAGGAATTATTAGCCACATACAAATCCAACCTCCAAAAAGGTTTCAGCTCACACCAGTCAAATGACCATCAGCAAACAGTCTACAAACTAGAAATGCTGAAGGGGTTTTAGAGAACTGTGTACCTTCTAGCTGCTGGTGGGATGTAATTGGTAACAGCACTAACGAAAACTGAATGCAGCTGCTTTAAAAGGTAAAAATTGAGCTACCATATGATGCGGCAGGGCACCTTTTGGGCCTATAACCTAAGACCACCAGAATCGGAAAGACAGAGGCAGGCAAATGTGCACTGCAGCAATATTGAAATAGCCACGACATGGAAGCCAAAAGAAGGTCCATAAAACAGATGAATGGACAGAGAAGAAGTGGTATATGGACAGAATGGAATATCAGTCACGAAAAAAATAAAAGAATGGCATATGCAGCACCACAGATGAGCCTAGAGATAATCACACAACGTGAAGTAAGTCAGAATGCGAAAGACAAATGTCCTATGATATCCCTTATGTTATCTGAAAATTCATAAACATGAACATATTTCCATAGAGAAAGACAATCTCAGAATGAGAAGACAACTTATGGTTAAGCCAAAGAAATGGTGTGAGGAATGGATAAATTAGGATATTGGGGTTAACACACATATACTAATACATATAAAAAATATAATCCCCAAAGACCTATGGAATACCAAGAGTGGTCTACTCAACACTCTGTAATAACCGACATGCAACAAGGACCCAAAGATCAATAGATATATGTATATGTGTAAATGAACAAGATTCTGTACACCTAGAACAAAAGACATTTTTCAATCAAATTTGCTCTGATAAAAACTACAACTTAAAGACACAAACAAGAATTAAGGAGGCTAAAACTTATCGGGGTTTGTCCTGGCACATTCCACTCTAATCTGCAACCTCAAAGCACAACTTGCAGCAAGGTTCTGTTTCCCTAGCAAGCAGAGTTGGCAACTTAGAAATGCTGCCACCCTAAGGCCGTTTCCTCAAAGAGCAGCTTTAAATCTACTGCTCATGGTCACTAATATTCACAAGGACGGCAGGGCTGTAAATGACTCATGCCCTCAAAAAATGTCCTGGGGTAGGGAATGGCCATAAAAATCCAAACGCGGTAAATTTTTCAAGAAGGCAATTTGAAGTTGTAAGTTTAGCTCAATCTTAAAAAAAATGAAAAGGACACTGAGAAATGCAAAACATCAGGAATTATTAGACGCATGCAAATCCAATCTACACAAAGGTATCACCTAACACCAGTCACAATGACCATCAGCAAAAAGTCAACAAACAATAGATGTTGAAGAAGTTGTGGAGAATAGTGTAACCTCTCGGTCTAAGTGGGATGTAAACTGGTAACAGCCAATAATAGGAACAGAATGGCAGTGCGTTTAAAGGTAAAAATTGAGTCACCATATGATCCGGAAGGCCCACTATTGGGCCTGTCACTTGTGAAAGCCAGAATCAAAAAGACACGGGATGGAAAATCGTGTATTGCAGCAGTATTTACAATAGCTAAGACATGGATACAAACAAAATGTCCATCATCAGATAAATGGACAAAGAAGAAGTGGTATACGTACCGAATGGAATAGTAGCCTCAGAAAAAAATGAACAGTGCCGTTTTCAGGACTACAGATGAGCCTAGAAATAATCATATTAGGTTAAGTTATTCAAAAGGGAATAACAAATATCCTATGATATCATTTATACATGTTATCCTAAGATTTCTACCAATGAACATATTTCCACAGAAAAAGACACTCACAGACTTATAAAACAAACGAATGGTTCGCCAAAATGAAAGGTGGGAGGATGGATAAATTAGGACTATGGGGATAACATACATATACTAATGTATGTTAAATGTATATAAACATATAACATATAAACTCTATGAATTATATAATCACCAATACATATAAGATATATAATCACGAAACACCTGCCAAATACCAAGGGAGGTCTACTCAACATTCTGTAAAAAATTACATGGTAACAGGATCCGAGGATGAACAGACATATGTATGAATCATTGAGCACATTCTGTACAGCCAGACAATCACAACACTCTAATCGAATTTACTCCGATAAGAAAGAGAAATTAAATTTAAAAAACAAACATAAGTAAGGAGACATAAACTTCTGGGGGCTTATCCCAGCACACTCCTCTCTAATTTACAACCTCGGAACACTACCTCCAGGAAGACTCTGTTGCCCTAGTAACAAGAGGTGAGAACGTAATAATGCTGCCGCCTTGTGGCTGTTTCCCACAACAGCAGCTTTAAACCCAGTGCTAATGGTTGCTTAATAGTCACAAGGACTGCAGGGCTGTAAATGACACCTGCCCTCAAAAAATGCCCTGGGGTAGGGAATAGGCAAGAAAATTCAAGTTTTCTTTGACAAGTTTTTGAAGAAGTCAATATGAAGAGGGAAGTTGTACTCACTCTTTAAAAAAAAAAGGAAAAGAATAAAAAGCACATGCCTAAAGCTCAGTATAAGGAATTATTAGTCACATGCAAATCCAACCTCCAAAAAGGTTTCAGCTCACACCAGTCAAATGACCATCAGCAAACAGTCTACAAACTGTAAATGCTGAAGGGATTTTAGAGAACTGTGTACCTTGTAGCTGCTGGTGGGATGTAAAGTGGTAAGAGCACTAACGAAAACTGAATGGAGCTGCTTTAAAAGGTAAAAATTGAGCTACCATATGACGCGGCAGGGCACCTTCTGGGCCTGTAACCTAAGACCACCAGAATCGGAAAGACAGAGGCAGGCAAATGTGCACTGCAGCATTACTGAAATAGCCAAGACGTGGAAGCAAAAAAAAGGTCCATAAACAGATGAATGGACAAAGAAGAAGTGGTATACGGACTAAATGGAATAGTAGCCTCGGGAAAAAAATGAAAAATGCCGTTTTCAGGACTACAGATGAGCCTAGAAATAATCATATCAGGTTAAGTAAGTCAAAAGGGAATGACAAATATCCTATGATATCATTTATACCTGTTATCCTAAGATTGCTACAAATGGACATATTTCCACAGAAAAAGACACTCACAGACTTATAAAAGAAACTACTGGTTAACCAAAATGAAAGGTGGGAGGATGGATACATTAGGATTATGGGGCTAACATACATATACTAATGTATGTTAAATGTATATAAACATATAACATATAAACTCTATGAATTATATAATCACCAATACATATAAAATATATAATGACAAAACACCTACCAAATACCATGCGAGGTCTACTCAACATTCTGTAATAAGACACATGGTAACAGAATCCGAACATGAACAGACATATGTATGAATCATTGAGCAGATTCTGTACAGCCAGACAATCACAACACTCTAATCCAATATTCTCCGATAAGAAACAGAAATTAAATTAAAAAACAAACAGAAGTAAGGAGACATAAACTTCTGGGGGCTTGTCCCAGCACATTCCCCTCTAATTTACAACCTCGGAACACTACGTCCAGGAAGACTCTGGTGCCCTAATAACAAGAGTTGAGAACGTAATGATGCTGCCGCCTAGTGGGTGTTTCCCACAACAGCAGCTTTAAACCCAGTGCTAATGGTTGCTTAATAGTCACAAGGACTCAGGGCTGTAAATGGCATCTGCCCTCAAAAAATGCCCTGGGGTAGGGAATAGGCAAGAAAATTCAACACATGACAAATCTTTCAAGAAGTCAACATGAAGAGGGAAGTTGTACTCACACTTTAAAAAAAAAAGGAAAACAAAAAATGGACATGCCTAAAGCTCAGTACAAGGAATTATTAGCCACATACAAATCCAACCTCCAAAAAGGTTTCAGCTCACACCAGTCAAATGACCATCAGCAAACAGTCTACAAACTAGAAATGCTGAAGGGGTTTTAGAGAACTGTGTACCTTCTAGCTGCTGGTGGGATGTAATTGGTAACAGCACTAACGAAAACTGAATGCAGCTGCTTTAAAAGGTAAAAATTGAGCTACCATATGATGCGGCAGGGCACCTTTTGGGCCTATAACCTAAGACCACCAGAATCGGAAAGACAGAGGCAGGCAAATGTGCACTGCAGCAATATTGAAATAGCCACGACATGGAAGCCAAAAGAAGGTCCATAAACAGATGAATGGACAGAGAAGAAGTGGTATATGGACAGAATGGAATATCAGTCACGAAAAAAATAAAAGAATGGCATATGCAGCACCACAGATGAGCCTAGAGATAATCACACAACGTGAAGTAAGTCAGAATGCGAAAGACAAATGTCCTATGATATCCCTTATGTTATCTGAAAATTCATAAACATGAACATATTTCCATAGAGAAAGACAATCTCAGACTGAGAAGACAACTTATGGTTAAGCCAAAGAAATGGTGTGAAGAATGGATAAATTAGGATATTGGGGTTAACACACATATACTAATACATATAAAAAATACAATCCCCAAAGACCTATGGAATACCAAGAGTGGTCTACTCAACACTCTGTAATAACCGACATGGAAAAGGACCCAAAGATCAATAGATATATGTATATGTGTAAATGAACAAGATTCTGTACACCTAGAACAAAAGACATTTTTCAATCAAATTTGCTCTGATAAAAACTACAACTTAAAGACACAAACAAGAATTAAGGAGGCTAAAACTTATCGGGGTTTGTCCTGGCACATTCCACTCTAATCTGCAACCTCAAAGCACAACTTGCAGCAAGGTTCTGTTTCCCTAGCAAGCAGAGTTGGCAACTTAGAAATGCTGCCACCCTAAGGCCGTTTCCTCAAAGAGCAGCTTTAAATCTACTGCTCATGGTCACTAATATTCACAAGGACGGCAGGGCTGTAAATGACTCATGCCCTCAAAAAATGTCCTGGGGTAGGGAATGGCCATAAAAATCCAAACGCGGTAAATTTTTCAAGAAGGCAATTTGAAGTTGTAAGTTTAGCTCAATCTTAAAAAAAATGAAAAGGACACTGAGAAATGCAAAACATCAGGAATTATTAGACGCATGCAAATCCAATCTACACAAAGGTATCACCTAACACCAGTCACAATGACCATCAGCAAAAAGTCAACAAACAATAGATGTTGAAGAAGTTGTGGAGAATAGTGTAACCTCTCGGTCTAAGTGGGATGTAAACTGGTAACAGCCAATAATAGGAACAGAATGGCAGTGCGTTTAAAGGTAAAAATTGAGTCACCATATGATCCGGAAGGCCCACTATTGGGCCTGTCACTTGTGAAAGCCAGAATCAAAAAGACACGGGATGGAAAATCGTGTATTGCAGCAGTATTTACAATAGCTAAGACATGGATACAAACAAAATGTCCATCATCAGATAAATGGACAAAGAAGAAGTGGTATACGTACCGAATGGAATAGTAGCCTCAGAAAAAAATGAACAGTGCCGTTTTCAGGACTACAGATGAGCCTAGAAATAATCATATTAGGTTAAGTTATTCAAAAGGGAATAACAAATATCCTATGATATCATTTATACATGTTATCCTAAGATTTCTACCAATGAACATATTTCCACAGAAAAAGACACTCACAGACTTATAAAACAAACGAATGGTTCGCCAAAATGAAAGGTGGGAGGATGGATAAATTAGGACTATGGGGATAACATACATATACTAATGTATGTTAAATGTATATAAACATATAACATATAAACTCTATGAATTATATAATCACCAATACATATAAAATATATAATCACGAAACACCTGCCAAATACCAAGGGACGTCTACTCAACATCCTGTAAAAAATTACATGGTAACAGGATCCGAAGATGAACAGACATATGTATGAATCATTGAGCACATTCTGTACAGCCAGACAATCACAACACTCTAATCGAATTTACTCCGATAAGAAAGAGAAATTAAATTTAAAAAACAAACATAAGTAAGGAGACATAAACTTCTGGGGGCTTATCCCAGCACACTCCTCTCTAATTTACAACCTCGGAACACTACCTCCAGGAAGACTCTGTTGCCCTAGTAACAAGAGGTGAGAACGTAATAATGCTGCCGCCTTGTGGCTGTTTCCCACAACAGCAGCTTTAAACCCAGTGCTAATGGTTGCTTAATAGTCACAAGGACTGCAGGGCTGTAAATGACACCTGCCCTCAAAAAATGCCCTGGGGTAGGGAATAGGCAAGAAAATTCAAGTTTTCTTTGACAAGTTTTTGAAGAAGTCAATATGAAGAGGGAAGTTGTACTCACACTTTAAAAAAAAAAGGAAAAGAATAAAAAGCACATGCCTAAAGCTCAGTATAAGGAATTATTAGTCACATGCAAATCCAACCTCCAGAAAGGTTTCAGCTCACACCAGTCAAATGACCATCAGCAAACAGTCTACAAACTGTAAATGCTGAAGGGATTTTAGAGAACTGTGTACCTTGTAGCTGCTGGTGGGATGTAAAGTGGTAAGAGCACTAACGAAAACTGAATGGAGCTGCTTTAAAAGGTAAAAATTGAGCTACCATATGACGCGGCAGGGCACCTTCTGGGCCTGTAACCTAAGACCACCAGAATCGGAAAGACAGAGGCAGGCAAATGTGCACTGCAGCATTACTGAAATAGCCAAGACGTGGAAGCAAAAAAAAGGTCCATAAACAGATGAATTGACAAAGAAGTGGTATACGGACTAAATGGAATAGTAGCCTCGGGAAAAAAATGAAAAATGCCGTTTTCAGGACTACAGATGAGCCTAGAAATAATCATATCAGGTTAAGTAAGTCAAAAGGGAATGACAAATATCCTATGATATCATTTATACCTGTTATCCTAAGATTGCTACAAATGGACATATTTCCACAGAAAAAGACACTCACAGACTTATAAAAGAAACTACTGGTTAACCAAAATGAAAGGTGGGAGGATGGATACATTAGGATTATGGGGCTAACATACATATCCTAATGTATGTTAAATGTATATAAACATATAACATATAAACTCTATGAATTATATAATCACCAATACATATAAAATATATAATGACAAAACACCTACCAAATACCATGCGAGGTCTACTCAACATTCTGTAATAAGACACATGGTAACAGAATCCGAACATGAACAGACATATGTATGAATCATTGAGCAGATTCTGTACAGCCAGACAATCACAACACTCTAATCCAATATTCTCCGATAAGAAACAGAAATTAAATTAAAAAACAAACAGAAGTAAGGAGACATAAACTTCTGGGGGCTTGTCCCAGCACATTCCCCTCTAATTTACAACCTCGGAACACTACGTCCAGGAAGACTCTGGTGCCCTAATAACAAGAGTTGAGAACGTAATGATGCTGCCGCCTAGTGGGTGTTTCCCACAACAGCAGCTTTAAACCCAGTGCTAATGGTTGCTTAATAGTCACAAGGACTCAGGGCTGTAAATGGCATCTGCCCTCAAAAAATGCCCTGGGGTAGGGAATAGGCAAGAAAATTCAACACATGACAAATCTTTCAAGAAGTCAACATGAAGAGGGAAGTTGTACTCACACTTTAAAAAAAAAAGGAAAACAAAAAAATGGACATGCCTAAAGCTCAGTACAAGGAATTATTAGCCACATACAAATCCAACCTCCAAAAAGGTTTCAGCTCACACCAGTCAAATGACCATCAGCAAACAGTCTACAAACTAGAAATGCTGAAGGGGTTTTAGAGAACTGTGTACCTTCTAGCTGCTGGTGGGATGTAATTGGTAACAGCACTAACGAAAACTGAATGCAGCTGCTTTAAAAGGTAAAAATTGAGCTACCATATGATGCGGCAGGGCACCTTTTGGGCCTATAACCGAAGACCACCAGAATCGGAAAGACAGAGGCAGGCAAATGTGCACTGCAGCAATATTGAAATAGCCACGACATGGAAGCCAAAAGAAGGTCCATAAACAGATGAATGGACAGAGAAGAAGTGGTATATGGACAGAATGGAATATCAGTCACGAAAAAAATAAAAGAATGGCATATGCAGCACCACAGATGAGCCTAGAGATAATCACACAACGTGAAGTAAGTCAGAATGCGAAAGACAAATGTCCTATGATATCCCTTATGTTATCTGAAAATTCATAAACATGAACATATTTCCATAGAGAAAGACAATCTCAGACTGAGAAGACAACTTATGGTTAAGCCAAAGAAATGGTGTGAAGAATGGATAAATTAGGATATTGGGGTTAACACACATATACTAATACATATAGAAAATACAATCCCCAAAGACCTATGGAATACCAAGAGTGGTCTACTCAACACTCTGTAATAACCGACATGGAAAAGGACCCAAAGATCAATAGATATATGTATATGTGTAAATGAACAAGATTCTGTACACCTAGAACAAAAGACATTTTTCAATCAAATTTGCTCTGATAAAAACTACAACTTAAAGACACAAACAAGAATTAAGGAGGCTAAAACTTATCGGGGTTTGTCCTGGCACATTCCACTCTAATCTGCAACCTCAAAGCACAACTTGCAGCAAGGTTCTGTTTCCCTAGCAAGCAGAGTTGGCAACTTAGAAATGCTGCCACCCTAAGGCCGTTTCCTCAAAGAGCAGCTTTAAATCTACTGCTCATGGTCACTAATATTCACAAGGACGGCAGGGCTGTAAATGACTCATGCCCTCAAAAAATGTCCTGGGGTAGGGAATGGCCATAAAAATCCAAACGCGGTAAATTTTTCAAGAAGGCAATTTGAAGTTGTAAGTTTAGCTCAATCTTAAAAAAAATGAAAAGGACACTGAGAAATGCAAAACATCAGGAATTTTATTAGACGCATGCAAATCCAATCTACACAAAGGTATCACCTAACACCAGTCACAATGACCATCAGCAAAAAGTCAACAAACAATAGATGTTGAAGAAGTTGTGAAGCATAGTGTAACCTCTCGGTCTAAGTGGGATGTAAACTGGTAACAGCCAATAATAGGAACAGAATGGCAGTGCGTTTAAAGGTAAAAATTGAGTCACCATATGATCCGGAAGGCCCACTATTGGGCCTGTCACTTGTGAAAGCCAGAATCAAAAAGACACGGGATGGAAAATCGTGTATTGCAGCAGTATTTACAATAGCTAAGACATGGATACAAACAAAATGTCCATCATCAGATAAATGGACAAAGAAGAAGTGGTATACGTACTGAATGGAATAGTAGCCTCAGAAAAAAATGAACAGTGCCGTTTTCAGGACTACAGATGAGCCTGGAAATAATCATATTAGGTTAAGTTATTCAAAAGGGAATAACAAATATCCTATGATATCATTTATACATGTTATCCTAAGATTTCTACCAATGAACATATTTCCACAGAAAAAGACACTCACAGACTTATAAAACAAACGAATGGTTCGCCAAAATGAAAGGTGGGAGGATGGATAAATTAGGACTATGGGGATAACATACATATACTAATGTATGTTAAATGTATATAAACATATAACATATAAACTCTATGAATTATATAATCACCAATACATATAAAATATATAATCACGAAACACCTGCCAAATACCAAGGGAGGTCTACTCAACATTCTGTAAAAAATTACATGGTAACAGGATCCGAAGATGAACAGACATATGTATGAATCATTGAGCACATTCTGTACAGCCAGACAATCACAACACTCTAATCGAATTTACTCCGATAAGAAAGAGAAATTAAATTTAAAAAACAAACATAAGTAAGGAGACATAAACTTCTGGGGGCTTATCCCAGCACACTCCTCTCTAATTTACAACCTCGGAACACTACCTCCAGGAAGACTCTGTTGCCCTAGTAACAAGAGGTGAGAACGTAATAATGCTGCCGCCTTGTGGCTGTTTCCCACAACAGCAGCTTTAAACCCAGTGCTAATGGTTGCTTAATAGTCACAAGGACTGCAGGGCTGTAATTGACACCTGCCCTCAAAAAATGCCCTGGGGTAGGGAATAGGCAAGAAAATTCAAGTTTTCTTTGACAAGTTTTTGAAGAAGTCAATATGAAGAGGGAAGTTGTACTCACTCTTTAAAAAAAAAAGGAAAAGAATAAAAAGCACATGCCTAAAGCTCAGTATAAGGAATTATTAGTCACATGCAAATCCAACCTCCAAAAAGGTTTCAGCTCACACCAGTCAAATGACCATCAGCAAACAGTCTACAAACTAGAAATGCTGAAGGGGTTTTAGAGAACTGTGTACCTTCTAGCTGCTGGTGGGATGTAATTGGTAACAGCACTAACGAAAACTGAATGCAGCTGCTTTAAAAGGTAAAAATTGAGCTACCATATGATGCGGCAGGGCACCTTTTGGGCCTATAACCTAAGACCACCAGAATCGGAAAGACAGAGGCAGGCAAATGTGCACTGCAGCAATATTGAAATAGCCACGACATGGAAGCCAAAAGAAGGTCCATAAAACAGATGAATGGACAGAGAAGAAGTGGTATATGGACAGAATGGAATATCAGTCACGAAAAAAATAAAAGAATGGCATATGCAGCACCACAGATGAGCCTAGAGATAATCACACAACGTGAAGTAAGTCAGAATGCGAAAGACAAATGTCCTATGATATCCCTTATGTTATCTGAAAATTCATAAACATGAACATATTTCCATAGAGAAAGACAATCTCAGAATGAGAAGACAACTTATGGTTAAGCCAAAGAAATGGTGTGAGGAATGGATAAATTAGGATATTGGGGTTAACACACATATACTAATACATATAAAAAATATAATCCCCAAAGACCTATGGAATACCAAGAGTGGTCTACTCAACACTCTGTAATAACCGACATGCAACAAGGACCCAAAGATCAATAGATATATGTATATGTGTAAATGAACAAGATTCTGTACACCTAGAACAAAAGACATTTTTCAATCAAATTTGCTCTGATAAAAACTACAACTTAAAGACACAAACAAGAATTAAGGAGGCTAAAACTTATCGGGGTTTGTCCTGGCACATTCCACTCTAATCTGCAACCTCAAAGCACAACTTGCAGCAAGGTTCTGTTTCCCTAGCAAGCAGAGTTGGCAACTTAGAAATGCTGCCACCCTAAGGCCGTTTCCTCAAAGAGCAGCTTTAAATCTACTGCTCATGGTCACTAATATTCACAAGGACGGCAGGGCTGTAAATGACTCATGCCCTCAAAAAATGTCCTGGGGTAGGGAATGGCCATAAAAATCCAAACGCGGTAAATTTTTCAAGAAGGCAATTTGAAGTTGTAAGTTTAGCTCAATCTTAAAAAAAATGAAAAGGACACTGAGAAATGCAAAACATCAGGAATTTTATTAGACGCATGCAAATCCAATCTACACAAAGGTATCACCTAACACCAGTCACAATGACCATCAGCAAAAAGTCAACAAACAATAGATGTTGAAGAAGTTGTGAAGCATAGTGTAACCTCTCGGTCTAAGTGGGATGTAAACTGGTAACAGCCAATAATAGGAACAGAATGGCAGTGCGTTTAAAGGTAAAAATTGAGTCACCATATGATCCGGAAGGCCCACTATTGGGCCTGTCACTTGTGAAAGCCAGAATCAAAAAGACACGGGATGGAAAATCGTGTATTGCAGCAGTATTTACAATAGCTAAGACATGGATACAAACAAAATGTCCATCATCAGATAAATGGACAAAGAAGAAGTGGTATACGTACCGAATGGAATAGTAGCCTCAGAAAAAAATGAACAGTGCCGTTTTCAGGACTACAGATGAGCCTGGAAATAATCATATTAGGTTAAGTTATTCAAAAGGGAATAACAAATATCCTATGATATCATTTATACATGTTATCCTAAGATTTCTACCAATGAACATATTTCCACAGAAAAAGACACTCACAGACTTATAAAACAAACGAATGGTTCGCCAAAATGAAAGGTGGGAGGATGGATAAATTAGGACTATGGGGATAACATACATATACTAATGTATGTTAAATGTATATAAACATATAACATATAAACTCTATGAATTATATAATCACCAATACATATAAAATATATAATCACGAAACACCTGCCAAATACCAAGGGAGGTCTACTCAACATTCTGTAAAAAATTACATGGTAACAGGATCCGAAGATGAACAGACATATGTATGAATCATTGAGCACATTCTGTACAGCCAGACAATCACAACACTCTAATCGAATTTACTCCGATAAGAAAGAGAAATTAAATTTAAAAAACAAACATAAGTAAGGAGACATAAACTTCTGGGGGCTTATCCCAGCACACTCCTCTCTAATTTACAACCTCGGAACACTACCTCCAGGAAGACTCTGTTGCCCTAGTAACAAGAGGTGAGAACGTAATAATGCTGCCGCCTTGTGGCTGTTTCCCACAACAGCAGCTTTAAACCCAGTGCTAATGGTTGCTTAATAGTCACAAGGACTGCAGGGCTGTAATTGACACCTGCCCTCAAAAAATGCCCTGGGGTAGGGAATAGGCAAGAAAATTCAAGTTTTCTTTGACAAGTTTTTGAAGAAGTCAATATGAAGAGGGAAGTTGTACTCACTCTTTAAAAAAAAAAAGGAAAAGAATAAAAAGCACATGCCTAAAGCTCAGTATAAGGAATTATTAGTCACATGCAAATCCAACCTCCAAAAAGGTTTCAGCTCACACCAGTCAAATGACCATCAGCAAACAGTCTACAAACTGTAAATGCTGAAGGGATTTTAGAGAACTGTGTACCTTGTAGCTGCTGGTGGGATGTAAAGTGGTAAGAGCACTAACGAAAACTGAATGGAGCTGCTTTAAAAGGTAAAAATTGAGCTACCATATGACGCGGCAGGGCACCTTCTGGGCCTGTAACCTAAGACCACCAGAATCGGAAAGACAGAGGCAGGCAAATGTGCACTGCAGCATTACTGAAATAGCCAAGACGTGGAAGCAAAAAAAAGGTCCATAAACAGATGAATGGACAAAGAAGAAGTGGTATACGGACTAAATGGAATAGTAGCCTCGGGAAAAAAATGAAAAATGCCGTTTTCAGGACTACAGATGAGCCTAGAAATAATCATATCAGGTTAAGTAAGTCAAAAGGGAATGACAAATATCCTATGATATCATTTATACCTGTTATCCTAAGATTGCTACAAATGGACATATTTCCACAGAAAAAGACACTCACAGACTTATAAAAGAAACTACTGGTTAACCAAAATGAAAGGTGGGAGGATGGATACATTAGGATTATGGGGCTAACATACATATCCTAATGTATGTTAAATGTATATAAACATATAACATATAAACTCTATGAATTATATAATCACCAATACATATAAAATATATAATGACAAAACACCTACCAAATACCATGCGAGGTCTACTCAACATTCTGTAATAAGACACATGGTAACAGAATCCGAACATGAACAGACATATGTATGAATCATTGAGCAGATTCTGTACAGCCAGACAATCACAACACTCTAATCCAATATTCTCCGATAAGAAACAGAAATTAAATTAAAAAACAAACAGAAGTAAGGAGACATAAACTTCTGGGGGCTTGTCCCAGCACATTCCCCTCTAATTTACAACCTCGGAACACTACGTCCAGGAAGACTCTGGTGCCCTAATAACAAGAGTTGAGAACGTAATGATGCTGCCGCCTAGTGGGTGTTTCCCACAACAGCAGCTTTAAACCCAGTGCTAATGGTTGCTTAATAGTCACAAGGACTCAGGGCTGTAAATGGCATCTGCCCTCAAAAAATGCCCTGGGGTAGGGAATAGGCAAGAAAATTCAACACATGACAAATCTTTCAAGAAGTCAACATGAAGAGGGAAGTTGTACTCACACTTTAAAAAAAAAAGGAAAACAAAAAAATGGACATGCCTAAAGCTCAGTACAAGGAATTATTAGCCACATACAAATCCAACCTCCAAAAAGGTTTCAGCTCACACCAGTCAAATGACCATCAGCAAACAGTCTACAAACTAGAAATGCTGAAGGGGTTTTAGAGAACTGTGTACCTTCTAGCTGCTGGTGGGATGTAATTGGTAACAGCACTAACGAAAACTGAATGCAGCTGCTTTAAAAGGTAAAAATTGAGCTACCATATGATGCGGCAGGGCACCTTTTGGGCCTATAACCTAAGACCACCAGAATCGGAAAGACAGAGGCAGGCAAATGTGCACTGCAGCAATATTGAAATAGCCACGACATGGAAGCCAAAAGAAGGTCCATAAACAGATGAATGGACAGAGAAGAAGTGGTATATGGACAGAATGGAATATCAGTCACGAAAAAAATAAAAGAATGGCATATGCAGCACCACAGATGAGCCTAGAGATAATCACACAACGTGAAGTAAGTCAGAATGCGAAAGACAAATGTCCTATGATATCCCTTATGTTATCTGAAAATTCATAAACATGAACATATTTCCATAGAGAAAGACAATCTCAGACTGAGAAGACAACTTATGGTTAAGCCAAAGAAATGGTGTGAAGAATGGATAAATTAGGATATTGGGGTTAACACACATATACTAATACATATAGAAAATACAATCCCCAAAGACCTATGGAATACCAAGAGTGGTCTACTCAACACTCTGTAATAACCGACATGGAAAAGGACCCAAAGATCAATAGATATATGTATATGTGTAAATGAACAAGATTCTGTACACCTAGAACAAAAGACATTTTTCAATCAAATTTGCTCTGATAAAAACTACAACTTAAAGACACAAACAAGAATTAAGGAGGCTAAAACTTATCGGGGTTTGTCCTGGCACATTCCACTCTAATCTGCAACCTCAAAGCACAACTTGCAGCAAGGTTCTGTTTCCCTAGCAAGCAGAGTTGGCAACTTAGAAATGCTGCCACCCTAAGGCCGTTTCCTCAAAGAGCAGCTTTAAATCTACTGCTCATGGTCACTAATATTCACAAGGACGGCAGGGCTGTAAATGACTCATGCCCTCAAAAAATGTCCTGGGGTAGGGAATGGCCATAAAAATCCAAACGCGGTAAATTTTTCAAGAAGGCAATTTGAAGTTGTAAGTTTAGCTCAATCTTAAAAAAAATGAAAAGGACACTGAGAAATGCAAAACATCAGGAATTTTATTAGACGCATGCAAATCCAATCTACACAAAGGTATCACCTAACACCAGTCACAATGACCATCAGCAAAAAGTCAACAAACAATAGATGTTGAAGAAGTTGTGAAGCATAGTGTAACCTCTCGGTCTAAGTGGGATGTAAACTGGTAACAGCCAATAATAGGAACAGAATGGCAGTGCGTTTAAAGGTAAAAATTGAGTCACCATATGATCCGGAAGGCCCACTATTGGGCCTGTCACTTGTGAAAGCCAGAATCAAAAAGACACGGGATGGAAAATCGTGTATTGCAGCAGTATTTACAATAGCTAAGACATGGATACAAACAAAATGTCCATCATCAGATAAATGGACAAAGAAGAAGTGGTATACGTACCGAATGGAATAGTAGCCTCAGAAAAAAATGAACAGTGCCGTTTTCAGGACTACAGATGAGCCTGGAAATAATCATATTAGGTTAAGTTATTCAAAAGGGAATAACAAATATCCTATGATATCATTTATACATGTTATCCTAAGATTTCTACCAATGAACATATTTCCACAGAAAAAGACACTCACAGACTTATAAAACAAACGAATGGTTCGCCAAAATGAAAGGTGGGAGGATGGATAAATTAGGACTATGGGGATAACATACATATACTAATGTATGTTAAATGTATATAAACATATAACATATAAACTCTATGAATTATATAATCACCAATACATATAAAATATATAATCACGAAACACCTGCCAAATACCAAGGGAGGTCTACTCAACATTCTGTAAAAAATTACATGGTAACAGGATCCGAAGATGAACAGACATATGTATGAATCATTGAGCACATTCTGTACAGCCAGACAATCACAACACTCTAATCGAATTTACTCCGATAAGAAAGAGAAATTAAATTTAAAAAACAAACATAAGTAAGGAGACATAAACTTCTGGGGGCTTATCCCAGCACACTCCTCTCTAATTTACAACCTCGGAACACTACCTCCAGGAAGACTCTGTTGCCCTAGTAACAAGAGGTGAGAACGTAATAATGCTGCCGCCTTGTGGCTGTTTCCCACAACAGCAGCTTTAAACCCAGTGCTAATGGTTGCTTAATAGTCACAAGGACTGCAGGGCTGTAAATGACACCTGCCCTCAAAAAATGCCCTGGGGTAGGGAATAGGCAAGAAAATTCAAGTTTTCTTTGACAAGTTTTTGAAGAAGTCAATATGAAGAGGGAAGTTGTACTCACTCTTTAAAAAAAAAAAAGGAAAAGAATAAAAAGCACATGCCTAAAGCTCAGTATAAGGAATTATTAGTCACATGCAAATCCAACCTCCAAAAAGGTTTCAGCTCACACCAGTCAAATGACCATCAGCAAACAGTCTACAAACTGTAAATGCTGAAGGGATTTTAGAGAACTGTGTACCTTGTAGCTGCTGGTGGGATGTAAAGTGGTAAGAGCACTAACGAAAACTGAATGGAGCTGCTTTAAAAGGTAAAAATTGAGCTACCATATGACGCGGCAGGGCACCTTCTGGGCCTGTAACCTAAGACCACCAGAATCGGAAAGACAGAGGCAGGCAAATGTGCACTGCAGCATTACTGAAATAGCCAAGACGTGGAAGCAAAAAAAAGGTCCATAAACAGATGAATGGACAAAGAAGAAGTGGTATACGGACTAAATGGAATAGTAGCCTCGGGAAAAAAATGAAAAATGCCGTTTTCAGGACTACAGATGAGCCTAGAAATAATCATATCAGGTTAAGTAAGTCAAAAGGGAATGACAAATATCCTATGATATCATTTATACCTGTTATCCTAAGATTGCTACAAATGGACATATTTCCACAGAAAAAGACACTCACAGACTTATAAAAGAAACTACTGGTTAACCAAAATGAAAGGTGGGAGGATGGATACATTAGGATTATGGGGCTAACATACATATCCTAATGTATGTTAAATGTATATAAACATATAACATATAAACTCTATGAATTATATAATCACCAATACATATAAAATATATAATGACAAAACACCTACCAAATACCATGCGAGGTCTACTCAACATTCTGTAATAAGACACATGGTAACAGAATCCGAACATGAACAGACATATGTATGAATCATTGAGCAGATTCTGTACAGCCAGACAATCACAACACTCTAATCCAATATTCTCCGATAAGAAACAGAAATTAAATTAAAAAACAAACAGAAGTAAGGAGACATAAACTTCTGGGGGCTTGTCCCAGCACATTCCCCTCTAATTTACAACCTCGGAACACTACGTCCAGGAAGACTCTGGTGCCCTAATAACAAGAGTTGAGAACGTAATGATGCTGCCGCCTAGTGGGTGTTTCCCACAACAGCAGCTTTAAACCCAGTGCTAATGGTTGCTTAATAGTCACAAGGACTCAGGGCTGTAAATGGCATCTGCCCTCAAAAAATGCCCTGGGGTAGGGAATAGGCAAGAAAATTCAACACATGACAAATCTTTCAAGAAGTCAACATGAAGAGGGAAGTTGTACTCACACTTTAAAAAAAAAAGGAAAACAAAAAAATGGACATGCCTAAAGCTCAGTACAAGGAATTATTAGCCACATACAAATCCAACCTCCAAAAAGGTTTCAGCTCACACCAGTCAAATGACCATCAGCAAACAGTCTACAAACTAGAAATGCTGAAGGGGTTTTAGAGAACTGTGTACCTTCTAGCTGCTGGTGGGATGTAATTGGTAACAGCACTAACGAAAACTGAATGCAGCTGCTTTAAAAGGTAAAAATTGAGCTACCATATGATGCGGCAGGGCACCTTTTGGGCCTATAACCGAAGACCACCAGAATCGGAAAGACAGAGGCAGGCAAATGTGCACTGCAGCAATATTGAAATAGCCACGACATGGAAGCCAAAAGAAGGTCCATAAACAGATGAATGGACAGAGAAGAAGTGGTATATGGACAGAATGGAATATCAGTCACGAAAAAAATAAAAGAATGGCATATGCAGCACCACAGATGAGCCTAGAGATAATCACACAACGTGAAGTAAGTCAGAATGCGAAAGACAAATGTCCTATGATATCCCTTATGTTATCTGAAAATTCATAAACATGAACATATTTCCATAGAGAAAGACAATCTCAGACTGAGAAGACAACTTATGGTTAAGCCAAAGAAATGGTGTGAAGAATGGATAAATTAGGATATTGGGGTTAACACACATATACTAATACATATAGAAAATACAATCCCCAAAGACCTATGGAATACCAAGAGTGGTCTACTCAACACTCTGTAATAACCGACATGGAAAAGGACCCAAAGATCAATAGATATATGTATATGTGTAAATGAACAAGATTCTGTACACCTAGAACAAAAGACATTTTTCAATCAAATTTGCTCTGATAAAAACTACAACTTAAAGACACAAACAAGAATTAAGGAGGCTAAAACTTATCGGGGTTTGTCCTGGCACATTCCACTCTAATCTGCAACCTCAAAGCACAACTTGCAGCAAGGTTCTGTTTCCCTAGCAAGCAGAGTTGGCAACTTAGAAATGCTGCCACCCTAAGGCCGTTTCCTCAAAGAGCAGCTTTAAATCTACTGCTCATGGTCACTAATATTCACAAGGACGGCAGGGCTGTAAATGACTCATGCCCTCAAAAAATGTCCTGGGGTAGGGAATGGCCATAAAAATCCAAACGCGGTAAATTTTTCAAGAAGGCAATTTGAAGTTGTAAGTTTAGCTCAATCTTAAAAAAAATGAAAAGGACACTGAGAAATGCAAAACATCAGGAATTTTATTAGACGCATGCAAATCCAATCTACACAAAGGTATCACCTAACACCAGTCACAATGACCATCAGCAAAAAGTCAACAAACAATAGATGTTGAAGAAGTTGTGAAGCATAGTGTAACCTCTCGGTCTAAGTGGGATGTAAACTGGTAACAGCCAATAATAGGAACAGAATGGCAGTGCGTTTAAAGGTAAAAATTGAGTCACCATATGATCCGGAAGGCCCACTATTGGGCCTGTCACTTGTGAAAGCCAGAATCAAAAAGACACGGGATGGAAAATCGTGTATTGCAGCAGTATTTACAATAGCTAAGACATGGATACAAACAAAATGTCCATCATCAGATAAATGGACAAAGAAGAAGTGGTATACGTACCGAATGGAATAGTAGCCTCAGAAAAAAATGAACAGTGCCGTTTTCAGGACTACAGATGAGCCTGGAAATAATCATATTAGGTTAAGTTATTCAAAAGGGAATAACAAATATCCTATGATATCATTTATACATGTTATCCTAAGATTTCTACCAATGAACATATTTCCACAGAAAAAGACACTCACAGACTTATAAAACAAACGAATGGTTCGCCAAAATGAAAGGTGGGAGGATGGATAAATTAGGACTATGGGGATAACATAAATATACTAATGTATGTTAAATGTATATAAACATATAACATATAAACTCTATGAATTATATAATCACCAATACATATAAAATATATAATCACGAAACACCTGCCAAATACCAAGGGAGGTCTACTCAACATTCTGTAAAAAATTACATGGTAACAGGATCCGAAGATGAACAGACATATGTATGAATCATTGAGCACATTCTGTACAGCCAGACAATCACAACACTCTAATCGAATTTACTCCGATAAGAAAGAGAAATTAAATTTAAAAAACAAACATAAGTAAGGAGACATAAACTTCTGGGGGCTTATCCCAGCACACTCCTCTCTAATTTACAACCTCGGAACACTACCTCCAGGAAGACTCTGTTGCCCTAGTAACAAGAGGTGAGAACGTAATAATGCTGCCGCCTTGTGGCTGTTTCCCACAACAGCAGCTTTAAACCCAGTGCTAATGGTTGCTTAATAGTCACAAGGACTGCAGGGCTGTAAATGACACCTGCCCTCAAAAAATGCCCTGGGGTAGGGAATAGGCAAGAAAATTCAAGTTTTCTTTGACAAGTTTTTGAAGAAGTCAATATGAAGAGGGAAGTTGTACTCACTCTTTAAAAAAAAAAGGAAAAGAATAAAAAGCACATGCCTAAAGCTCAGTATAAGGAATTATTAGTCACATGCAAATCCAACCTCCAAAAAGGTTTCAGCTCACACCAGTCAAATGACCATCAGCAAACAGTCTACAAACTGTAAATGCTGAAGGGATTTTAGAGAACTGTGTACCTTGTAGCTGCTGGTGGGATGTAAAGTGGTAAGAGCACTAACGAAAACTGAATGGAGCTGCTTTAAAAGGTAAAAATTGAGCTACCATATGACGCGGCAGGGCACCTTCTGGGCCTGTAACCTAAGACCACCAGAATCGGAAAGACAGAGGCAGGCAAATGTGCACTGCAGCATTACTGAAATAGCCAAGACGTGGAAGCAAAAAAAAGGTCCATAAACAGATGAATGGACAAAGAAGAAGTGGTATACGGACTAAATGGAATAGTAGCCTCGGGAAAAAAATGAAAAATGCCGTTTTCAGGACTACAGATGAGCCTAGAAATAATCATATCAGGTTAAGTAAGTCAAAAGGGAATGACAAATATCCTATGATATCATTTATACCTGTTATCCTAAGATTGCTACAAATGGACATATTTCCACAGAAAAAGACACTCACAGACTTATAAAAGAAACTACTGGTTAACCAAAATGAAAGGTGGGAGGATGGATACATTAGGATTATGGGGCTAACATACATATCCTAATGTATGTTAAATGTATATAAACATATAACATATAAACTCTATGAATTATATAATCACCAATACATATAAAATATATAATGACAAAACACCTACCAAATACCATGCGAGGTCTACTCAACATTCTGTAATAAGACACATGGTAACAGAATCCGAACATGAACAGACATATGTATGAATCATTGAGCAGATTCTGTACAGCCAGACAATCACAACACTCTAATCCAATATTCTCCGATAAGAAACAGAAATTAAATTAAAAAACAAACAGAAGTAAGGAGACATAAACTTCTGGGGGCTTGTCCCAGCACATTCCCCTCTAATTTACAACCTCGGAACACTACGTCCAGGAAGACTCTGGTGCCCTAATAACAAGAGTTGAGAACGTAATGATGCTGCCGCCTAGTGGGTGTTTCCCACAACAGCAGCTTTAAACCCAGTGCTAATGGTTGCTTAATAGTCACAAGGACTCAGGGCTGTAAATGGCATCTGCCCTCAAAAAATGCCCTGGGGTAGGGAATAGGCAAGAAAATTCAACACATGACAAATCTTTCAAGAAGTCAACATGAAGAGGGAAGTTGTACTCACACTTTAAAAAAAAAAGGAAAACAAAAAAATGGACATGCCTAAAGCTCAGTACAAGGAATTATTAGCCACATACAAATCCAACCTCCAAAAAGGTTTCAGCTCACACCAGTCAAATGACCATCAGCAAACAGTCTACAAACTAGAAATGCTGAAGGGGTTTTAGAGAACTGTGTACCTTCTAGCTGCTGGTGGGATGTAATTGGTAACAGCACTAACGAAAACTGAATGCAGCTGCTTTAAAAGGTAAAAATTGAGCTACCATATGATGCGGCAGGGCACCTTTTGGGCCTATAACCGAAGACCACCAGAATCGGAAAGACAGAGGCAGGCAAATGTGCACTGCAGCAATATTGAAATAGCCACGACATGGAAGCCAAAAGAAGGTCCATAAACAGATGAATGGACAGAGAAGAAGTGGTATATGGACAGAATGGAATATCAGTCACGAAAAAAATAAAAGAATGGCATATGCAGCACCACAGATGAGCCTAGAGATAATCACACAACGTGAAGTAAGTCAGAATGCGAAAGACAAATGTCCTATGATATCCCTTATGTTATCTGAAAATTCATAAACATGAACATATTTCCATAGAGAAAGACAATCTCAGACTGAGAAGACAACTTATGGTTAAGCCAAAGAAATGGTGTGAAGAATGGATAAATTAGGATATTGGGGTTAACACACATATACTAATACATATAAAAAATACAATCCCCAAAGACCTATGGAATACCAAGAGTGGTCTACTCAACACTCTGTAATAACCGACATGGAAAAGGACCCAAAGATCAATAGATATATGTATATGTGTAAATGAACAAGATTCTGTACACCTAGAACAAAAGACATTTTTCAATCAAATTTGCTCTGATAAAAACTACAACTTAAAGACACAAACAAGAATTAAGGAGGCTAAAACTTATCGGGGTTTGTCCTGGCACATTCCACTCTAATCTGCAACCTCAAAGCACAACTTGCAGCAAGGTTCTGTTTCCCTAGCAAGCAGAGTTGGCAACTTAGAAATGCTGCCACCCTAAGGCCGTTTCCTCAAAGAGCAGCTTTAAATCTACTGCTCATGGTCACTAATATTCACAAGGACGGCAGGGCTGTAAATGACTCATGCCCTCAAAAAATGTCCTGGGGTAGGGAATGGCCATAAAAATCCAAACGCGGTAAATTTTTCAAGAAGGCAATTTGAAGTTGTAAGTTTAGCTCAATCTTAAAAAAAATGAAAAGGACACTGAGAAATGCAAAACATCAGGAATTATTAGACGCATGCAAATCCAATCTACACAAAGGTATCACCTAACACCAGTCACAATGACCATCAGCAAAAAGTCAACAAACAATAGATGTTGAAGAAGTTGTGGAGCATAGTGTAACCTCTCGGTCTAAGTGGGATGTAAACTGGTAACAGCCAATAATAGGAACAGAATGGCAGTGCGTTTAAAGGTAAAAATTGAGTCACCATATGATCCGGAAGGCCCACTATTGGGCCTGTCACTTGTGAAAGCCAGAATCAAAAAGACACGGGATGGAAAATCGTGTATTGCAGCAGTATTTACAATAGCTAAGACATGGATACAAACAAAATGTCCATCATCAGATAAATGGACAAAGAAGAAGTGGTATACGTACCGAATGGAATAGTAGCCTCAGAAAAAAATGAACAGTGCCGTTTTCAGGACTACAGATGAGCCTAGAAATAATCATATTAGGTTAAGTTATTCAAAAGGGAATAACAAATATCCTATGATATCATTTATACATGTTATCCTAAGATTTCTACCAATGAACATATTTCCACAGAAAAAGACACTCACAGACTTATAAAACAAACGAATGGTTCGCCAAAATGAAAGGTGGGAGGATGGATAAATTAGGACTATGGGGATAACATACATATACTAATGTATGTTAAATGTATATAAACATATAACATATAAACTCTATGAATTATATAATCACCAATACATATAAGATATATAATCACGAAACACCTGCCAAATACCAAGGGAGGTCTACTCAACATTCTGTAAAAAATTACATGGTAACAGGATCCGAAGATGAACAGACATATGTATGAATCATTGAGCACATTCTGTACAGCCAGACAATCACAACACTCTAATCGAATTTACTCCGATAAGAAAGAGAAATTAAATTTAAAAAACAAACATAAGTAAGGAGACATAAACTTCTGGGGGCTTATCCCAGCACACTCCTCTCTAATTTACAACCTCGGAACACTACCTCCAGGAAGACTCTGTTGCCCTAGTAACAAGAGGTGAGAACGTAATAATGCTGCCGCCTTGTGGCTGTTTCCCACAACAGCAGCTTTAAACCCAGTGCTAATGGTTGCTTAATAGTCACAAGGACTGCAGGGCTGTAATTGACACCTGCCCTCAAAAAATGCCCTGGGGTAGGGAATAGGCAAGAAAATTCAAGTTTTCTTTGACAAGTTTTTGAAGAAGTCAATATGAAGAGGGAAGTTGTACTCACTCTTTAAAAAAAAAAAGGAAAAGAATAAAAAGCACATGCCTAAAGCTCAGTATAAGGAATTATTAGTCACATGCAAATCCAACCTCCAAAAAGGTTTCAGCTCACACCAGTCAAATGACCATCAGCAAACAGTCTACAAACTGTAAATGCTGAAGGGATTTTAGAGAACTGTGTACCTTGTAGCTGCTGGTGGGATGTAAAGTGGTAAGAGCACTAACGAAAACTGAATGGAGCTGCTTTAAAAGGTAAAAATTGAGCTACCATATGACGCGGCAGGGCACCTTCTGGGCCTGTAACCTAAGACCACCAGAATCGGAAAGACAGAGGCAGGCAAATGTGCACTGCAGCATTACTGAAATAGCCAAGACGTGGAAGCAAAAAAAAGGTCCATAAACAGATGAATTGACAAAGAAGTGGTATACGGACTAAATGGAATAGTAGCCTCGGGAAAAAAATGAAAAATGCCGTTTTCAGGACTACAGATGAGCCTAGAAATAATCATATCAGGTTAAGTAAGTCAAAAGGGAATGACAAATATCCTATGATATCATTTATACCTGTTATCCTAAGATTGCTACAAATGGACATATTTCCACAGAAAAAGACACTCACAGACTTATAAAAGAAACTACTGGTTAACCAAAATGAAAGGTGGGAGGATGGATACATTAGGATTATGGGGCTAACATACATATCCTAATGTATGTTAAATGTATATAAACATATAACATATAAACTCTATGAATTATATAATCACCAATACATATAAAATATATAATGACAAAACACCTACCAAATACCATGCGAGGTCTACTCAACATTCTGTAATAAGACACATGGTAACAGAATCCGAACATGAACAGACATATGTATGAATCATTGAGCAGATTCTGTACAGCCAGACAATCACAACACTCTAATCCAATATTCTCCGATAAGAAACAGAAATTAAATTAAAAAACAAACAGAAGTAAGGAGACATAAACTTCTGGGGGCTTGTCCCAGCACATTCCCCTCTAATTTACAACCTCGGAACACTACGTCCAGGAAGACTCTGGTGCCCTAATAACAAGAGTTGAGAACGTAATGATGCTGCCGCCTAGTGGGTGTTTCCCACAACAGCAGCTTTAAACCCAGTGCTAATGGTTGCTTAATAGTCACAAGGACTCAGGGCTGTAAATGGCATCTGCCCTCAAAAAATGCCCTGGGGTAGGGAATAGGCAAGAAAATTCAACACATGACAAATCTTTCAAGAAGTCAACATGAAGAGGGAAGTTGTACTCACACTTTAAAAAAAAAAGGAAAACAAAAAAATGGACATGCCTAAAGCTCAGTACAAGGAATTATTAGCCACATACAAATCCAACCTCCAAAAAGGTTTCAGCTCACACCAGTCAAATGACCATCAGCAAACAGTCTACAAACTAGAAATGCTGAAGGGGTTTTAGAGAACTGTGTACCTTCTAGCTGCTGGTGGGATGTAATTGGTAACAGCACTAACGAAAACTGAATGCAGCTGCTTTAAAAGGTAAAAATTGAGCTACCACATGATGCGGCAGGGCACCTTTTGGGCCTATAACCGAAGACCACCAGAATCGGAAAGACAGAGGCAGGCAAATGTGCACTGCAGCAATATTGAAATAGCCACGACATGGAAGCCAAAAGAAGGTCCATAAACAGATGAATGGACAGAGAAGAAGTGGTATATGGACAGAATGGAATATCAGTCACGAAAAAAATAAAAGAATGGCATATGCAGCACCACAGGTGAGCCTAGAGATAATCACACAACGTGAAGTAAGTCAGAATGCGAAAGACAAATGTCCTATGATATCCCTTATGTTATCTGAAAATTCATAAACATGAACATATTTCCATAGAGAAAGACAATCTCAGAATGAGAAGACAACTTATGGTTAAGCCAAAGAAAAGGTGTGAGGAATGGATAAATTAGGATATTGGGGTTAACACACATATACTAATACATATAGAAAATATAATCCCCAAAGACCTATGGAATACCAAGAGTGGTCTACTCAACACTCTGTAATAACCGACATGCAAAAAGGACCCAAAGATCAATAGATATATGTATATGTGTAAATGAACAAGATTCTGTACACCTAGAACAAAAGACATTTTTCAATCAAATTTGCTCTGATAAAAACTACAACTTAAAGACACAAACAAGAATTAAGGAGGCTAAAACTTATCGGGGTTTGTCCTGGCACATTCCACTCTAATCTGCAACCTCAAAGCACAACTTGCAGCAAGGTTCTGTTTCCCTAGCAAGCAGAGTTGGCAACTTAGAAATGCTGCCACCCTAAGGCCGTTTCCTCAAAGAGCAGCTTTAAATCTACTGCTCATGGTCACTAATATTCACAAGGACGGCAGGGCTGTAAATGACTCATGCCCTCAAAAAATGTCCTGGGGTAGGGAATGGCCATAAAAATCCAAACGCGGTAAATTTTTCAAGAAGGCAATTTGAAGTTGTAAGTTTAGCTCAATCTTAAAAAAAATGAAAAGGACACTGAGAAATGCAAAACATCAGGAATTATTAGACGCATGCAAATCCAATCTACACAAAGGTATCACCTAACACCAGTCACAATGACCATCAGCAAAAAGTCAACAAACAATAGATGTTGAAGAAGTTGTGGAGCATAGTGTAACCTCTCGGTCTAAGTGGGATGTAAACTGGTAACAGCCAATAATAGGAACAGAATGGCAGTGCGTTTAAAGGTAAAAATTGAGTCACCATATGATCCGGAAGGCCCACTATTGGGCCTGTCACTTGTGAAAGCCAGAATCAAAAAGACACGGGATGGAAAATCGTGTATTGCAGCAGTATTTACAATAGCTAAGACATGGATACAAACAAAATGTCCATCATCAGATAAATGGACAAAGAAGAAGTGGTATACGTACCGAATGGAATAGTAGCCTCAGAAAAAAATGAACAGTGCCGTTTTCAGGACTACAGATGAGCCTAGAAATAATCATATTAGGTTAAGTTATTCAAAAGGGAATAACAAATATCCTATGATATCATTTATACATGTTATCCTAAGATTTCTACCAATGAACATATTTCCACAGAAAAAGACACTCACAGACTTATAAAACAAACGAATGGTTCGCCAAAATGAAAGGTGGGAGGATGGATAAATTAGGACTATGGGGATAACATACATATACTAATGTATGTTAAATGTATATAAACATATAACATATAAACTCTATGAATTATATAATCACCAATACATATAAGATATATAATCACGAAACACCTGCCAAATACCAAGGGAGGTCTACTCAACATTCTGTAAAAAATTACATGGTAACAGGATCCGAAGATGAACAGACATATGTATGAATCATTGAGCACATTCTGTACAGCCAGACAATCACAACACTCTAATCGAATTTACTCCGATAAGAAAGAGAAATTAAATTTAAAAAACAAACATAAGTAAGGAGACATAAACTTCTGGGGGCTTATCCCAGCACACTCCTCTCTAATTTACAACCTCGGAACACTACCTCCAGGAAGACTCTGTTGCCCTAGTAACAAGAGGTGAGAACGTAATAATGCTGCCGCCTTGTGGCTGTTTCCCACAACAGCAGCTTTAAACCCAGTGCTAATGGTTGCTTAATAGTCACAAGGACTGCAGGGCTGTAAATGACACCTGCCCTCAAAAAATGCCCTGGGGTAGGGAATAGGCAAGAAAATTCAAGTTTTCTTTGACAAGTTTTTGAAGAAGTCAATATGAAGAGGGAAGTTGTACTCACTCTTTAAAAAAAAAAAAAGGAAAAGAATAAAAAGCACATGCCTAAAGCTCAGTATAAGGAATTATTAGTCACATGCAAATCCAACCTCCAAAAAGGTTTCAGCTCACACCAGTCAAATGACCATCAGCAAACAGTCTACAAACTGTAAATGCTGAAGGGATTTTAGAGAACTGTGTACCTTGTAGCTGCTGGTGGGATGTAAAGTGGTAAGAGCACTAACGAAAACTGAATGGAGCTGCTTTAAAAGGTAAAAATTGAGCTACCATATGACGCGGCAGGGCACCTTCTGGGCCTGTAACCTAAGACCACCAGAATCGGAAAGACAGAGGCAGGCAAATGTGCACTGCAGCATTACTGAAATAGCCAAGACGTGGAAGCAAAAAAAAGGTCCATAAACAGATGAATGGACAAAGAAGAAGTGGTATACGGACTAAATGGAATAGTAGCCTCGGGAAAAAAATGAAAAATGCCGTTTTCAGGACTACAGATGAGCCTAGAAATAATCATATCAGGTTAAGTAAGTCAAAAGGGAATGACAAATATCCTATGATATCATTTATACCTGTTATCCTAAGATTGCTACAAATGGACATATTTCCACAGAAAAAGACACTCACAGACTTATAAAAGAAACTACTGGTTAACCAAAATGAAAGGTGGGAGGATGGATACATTAGGATTATGGGGCTAACATACATATCCTAATGTATGTTAAATGTATATAAACATATAACATATAAACTCTATGAATTATATAATCACCAATACATATAAAATATATAATGACAAAACACCTACCAAATACCATGCGAGGTCTACTCAACATTCTGTAATAAGACACATGGTAACAGAATCCGAACATGAACAGACATATGTATGAATCATTGAGCAGATTCTGTACAGCCAGACAATCACAACACTCTAATCCAATATTCTCCGATAAGAAACAGAAATTAAATTAAAAAACAAACAGAAGTAAGGAGACATAAACTTCTGGGGGCTTGTCCCAGCACATTCCCCTCTAATTTACAACCTCGGAACACTACGTCCAGGAAGACTCTGGTGCCCTAATAACAAGAGTTGAGAACGTAATGATGCTGCCGCCTAGTGGGTGTTTCCCACAACAGCAGCTTTAAACCCAGTGCTAATGGTTGCTTAATAGTCACAAGGACTCAGGGCTGTAAATGGCATCTGCCCTCAAAAAATGCCCTGGGGTAGGGAATAGGCAAGAAAATTCAACACATGACAAATCTTTCAAGAAGTCAACATGAAGAGGGAAGTTGTACTCACACTTTAAAAAAAAAAGGAAAACAAAAAAATGGACATGCCTAAAGCTCAGTACAAGGAATTATTAGCCACATACAAATCCAACCTCCAAAAAGGTTTCAGCTCACACCAGTCAAATGACCATCAGCAAACAGTCTACAAACTAGAAATGCTGAAGGGGTTTTAGAGAACTGTGTACCTTCTAGCTGCTGGTGGGATGTAATTGGTAACAGCACTAACGAAAACTGAATGCAGCTGCTTTAAAAGGTAAAAATTGAGCTACCACATGATGCGGCAGGGCACCTTTTGGGCCTATAACCGAAGACCACCAGAATCGGAAAGACAGAGGCAGGCAAATGTGCACTGCAGCAATATTGAAATAGCCACGACATGGAAGCCAAAAGAAGGTCCATAAACAGATGAATGGACAGAGAAGAAGTGGTATATGGACAGAATGGAATATCAGTCACGAAAAAAATAAAAGAATGGCATATGCAGCACCACAGATGAGCCTAGAGATAATCACACAACGTGAAGTAAGTCAGAATGCGAAAGACAAATGTCCTATGATATCCCTTATGTTATCTGAAAATTCATAAACATGAACATATTTCCATAGAGAAAGACAATCTCAGAATGAGAAGACAACTTATGGTTAAGCCAAAGAAATGGTGTGAGGAATGGATAAATTAGGATATTGGGGTTAACACACATATACTAATACATATAAAAAATATAATCCCCAAAGACCTATGGAATACCAAGAGTGGTCTACTCAACACTCTGTAATAACTGACATGGAAAAGGACCCAAAGATCAATAGATATATGTATATGTGTAAATGAACAAGATTCTGTACACCTAGAACAAAAGACATTTTTCAATCAAATTTGCTCTGATAAAAACTACAACTTAAAGACACAAACAAGAATTAAGGAGGCTAAAACTTATCGGGGTTTGTCCTGGCACATTCCACTCTAATCTGCAACCTCAAAGCACAACTTGCAGCAAGGTTCTGTTTCCCTAGCAAGCAGAGTTGGCAACTTAGAAATGCTGCCACCCTAAGGCCGTTTCCTCAAAGAGCAGCTTTAAATCTACTGCTCATGGTCACTAATATTCACAAGGACGGCAGGGCTGTAAATGACTCATGCCCTCAAAAAATGTCCTGGGGTAGGGAATGGCCATAAAAATCCAAACGCGGTAAATTTTTCAAGAAGGCAATTTGAAGTTGTAAGTTTAGCTCAATCTTAAAAAAAATGAAAAGGACACTGAGAAATGCAAAACATCAGGAATTATTAGACGCATGCAAATCCAATCTACACAAAGGTATCACCTAACACCAGTCACAATGACCATCAGCAAAAAGTCAACAAACAATAGATGTTGAAGAAGTTGTGGAGCATAGTGTAACCTCTCGGTCTAAGTGGGATGTAAACTGGTAACAGCCAATAATAGGAACAGAATGGCAGTGCGTTTAAAGGTAAAAATTGAGTCACCATATGATCCGGAAGGCCCACTATTGGGCCTGTCACTTGTGAAAGCCAGAATCAAAAAGACACGGGATGGAAAACCGTGTATTCCAGCAGTATTTACAATAGCTAAGACATGGATACAAACAAAATGTCCATCATCAGATAAATGGACAAAGAAGAAGTGGTATACGTACCGAATGGAATAGTAGCCTCAGAAAAAAATGAACAGTGCCGTTTTCAGGACTACAGATGAGCCTAGAAATAATCATATTAGGTTAAGTTATTCAAAAGGGAATAACAAATATCCTATGATATCATTTATACATGTTATCCTAAGATTTCTACCAATGAACATATTTCCACAGAAAAAGACACTCACAGACTTATAAAACAAACGAATGGTTCGCCAAAATGAAAGGTGGGAGGATGGATAAATTAGGACTATGGGGATAACATACATATACTAATGTATGTTAAATGTATATAAACATATAACATATAAACTCTATGAATTATATAATCACCAATACATATAAAATATATAATCACGAAACACCTGCCAAATACCAAGGGACGTCTACTCAACATCCTGTAAAAAATTACATGGTAACAGGATCCGAAGATGAACAGACATATGTATGAATCATTGAGCACATTCTGTACAGCCAGACAATCACAACACTCTAATCGAATTTACTCCGATAAGAAAGAGAAATTAAATTTAAAAAACAAACATAAGTAAGGAGACATAAACTTCTGGGGGCTTATCCCAGCACACTCCTCTCTAATTTACAACCTCGGAACACTACCTCCAGGAAGACTCTGTTGCCCTAGTAACAAGAGGTGAGAACGTAATAATGCTGCCGCCTTGTGGCTGTTTCCCACAACAGCAGCTTTAAACCCAGTGCTAATGGTTGCTTAATAGTCACAAGGACTGCAGGGCTGTAAATGACACCTGCCCTCAAAAAATGCCCTGGGGTAGGGAATAGGCAAGAAAATTCAAGTTTTCTTTGACAAGTTTTTGAAGAAGTCAATATGAAGAGGGAAGTTGTACTCACTCTTTAAAAAAAAAAAGGAAAAGAATAAAAAGCACATGCCTAAAGCTCAGTATAAGGAATTATTAGTCACATGCAAATCCAACCTCCAAAAAGGTTTCAGCTCACACCAGTCAAATGACCATCAGCAAAAAGTCTACAAACTGTAAATGCTGAAGGGATTTTAGAGAACTGTGTACCTTGTAGCTGCTGGTGGGATGTAAAGTGGTAAGAGCACTAACGAAAACTGAATGGAGCTGCTTTAAAAGGTAAAAATTGAGCTACCATATGACGCGGCAGGGCACCTTCTGGGCCTGTAACCTAAGACCACCAGAATCGGAAAGACAGAGGCAGGCAAATGTGCACTGCAGCATTACTGAAATAGCCAAGACGTGGAAGCAAAAGAAAGGTCCATAAACAGATGAATGGACAAAGAAGAAGTGGTATACGGACTAAATGGAATAGTAGCCTCGGGAAAAAAATGAAAAATGCCGTTTTCAGGACTACAGATGAGCCTAGAAATAATCATATCAGGTTAAGTAAGTCAAAAGGGAATGACAAATATCCTATGATATCATTTATACCTGTTATCCTAAGATTGCTACAAATGGACATATTTCCACAGAAAAAGACACTCACAGACTTATAAAAGAAACTAATGGTTAACCAAAATGAAAGGTGGGAGGATGGATACATTAGGATTATGGGGCTAACATACATATCCTAATGTATGTTAAATGTATATAAACATATAACATATAAACTCTATGAATTATATAATCACCAATACATATAAAATATATAATGACAAAACACCTACCAAATACCATGCGAGGTCTACTCAACATTCTGTAATAAGACACATGGTAACAGAATCCGAACATGAACAGACATATGTATGAATCATTGAGCAGATTCTGTACAGCCAGACAATCACAACACTCTAATCCAATATTCTCCGATAAGAAATAGAAATTAAATTAAAAAACAAACAGAAGTAAGGAGACATAAACTTCTGGGGGCTTGTCCCAGCACATTCCCCTCTAATTTACAACCTCGGAACACTACGTCCAGGAAGACTCTGGTGCCCTAATAACAAGAGTTGAGAACGTAATGATGCTGCCGCCTAGTGGGTGTTTCCCACAACAGCAGCTTTAAACCCAGTGCTAATGGTTGCTTAATAGTCACAAGGACTCAGGGCTGTAAATGGCATCTGCCCTCAAAAAATGCCCTGGGGTAGGGAATAGGCAAGAAAATTCAACACATGACAAATCTTTCAAGAAGTCAACATGAAGAGGGAAGTTGTACTCACACTTTAAAAAAAAAAGGAAAACAAAAAAATGGACATGCCTAAAGCTCAGTACAAGGAATTATTAGCCACATACAAATCCAACCTCCAAAAAGGTTTCAGCTCACACCAGTCAAATGACCATCAGCAAACAGTCTACAAACTAGAAATGCTGAAGGGGTTTTAGAGAACTGTGTACCTTCTAGCTGCTGGTGGGATGTAATTGGTAACAGCACTAACGAAAACTGAATGCAGCTGCTTTAAAAGGTAAAAATTGAGCTACCATATGATGCGGCAGGGCACCTTTTGGGCCTATAACCGAAGACCACCAGAATCGGAAAGACAGAGGCAGGCAAATGTGCACTGCAGCAATATTGAAATAGCCACGACATGGAAGCCAAAAGAAGGTCCATAAACAGATGAATGGACAGAGAAGAAGTGGTATATGGACAGAATGGAATATCAGTCACGAAAAAAATAAAAGAATGGCATATGCAGCACCACAGATGAGCCTAGAGATAATCACACAACGTGAAGTAAGTCAGAATGCGAAAGACAAATGTCCTATGATATCCCTTATGTTATCTGAAAATTCATAAAAATGAACATATTTCCATAGAGAAAGACAATCTCAGAATGAGAAGACAACTTATGGTTAAGCCAAAGAAAAGGTGTGAGGAATGGATAAATTAGGATATTGGGGTTAACACACATATACTAATACATATAAAAAATATAATCCCCAAAGACCTATGGAATACCAAGAGTGGTCTACTCAACACTCTGTAATAACCGACATGCAAAAAGGACCCAAAGATCAATAGATATATGTATATGTGTAAATGAACAAGATTCTGTACACCTAGAACAAAAGACATTTTTCAATCAAATTTGCTCTGATAAAAACTACAACTTAAAGACACAAACAAGAATTAAGGAGGCTAAAACTTATCGGGGTTTGTCCTGGCACATTCCACTCTAATCTGCAACCTCAAAGCACAACTTGCAGCAAGGTTCTGTTTCCCTAGCAAGCAGAGTTGGCAACTTAGAAATGCTGCCACCCTAAGGCCGTTTCCTCAAAGAGCAGCTTTAAATCTACTGCTCATGGTCACTAATATTCACAAGGACGGCAGGGCTGTAAATGACTCATGCCCTCAAAAAATGTCCTGGGGTAGGGAATGGCCATAAAAATCCAAACGCGGTAAATTTTTCAAGAAGGCAATTTGAAGTTGTAAGTTTAGCTCAATCTTAAAAAAAATGAAAAGGACACTGAGAAATGCAAAACATCAGGAATTTTATTAGACGCATGCAAATCCAATCTACACAAAGGTATCACCTAACACCAGTCACAATGACCATCAGCAAAAAGTCAACAAACAATAGATGTTGAAGAAGTTGTGAAGCATAGTGTAACCTCTCGGTCTAAGTGGGATGTAAACTGGTAACAGCCAATAATAGGAACAGAATGGCAGTGCGTTTAAAGGTAAAAATTGAGTCACCATATGATCCGGAAGGCCCACTATTGGGCCTGTCACTTGTGAAAGCCAGAATCAAAAAGACACGGGATGGAAAATCGTGTATTGCAGCAGTATTTACAATAGCTAAGACATGGATACAAACAAAATGTCCATCATCAGATAAATGGACAAAGAAGAAGTGGTATACGTACCGAATGGAATAGTAGCCTCAGAAAAAAATGAACAGTGCCGTTTTCAGGACTACAGATGAGCCTAGAAATAATCATATTAGGTTAAGTTATTCAAAAGGGAATAACAAATATCCTATGATATCATTTATACATGTTATCCTAAGATTTCTACCAATGAACATATTTCCACAGAAAAAGACACTCACAGACTTATAAAACAAACGAATGGTTCGCCAAAATGAAAGGTGGGAGGATGGATAAATTAGGACTATGGGGATAACATACATATACTAATGTATGTTAAATGTATATAAACATATAACATATAAACTCTATGAATTATATAATCACCAATACATATAAAATATATAATCACGAAACACCTGCCAAATACCAAGGGACGTCTACTCAACATCCTGTAAAAAATTACATGGTAACAGGATCCGAAGATGAACAGACATATGTATGAATCATTGAGCACATTCTGTACAGCCAGACAATCACAACACTCTAATCGAATTTACTCCGATAAGAAAGAGAAATTAAATTTAAAAAACAAACATAAGTAAGGAGACATAAACTTCTGGGGGCTTATCCCAGCACACTCCTCTCTAATTTACAACCTCGGAACACTACCTCCAGGAAGACTCTGTTGCCCTAGTAACAAGAGGTGAGAACGTAATAATGCTGCCGCCTTGTGGCTGTTTCCCACAACAGCAGCTTTAAACCCAGTGCTAATGGTTGCTTAATAGTCACAAGGACTGCAGGGCTGTAAATGACACCTGCCCTCAAAAAATGCCCTGGGGTAGGGAATAGGCAAGAAAATTCAAGTTTTCTTTGACAAGTTTTTGAAGAAGTCAATATGAAGAGGGAAGTTGTACTCACTCTTTAAAAAAAAAAAAGGAAAAGAATAAAAAGCACATGCCTAAAGCTCAGTATAAGGAATTATTAGTCACATGCAAATCCAACCTCCAAAAAGGTTTCAGCTCACACCAGTCAAATGACCATCAGCAAACAGTCTACAAACTGTAAATGCTGAAGGGATTTTAGAGAACTGTGTACCTTGTAGCTGCTGGTGGGATGTAAAGTGGTAAGAGCACTAACGAAAACTGAATGGAGCTGCTTTAAAAGGTAAAAATTGAGCTACCATATGACGCGGCAGGGCACCTTCTGGGCCTGTAACCTAAGACCACCAGAATCGGAAAGACAGAGGCAGGCAAATGTGCACTGCAGCATTACTGAAATAGCCAAGACGTGGAAGCAAAAAAAAGGTCCATAAACAGATGAATGGACAAAGAAGAAGTGGTATACGGACTAAATGGAATAGTAGCCTCGGGAAAAAAATGAAAAATGCCGTTTTCAGGACTACAGATGAGCCTAGAAATAATCATATCAGGTTAAGTAAGTCAAAAGGGAATGACAAATATCCTATGATATCATTTATACCTGTTATCCTAAGATTGCTACAAATGGACATATTTCCACAGAAAAAGACACTCACAGACTTATAAAAGAAACTACTGGTTAACCAAAATGAAAGGTGGGAGGATGGATACATTAGGATTATGGGGCTAACATACATATCCTAATGTATGTTAAATGTATATAAACATATAACATATAAACTCTATGAATTATATAATCACCAATACATATAAAATATATAATGACAAAACACCTACCAAATACCATGCGAGGTCTACTCAACATTCTGTAATAAGACACATGGTAACAGAATCCGAACATGAACAGACATATGTATGAATCATTGAGCAGATTCTGTACAGCCAGACAATCACAACACTCTAATCCAATATTCTCCGATAAGAAATAGAAATTAAATTAAAAAACAAACAGAAGTAAGGAGACATAAACTTCTGGGGGCTTGTCCCAGCACATTCCCCTCTAATTTACAACCTCGGAACACTACGTCCAGGAAGACTCTGGTGCCCTAATAACAAGAGTTGAGAACGTAATGATGCTGCCGCCTAGTGGGTGTTTCCCACAACAGCAGCTTTAAACCCAGTGCTAATGGTTGCTTAATAGTCACAAGGACTCAGGGCTGTAAATGGCATCTGCCCTCAAAAAATGCCCTGGGGTAGGGAATAGGCAAGAAAATTCAACACATGACAAATCTTTCAAGAAGTCAACATGAAGAGGGAAGTTGTACTCACACTTTAAAAAAAAAAGGAAAACAAAAAAATGGACATGCCTAAAGCTCAGTACAAGGAATTATTAGCCACATACAAATCCAACCTCCAAAAAGGTTTCAGCTCACACCAGTCAAATGACCATCAGCAAACAGTCTACAAACTAGAAATGCTGAAGGGGTTTTAGAGAACTGTGTACCTTCTAGCTGCTGGTGGGATGTAATTGGTAACAGCACTAACGAAAACTGAATGCAGCTGCTTTAAAAGGTAAAAATTGAGCTACCATATGATGCGGCAGGGCACCTTTTGGGCCTATAACCGAAGACCACCAGAATCGGAAAGACAGAGGCAGGCAAATGTGCACTGCAGCAATATTGAAATAGCCACGACATGGAAGCCAAAAGAAGGTCCATAAACAGATGAATGGACAGAGAAGAAGTGGTATATGGACAGAATGGAATATCAGTCACGAAAAAAATAAAAGAATGGCATATGCAGCACCACAGATGAGCCTAGAGATAATCACACAACGTGAAGTAAGTCAGAATGCGAAAGACAAATGTCCTATGATATCCCTTATGTTATCTGAAAATTCATAAACATGAACATATTTCCATAGAGAAAGACAATCTCAGACTGAGAAGACAACTTATGGTTAAGCCAAAGAAATGGTGTGAAGAATGGATAAATTAGGATATTGGGGTTAACACACATATACTAATACATATAGAAAATACAATCCCCAAAGACCTATGGAATACCAAGAGTGGTCTACTCAACACTCTGTAATAACCGACATGGAAAAGGACCCAAAGATCAATAGATATATGTATATGTGTAAATGAACAAGATTCTGTACACCTAGAACAAAAGACATTTTTCAATCAAATTTGCTCTGATAAAAACTACAACTTAAAGACACAAACAAGAATTAAGGAGGCTAAAACTTATCGGGGTTTGTCCTGGCACATTCCACTCTAATCTGCAACCTCAAAGCACAACTTGCAGCAAGGTTCTGTTTCCCTAGCAAGCAGAGTTGGCAACTTAGAAATGCTGCCACCCTAAGGCCGTTTCCTCAAAGAGCAGCTTTAAATCTACTGCTCATGGTCACTAATATTCACAAGGACGGCAGGGCTGTAAATGACTCATGCCCTCAAAAAATGTCCTGGGGTAGGGAATGGCCATAAAAATCCAAACGCGGTAAATTTTTCAAGAAGGCAATTTGAAGTTGTAAGTTTAGCTCAATCTTAAAAAAAATGAAAAGGACACTGAGAAATGCAAAACATCAGGAATTATTAGACGCATGCAAATCCAATCTACACAAAGGTATCACCTAACACCAGTCACAATGACCATCAGCAAAAAGTCAACAAACAATAGATGTTGAAGAAGTTGTGGAGAATAGTGTAACCTCTCGGTCTACGTGGGATGTAAACTGGTAACAGCCAATAATAGGAACAGAATGGCAGTGCGTTTAAAGGTAAAAATTGAGTCACCATATGATCCGGAAGGCCCACTATTGGGCCTGTCACTTGTGAAAGCCAGAATCAAAAAGACACGGGATGGAAAATCGTGTATTGCAGCAGTATTTACAATAGCTAAGACATGGATACAAACAAAATGTCCATCATCAGATAAATGGACAAAGAAGAAGTGGTATACGTACCGAATGGAATAGTAGCCTCAGAAAAAAATGAACAGTGCCGTTTTCAGGACTACAGATGAGCCTAGAAATAATCATATTAGGTTAAGTTATTCAAAAGGGAATAACAAATATCCTATGATATCATTTATACATGTTATCCTAAGATTTCTACCAATGAACATATTTCCACAGAAAAAGACACTCACAGACTTATAAAACAAACGAATGGTTCGCCAAAATGAAAGGTGGGAGGATGGATAAATTAGGACTATGGGGATAACATACATATACTAATGTATGTTAAATGTATATAAACATATAACATATAAACTCTATGAATTATATAATCACCAATACATATAAAATATATAATCACGAAACACCTGCCAAATACCAAGGGACGTCTACTCAACATCCTGTAAAAAATTACATGGTAACAGGATCCGAAGATGAACAGACATATGTATGAATCATTGAGCACATTCTGTACAGCCAGACAATCACAACACTCTAATCGAATTTACTCCGATAAGAAAGAGAAATTAAATTTAAAAAACAAACATAAGTAAGGAGACATAAACTTCTGGGGGCTTATCCCAGCACACTCCTCTCTAATTTACAACCTCGGAACACTACCTCCAGGAAGACTCTGTTGCCCTAGTAACAAGAGGTGAGAACGTAATAATGCTGCCGCCTTGTGGCTGTTTCCCACAACAGCAGCTTTAAACCCAGTGCTAATGGTTGCTTAATAGTCACAAGGACTGCAGGGCTGTAAATGACACCTGCCCTCAAAAAATGCCCTGGGGTAGGGAATAGGCAAGAAAATTCAAGTTTTCTTTGACAAGTTTTTGAAGAAGTCAATATGAAGAGGGAAGTTGTACTCACTCTTTAAAAAAAAAAGGAAAAGAATAAAAAGCACATGCCTAAAGCTCAGTATAAGGAATTATTAGTCACATGCAAATCCAACCTCCAAAAAGGTTTCAGCTCACACCAGTCAAATGACCATCAGCAAACAGTCTACAAACTGTAAATGCTGAAGGGATTTTAGAGAACTGTGTACCTTGTAGCTGCTGGTGGGATGTAAAGTGGTAAGAGCACTAACGAAAACTGAATGGAGCTGCTTTAAAAGGTAAAAATTGAGCTACCATATGACGCGGCAGGGCACCTTCTGGGCCTGTAACCTAAGACCACCAGAATCGGAAAGACAGAGGCAGGCAAATGTGCACTGCAGCATTACTGAAATAGCCAAGACGTGGAAGCAAAAAAAAAGGTCCATAAACAGATGAATGGACAAAGAAGAAGTGGTATACGGACTAAATGGAATAGTAGCCTCGGGAAAAAAATGAAAAATGCCGTTTTCAGGACTACAGATGAGCCTAGAAATAATCATATCAGGTTAAGTAAGTCAAAAGGGAATGACAAATATCCTATGATATCATTTATACCTGTTATCCTAAGATTGCTACAAATGGACATATTTCCACAGAAAAAGACACTCACAGACTTATAAAAGAAACTACTGGTTAACCAAAATGAAAGGTGGGAGGATGGATATATTAGGATTATGGGGCTAACATACATATCCTAATGTATGTTAAATGTATAGAAACATATAACATATAAACTCTATGAATTATATAATCACCAATACATATAAAATATATAATGACAAAACACCTACCAAATACCATGCGAGGTCTACTCAACATTCTGTAATAAGACACATGGTAACAGAATCCGAACATGAACAGACATATGTATGAATCATTGAGCAGATTCTGTACAGCCAGACAATCACAACACTCTAATCCAATATTCTCCGATAAGAAACAGAAATTAAATTAAAAAACAAACAGAAGTAAGGAGACATAAACTTCTGGGGGCTTGTCCCAGCACATTCCCCTCTAATTTACAACCTCGGAACACTACGTCCAGGAAGACTCTGGTGCCCTAATAACAAGAGTTGAGAACGTAATGATGCTGCCGCCTAGTGGGTGTTTCCCACAACAGCAGCTTTAAACCCAGTGCTAATGGTTGCTTAATAGTCACAAGGACTCAGGGCTGTAAATGGCATCTGCCCTCAAAAAATGCCCTGGGGTAGGGAATAGGCAAGAAAATTCAACACATGACAAATCTTTCAAGAAGTCAACATGAAGAGGGAAGTTGTACTCACACTTTAAAAAAAAAAGGAAAACAAAAAAATGGACATGCCTAAAGCTCAGTACAAGGAATTATTAGCCACATACAAATCCAACCTCCAAAAAGGTTTCAGCTCACACCAGTCAAATGACCATCAGCAAACAGTCTACAAACTAGAAATGCTGAAGGGGTTTTAGAGAACTGTGTACCTTCTAGCTGCTGGTGGGATGTAATTGGTAACAGCACTAACGAAAACTGAATGCAGCTGCTTTAAAAGGTAAAAATTGAGCTACCATATGATGCGGCAGGGCACCTTTTGGGCCTATAACCGAAGACCACCAGAATCGGAAAGACAGAGGCAGGCAAATGTGCACTGCAGCAATATTGAAATAGCCACGACATGGAAGCCAAAAGAAGGTCCATAAACAGATGAATGGACAGAGAAGAAGTGGTATATGGACAGAATGGAATATCAGTCACGAAAAAAATAAAAGAATGGCATATGCAGCACCACAGGTGAGCCTAGAGATAATCACACAACGTGAAGTAAGTCAGAATGCGAAAGACAAATGTCCTATGATATCCCTTATGTTATCTGAAAATTCATAAACATGAACATATTTCCATAGAGAAAGACAATCTCAGACTGAGAAGACAACTTATGGTTAAGCCAAAGAAATGGTGTGAAGAATGGATAAATTAGGATATTGGGGTTAACACACATATACTAATACATATAGAAAATACAATCCCCAAAGACCTATGGAATACCAAGAGTGGTCTACTCAACACTCTGTAATAACCGACATGGAAAAGGACCCAAAGATCAATAGATATATGTATATGTGTAAATGAACAAGATTCTGTACACCTAGAACAAAAGACATTTTTCAATCAAATTTGCTCTGATAAAAACTACAACTTAAAGACACAAACAAGAATTAAGGAGGCTAAAACTTATCGGGGTTTGTCCTGGCACATTCCACTCTAATCTGCAACCTCAAAGCACAACTTGCAGCAAGGTTCTGTTTCCCTAGCAAGCAGAGTTGGCAACTTAGAAATGCTGCCACCCTAAGGCCGTTTCCTCAAAGAGCAGCTTTAAATCTACTGCTCATGGTCACTAATATTCACAAGGACGGCAGGGCTGTAAATGACTCATGCCCTCAAAAAATGTCCTGGGGTAGGGAATGGCCATAAAAATCCAAACGCGGTAAATTTTTCAAGAAGGCAATTTGAAGTTGTAAGTTTAGCTCAATCTTAAAAAAAATGAAAAGGACACTGAGAAATGCAAAACATCAGGAATTATTAGACGCATGCAAATCCAATCTACACAAAGGTATCACCTAACACCAGTCACAATGACCATCAGCAAAAAGTCAACAAACAATAGATGTTGAAGAAGTTGTGGAGAATAGTGTAACCTCTCGGTCTAAGTGGGATGTAAACTGGTAACAGCCAATAATAGGAACAGAATGGCAGTGCGTTTAAAGGTAAAAATTGAGTCACCATATGATCCGGAAGGCCCACTATTGGGCCTGTCACTTGTGAAAGCCAGAATCAAAAAGACACGGGATGGAAAATCGTGTATTGCAGCAGTATTTACAATAGCTAAGACATGGATACAAACAAAATGTCCATCATCAGATAAATGGACAAAGAAGAAGTGGTATACGTACCGAATGGAATAGTAGCCTCAGAAAAAAATGAACAGTGCCGTTTTCAGGACTACAGATGAGCCTGGAAATAATCATATTAGGTTAAGTTATTCAAAAGGGAATAACAAATATCCTATGATATCATTTATACATGTTATCCTAAGATTTCTACCAATGAACATATTTCCACAGAAAAAGACACTCACAGACTTATAAAACAAACGAATGGTTCGCCAAAATGAAAGGTGGGAGGATGGATAAATTAGGACTATGGGGATAACATACATATACTAATGTATGTTAAATGTATATAAACATATAACATATAAACTCTATGAATTATATAATCACCAATACATATAAGATATATAATCACGAAACACCTGCCAAATACCAAGGGACGTCTACTCAACATCCTGTAAAAAATTACATGGTAACAGGATCCGAAGATGAACAGACATATGTATGAATCATTGAGCACATTCTGTACAGCCAGACAATCACAACACTCTAATCGAATTTACTCCGATAAGAAAGAGAAATTAAATTTAAAAAACAAACATAAGTAAGGAGACATAAACTTCTGGGGGCTTATCCCAGCACACTCCTCTCTAATTTACAACCTCGTAACACTACCTCCAGGAAGACTCTGTTGCCCTAGTAACAAGAGGTGAGAACGTAATAATGCTGCCGCCTTGTGGCTGTTTCCCACAACAGCAGCTTTAAACCCAGTGCTAATGGTTGCTTAATAGTCACAAGGACTGCAGGGCTGTAAATGACACCTGCCCTCAAAAAATGCCCTGGGGTAGGGAATAGGCAAGAAAATTCAAGTTTTCTTTGACAAGTTTTTGAAGAAGTCAATATGAAGAGGGAAGTTGTACTCACTCTTTAAAAAAAAAAGGAAAAGAATAAAAAGCACATGCCTAAAGCTCAGTATAAGGAATTATTAGTCACATGCAAATCCAACCTCCAAAAAGGTTTCAGCTCACACCAGTCAAATGACCATCAGCAAACAGTCTACAAACTGTAAATGCTGAAGGGATTTTAGAGAACTGTGTACCTTGTAGCTGCTGGTGGGATGTAAAGTGGTAAGAGCACTAACGAAAACTGAATGGAGCTGCTTTAAAAGGTAAAAATTGAGCTACCATATGACGCGGCAGGGCACCTTCTGGGCCTGTAACCTAAGACCACCAGAATCGGAAAGACAGAGGCAGGCAAATGTGCACTGCAGCATTACTGAAATAGCCAAGACGTGGAAGCAAAAAAAAGGTCCATAAACAGATGAATGGACAAAGAAGAAGTGGTATACGGACTAAATGGAATAGTAGCCTCGGGAAAAAAATGAAAAATGCCGTTTTCAGGACTACAGATGAGCCTAGAAATAATCATATCAGGTTAAGTAAGTCAAAAGGGAATGACAAATATCCTATGATATCATTTATACCTGTTATCCTAAGATTGCTACAAATGGACATATTTCCACAGAAAAAGACACTCACAGACTTATAAAAGAAACTACTGGTTAACCAAAATGAAAGGTGGGAGGATGGATACATTAGGATTATGGGGCTAACATACATATCCTAATGTATGTTAAATGTATATAAACATATAACATATAAACTCTATGAATTATATAATCACCAATACATATAAAATATATAAAGACAAAACACCTACCAAATACCATGCGAGGTCTACTCAACATTCTGTAATAAGACACATGGTAACAGAATCCGAACATGAACAGACATATGTATGAATCATTGAGCAGATTCTGTACAGCCAGACAATCACAACACTCTAATCCAATATTCTCCGATAAGAAATAGAAATTAAATTAAAAAACAAACAGAAGTAAGGAGACATAAACTTCTGGGGGCTTGTCCCAGCACATTCCCCTCTAATTTACAACCTCGGAACACTACGTCCAGGAAGACTCTGGTGCCCTAATAACAAGAGTTGAGAACGTAATGATGCTGCCGCCTAGTGGGTGTTTCCCACAACAGCAGCTTTAAACCCAGTGCTAATGGTTGCTTAATAGTCACAAGGACTCAGGGCTGTAAATGGCATCTGCCCTCAAAAAATGCCCTGGGGTAGGGAATAGGCAAGAAAATTCAACACATGACAAATCTTTCAAGAAGTCAACATGAAGAGGGAAGTTGTACTCACACTTTAAAAAAAAAAGGAAAACAAAAAAATGGACATGCCTAAAGCTCAGTACAAGGAATTATTAGCCACATACAAATCCAACCTCCAAAAAGGTTTCAGCTCACACCAGTCAAATGACCATCAGCAAACAGTCTACAAACTAGAAATGCTGAAGGGGTTTTAGAGAACTGTGTACCTTCTAGCTGCTGGTGGGATGTAATTGGTAACAGCACTAACGAAAACTGAATGCAGCTGCTTTAAAAGGTAAAAATTGAGCTACCATATGATGCGGCAGGGCACCTTTTGGGCCTATAACCGAAGACCACCAGAATCGGAAAGACAGAGGCAGGCAAATGTGCACTGCAGCAATATTGAAATAGCCACGACATGGAAGCCAAAAGAAGGTCCATAAACAGATGAATGGACAGAGAAGAAGTGGTATATGGACAGAATGGAATATCAGTCACGAAAAAAATAAAAGAATGGCATATGCAGCACCACAGGTGAGCCTAGAGATAATCACACAACGTGAAGTAAGTCAGAATGCGAAAGACAAATGTCCTATGATATCCCTTATGTTATCTGAAAATTCATAAACATGAACATATTTCCATAGAGAAAGACAATCTCAGACTGAGAAGACAACTTATGGTTAAGCCAAAGAAATGGTGTGAAGAATGGATAAATTAGGATATTGGGGTTAACACACATATACTAATACATATAGAAAATACAATCCCCAAAGACCTATGGAATACCAAGAGTGGTCTACTCAACACTCTGTAATAACCGACATGGAAAAGGACCCAAAGATCAATAGATATATGTATATGTGTAAATGAACAAGATTCTGTACACCTAGAACAAAAGACATTTTTCAATCAAATTTGCTCTGATAAAAACTACAACTTAAAGACACAAACAAGAATTAAGGAGGCTAAAACTTATCGGGGTTTGTCCTGGCACATTCCACTCTAATCTGCAACCTCAAAGCACAACTTGCAGCAAGGTTCTGTTTCCCTAGCAAGCAGAGTTGGCAACTTAGAAATGCTGCCACCCTAAGGCCGTTTCCTCAAAGAGCAGCTTTAAATCTACTGCTCATGGTCACTAATATTCACAAGGACGGCAGGGCTGTAAATGACTCATGCCCTCAAAAAATGTCCTGGGGTAGGGAATGGCCATAAAAATCCAAACGCGGTAAATTTTTCAAGAAGGCAATTTGAAGTTGTAAGTTTAGCTCAATCTTAAAAAAAATGAAAAGGACACTGAGAAATGCAAAACATCAGGAATTATTAGACGCATGCAAATCCAATCTACACAAAGGTATCACCTAACACCAGTCACAATGACCATCAGCAAAAAGTCAACAAACAATAGATGTTGAAGAAGTTGTGGAGAATAGTGTAACCTCTCGGTCTACGTGGGATGTAAACTGGTAACAGCCAATAATAGGAACAGAATGGCAGTGCGTTTAAAGGTAAAAATTGAGTCACCATATGATCCGGAAGGCCCACTATTGGGCCTGTCACTTGTGAAAGCCAGAATCAAAAAGACACGGGATGGAAAATCGTGTATTGCAGCAGTATTTACAATAGCTAAGACATGGATACAAACAAAATGTCCATCATCAGATAAATGGACAAAGAAGAAGTGGTATACGTACCGAATGGAATAGTAGCCTCAGAAAAAAATGAACAGTGCCGTTTTCAGGACTACAGATGAGCCTAGAAATAATCATATTAGGTTAAGTTATTCAAAAGGGAATAACAAATATCCTATGATATCATTTATACATGTTATCCTAAGATTTCTACCAATGAACATATTTCCACAGAAAAAGACACTCACAGACTTATAAAACAAACGAATGGTTCGCCAAAATGAAAGGTGGGAGGATGGATAAATTAGGACTATGGGGATAACATACATATACTAATGTATGTTAAATGTATATAAACATATAACATATAAACTCTATGAATTATATAATCACCAATACATATAAAATATATAATCACGAAACACCTGCCAAATACCAAGGGACGTCTACTCAACATCCTGTAAAAAATTACATGGTAACAGGATCCGAAGATGAACAGACATATGTATGAATCATTGAGCACATTCTGTACAGCCAGACAATCACAACACTCTAATCGAATTTACTCCGATAAGAAAGAGAAATTAAATTTAAAAAACAAACATAAGTAAGGAGACATAAACTTCTGGGGGCTTATCCCAGCACACTCCTCTCTAATTTACAACCTCGGAACACTACCTCCAGGAAGACTCTGTTGCCCTAGTAACAAGAGGTGAGAACGTAATAATGCTGCCGCCTTGTGGCTGTTTCCCACAACAGCAGCTTTAAACCCAGTGCTAATGGTTGCTTAATAGTCAGAAGGACTGCAGGGCTGTAAATGACACCTGCCCTCAAAAAATGCCCTGGGGTAGGGAATAGGCAAGAGAATTCAAGTTTTCTTTGACAAGTTTTTGAAGAAGTCAATATGAAGAGGGAAGTTGTACTCACTCTTTAAAAAAAAAAGGAAAAGAATAAAAAGCACATGCCTAAAGCTCAGTATAAGGAATTATTAGTCACATGCAAATCCAACCTCCAAAAAGGTTTCAGCTCACACCAGTCAAATGACCATCAGCAAACAGTCTACAAACTGTAAATGCTGAAGGGATTTTAGAGAACTGTGTACCTTGTAGCTGCTGGTGGGATGTAAAGTGGTAAGAGCACTAACGAAAACTGAATGGAGCTGCTTTAAAAGGTAAAAATTGAGCTACCATATGACGCGGCAGGGCACCTTCTGGGCCTGTAACCTAAGACCACCAGAATCGGAAAGACAGAGGCAGGCAAATGTGCACTGCAGCATTACTGAAATAGCCAAGACGTGGAAGCAAAAAAAAGGTCCATAAACAGATGAATGGACAAAGAAGAAGTGGTATACGGACTAAATGGAATAGTAGCCTCGGGAAAAAAATGAAAAATGCCGTTTTCAGGACTACAGATGAGCCTAGAAATAATCATATCAGGTTAAGTAAGTCAAAAGGGAATGACAAATATCCTATGATATCATTTATACCTGTTATCCTAAGATTGCTACAAATGGACATATTTCCACAGAAAAAGACACTCACAGACTTATAAAAGAAACTACTGGTTAACCAAAATGAAAGGTGGGAGGATGGATACATTAGGATTATGGGGCTAACATACATATCCTAATGTATGTTAAATGTATATAAACATATAACATATAAACTCTATGAATTATATAATCACCAATACATATAAAATATATAATGACAAAACACCTACCAAATACCATGCGAGGTCTACTCAACATTCTGTAATAAGACACATGGTAACAGAATCCGAACATGAACAGACATATGTATGAATCATTGAGCAGATTCTGTACAGCCAGACAATCACAACACTCTAATCCAATATTCTCCGATAAGAAATAGAAATTAAATTAAAAAACAAACAGAAGTAAGGAGACATAAACTTCTGGGGGCTTGTCCCAGCACATTCCCCTCTAATTTACAACCTCGGAACACTACGTCCAGGAAGACTCTGGTGCCCTAATAACAAGAGGTGAGAACGTAATGATGCTGCCGCCTAGTGGGTGTTTCCCACAACAGCAGCTTTAAACCCAGTGCTAATGGTTGCTTAATAGTCACAAGGACTCAGGGCTGTAAATGGCATCTGCCCTCAAAAAATGCCCTGGGGTAGGGAATAGGCAAGAAAATTCAACACATGACAAATCTTTCAAGAAGTCAACATGAAGAGGGAAGTTGTACTCACACTTTAAAAAAAAAAGGAAAACAAAAAATGGACATGCCTAAAGCTCAGTACAAGGAATTATTAGCCACATACAAATCCAACCTCCAAAAAGGTTTCAGCTCACACCAGTCAAATGACCATCAGCAAACAGTCTACAAACTAGAAATGCTGAAGGGGTTTTAGAGAACTGTGTACCTTCTAGCTGCTGGTGGGATGTAATTGGTAACAGCACTAACGAAAACTGAATGCAGCTGCTTTAAAAGGTAAAAATTGAGCTACCATATGATGCGGCAGGGCACCTTTTGGGCCTATAACCGAAGACCACCAGAATCGGAAAGACAGAGGCAGGCAAATGTGCACTGCAGCAATATTGAAATAGCCACGACATGGAAGCCAAAAGAAGGTCCATAAAACAGATGAATGGACAGAGAAGAAGTGGTATATGGACAGAATGGAATATCAGTCACGAAAAAAATAAAAGAATGGCATATGCAGCACCACAGATGAGCCTAGAGATAATCACACAACGTGAAGTAAGTCAGAATGCGAAAGACAAATGTCCTATGATATCCCTTATGTTATCTGAAAATTCATAAACATGAACATATTTCCATAGAGAAAGACAATCTCAGAATGAGAAGACAACTTATGGTTAAGCCAAAGAAATGGTGTGAGGAATGGATAAATTAGGATATTGGGGTTAACACACATATACTAATACATATAGAAAATACAATCCCCAAAGACCTATGGAATACCAAGAGTGGTCTACTCAACACTCTGTAATAACCGACATGGAAAAGGACCCAAAGATCAATAGATATATGTATATGTGTAAATGAACAAGATTCTGTACACCTAGAACAAAAGACATTTTTCAATCAAATTTGCTCTGATAAAAACTACAACTTAAAGACACAAACAAGAATTAAGGAGGCTAAAACTTATCGGGGTTTGTCCTGGCACATTCCACTCTAATCTGCAACCTCAAAGCACAACTTGCAGCAAGGTTCTGTTTCCCTAGCAAGCAGAGTTGGCAACTTAGAAATGCTGCCACCCTAAGGCCGTTTCCTCAAAGAGCAGCTTTAAATCTACTGCTCATGGTCACTAATATTCACAAGGACGGCAGGGCTGTAAATGACTCATGCCCTCAAAAAATGTCCTGGGGTAGGGAATGGCCATAAAAATCCAAACGCGGTAAATTTTTCAAGAAGGCAATTTGAAGTTGTAAGTTTAGCTCAATCTTAAAAAAAATGAAAAGGACACTGAGAAATGCAAAACATCAGGAATTATTAGACGCATGCAAATCCAATCTACACAAAGGTATCACCTAACACCAGTCACAATGACCATCAGCAAAAAGTCAACAAACAATAGATGTTGAAGAAGTTGTGGAGAATAGTGTAACCTCTCGGTCTACGTGGGATGTAAACTGGTAACAGCCAATAATAGGAACAGAATGGCAGTGCGTTTAAAGGTAAAAATTGAGTCACCATATGATCCGGAAGGCCCACTATTGGGCCTGTCACTTGTGAAAGCCAGAATCAAAAAGACACGGGATGGAAAATCGTGTATTGCAGCAGTATTTACAATAGCTAAGACATGGATACAAACAAAATGTCCATCATCAGATAAATGGACAAAGAAGAAGTGGTATACGTACCGAATGGAATAGTAGCCTCAGAAAAAAATGAACAGTGCCGTTTTCAGGACTACAGATGAGCCTAGAAATAATCATATTAGGTTAAGTTATTCAAAAGGGAATAACAAATATCCTATGATATCATTTATACATGTTATCCTAAGATTTCTACCAATGAACATATTTCCACAGAAAAAGACACTCACAGACTTATAAAACAAACGAATGGTTCGCCAAAATGAAAGGTGGGAGGATGGATAAATTAGGACTATGGGGATAACATACATATACTAATGTATGTTAAATGTATATAAACATATAACATATAAACTCTATGAATTATATAATCACCAATACATATAAAATATATAATCACGAAACACCTGCCAAATACCAAGGGACGTCTACTCAACATCCTGTAAAAAATTACATGGTAACAGGATCCGAAGATGAACAGACATATGTATGAATCATTGAGCACATTCTGTACAGCCAGACAATCACAACACTCTAATCGAATTTACTCCGATAAGAAAGAGAAATTAAATTTAAAAAACAAACATAAGTAAGGAGACATAAACTTCTGGGGGCTTATCCCAGCACACTCCTCTCTAATTTACAACCTCGGAACACTACCTCCAGGAAGACTCTGTTGCCCTAGTAACAAGAGGTGAGAACGTAATAATGCTGCCGCCTTGTGGCTGTTTCCCACAACAGCAGCTTTAAACCCAGTGCTAATGGTTGCTTAATAGTCACAAGGACTGCAGGGCTGTAAATGACACCTGCCCTCAAAAAATGCCCTGGGGTAGGGAATAGGCAAGAAAATTCAAGTTTTCTTTGACAAGTTTTTGAAGAAGTCAATATGAAGAGGGAAGTTGTACTCACTCTTTAAAAAAAAAAGGAAAAGAATAAAAAGCACATGCCTAAAGCTCAGTATAAGGAATTATTAGTCACATGCAAATCCAACCTCCAAAAAGGTTTCAGCTCACACCAGTCAAATGACCATCAGCAAACAGTCTACAAACTGTAAATGCTGAAGGGATTTTAGAGAACTGTGTACCTTGTAGCTGCTGGTGGGATGTAAAGTGGTAAGAGCACTAACGAAAACTGAATGGAGCTGCTTTAAAAGGTAAAAATTGAGCTACCATATGACGCGGCAGGGCACCTTCTGGGCCTGTAACCTAAGACCACCAGAATCGGAAAGACAGAGGCAGGCAAATGTGCACTGCAGCATTACTGAAATAGCCAAGACGTGGAAGCAAAAAAAAGGTCCATAAACAGATGAATGGACAAAGAAGAAGTGGTATACGGACTAAATGGAATAGTAGCCTCGGGAAAAAAATGAAAAATGCCGTTTTCAGGACTACAGATGAGCCTAGAAATAATCATATCAGGTTAAGTAAGTCAAAAGGGAATGACAAATATCCTATGATATCATTTATACCTGTTATCCTAAGATTGCTACAAATGGACATATTTCCACAGAAAAAGACACTCACAGACTTATAAAAGAAACTACTGGTTAACCAAAATGAAAGGTGGGAGGATGGATACATTAGGATTATGGGGCTAACATACATATCCTAATGTATGTTAAATGTATATAAACATATAACATATAAACTCTATGAATTATATAATCACCAATACATATAAAATATATAATGACAAAACACCTACCAAATACCATGCGAGGTCTACTCAACATTCTGTAATAAGACACATGGTAACAGAATCCGAACATGAACAGACATATGTATGAATCATTGAGCAGATTCTGTACAGCCAGACAATCACAACACTCTAATCCAATATTCTCCGATAAGAAATAGAAATTAAATTAAAAAACAAACAGAAGTAAGGAGACATAAACTTCTGGGGGCTTGTCCCAGCACATTCCCCTCTAATTTACAACCTCGGAACACTACGTCCAGGAAGACTCTGGTGCCCTAATAACAAGAGGTGAGAACGTAATGATGCTGCCGCCTAGTGGGTGTTTCCCACAACAGCAGCTTTAAACCCAGTGCTAATGGTTGCTTAATAGTCACAAGGACTCAGGGCTGTAAATGGCATCTGCCCTCAAAAAATGCCCTGGGGTAGGGAATAGGCAAGAAAATTCAACACATGACAAATCTTTCAAGAAGTCAACATGAAGAGGGAAGTTGTACTCACACTTTAAAAAAAAAAGGAAAACAAAAAATGGACATGCCTAAAGCTCAGTACAAGGAATTATTAGCCACATACAAATCCAACCTCCAAAAAGGTTTCAGCTCACACCAGTCAAATGACCATCAGCAAACAGTCTACAAACTAGAAATGCTGAAGGGGTTTTAGAGAACTGTGTACCTTCTAGCTGCTGGTGGGATGTAATTGGTAACAGCACTAACGAAAACTGAATGCAGCTGCTTTAAAAGGTAAAAATTGAGCTACCATATGATGCGGCAGGGCACCTTTTGGGCCTATAACCGAAGACCACCAGAATCGGAAAGACAGAGGCAGGCAAATGTGCACTGCAGCAATATTGAAATAGCCACGACATGGAAGCCAAAAGAAGGTCCATAAAACAGATGAATGGACAGAGAAGAAGTGGTATATGGACAGAATGGAATATCAGTCACGAAAAAAATAAAAGAATGGCATATGCAGCACCACAGATGAGCCTAGAGATAATCACACAACGTGAAGTAAGTCAGAATGCGAAAGACAAATGTCCTATGATATCCCTTATGTTATCTGAAAATTCATAAACATGAACATATTTCCATAGAGAAAGACAATCTCAGAATGAGAAGACAACTTATGGTTAAGCCAAAGAAATGGTGTGAGGAATGGATAAATTAGGATATTGGGGTTAACACACATATACTAATACATATAGAAAATACAATCCCCAAAGACCTATGGAATACCAAGAGTGGTCTACTCAACACTCTGTAATAACCGACATGGAAAAGGACCCAAAGATCAATAGATATATGTATATGTGTAAATGAACAAGATTCTGTACACCTAGAACAAAAGACATTTTTCAATCAAATTTGCTCTGATAAAAACTACAACTTAAAGACACAAACAAGAATTAAGGAGGCTAAAACTTATCGGGGTTTGTCCTGGCACATTCCACTCTAATCTGCAACCTCAAAGCACAACTTGCAGCAAGGTTCTGTTTCCCTAGCAAGCAGAGTTGGCAACTTAGAAATGCTGCCACCCTAAGGCCGTTTCCTCAAAGAGCAGCTTTAAATCTACTGCTCATGGTCACTAATATTCACAAGGACGGCAGGGCTGTAAATGACTCATGCCCTCAAAAAATGTCCTGGGGTAGGGAATGGCCATAAAAATCCAAACGCGGTAAATTTTTCAAGAAGGCAATTTGAAGTTGTAAGTTTAGCTCAATCTTAAAAAAAATGAAAAGGACACTGAGAAATGCAAAACATCAGGAATTATTAGACGCATGCAAATCCAATCTACACAAAGGTATCACCTAACACCAGTCACAATGACCATCAGCAAAAAGTCAACAAACAATAGATGTTGAAGAAGTTGTGGAGAATAGTGTAACCTCTCGGTCTACGTGGGATGTAAACTGGTAACAGCCAATAATAGGAACAGAATGGCAGTGCGTTTAAAGGTAAAAATTGAGTCACCATATGATCCGGAAGGCCCACTATTGGGCCTGTCACTTGTGAAAGCCAGAATCAAAAAGACACGGGATGGAAAATCGTGTATTGCAGCAGTATTTACAATAGCTAAGACATGGATACAAACAAAATGTCCATCATCAGATAAATGGACAAAGAAGAAGTGGTATACGTACCGAATGGAATAGTAGCCTCAGAAAAAAATGAACAGTGCCGTTTTCAGGACTACAGATGAGCCTAGAAATAATCATATTAGGTTAAGTTATTCAAAAGGGAATAACAAATATCCTATGATATCATTTATACATGTTATCCTAAGATTTCTACCAATGAACATATTTCCACAGAAAAAGACACTCACAGACTTATAAAACAAACGAATGGTTCGCCAAAATGAAAGGTGGGAGGATGGATAAATTAGGACTATGGGGATAACATACATATACTAATGTATGTTAAATGTATATAAACATATAACATATAAACTCTATGAATTATATAATCACCAATACATATAAAATATATAATCACGAAACACCTGCCAAATACCAAGGGACGTCTACTCAACATCCTGTAAAAAATTACATGGTAACAGGATCCGAAGATGAACAGACATATGTATGAATCATTGAGCACATTCTGTACAGCCAGACAATCACAACACTCTAATCGAATTTACTCCGATAAGAAAGAGAAATTAAATTTAAAAAACAAACATAAGTAAGGAGACATAAACTTCTGGGGGCTTATCCCAGCACACTCCTCTCTAATTTACAACCTCGGAACACTACCTCCAGGAAGACTCTGTTGCCCTAGTAACAAGAGGTGAGAACGTAATAATGCTGCCGCCTTGTGGCTGTTTCCCACAACAGCAGCTTTAAACCCAGTGCTAATGGTTGCTTAATAGTCACAAGGACTGCAGGGCTGTAAATGACACCTGCCCTCAAAAAATGCCCTGGGGTAGGGAATAGGCAAGAAAATTCAAGTTTTCTTTGACAAGTTTTTGAAGAAGTCAATATGAAGAGGGAAGTTGTACTCACTCTTTAAAAAAAAAAGGAAAAGAATAAAAAGCACATGCCTAAAGCTCAGTATAAGGAATTATTAGTCACATGCAAATCCAACCTCCAAAAAGGTTTCAGCTCACACCAGTCAAATGACCATCAGCAAACAGTCTACAAACTGTAAATGCTGAAGGGATTTTAGAGAACTGTGTACCTTGTAGCTGCTGGTGGGATGTAAAGTGGTAAGAGCACTAACGAAAACTGAATGGAGCTGCTTTAAAAGGTAAAAATTGAGCTACCATATGACGCGGCAGGGCACCTTTTGGGCCTGTAACCTAAGACCACCAGAATCGGAAAGACAGAGGCAGGCAAATGTGCACTGCAGCATTACTGAAACAGCCAAGACGTGGAAGCAAAAAAAAGGTCCATAAACAGATGAATGGACAAAGAAGAAGTGGTATACGGACTAAATGGAATAGTAGCCTCGGGAAAAAAATGAAAAATGCCGTTTTCAGGACTACAGATGAGCCTAGAAATAATCATATCAGGTTAAGTAAGTCAAAAGGGAATGACAAATATCCTATGATATCATTTATACCTGTTATCCTAAGATTGCTACAAATGGACATATTTCCACAGAAAAAGACACTCACAGACTTATAAAAGAAACTAATGGTTAACCAAAATGAAAGGTGGGAGGATGGATAAATTAGGATTATGGGGCTAACATACATATCCTAATGTATGTTAAATGTATATAAACATATAACATATAAACTCTATGAATTATATAATCACCAATACATATAAAATATATAATGACAAAACACCTACCAAATACCATGCGAGGTCTACTCAACATTCTGTAATAAGACACATGGTAACAGAATCCGAAAATGAACAGACATATGTATGAATCATTGAGCAGATTCTGTACAGCCAGACAATCACAACACTCTAAACCAATATTCTCCGATAAGAAATAGAAATTAAATTAAAAAACAAACAGAAGTAAGGAGACATAAACTTCTGGGGGCTTGTCCCAGCACATTCCCCTCTAATTTACAACCTCGGAACACTACGTCCAGGAAGACTCTGGTGCCCTAATAACAAGAGGTGAGAACGTAATGATGCTGCCGCCTAGTGGGTGTTTCCCACAACAGCAGCTTTAAACCCAGTGCTAATGGTTGCTTAATAGTCACAAGGACTCAGGGCTGTAAATGGCATCTGCCCTCAAAAAATGCCCTGGGGTAGGGAATAGGCAAGAAAATTCAACACATGACAAATCTTTCAAGAAGTCAACATGAAGAGGGAAGTTGTACTCACACTTTAAAAAAAAAAGGAAAACAAAAAAATGGACATGCCTAAAGCTCAGTACAAGGAATTATTAGCCACATACAAATCCAACCTCCAAAAAGGTTTCAGCTCACACCAGTCAAATGACCATCAGCAAACAGTCTACAAACTAGAAATGCTGAAGGGGTTTTAGAGAACTGTGTACCTTCTAGCTGCTGGTGGGATGTAATTGGTAACAGCACTAACGAAAACTGAATGCAGCTGCTTTAAAAGGTAAAAATTGAGCTACCATATGATGCGGCAGGGCACCTTTTGGGCCTATAACCTAAGACCACCAGAATCGGAAAGACAGAGGCAGGCAAATGTGCACTGCAGCAATATTGAAATAGCCACGACATGGAAGCCAAAAGAAGGTCCATAAACAGATGAATGGACAGAGAAGAAGTGGTATATGGACAGAATGGAATATCAGTCACGAAAAAAATAAAAGAATGGCATATGCAGCACCACAGATGAGCCTAGAGATAAGCACACAACGTGAAGTAAGTCAGAATGCGAAAGACAAATGTCCTATGATATCCCTTATGTTATCTGAAAATTCATAAACATGAACATATTTCCATAGAGAAAGACAATCTCAGAATGAGAAGACAACTTATGGTTAAGCCAAAGAAATGGTGTGAGGAATGGATAAATTAGGATATTGGGGTTAACACACATATACTAATACATATAAAAAATATAATCCCCAAAGACCTATGGAATACCAAGAGTGGTCTACTCAACACTCTGTAATAACCGACATGCAACAAGGACCCAAAGATCAATAGATATATGTATATGTGTAAATGAACAAGATTCTGTACACCTAGAACAAAAGACATTTTTCAATCAAATTTGCTCTGATAAAAACTACAACTTAAAGACACAAACAAGAATTAAGGAGGCTAAAACTTATCGGGGTTTGTCCTGGCACATTCCACTCTAATCTGCAACCTCAAAGCACAACTTGCAGCAAGGTTCTGTTTCCCTAGCAAGCAGAGTTGGCAACTTAGAAATGCTGCCACCCTAAGGCCGTTTCCTCAAAGAGCAGCTTTAAATCTACTGCTCATGGTCACTAATATTCACAAGGACGGCAGGGCTGTAAATGACTCATGCCCTCAAAAAATGTCCTGGGGTAGGGAATGGCCATAAAAATCCAAACGCGGTAAATTTTTCAAGAAGGCAATTTGAAGTTGTAAGTTTAGCTCAATCTTAAAAAAAATGAAAAGGACACTGAGAAATGCAAAACATCAGGAATTTTATTAGACGCATGCAAATCCAATCTACACAAAGGTATCACCTAACACCAGTCACAATGACCATCAGCAAAAAGTCAACAAACAATAGATGTTGAAGAAGTTGTGAAGCATAGTGTAACCTCTCGGTCTAAGTGGGATGTAAACTGGTAACAGCCAATAATAGGAACAGAATGGCAGTGCGTTTAAAGGTAAAAATTGAGTCACCATATGATCCGGAAGGCCCACTATTGGGCCTGTCACTTGTGAAAGCCAGAATCAAAAAGACACGGGATGGAAAATCGTGTATTGCAGCAGTATTTACAATAGCTAAGACATGGATACAAACAAAATGTCCATCATCAGATAAATGGACAAAGAAGAAGTGGTATACGTACCGAATGGAATAGTAGCCTCAGAAAAAAATGAACAGTGCCGTTTTCAGGACTACAGATGAGCCTGGAAATAATCATATTAGGTTAAGTTATTCAAAAGGGAATAACAAATATCCTATGATATCATTTATACATGTTATCCTAAGATTTCTACCAATGAACATATTTCCACAGAAAAAGACACTCACAGACTTATAAAACAAACGAATGGTTCGCCAAAATGAAAGGTGGGAGGATGGATAAATTAGGACTATGGGGATAACATACATATACTAATGTATGTTAAATGTATATAAACATATAACATATAAACTCTATGAATTATATAATCACCAATACATATAAAATATATAATCACGAAACACCTGCCAAATACCAAGGGAGGTCTACTCAACATTCTGTAAAAAATTACATGGTAACAGGATCCGAAGATGAACAGACATATGTATGAATCATTGAGCACATTCTGTACAGCCAGACAATCACAACACTCTAATCGAATTTACTCCGATAAGAAAGAGAAATTAAATTTAAAAAACAAACATAAGTAAGGAGACATAAACTTCTGGGGGCTTATCCCAGCACACTCCTCTCTAATTTACAACCTCGGAACACTACCTCCAGGAAGACTCTGTTGCCCTAGTAACAAGAGGTGAGAACGTAATAATGCTGCCGCCTTGTGGCTGTTTCCCACAACAGCAGCTTTAAACCCAGTGCTAATGGTTGCTTAATAGTCACAAGGACTGCAGGGCTGTAATTGACACCTGCCCTCAAAAAATGCCCTGGGGTAGGGAATAGGCAAGAAAATTCAAGTTTTCTTTGACAAGTTTTTGAAGAAGTCAATATGAAGAGGGAAGTTGTACTCACTCTTTAAAAAAAAAAAGGAAAAGAATAAAAAGCACATGCCTAAAGCTCAGTATAAGGAATTATTAGTCACATGCAAATCCAACCTCCAAAAAGGTTTCAGCTCACACCAGTCAAATGACCATCAGCAAACAGTCTACAAACTAGAAATGCTGAAGGGGTTTTAGAGAACTGTGTACCTTCTAGCTGCTGGTGGGATGTAATTGGTAACAGCACTAACGAAAACTGAATGCAGCTGCTTTAAAAGGTAAAAATTGAGCTACCATATGATGCGGCAGGGCACCTTTTGGGCCTATAACCTAAGACCACCAGAATCGGAAAGACAGAGGCAGGCAAATGTGCACTGCAGCAATATTGAAATAGCCACGACATGGAAGCCAAAAGAAGGTCCATAAAACAGATGAATGGACAGAGAAGAAGTGGTATATGGACAGAATGGAATATCAGTCACGAAAAAAATAAAAGAATGGCATATGCAGCACCACAGATGAGCCTAGAGATAATCACACAACGTGAAGTAAGTCAGAATGCGAAAGACAAATGTCCTATGATATCCCTTATGTTATCTGAAAATTCATAAACATTAACATATTTCCATAGAGAAAGACAATCTCAGAATGAGAAGACAACTTATGGTTAAGCCAAAGAAATGGTGTGAGGAATGGATAAATTAGGATATTGGGGTTAACACACATATACTAATACATATAAAAAATATAATCCCCAAAGACCTATGGAATACCAAGAGTGGTCTACTCAACACTCTGTAATAACCGACATGCAACAAGGACCCAAAGATCAATAGATATATGTATATGTGTAAATGAACAAGATTCTGTACACCTAGAACAAAAGACATTTTTCAATCAAATTTGCTCTGATAAAAACTACAACTTAAAGACACAAACAAGAATTAAGGAGGCTAAAACTTATCGGGGTTTGTCCTGGCACATTCCACTCTAATCTGCAACCTCAAAGCACAACTTGCAGCAAGGTTCTGTTTCCCTAGCAAGCAGAGTTGGCAACTTAGAAATGCTGCCACCCTAAGGCCGTTTCCTCAAAGAGCAGCTTTAAATCTACTGCTCATGGTCACTAATATTCACAAGGACGGCAGGGCTGTAAATGACTCATGCCCTCAAAAAATGTCCTGGGGTAGGGAATGGCCATAAAAATCCAAACGCGGTAAATTTTTCAAGAAGGCAATTTGAAGTTGTAAGTTTAGCTCAATCTTAAAAAAAATGAAAAGGACACTGAGAAATGCAAAACATCAGGAATTTTATTAGACGCATGCAAATCCAATCTACACAAAGGTATCACCTAACACCAGTCACAATGACCATCAGCAAAAAGTCAACAAACAATAGATGTTGAAGAAGTTGTGAAGCATAGTGTAACCTCTCGGTCTAAGTGGGATGTAAACTGGTAACAGCCAATAATAGGAACAGAATGGCAGTGCGTTTAAAGGTAAAAATTGAGTCACCATATGATCCGGAAGGCCCACTATTGGGCCTGTCACTTGTGAAAGCCAGAATCAAAAAGACACGGGATGGAAAATCGTGTATTGCAGCAGTATTTACAATAGCTAAGACATGGATACAAACAAAATGTCCATCATCAGATAAATGGACAAAGAAGAAGTGGTATACGTACCGAATGGAATAGTAGCCTCAGAAAAAAATGAACAGTGCCGTTTTCAGGACTACAGATGAGCCTGGAAATAATCATATTAGGTTAAGTTATTCAAAAGGGAATAACAAATATCCTATGATATCATTTATACATGTTATCCTAAGATTTCTACCAATGAACATATTTCCACAGAAAAAGACACTCACAGACTTATAAAACAAACGAATGGTTCGCCAAAATGAAAGGTGGGAGGATGGATAAATTAGGACTATGGGGATAACATACATATACTAATGTATGTTAAATGTATATAAACATATAACATATAAACTCTATGAATTATATAATCACCAATACATATAAAATATATAATCACGAAACACCTGCCAAATACCAAGGGAGGTCTACTCAACATTCTGTAAAAAATTACATGGTAACAGGATCCGAAGATGAACAGACATATGTATGAATCATTGAGCACATTCTGTACAGCCAGACAATCACAACACTCTAATCGAATTTACTCCGATAAGAAAGAGAAATTAAATTTAAAAAACAAACATAAGTAAGGAGACATAAACTTCTGGGGGCTTATCCCAGCACACTCCTCTCTAATTTACAACCTTGGAACACTACCTCCAGGAAGACTCTGTTGCCCTAGTAACAAGAGGTGAGAACGTAATAATGCTGCCGCCTTGTGGCTGTTTCCCACAACAGCAGCTTTAAACCCAGTGCTAATGGTTGCTTAATAGTCACAAGGACTGCAGGGCTGTAATTGACACCTGCCCTCAAAAAATGCCCTGGGGTAGGGAATAGGCAAGAAAATTCAAGTTTTCTTTGACAACTTTTTGAAGAAGTCAATATGAAGAGGGAAGTTGTACTCACTCTTTAAAAAAAAAAAGGAAAAGAATAAAAAGCACATGCCTAAAGCTCAGTATAAGGAATTATTAGTCACATGCAAATCCAACCTCCAAAAAGGTTTCAGCTCACACCAGTCAAATGACCATCAGCAAACAGTCTACAAACTGTAAATGCTGAAGGGATTTTAGAGAACTGTGTACCTTGTAGCTGCTGGTGGGATGTAAAGTGGTAAGAGCACTAACGAAAACTGAATGGAGCTGCTTTAAAAGGTAAAAATTGAGCTACCATATGACGCGGCAGGGCACCTTCTGGGCCTGTAACCTAAGACCACCAGAATCGGAAAGACAGAGGCAGGCAAATGTGCACTGCAGCATTACTGAAATAGCCAAGACGTGGAAGCAAAAAAAAGGTCCATAAACAGATGAATTGACAAAGAAGTGGTATACGGACTAAATGGAATAGTAGCCTCGGGAAAAAAATGAAAAATGCCGTTTTCAGGACTACAGATGAGCCTAGAAATAATCATATCAGGTTAAGTAAGTCAAAAGGGAATGACAAATATCCTATGATATCATTTATACCTGTTATCCTAAGATTGCTACAAATGGACATATTTCCACAGAAAAAGACACTCACAGACTTATAAAAGAAACTACTGGTTAACCAAAATGAAAGGTGGGAGGATGGATACATTAGGATTATGGGGCTAACATACATATCCTAATGTATGTTAAACGTATATAAACATATAACATATAAACTCTATGAATTATATAATCACCAATACATATAAAATATATAATGACAAAACACCTACCAAATACCATGCGAGGTCTACTCAACATTCTGTAATAAGACACATGGTAACAGAATCCGAACATGAACAGACATATGTATGAATCATTGAGCAGATTCTGTACAGCCAGACAATCACAACACTCTAATCCAATATTCTCCGATAAGAAACAGAAATTAAATTAAAAAACAAACAGAAGTAAGGAGACATAAACTTCTGGGGGCTTGTCCCAGCACATTCCCCTCTAATTTACAACCTCGGAACACTACGTCCAGGAAGACTCTGGTGCCCTAATAACAAGAGTTGAGAACGTAATGATGCTGCCGCCTAGTGGGTGTTTCCCACAACAGCAGCTTTAAACCCAGTGCTAATGGTTGCTTAATAGTCACAAGGACTCAGGGCTGTAAATGGCATCTGCCCTCAAAAAATGCCCTGGGGTAGGGAATAGGCAAGAAAATTCAACACATGACAAATCTTTCAAGAAGTCAACATGAAGAGGGAAGTTGTACTCACACTTTAAAAAAAAAAGGAAAACAAAAAAATGGACATGCCTAAAGCTCAGTACAAGGAATTATTAGCCACATACAAATCCAACCTCCAAAAAGGTTTCAGCTCACACCAGTCAAATGACCATCAGCAAACAGTCTACAAACTAGAAATGCTGAAGGGGTTTTAGAGAACTGTGTACCTTCTAGCTGCTGGTGGGATGTAATTGGTAACAGCACTAACGAAAACTGAATGCAGCTGCTTTAAAAGGTAAAAATTGAGCTACCATATGATGCGGCAGGGCACCTTTTGGGCCTATAACCTAAGACCACCAGAATCGGAAAGACAGAGGCAGGCAAATGTGCACTGCAGCAATATTGAAATAGCCACGACATGGAAGCCAAAAGAAGGTCCATAAACAGATGAATGGACAGAGAAGAAGTGGTATATGGACAGAATGGAATATCAGTCACGAAAAAAATAAAAGAATGGCATATGCAGCACCACAGATGAGCCTAGAGATAATCACACAACGTGAAGTAAGTCAGAATGCGAAAGACAAATGTCCTATGATATCCCTTATGTTATCTGAAAATTCATAAACATGAACATATTTCCATAGAGAAAGACAATCTCAGACTGAGAAGACAACTTATGGTTAAGCCAAAGAAATGGTGTGAAGAATGGATAAATTAGGATATTGGGGTTAACACACATATACTAATACATATAGAAAATACAATCCCCAAAGACCTATGGAATACCAAGAGTGGTCTACTCAACACTCTGTAATAACCGACATGGAAAAGGACCCAAAGATCAATAGATATATGTATATGTGTAAATGAACAAGATTCTGTACACCTAGAACAAAAGACATTTTTCAATCAAATTTGCTCTGATAAAAACTACAACTTAAAGACACAAACAAGAATTAAGGAGGCTAAAACTTATCGGGGTTTGTCCTGGCACATTCCACTCTAATCTGCAACCTCAAAGCACAACTTGCAGCAAGGTTCTGTTTCCCTAGCAAGCAGAGTTGGCAACTTAGAAATGCTGCCACCCTAAGGCCGTTTCCTCAAAGAGCAGCTTTAAATCTACTGCTCATGGTCACTAATATTCACAAGGACGGCAGGGCTGTAAATGACTCATGCCCTCAAAAAATGTCCTGGGGTAGGGAATGGCCATAAAAATCCAAACGCGGTAAATTTTTCAAGAAGGCAATTTGAAGTTGTAAGTTTAGCTCAATCTTAAAAAAAATGAAAAGGACACTGAGAAATGCAAAACATCAGGAATTATTAGACGCATGCAAATCCAATCTACACAAAGGTATCACCTAACACCAGTCACAATGACCATCAGCAAAAAGTCAACAAACAATAGATGTTGAAGAAGTTGTGGAGAATAGTGTAACCTCTCGGTCTAAGTGGGATGTAAACTGGTAACAGCCAATAATAGGAACAGAATGGCAGTGCGTTTAAAGGTAAAAATTGAGTCACCATATGATCCGGAAGGCCCACTATTGGGCCTGTCACTTGTGAAAGCCAGAATCAAAAAGACACGGGATGGAAAATCGTGTATTGCAGCAGTATTTACAATAGCTAAGACATGGATACAAACAAAATGTCCATCATCAGATAAATGGACAAAGAAGAAGTGGTATACGTACCGAATGGAATAGTAGCCTCAGAAAAAAATGAACAGTGCCGTTTTCAGGACTACAGATGAGCCTAGAAATAATCATATTAGGTTAAGTTATTCAAAAGGGAATAACAAATATCCTATGATATCATTTATACATGTTATCCTAAGATTTCTACCAATGAACATATTTCCACAGAAAAAGACACTCACAGACTTATAAAACAAACGAATGGTTCGCCAAAATGAAAGGTGGGAGGATGGATAAATTAGGACTATGGGGATAACATACATATACTAATGTATGTTAAATGTATATAAACATATAACATATAAACTCTATGAATTATATAATCACCAATACATATAAGATATATAATCACGAAACACCTGCCAAATACCAAGGGAGGTCTACTCAACATTCTGTAAAAAATTACATGGTAACAGGATCCGAAGATGAACAGACATATGTATGAATCATTGAGCACATTCTGTACAGCCAGACAATCACAACACTCTAATCGAATTTACTCCGATAAGAAAGAGAAATTAAATTTAAAAAACAAACATAAGTAAGGAGACATAAACTTCTGGGGGCTTATCCCAGCACACTCCTCTCTAATTTACAACCTCGGAACACTACCTCCAGGAAGACTCTGTTGCCCTAGTAACAAGAGGTGAGAACGTAATAATGCTGCCGCCTTGTGGCTGTTTCCCACAACAGCAGCTTTAAACCCAGTGCTAATGGTTGCTTAATAGTCACAAGGACTGCAGGGCTGTAAATGACACCTGCCCTCAAAAAATGCCCTGGGGTAGGGAATAGGCAAGAAAATTCAAGTTTTCTTTGACAAGTTTTTGAAGAAGTCAATATGAAGAGGGAAGTTGTACTCACTCTTTAAAAAAAAAAAGGAAAAGAATAAAAAGCACATGCCTAAAGCTCAGTATAAGGAATTATTAGTCACATGCAAATCCAACCTCCAAAAAGGTTTCAGCTCACACCAGTCAAATGACCATCAGCAAACAGTCTACAAACTGTAAATGCTGAAGGGATTTTAGAGAACTGTGTACCTTGTAGCTGCTGGTGGGATGTAAAGTGGTAAGAGCACTAACGAAAACTGAATGGAGCTGCTTTAAAAGGTAAAAATTGAGCTACCATATGACGCGGCAGGGCACCTTCTGGGCCTGTAACCTAAGACCACCAGAATCGGAAAGACAGAGGCAGGCAAATGTGCACTGCAGCATTACTGAAATAGCCAAGACGTGGAAGCAAAAAAAAGGTCCATAAACAGATGAATGGACAAAGAAGAAGTGGTATACGGACTAAATGGAATAGTAGCCTCGGGAAAAAAATGAAAAATGCCGTTTTCAGGACTACAGATGAGCCTAGAAATAATCATATCAGGTTAAGTAAGTCAAAAGGGAATGACAAATATCCTATGATATCATTTATACCTGTTATCCTAAGATTGCTACAAATGGACATATTTCCACAGAAAAAGACACTCACAGACTTATAAAAGAAACTACTGGTTAACCAAAATGAAAGGTGGGAGGATGGATACATTAGGATTATGGGGCTAACATACATATCCTAATGTATGTTAAATGTATATAAACATATAACATATAAACTCTATGAATTATATAATCACCAATACATATAAAATATATAATGACAAAACACCTACCAAATACCATGCGAGGTCTACTCAACATTCTGTAATAAGACACATGGTAACAGAATCCGAACATGAACAGACATATGTATGAATCATTGAGCAGATTCTGTACAGCCAGACAATCACAACACTCTAATCCAATATTCTCCGATAAGAAATAGAAATTAAATTAAAAAACAAACAGAAGTAAGGAGACATAAACTTCTGGGGGCTTGTCCCAGCACATTCCCCTCTAATTTACAACCTCGGAACACTACGTCCAGGAAGACTCTGGTGCCCTAATAACAAGAGTTGAGAACGTAATGATGCTGCCGCCTAGTGGGTGTTTCCCACAACAGCAGCTTTAAACCCAGTGCTAATGGTTGCTTAATAGTCACAAGGACTCAGGGCTGTAAATGGCATCTGCCCTCAAAAAATGCCCTGGGGTAGGGAATAGGCAAGAAAATTCAACACATGACAAATCTTTCAAGAAGTCAACATGAAGAGGGAAGTTGTACTCACACTTTAAAAAAAAAAGGAAAACAAAAAAATGGACATGCCTAAAGCTCAGTACAAGGAATTATTAGCCACATACAAATCCAACCTCCAAAAAGGTTTCAGCTCACACCAGTCAAATGACCATCAGCAAACAGTCTACAAACTAGAAATGCTGAAGGGGTTTTAGAGAACTGTGTACCTTCTAGCTGCTGGTGGGATGTAATTGGTAACAGCACTAACGAAAACTGAATGCAGCTGCTTTAAAAGGTAAAAATTGAGCTACCATATGATGCGGCAGGGCACCTTTTGGGCCTATAACCTAAGACCACCAGAATCGGAAAGACAGAGGCAGGCAAATGTGCACTGCAGCAATATTGAAATAGCCACGACATGGAAGCCAAAAGAAGGTCCATAAACAGATGAATGGACAGAGAAGAAGTGGTATATGGACAGAATGGAATATCAGTCACGAAAAAAATAAAAGAATGGCATATGCAGCACCACAGATGAGCCTAGAGATAATCACACAACGTGAAGTAAGTCAGAATGCGAAAGACAAATGTCCTATGATATCCCTTATGTTATCTGAAAATTCATAAACATGAACATATTTCCATAGAGAAAGACAATCTCAGACTGAGAAGACAACTTATGGTTAAGCCAAAGAAATGGTGTGAAGAATGGATAAATTAGGATATTGGGGTTAACACACATATACTAATACATATAAAAAATACAATCCCCAAAGACCTATGGAATACCAAGAGTGGTCTACTCAACACTCTGTAATAACCGACATGGAAAAGGACCCAAAGATCAATAGATATATGTATATGTGTAAATGAACAAGATTCTGTACACCTAGAACAAAAGACATTTTTCAATCAAATTTGCTCTGATAAAAACTACAACTTAAAGACACAAACAAGAATTAAGGAGGCTAAAACTTATCGGGGTTTGTCCTGGCACATTCCACTCTAATCTGCAACCTCAAAGCACAACTTGCAGCAAGGTTCTGTTTCCCTAGCAAGCAGAGTTGGCAACTTAGAAATGCTGCCACCCTAAGGCCGTTTCCTCAAAGAGCAGCTTTAAATCTACTGCTCATGGTCACTAATATTCACAAGGACGGCAGGGCTGTAAATGACTCATGCCCTCAAAAAATGTCCTGGGGTAGGGAATGGCCATAAAAATCCAAACGCGGTAAATTTTTCAAGAAGGCAATTTGAAGTTGTAAGTTTAGCTCAATCTTAAAAAAAATGAAAAGGACACTGAGAAATGCAAAACATCAGGAATTATTAGACGCATGCAAATCCAATCTACACAAAGGTATCACCTAACACCAGTCACAATGACCATCAGCAAAAAGTCAACAAACAATAGATGTTGAAGAAGTTGTGGAGAATAGTGTAACCTCTCGGTCTAAGTGGGATGTAAACTGGTAACAGCCAATAATAGGAACAGAATGGCAGTGCGTTTAAAGGTAAAAATTGAGTCACCATATGATCCGGAAGGCCCACTATTGGGCCTGTCACTTGTGAAAGCCAGAATCAAAAAGACACGGGATGGAAAATCGTGTATTGCAGCAGTATTTACAATAGCTAAGACATGGATACAAACAAAATGTCCATCATCAGATAAATGGACAAAGAAGAAGTGGTATACGTACCGAATGGAATAGTAGCCTCAGAAAAAAATGAACAGTGCCGTTTTCAGGACTACAGATGAGCCTAGAAATAATCATATTAGGTTAAGTTATTCAAAAGGGAATAACAAATATCCTATGATATCATTTATACATGTTATCCTAAGATTTCTACCAATGAACATATTTCCACAGAAAAAGACACTCACAGACTTATAAAACAAACGAATGGTTCGCCAAAATGAAAGGTGGGAGGATGGATAAATTAGGACTATGGGGATAACATACATATACTAATGTATGTTAAATGTATATAAACATATAACATATAAACTCTATGAATTATATAATCACCAATACATATAAGATATATAATCACGAAACACCTGCCAAATACCAAGGGAGGTCTACTCAACATCCTGTAAAAAATTACATGGTAACAGGATCCGAAGATGAACAGACATATGTATGAATCATTGAGCACATTCTGTACAGCCAGACAATCACAACACTCTAATCGAATTTACTCCGATAAGAAAGAGAAATTAAATTTAAAAAACAAACATAAGTAAGGAGACATAAACTTCTGGGGGCTTATCCCAGCACACTCCTCTCTAATTTACAACCTCGGAACACTACCTCCAGGAAGACTCTGTTGCCCTAGTAACAAGAGGTGAGAACGTAATAATGCTGCCGCCTTGTGGCTGTTTCCCACAACAGCAGCTTTAAACCCAGTGCTAATGGTTGCTTAATAGTCACAAGGACTGCAGGGCTGTAAATGACACCTGCCCTCAAAAAATGCCCTGGGGTAGGGAATAGGCAAGAAAATTCAAGTTTTCTTTGACAAGTTTTTGAAGAAGTCAATATGAAGAGGGAAGTTGTACTCACTCTTTAAAAAAAAAAAAGGAAAAGAATAAAAAGCACATGCCTAAAGCTCAGTATAAGGAATTATTAGTCACATGCAAATCCAACCTCCAAAAAGGTTTCAGCTCACACCAGTCAAATGACCATCAGCAAACAGTCTACAAACTGTAAATGCTGAAGGGATTTTAGAGAACTGTGTACCTTGTAGCTGCTGGTGGGATGTAAAGTGGTAAGAGCACTAACGAAAACTGAATGGAGCTGCTTTAAAAGGTAAAAATTGAGCTACCATATGACGCGGCAGGGCACCTTCTGGGCCTGTAACCTAAGACCACCAGAATCGGAAAGACAGAGGCAGGCAAATGTGCACTGCAGCATTACTGAAATAGCCAAGACGTGGAAGCAAAAAAAAGGTCCATAAACAGATGAATGGACAAAGAAGAAGTGGTATACGGACTAAATGGAATAGTAGCCTCGGGAAAAAAATGAAAAATGCCGTTTTCAGGACTACAGATGAGCCTAGAAATAATCATATCAGGTTAAGTAAGTCAAAAGGGAATGACAAATATCCTATGATATCATTTATACCTGTTATCCTAAGATTGCTACAAATGGACATATTTCCACAGAAAAAGACACTCACAGACTTATAAAAGAAACTAATGGTTAACCAAAATGAAAGGTGGGAGGATGGATACATTAGGATTATGGGGCTAACATACATATCCTAATGTATGTTAAATGTATATAAACATATAACATATAAACTCTATGAATTATATAATCACCAATACATATAAAATATATAATGACAAAACACCTACCAAATACCATGCGAGGTCTACTCAACATTCTGTAATAAGACACATGGTAACAGAATCCGAACATGAACAGACATATGTATGAATCATTGAACAGATTCTGTACAGCCAGACAATCACAACACTCTAATCCAATATTCTCCGATAAGAAATAGAAATTAAATTAAAAAACAAACAGAAGTAAGGAGACATAAACTTCTGGGGGCTTGTCCCAGCACATTCCCCTCTAATTTACAACCTCGGAACACTACGTCCAGGAAGACTCTGGTGCCCTAATAACAAGAGTTGAGAACGTAATGATGCTGCCGCCTAGTGGGTGTTTCCCACAACAGCAGCTTTAAACCCAGTGCTAATGGTTGCTTAATAGTCACAAGGACTCAGGGCTGTAAATGGCATCTGCCCTCAAAAAATGCCCTGGGGTAGGGAATAGGCAAGAAAATTCAACACATGACAAATCTTTCAAGAAGTCAACATGAAGAGGGAAGTTGTACTCACACTTTAAAAAAAAAAGGAAAACAAAAAAATGGACATGCCTAAAGCTCAGTACAAGGAATTATTAGCCACATACAAATCCAACCTCCAAAAAGGTTTCAGCTCACACCAGTCAAATGACCATCAGCAAACAGTCTACAAACTAGAAATGCTGAAGGGGTTTTAGAGAACTGTGTACCTTCTAGCTGCTGGTGGGATGTAATTGGTAACAGCACTAACGAAAACTGAATGCAGCTGCTTTAAAAGGTAAAAATTGAGCTACCATATGATGCGGCAGGGCACCTTTTGGGCCTATAACCTAAGACCACCAGAATCGGAAAGACAGAGGCAGGCAAATGTGCACTGCAGCAATATTGAAATAGCCACGACATGGAAGCCAAAAGAAGGTCCATAAAACAGATGAATGGACAGAGAAGAAGTGGTATATGGACAGAATGGAATATCAGTCACGAAAAAAATAAAAGAATGGCATATGCAGCACCACAGATGAGCCTAGAGATAATCACACAACGTGAAGTAAGTCAGAATGCGAAAGACAAATGTCCTATGATATCCCTTATGTTATCTGAAAATTCATAAACATGAACATATTTCCATAGAGAAAGACAATCTCAGAATGAGAAGACAACTTATGGTTAAGCCAAAGAAATGGTGTGAGGAATGGATAAATTAGGATATTGGGGTTAACACACATATACTAATACATATAAAAAATATAATCCCCAAAGACCTATGGAATACCAAGAGTGGTCTACTCAACACTCTGTAATAACCGACATGGAAAAGGACCCAAAGATCAATAGATATATGTATATGTGTAAATGAACAAGATTCTGTACACCTAGAACAAAAGACATTTTTCAATCAAATTTGCTCTGATAAAAACTACAACTTAAAGACACAAACAAGAATTAAGGAGGCTATAACTTATCGGGGTTTGTCCTGGCACATTCCACTCTAATCTGCAACCTCAAAGCACAACTTGCAGCAAGGTTCTGTTTCCCTAGCAAGCAGAGTTGGCAACTTAGAAATGCTGCCACCCTAAGGCCGTTTCCTCAAAGAGCAGCTTTAAATCTACTGCTCATGGTCACTAATATTCACAAGGACGGCAGGGCTGTAAATGACTCATGCCCTCAAAAAATGTCCTGGGGTAGGGAATGGCCATAAAAATCCAAACGCGGTAAATTTTTCAAGAAGGCAATTTGAAGTTGTAAGTTTAGCTCAATCTTAAAAAAAATGAAAAGGACACTGAGAAATGCAAAACATCAGGAATTATTAGACGCATGCAAATCCAATCTACACAAAGGTATCACCTAACACCAGTCACAATGACCATCAGCAAAAAGTCAACAAACAATAGATGTTGAAGAAGTTGTGGAGAATAGTGTAACCTCTCGGTCTAAGTGGGATGTAAACTGGTAACAGCCAATAATAGGAACAGAATGGCAGTGCGTTTAAAGGTAAAAATTGAGTCACCATATGATCCGGAAGGCCCACTATTGGGCCTGTCACTTGTGAAAGCCAGAATCAAAAAGACACGGGATGGAAAATCGTGTATTGCAGCAGTATTTACAATAGCTAAGACATGGATACAAACAAAATGTCCATCATCAGATAAATGGACAAAGAAGAAGTGGTATACGTACCGAATGGAATAGTAGCCTCAGAAAAAAATGAACAGTGCCGTTTTCAGGACTACAGATGAGCCGGGAAATAATCATATTAGGTTAAGTTATTCAAAAGGGAATAACAAATATCCTATGATATCATTTATACATGTTATCCTAAGATTTCTACCAATGAACATATTTCCACAGAAAAAGACACTCACAGACTTATAAAACAAACGAATGGTTCGCCAAAATGAAAGGTGGGAGGATGGATAAATTAGGACTATGGGGATAACATACATATACTAATGTATGTTAAATGTATATAAACATATAACATATAAACTCTATGAATTATATAATCACCAATACATATAAAATATATAATCACGAAACACCTGCCAAATACCAAGGGACGTCTACTCAACATCCTGTAAAAAATTACATGGTAACAGGATCCGAAGATGAACAGACATATGTATGAATCATTGAGCACATTCTGTACAGCCAGACAATCACAACACTCTAATCGAATTTACTCCGATAAGAAAGAGAAATTAAATTTAAAAAACAAACATAAGTAAGGAGACATAAACTTCTGGGGGCTTATCCCAGCACACTCCTCTCTAATTTACAACCTCGGAACACTACCTCCAGGAAGACTCTGTTGCCCTAGTAACAAGAGGTGAGAACGTAATAATGCTGCCGCCTTGTGGCTGTTTCCCACAACAGCAGCTTTAAACCCAGTGCTAATGGTTGCTTAATAGTCACAAGGACTGCAGGGCTGTAAATGACACCTGCCCTCAAAAAATGCCCTGGGGTAGGGAATAGGCAAGAAAATTCAAGTTTTCTTTGACAAGTTTTTGAAGAAGTCAATATGAAGAGGGAAGTTGTACTCACTCTTTAAAAAAAAAAAAGGAAAAGAATAAAAAGCACATGCCTAAAGCTCAGTATAAGGAATTATTAGTCACATGCAAATCCAACCTCCAAAAAGGTTTCAGCTCACACCAGTCAAATGACCATCAGCAAACAGTCTACAAACTGTAAATGCTGAAGGGATTTTAGAGAACTGTGTACCTTGTAGCTGCTGGTGGGATGTAAAGTGGTAAGAGCACTAACGAAAACTGAATGGAGCTGCTTTAAAAGGTAAAAATTGAGCTACCATATGACGCGGCAGGGCACCTTCTGGGCCTGTAACCTAAGACCACCAGAATCGGAAAGACAGAGGCAGGCAAATGTGCACTGCAGCATTACTGAAATAGCCAAGACGTGGAAGCAAAAAAAAGGTCCATAAACAGATGAATGGACAAAGAAGAAGTGGTATACGGACTAAATGGAATAGTAGCCTCGGGAAAAAAATGAAAAATGCCGTTTTCAGGACTACAGATGAGCCTAGAAATAATCATATCAGGTTAAGTAAGTCAAAAGGGAATGACAAATATCCTATGATATCATTTATACCTGTTATCCTAAGATTGCTACAAATGGACATATTTCCACAGAAAAAGACACTCACAGACTTATAAAAGAAACTACTGGTTAACCAAAATGAAAGGTGGGAGGATGGATACATTAGGATTATGGGGCTAACATACATATCCTAATGTATGTTAAATGTATATAAACATATAACATATAAACTCTATGAATTATATAATCACCAATACATATAAAATATATAATGACAAAACACCTACCAAATACCATGCGAGGTCTACTCAACATTCTGTAATAAGACACATGGTAACAGAATCCGAACATGAACAGACATATGTATGAATCATTGAACAGATTCTGTACAGCCAGACAATCACAACACTCTAATCCAATATTCTCCGATAAGAAATAGAAATTAAATTAAAAAACAAACAGAAGTAAGGAGACATAAACTTCTGGGGGCTTGTCCCAGCACATTCCCCTCTAATTTCCAACCTCGGAACACTACGTCCAGGAAGACTCTGGTGCCCTAATAACAAGAGTTGAGAACGTAATGATGCTGCCGCCTAGTGGGTGTTTCCCACAACAGCAGCTTTAAACCCAGTGCTAATGGTTGCTTAATAGTCACAAGGACTCAGGGCTGTAAATGGCATCTGCCCTCAAAAAATGCCCTGGGGTAGGGAATAGGCAAGAAAATTCAACACATGACAAATCTTTCAAGAAGTCAACATGAAGAGGGAAGTTGTACTCACACTTTAAAAAAAAAAGGAAAACAAAAAAATGGACATGCCTAAAGCTCAGTACAAGGAATTATTAGCCACATACAAATCCAACCTCCAAAAAGGTTTCAGCTCACACCAGTCAAATGACCATCAGCAAACAGTCTACAAACTAGAAATGCTGAAGGGGTTTTAGAGAACTGTGTACCTTCTAGCTGCTGGTGGGATGTAATTGGTAACAGCACTAACGAAAACTGAATGCAGCTGCTTTAAAAGGTAAAAATTGAGCTACCATATGATGCGGCAGGGCACCTTTTGGGCCTATAACCTAAGACCACCAGAATCGGAAAGACAGAGGCAGGCAAATGTGCACTGCAGCAATATTGAAATAGCCACGACATGGAAGCCAAAAGAAGGTCCATAAAACAGATGAATGGACAGAGAAGAAGTGGTATATGGACAGAATGGAATATCAGTCACGAAAAAAATAAAAGAATGGCATATGCAGCACCACAGATGAGCCTAGAGATAATCACACAACGTGAAGTAAGTCAGAATGCGAAAGACAAATGTCCTATGATATCCCTTATGTTATCTGAAAATTCATAAACATGAACATATTTCCATAGAGAAAGACAATCTCAGAATGAGAAGACAACTTATGGTTAAGCCAAAGAAATGGTGTGAGGAATGGATAAATTAGGATATTGGGGTTAACACACATATACTAATACATATAAAAAATATAATCCCCAAAGACCTATGGAATACCAAGAGTGGTCTACTCAACACTCTGTAATAACCGACATGGAAAAGGACCCAAAGATCAATAGATATATGTATATGTGTAAATGAACAAGATTCTGTACACCTAGAACAAAAGACATTTTTCAATCAAATTTGCTCTGATAAAAACTACAACTTAAAGACACAAACAAGAATTAAGGAGGCTATAACTTATCGGGGTTTGTCCTGGCACATTCCACTCTAATCTGCAACCTCAAAGCACAACTTGCAGCAAGGTTCTGTTTCCCTAGCAAGCAGAGTTGGCAACTTAGAAATGCTGCCACCCTAAGGCCGTTTCCTCAAAGAGCAGCTTTAAATCTACTGCTCATGGTCACTAATATTCACAAGGACGGCAGGGCTGTAAATGACTCATGCCCTCAAAAAATGTCCTGGGGTAGGGAATGGCCATAAAAATCCAAACGCGGTAAATTTTTCAAGAAGGCAATTTGAAGTTGTAAGTTTAGCTCAATCTTAAAAAAAATGAAAAGGACACTGAGAAATGCAAAACATCAGGAATTATTAGACGCATGCAAATCCAATCTACACAAAGGTATCACCTAACACCAGTCACAATGACCATCAGCAAAAAGTCAACAAACAATAGATGTTGAAGAAGTTGTGGAGAATAGTGTAACCTCTCGGTCTAAGTGGGATGTAAACTGGTAACAGCCAATAATAGGAACAGAATGGCAGTGCGTTTAAAGGTAAAAATTGAGTCACCATATGATCCGGAAGGCCCACTATTGGGCCTGTCACTTGTGAAAGCCAGAATCAAAAAGACACGGGATGGAAAATCGTGTATTGCAGCAGTATTTACAATAGCTAAGACATGGATACAAACAAAATGTCCATCATCAGATAAATGGACAAAGAAGAAGTGGTATACGTACCGAATGGAATAGTAGCCTCAGAAAAAAATGAACAGTGCCGTTTTCAGGACTACAGATGAGCCGGGAAATAATCATATTAGGTTAAGTTATTCAAAAGGGAATAACAAATATCCTATGATATCATTTATACATGTTATCCTAAGATTTCTACCAATGAACATATTTCCACAGAAAAAGACACTCACAGACTTATAAAACAAACGAATGGTTCGCCAAAATGAAAGGTGGGAGGATGGATAAATTAGGACTATGGGGATAACATACATATACTAATGTATGTTAAATGTATATAAACATATAACATATAAACTCTATGAATTATATAATCACCAATACATATAAAATATATAATCACGAAACACCTGCCAAATACCAAGGGACGTCTACTCAACATCCTGTAAAAAATTACATGGTAACAGGATCCGAAGATGAACAGACATATGTATGAATCATTGAGCACATTCTGTACAGCCAGACAATCACAACACTCTAATCGAATTTACTCCGATAAGAAAGAGAAATTAAATTTAAAAAACAAACATAAGTAAGGAGACATAAACTTCTGGGGGCTTATCCCAGCACACTCCTCTCTAATTTACAACCTCGGAACACTACCTCCAGGAAGACTCTGTTGCCCTAGTAACAAGAGGTGAGAACGTAATAATGCTGCCGCCTTGTGGCTGTTTCCCACAACAGCAGCTTTAAACCCAGTGCTAATGGTTGCTTAATAGTCACAAGGACTGCAGGGCTGTAAATGACACCTGCCCTCAAAAAATGCCCTGGGGTAGGGAATAGGCAAGAAAATTCAAGTTTTCTTTGACAAGTTTTTGAAGAAGTCAATATGAAGAGGGAAGTTGTACTCACTCTTTAAAAAAAAAAGGAAAAGAATAAAAAGCACATGCCTAAAGCTCAGTATAAGGAATTATTAGTCACATGCAAATCCAACCTCCAAAAAGGTTTCAGCTCACACCAGTCAAATGACCATCAGCAAACAGTCTACAAACTGTAAATGCTGAAGGGATTTTAGAGAACTGTGTACCTTGTAGCTGCTGGTGGGATGTAAAGTGGTAAGAGCACTAACGAAAACTGAATGGAGCTGCTTTAAAAGGTAAAAATTGAGCTACCATATGACGCGGCAGGGCACCTTTTGGGCCTGTAACCTAAGACCACCAGAATCGGAAAGACAGAGGCAGGCAAATGTGCACTGCAGCATTACTGAAACAGCCAAGACGTGGAAGCAAAAAAAAGGTCCATAAACAGATGAATGGACAAAGAAGAAGTGGTATACGGACTAAATGGAATAGTAGCCTTGGGAAAAAAATGAAAAATGCCGTTTTCAGGACTACAGATGAGCCTAGAAATAATCATATCAGGTTAAGTAAGTCAAAAGGGAATGACAAATATCCTATGATATCATTTATACCTGTTATCCTAAGATTGCTACAAATGGACATATTTCCACAGAAAAAGACACTCACAGACTTATAAAAGAAACTAATGGTTAACCAAAATGAAAGGTGGGAGGATGGATAAATTAGGATTATGGGGCTAACATACATATCCTAATGTATGTTAAATGTATATAAACATATAACATATAAACTCTATGAATTATATAATCACCAATACATATAAAATATATAATGACAAAACACCTACCAAATACCATGCGAGGTCTACTCAACATTCTGTAATAAGACACATGATAACAGAATCCGAAAATGAACAGACATATGTATGAATCATTGAGCAGATTCTGTACAGCCAGACAATCACAACACTCTAAACCAATATTCTCCGATAAGAAATAGAAATTAAATTAAAAAACAAACAGAAGTAAGGAGACATAAACTTCTGGGGGCTTGTCCCAGCACATTCCCCTCTAATTTACAACCTCGGAACACTACGTCCAGGAAGACTCTGGTGCCCTAATAACAAGAGGTGAGAACGTAATGATGCTGCCGCCTAGTGGGTGTTTCCCACAACAGCAGCTTTAAACCCAGTGCTAATGGTTGCTTAATAGTCACAAGGACTCAGGGCTGTAAATGGCATCTGCCCTCAAAAAATGCCCTGGGGTAGGGAATAGGCAAGAAAATTCAACACATGACAAATCTTTCAAGAAGTCAACATGAAGAGGGAAGTTGTACTCACACTTTAAAAAAAAAAGGAAAACAAAAAAATGGACATGCCTAAAGCTCAGTACAAGGAATTATTAGCCACATACAAATCCAACCTCCAAAAAGGTTTCAGCTCACACCAGTCAAATGACCATCAGCAAACAGTCTACAAACTAGAAATGCTGAAGGGGTTTTAGAGAACTGTGTACCTTCTAGCTGCTGGTGGGATGTAATTGGTAACAGCACTAACGAAAACTGAATGCAGCTGCTTTAAAAGGTAAAAATTGAGCTACCATATGATGCGGCAGGGCACCTTTTGGGCCTATAACCTAAGACCACCAGAATCGGAAAGACAGAGGCAGGCAAATGTGCACTGCAGCAATATTGAAATAGCCACGACATGGAAGCCAAAAGAAGGTCCATAAACAGATGAATGGACAGAGAAGAAGTGGTATATGGACAGAATGGAATATCAGTCACGAAAAAAATAAAAGAATGGCATATGCAGCACCACAGATGAGCCTAGAGATAATCACACAACGTGAGGTAAGTCAGAATGCGAAAGACAAATGTCCTATGATATCCCTTATGTTATCTGAAAATTCATAAACATGAACATATTTCCATAGAGAAAGACAATCTCAGAATGAGAAGACAACTTATGGTTAAGCCAAAGAAATGGTGTGAAGAATGGATAAATTAGGATATTGGGGTTAACACACATATACTAATACATATAAAAAATATAATCCCCAAAGACCTATGGAATACCAAGAGTGGTCTACTCAACACTCTGTAATAACCGACATGCAACAAGGACCCAAAGATCAATAGATATATGTATATGTGTAAATGAACAAGATTCTGTACACCTAGAACAAAAGACATTTTTCAATCAAATTTGCTCTGATAAAAACTACAACTTAAAGACACAAACAAGAATTAAGGAGGCTAAAACTTATCGGGGTTTGTCCTGGCACATTCCACTCTAATCTGCAACCTCAAAGCACAACTTGCAGCAAGGTTCTGTTTCCCTAGCAAGCAGAGTTGGCAACTTAGAAATGCTGCCACCCTAAGGCCGTTTCCTCAAAGAGCAGCTTTAAATCTACTGCTCATGGTCACTAATATTCACAAGGACGGCAGGGCTGTAAATGACTCATGCCCTCAAAAAATGTCCTGGGGTAGGGAATGGCCATAAAAATCCAAACGCGGTAAATTTTTCAAGAAGGCAATTTGAAGTTGTAAGTTTAGCTCAATCTTAAAAAAAATGAAAAGGACACTGAGAAATGCAAAACATCAGGAATTTTATTAGACGCATGCAAATCCAATCTACACAAAGGTATCACCTAACACCAGTCACAATGACCATCAGCAAAAAGTCAACAAACAATAGATGTTGAAGAAGTTGTGAAGCATAGTGTAACCTCTCGGTCTAAGTGGGATGTAAACTGGTAACAGCCAATAATAGGAACAGAATGGCAGTGCGTTTAAAGGTAAAAATTGAGTCACCATATGATCCGGAAGGCCCACTATTGGGCCTGTCACTTGTGAAAGCCAGAATCAAAAAGACACGGGATGGAAAATCGTGTATTGCAGCAGTATTTACAATAGCTAAGACATGGATACAAACAAAATGTCCATCATCAGATAAATGGACAAAGAAGAAGTGGTATACGTACCGAATGGAATAGTAGCCTCAGAAAAAAATGAACAGTGCCGTTTTCAGGACTACAGATGAGCCTGGAAATAATCATATTAGGTTAAGTTATTCAAAAGGGAATAACAAATATCCTATGATATCATTTATACATGTTATCCTAAGATTTCTACCAATGAACATATTTCCACAGAAAAAGACACTCACAGACTTATAAAACAAACGAATGGTTCACCAAAATGAAAGGTGGGAGGATGGATAAATTAGGACTATGGGGATAACATACATATACTAATGTATGTTAAATGTATATAAACATATAACATATAAACTCTATGAATTATATAATCACCAATACATATAAAATATATAATCACGAAACACCTGCCAAATACCAAGGGAGGTCTACTCAACATTCTGTAAAAAATTACATGGTAACAGGATCCGAAGATGAACAGACATATGTATGAATCATTGAGCACATTCTGTACAGCCAGACAATCACAACACTCTAATCGAATTTACTCCGATAAGAAAGAGAAATTAAATTTAAAAAACAAACATAAGTAAGGAGACATAAACTTCTGGGGGCTTATCCCAGCACACTCCTCTCTAATTTACAACCTCGGAACACTACCTCCAGGAAGACTCTGTTGCCCTAGTAACAAGAGGTGAGAACGTAATAATGCTGCCGCCTTGTGGCTGTTTCCCACAACAGCAGCTTTAAACCCAGTGCTAATGGTTGCTTAATAGTCACAAGGACTGCAGGGCTGTAATTGACACCTGCCCTCAAAAAATGCCCTGGGGTAGGGAATAGGCAAGAAAATTCAAGTTTTCTTTGACAAGTTTTTGAAGAAGTCAATATGAAGAGGGAAGTTGTACTCACTCTTTAAAAAAAAAAAGGAAAAGAATAAAAAGCACATGCCTAAAGCTCAGTATAAGGAATTATTAGTCACATGCAAATCCAACCTCCAAAAAGGTTTCAGCTCACACCAGTCAAATGACCATCAGCAAACAGTCTACAAACTAGAAATGCTGAAGGGGTTTTAGAGAACTGTGTACCTTCTAGCTGCTGGTGGGATGTAATTGGTAACAGCACTAACGAAAACTGAATGCAGCTGCTTTAAAAGGTAAAAATTGAGCTACCATATGATGCGGCAGGGCACCTTTTGGGCCTATAACCTAAGACCACCAGAATCGGAAAGACAGAGGCAGGCAAATGTGCACTGCAGCAATATTGAAATAGCCACGACATGGAAGCCAAAAGAAGGTCCATAAAACAGATGAATGGACAGAGAAGAAGTGGTATATGGACAGAATGGAATATCAGTCACGAAAAAAATAAAAGAATGGCATATGCAGCACCACAGATGAGCCTAGAGATAATCACACAACGTGAAGTAAGTCAGAATGCGAAAGACAAATGTCCTATGATATCCCTTATGTTATCTGAAAATTCATAAACATGAACATATTTCCATAGAGAAAGACAATCTCAGACTGAGAAGCCAACTTATGGTTAAGCCAAAGAAATGGTGTGAGGAATGGATAAATTAGGATATTGGGGTTAACACACATATACTAATACATATAAAAAATATAATCCCCAAAGACCTATGGAATACCAAGAGTGGTCTACTCAACACTCTGTAATAACCGACATGCAACAAGGACCCAAAGATCAATAGATATATGTATATGTGTAAATGAACAAGATTCTGTACACCTAGAACAAAAGACATTTTTCAATCAAATTTGCTCTGATAAAAACTACAACTTAAAGACACAAACAAGAATTAAGGAGGCTAAAACTTATCGGGGTTTGTCCTGGCACATTCCACTCTAATCTGCAACCTCAAAGCACAACTTGCAGCAAGGTTCTGTTTCCCTAGCAAGCAGAGTTGGCAACTTAGAAATGCTGCCACCCTAAGGCCGTTTCCTCAAAGAGCAGCTTTAAATCTACTGCTCATGGTCACTAATATTCACAAGGACGGCAGGGCTGTAAATGACTCATGCCCTCAAAAAATGTCCTGGGGTAGGGAATGGCCATAAAAATCCAAACGCGGTAAATTTTTCAAGAAGGCAATTTGAAGTTGTAAGTTTAGCTCAATCTTAAAAAAAATGAAAAGGACACTGAGAAATGCAAAACATCAGGAATTTTATTAGACGCATGCAAATCCAATCTACACAAAGGTATCACCTAACACCAGTCACAATGACCATCAGCAAAAAGTCAACAAACAATAGATGTTGAAGAAGTTGTGAAGCATAGTGTAACCTCTCGGTCTAAGTGGGATGTAAACTGGTAACAGCCAATAATAGGAACAGAATGGCAGTGCGTTTAAAGGTAAAAATTGAGTCACCATATGATCCGGAAGGCCCACTATTGGGCCTGTCACTTGTGAAAGCCAGAATCAAAAAGACACGGGATGGAAAATCGTGTATTGCAGCAGTATTTACAATAGCTAAGACATGGATACAAACAAAATGTCCATCATCAGATAAATGGACAAAGAAGAAGTGGTATACGTACCGAATGGAATAGTAGCCTCAGAAAAAAATGAACAGTGCCGTTTTCAGGACTACAGATGAGCCTGGAAATAATCATATTAGGTTAAGTTATTCAAAAGGGAATAACAAATATCCTATGATATCATTTATACATGTTATCCTAAGATTTCTACCAATGAACATATTTCCACAGAAAAAGACACTCACAGACTTATAAAACAAACGAATGGTTCGCCAAAATGAAAGGTGGGAGGATGGATAAATTAGGACTATGGGGATAACATACATATACTAATGTATGTTAAATGTATATAAACATATAACATATAAACTCTATGAATTATATAATCACCAATACATATAAAATATATAATCACGAAACACCTGCCAAATACCAAGGGAGGTCTACTCAACATCCTGTAAAAAATTACATGGTAACAGGATCCGAAGATGAACAGACATATGTATGAATCATTGAGCACATTCTGTACAGCCAGACAATCACAACACTCTAATCGAATTTACTTCGATAAGAAAGAGAAATTAAATTTAAAAAACAAACATAAGTAAGGAGACATAAACTTCTGGGGGCTTATCCCAGCACACTCCTCTCTAATTTACAACCTCGGAACACTACCTCCAGGAAGACTCTGTTGCCCTAGTAACAAGAGGTGAGAACGTAATAATGCTGCCGCCTTGTGGCTGTTTCCCACAACAGCAGCTTTAAACCCAGTGCTAATGGTTGCTTAATAGTCACAAGGACTGCAGGGCTGTAAATGACACCTGCCCTCAAAAAATGCCCTGGGGTAGGGAATAGGCAAGAAAATTCAAGTTTTCTTTGACAAGTTTTTGAAGAAGTCAATATGAAGAGGGAAGTTGTACTCACTCTTTAAAAAAAAAAGGAAAAGTATAAAAAGCACATGCCTAAAGCTCAGTATAAGGAATTATTAGTCACATGCAAATCCAACCTCCAAAAAGGTTTCAGCTCACACCAGTCAAATGACCATCAGCAAACAGTCTACAAACTGTAAATGCTGAAGGGATTTTAGAGAACTGTGTACCTTGTAGCTGCTGGTGGGATGTAAAGTGGTAAGAGCACTAACGAAAACTGAATGGAGCTGCTTTAAAAGGTAAAAATTGAGCTACCATATGACGCGGCAGGGCACCTTCTGGGCCTGTAACCTAAGACCACCAGAATCGGAAAGACAGAGGCAGGCAAATGTGCACTGCAGCATTACTGAAATAGCCAAGACGTGGAAGCAAAAAAAAGGTCCATAAACAGATGAATGGACAAAGAAGAAGTGGTATACGGACTAAATGGAATAGTAGCCTCGGGAAAAAAATGAAAAATGCCGTTTTCAGGACTACAGATGAGCCTAGAAATAATCATATCAGGTTAAGTAAGTCAAAAGGGAATGACAAATATCCTATGATATCATTTATACCTGTTATCCTAAGATTGCTACAAATGGACATATTTCCACAGAAAAAGACACTCACAGACTTATAAAAGAAACTACTGGTTAACCAAAATGAAAGGTGGGAGGATGGATACATTAGGATTATGGGGCTAACATACATATCCTAATGTATGTTAAATGTATATAAACATATAACATATAAACTCTATGAATTATATAATCACCAATACATATAAAATATATAATGACAAAACACTTACCAAATACCATGCGAGGTCTACTCAACATTCTGTAATAAGACACATGGTAACAGAATCCGAACATGAACAGACATATGTATGAATCATTGAGCAGATTCTGTACAGCCAGACAATCACAACACTCTAATCCAATATTCTCCGATAAGAAACAGAAATTAAATTAAAAAACAAACAGAAGTAAGGAGACATAAACTTCTGGGGGCTTGTCCCAGCACATTCCCCTCTAATTTACAACCTCGGAACACTACGTCCAGGAAGACTCTGGTGCCCTAATAACAAGAGTTGAGAACGTAATGATGCTGCCGCCTAGTGGGTGTTTCCCACAACAGCAGCTTTAAACCCAGTGCTAATGGTTGCTTAATAGTCACAAGGACTCAGGGCTGTAAATGGCATCTGCCCTCAAAAAATGCCCTGGGGTAGGGAATAGGCAAGAAAATTCAACACATGACAAATCTTTCAAGAAGTCAACATGAAGAGGGAAGTTGTACTCACACTTTAAAAAAAAAAGGAAAACAAAAAAATGGACATGCCTAAAGCTCAGTACAAGGAATTATTAGCCACATACAAATCCAACCTCCAAAAAGGTTTCAGCTCACACCAGTCAAATGACCATCAGCAAACAGTCTACAAACTAGAAATGCTGAAGGGGTTTTAGAGAACTGTGTACCTTCTAGCTGCTGGTGGGATGTAATTGGTAACAGCACTAACGAAAACTGAATGCAGCTGCTTTAAAAGGTAAAAATTGAGCTACCATATGATGCGGCAGGGCACCTTTTGGGCCTATAACCTAAGACCACCAGAATCGGAAAGACAGAGTCAGGCAAATGTGCACTGCAGCAATATTGAAATAGCCACGACATGGAAGCCAAAAGAAGGTCCATAAACAGATGAATGGACAGAGAAGAAGTGGTATATGGACAGAATGGAATATCAGTCACGAAAAAAATAAAAGAATGGCATATGCAGCACCACAGATGAGCCTAGAGATAATCACACAACGTGAAGTAAGTCAGAATGCGAAAGACAAATGTCCTATGATATCCCTTATGTTATCTGAAAATTCATAAACATGAACATATTTCCATAGAGAAAGACAATCTCAGACTGAGAAGACAACTTATGGTTAAGCCAAAGAAATGGTGTGAAGAATGGATAAATTAGGATATTGGGGTTAACACACATATACTAATACATATAGAAAATACAATCCCCAAAGACCTATGGAATACCAAGAGTGGTCTACTCAACACTCTGTAATAACCGACATGGAAAAGGACCCAAAGATCAATAGATATATGTATATGTGTAAATGAACAAGATTCTGTACACCTAGAACAAAAGACATTTTTCAATCAAATTTGCTCTGATAAAAACTACAACTTAAAGACACAAACAAGAATTAAGGAGGCTAAAACTTATCGGGGTTTGTCCTGGCACATTCCACTCTAATCTGCAACCTCAAAGCACAACTTGCAGCAAGGTTCTGTTTCCCTAGCAAGCAGAGTTGGCAACTTAGAAATGCTGCCACCCTAAGGCCGTTTCCTCAAAGAGCAGCTTTAAATCTACTGCTCATGGTCACTAATATTCACAAGGACGGCAGGGCTGTAAATGACTCATGCCCTCAAAAAATGTCCTGGGGTAGGGAATGGCCATAAAAATCCAAACGCGGTAAATTTTTCAAGAAGGCAATTTGAAGTTGTAAGTTTAGCTCAATCTTAAAAAAAATGAAAAGGACACTGAGAAATGCAAAACATCAGGAATTTTATTAGACGCATGCAAATCCAATCTACACAAAGGTATCACCTAACACCAGTCACAATGACCATCAGCAAAAAGTCAACAAACAATAGATGTTGAAGAAGTTGTGAAGCATAGTGTAACCTCTCGGTCTAAGTGGGATGTAAACTGGTAACAGCCAATAATAGGAACAGAATGGCAGTGCGTTTAAAGGTAAAAATTGAGTCACCATATGATCCGGAAGGCCCACTATTGGGCCTGTCACTTGTGAAAGCCAGAATCAAAAAGACACGGGATGGAAAACCGTGTATTGCAGCAGTATTTACAATAGCTAAGACATGGATACAAACAAAATGTCCATCATCAGATAAATGGACAAAGAAGAAGTGGTATACGTACCGAATGGAATAGTAGCCTCAGAAAAAAATGAACAGTGCCGTTTTCAGGACTACAGATGAGCCTGGAAATAATCATATTAGGTTAAGTTATTCAAAAGGGAATAACAAATATCCTATGATATCATTTATACATGTTATCCTAAGATTTCTACCAATGAACATATTTCCACAGAAAAAGACACTCACAGACTTATAAAACAAACGAATGGTTCGCCAAAATGAAAGGTGGGAGGATGGATAAATTAGGACTATGGGGATAACATACATATACTAATGTATGTTAAATGTATATAAACATATAACATATAAACTCTATGAATTATATAATCACCAATACATATAAAATATATAATCACGAAACACCTGCCAAATACCAAGGGAGGTCTACTCAACATTCTGTAAAAAATTACATGGTAACAGGATCCGAAGATGAACAGACATATGTATGAATCATTGAGCACATTCTGTACAGCCAGACAATCACAACACTCTAATCGAATTTACTCCGATAAGAAAGAGAAATTAAATTTAAAAAACAAACATAAGTAAGGAGACATAAACTTCTGGGGGCTTATCCCAGCACACTCCTCTCTAATTTACAACCTCGGAACACTACCTCCAGGAAGACTCTGTTGCCCTAGTAACAAGAGGTGAGAACGTAATAATGCTGCCGCCTTGTGGCTGTTTCCCACAACAGCAGCTTTAAACCCAGTGCTAATGGTTGCTTAATAGTCACAAGGACTGCAGGGCTGTAAATGACACCTGCCCTCAAAAAATGCCCTGGGGTAGGGAATAGGCAAGAAAATTCAAGTTTTCTTTGACAAGTTTTTGAAGAAGTCAATATGAAGAGGGAAGTTGTACTCACTCTTTAAAAAAAAAAGGAAAAGAATAAAAAGCACATGCCTAAAGCTCAGTATAAGGAATTATTAGTCACATGCAAATCCAACCTCCAAAAAGGTTTCAGCTCACACCAGTCAAACGACCATCAGCAAAAAGTCTACAAACTGTAAATGCTGAAGGGATTTTAGAGAACTGTGTACCTTGTAGCTGCTGGTGGGATGTAAAGTGGTAAGAGCACTAACGAAAACTGAATGGAGCTGCTTTAAAAGGTAAAAATTGAGCTACCATATGACGCGGCAGGGCACCTTCTGGGCCTGTAACCTAAGACCACCAGAATCGGAAAGACAGAGGCAGGCAAATGTGCACTGCAGCATTACTGAAATAGCCAAGACGTGGAAGCAAAAAAAAGGTCCATAAACAGATGAATGGACAAAGAAGAAGTGGTATACGGACTAAATGGAATAGTAGCCTCGGGAAAAAAATGAAAAATGCCGTTTTCAGGACTACAGATGAGCCTAGAAATAATCATATCAGGTTAATTAAGTCAAAAGGGAATGACAAATATCCTATGATATCATTTATACCTGTTATCCTAAGATTGCTACAAATGGACATATTTCCACAGAAAAAGACACTCACAGACTTATAAAAGAAACTAATGGTTAACCAAAATGAAAGGTGGGAGGATGGATACATTAGGATTATGGGGCTAACATACATATCCTAATGTATGTTAAATGTATATAAACATATAACATATAAACTCTATGAATTATATAATCACCAATACATATAAAATATATAATGACAAAACACCTACCAAATACCATGCGAGGTCTACTCAACATTCTGTAATAAGACACATGGTAACAGAATCCGAACATGAACAGACATATGTATGAATCATTGAGCAGATTCTGTACAGCCAGACAATCACAACACTCTAATCCAATATTCTCCGATAAGAAATAGAAATTAAATTAAAAAACAAACAGAAGTAAGGAGACATAAACTTCTGGGGGCTTGTCCCAGCACATTCCCCTCTAATTTACAACCTCGGAACACTACGTCCAGGAAGACTCTGGTGCCCTAATAACAAGAGTTGAGAACGTAATGATGCTGCCGCCTAGTGGGTGTTTCCCACAACAGCAGCTTTAAACCCAGTGCTAATGGTTGCTTAATAGTCACAAGGACTCAGGGCTGTAAATGGCATCTGCCCTCAAAAAATGCCCTGGGGTAGGGAATAGGCAAGAAAATTCAACACATGACAAATCTTTCAAGAAGTCAACATGAAGAGGGAAGTTGTACTCACACTTTAAAAAAAAAAGGAAAACAAAAAAATGGACATGCCTAAAGCTCAGTACAAGGAATTATTAGCCACATACAAATCCAACCTCCAAAAAGGTTTCAGCTCACACCAGTCAAATGACCATCAGCAAACAGTCTACAAACTAGAAATGCTGAAGGGGTTTTAGAGAACTGTGTACCTTCTAGCTGCTGGTGGGATGTAATTGGTAACAGCACTAACGAAAACTGAATGCAGCTGCTTTAAAAGGTAAAAATTGAGCTACCATATGATGCGGCAGGGCACCTTTTGGGCCTATAACCTAAGACCACCAGAATCGGAAAGACAGAGGCAGGCAAATGTGCACTGCAGCAATATTGAAATAGCCACGACATGGAAGCCAAAAGAAGGTCCATAAACAGATGAATGGACAGAGAAGAAGTGGTATATGGACAGAATGGAATATCAGTCACGAAAAAAATAAAAGAATGGCATATGCAGCACCACAGATGAGCCTAGAGATAATCACACAACGTGAAGTAAGTCAGAATGCGAAAGACAAATGTCCTATGATATCCCTTATGTTATCTGAAAATTCATAAACATGAACATATTTCCATAGAGAAAGACAATCTCAGACTGAGAAGACAACTTATGGTTAAGCCAAAGAAATGGTGTGAAGAATGGATAAATTAGGATATTGGGGTTAACACACATATACTAATACATATAGAAAATACAATCCCCAAAGACCTATGGAATACCAAGAGTGGTCTACTCAACACTCTGTAATAACCGACATGGAAAAGGACCCAAAGATCAATAGATATATGTATATGTGTAAATGAACAAGATTCTGTACACCTAGAACAAAAGACATTTTTCAATCAAATTTGCTCTGATAAAAACTACAACTTAAAGACACAAACAAGAATTAAGGAGGCTAAAACTTATCGGGGTTTGTCCTGGCACATTCCACTCTAATCTGCAACCTCAAAGCACAACTTGCAGCAAGGTTCTGTTTCCCTAGCAAGCAGAGTTGGCAACTTAGAAATGCTGCCACCCTAAGGCCGTTTCCTCAAAGAGCAGCTTTAAATCTACTGCTCATGGTCACTAATATTCACAAGGACGGCAGGGCTGTAAATGACTCATGCCCTCAAAAAATGTCCTGGGGTAGGGAATGGCCATAAAAATCCAAACGCGGTAAATTTTTCAAGAAGGCAATTTGAAGTTGTAAGTTTAGCTCAATCTTAAAAAAAATGAAAAGGACACTGAGAAATGCAAAACATCAGGAATTTTATTAGACGCATGCAAATCCAATCTACACAAAGGTATCACCTAACACCAGTCACAATGACCATCAGCAAAAAGTCAACAAACAATAGATGTTGAAGAAGTTGTGAAGCATAGTGTAACCTCTCGGTCTAAGTGGGATGTAAACTGGTAACAGCCAATAATAGGAACAGAATGGCAGTGCGTTTAAAGGTAAAAATTGAGTCACCATATGATCCGGAAGGCCCACTATTGGGCCTGTCACTTGTGAAAGCCAGAATCAAAAAGACACGGGATGGAAAACCGTGTATTGCAGCAGTATTTACAATAGCTAAGACATGGATACAAACAAAATGTCCATCATCAGATAAATGGACAAAGAAGAAGTGGTATACGTACCGAATGGAATAGTAGCCTCAGAAAAAAATGAACAGTGCCGTTTTCAGGACTACAGATGAGCCTGGAAATAATCATATTAGGTTAAGTTATTCAAAAGGGAATAACAAATATCCTATGATATCATTTATACATGTTATCCTAAGATTTCTACCAATGAACATATTTCCACAGAAAAAGACACTCACAGACTTATAAAACAAACGAATGGTTCGCCAAAATGAAAGGTGGGAGGATGGATAAATTAGGACTATGGGGATAACATACATATACTAATGTATGTTAAATGTATATAAACATATAACATATAAACTCTATGAATTATATAATCACCAATACATATAAAATATATAATCACGAAACACCTGCCAAATACCAAGGGAGGTCTACTCAACATTCTGTAAAAAATTACATGGTAACAGGATCCGAAGATGAACAGACATATGTATGAATCATTGAGCACATTCTGTACAGCCAGACAATCACAACACTCTAATCGAATTTACTCCGATAAGAAAGAGAAATTAAATTTAAAAAACAAACATAAGTAAGGAGACATAAACTTCTGGGGGCTTATCCCAGCACACTCCTCTCTAATTTACAACCTCGGAACACTACCTCCAGGAAGACTCTGTTGCCCTAGTAACAAGAGGTGAGAACGTAATAATGCTGCCGCCTTGTGGCTGTTTCCCACAACAGCAGCTTTAAACCCAGTGCTAATGGTTGCTTAATAGTCACAAGGACTGCAGGGCTGTAAATGACACCTGCCCTCAAAAAATGCCCTGGGGTAGGGAATAGGCAAGAAAATTCAAGTTTTCTTTGACAAGTTTTTGAAGAAGTCAATATGAAGAGGGAAGTTGTACTCACTCTTTAAAAAAAAAAGGAAAAGAATAAAAAGCACATGCCTAAAGCTCAGTATAAGGAATTATTAGTCACATGCAAATCCAACCTCCAAAAAGGTTTCAGCTCACACCAGTCAAACGACCATCAGCAAAAAGTCTACAAACTGTAAATGCTGAAGGGATTTTAGAGAACTGTGTACCTTGTAGCTGCTGGTGGGATGTAAAGTGGTAAGAGCACTAACGAAAACTGAATGGAGCTGCTTTAAAAGGTAAAAATTGAGCTACCATATGACGCGGCAGGGCACCTTCTGGGCCTGTAACCTAAGACCACCAGAATCGGAAAGACAGAGGCAGGCAAATGTGCACTGCAGCATTACTGAAATAGCCAAGACGTGGAAGCAAAAAAAAGGTCCATAAACAGATGAATGGACAAAGAAGAAGTGGTATACGGACTAAATGGAATAGTAGCCTCGGGAAAAAAATGAAAAATGCCGTTTTCAGGACTACAGATGAGCCTAGAAATAATCATATCAGGTTAATTAAGTCAAAAGGGAATGACAGATATCCTATGATATCATTTATACCTGTTATCCTAAGATTGCTACAAATGGACATATTTCCACAGAAAAAGACACTCACAGACTTATAAAAGAAACTAATGGTTAACCAAAATGAAAGGTGGGAGGATGGATACATTAGGATTATGGGGCTAACATACATATCCTAATGTATGTTAAATGTATATAAACATATAACATATAAACTCTATGAATTATATAATCACCAATACATATAAAATATATAATGACAAAACACCTACCAAATACCATGCGAGGTCTACTCAACATTCTGTAATAAGACACATGGTAACAGAATCCGAACATGAACAGACATATGTATGAATCATTGAGCAGATTCTGTACAGCCAGACAATCACAACACTCTAATCCAATATTCTCCGATAAGAAATAGAAATTAAATTAAAAAACAAACAGAAGTAAGGAGACATAAACTTCTGGGGGCTTGTCCCAGCACATTCCCCTCTAATTTACAACCTCGGAACACTACGTCCAGGAAGACTCTGGTGCCCTAATAACAAGAGTTGAGAACGTAATGATGCTGCCGCCTAGTGGGTGTTTCCCACAACAGCAGCTTTAAACCCAGTGCTAATGGTTGCTTAATAGTCACAAGGACTCAGGGCTGTAAATGGCATCTGCCCTCAAAAAATGCCCTGGGGTAGGGAATAGGCAAGAAAATTCAACACATGACAAATCTTTCAAGAAGTCAACATGAAGAGGGAAGTTGTACTCACACTTTAAAAAAAAAAGGAAAACAAAAAAATGGACATGCCTAAAGCTCAGTACAAGGAATTATTAGCCACATACAAATCCAACCTCCAAAAAGGTTTCAGCTCACACCAGTCAAATGACCATCAGCAAACAGTCTACAAACTAGAAATGCTGAAGGGGTTTTAGAGAACTGTGTACCTTCTAGCTGCTGGTGGGATGTAATTGGTAACAGCACTAACGAAAACTGAATGCAGCTGCTTTAAAAGGTAAAAATTGAGCTACCATATGATGCGGCAGGGCACCTTTTGGGCCTATAACCTAAGACCACCAGAATCGGAAAGACAGAGGCAGGCAAATGTGCACTGCAGCAATATTGAAATAGCCACGACATGGAAGCCAAAAGAAGGTCCATAAACAGATGAATGGACAGAGAAGAAGTGGTATATGGACAGAATGGAATATCAGTCACGAAAAAAATAAAAGAATGGCATATGCAGCACCACAGATGAGCCTAGAGATAATCACACAACGTGAAGTAAGTCAGAATGCGAAAGACAAATGTCCTATGATATCCCTTATGTTATCTGAAAATTCATAAACATGAACATATTTCCATAGAGAAAGACAATCTCAGACTGAGAAGACAACTTATGGTTAAGCCAAAGAAATGGTGTGAAGAATGGATAAATTAGGATATTGGGGTTAACACACATATACTAATACATATAGAAAATACAATCCCCAAAGACCTATGGAATACCAAGAGTGGTCTACTCAACACTCTGTAATAACCGACATGGAAAAGGACCCAAAGATCAATAGATATATGTATATGTGTAAATGAACAAGATTCTGTACACCTAGAACAAAAGACATTTTTCAATCAAATTTGCTCTGATAAAAACTACAACTTAAAGACACAAACAAGAATTAAGGAGGCTAAAACTTATCGGGGTTTGTCCTGGCACATTCCACTCTAATCTGCAACCTCAAAGCACAACTTGCAGCAAGGTTCTGTTTCCCTAGCAAGCAGAGTTGGCAACTTAGAAATGCTGCCACCCTAAGGCCGTTTCCTCAAAGAGCAGCTTTAAATCTACTGCTCATGGTCACTAATATTCACAAGGACGGCAGGGCTGTAAATGACTCATGCCCTCAAAAAATGTCCTGGGGTAGGGAATGGCCATAAAAATCCAAACGCGGTAAATTTTTCAAGAAGGCAATTTGAAGTTGTAAGTTTAGCTCAATCTTAAAAAAAATGAAAAGGACACTGAGAAATGCAAAACATCAGGAATTTTATTAGACGCATGCAAATCCAATCTACACAAAGGTATCACCTAACACCAGTCACAATGACCATCAGCAAAAAGTCAACAAACAATAGATGTTGAAGAAGTTGTGAAGCATAGTGTAACCTCTCGGTCTAAGTGGGATGTAAACTGGTAACAGCCAATAATAGGAACAGAATGGCAGTGCGTTTAAAGGTAAAAATTGAGTCACCATATGATCCGGAAGGCCCACTATTGGGCCTGTCACTTGTGAAAGCCAGAATCAAAAAGACACGGGATGGAAAACCGTGTATTGCAGCAGTATTTACAATAGCTAAGACATGGATACAAACAAAATGTCCATCATCAGATAAATGGACAAAGAAGAAGTGGTATACGTACCGAATGGAATAGTAGCCTCAGAAAAAAATGAACAGTGCCGTTTTCAGGACTACAGATGAGCCTGGAAATAATCATATTAGGTTAAGTTATTCAAAAGGGAATAACAAATATCCTATGATATCATTTATACATGTTATCCTAAGATTTCTACCAATGAACATATTTCCACAGAAAAAGACACTCACAGACTTATAAAACAAACGAATGGTTCGCCAAAATGAAAGGTGGGAGGATGGATAAATTAGGACTATGGGGATAACATACATATACTAATGTATGTTAAATGTATATAAACATATAACATATAAACTCTATGAATTATATAATCACCAATACATATAAAATATATAATCACGAAACACCTGCCAAATACCAAGGGAGGTCTACTCAACATTCTGTAAAAAATTACATGGTAACAGGATCCGAAGATGAACAGACATATGTATGAATCATTGAGCACATTCTGTACAGCCAGACAATCACAACACTCTAATCGAATTTACTCCGATAAGAAAGAGAAATTAAATTTAAAAAACAAACATAAGTAAGGAGACATAAACTTCTGGGGGCTTATCCCAGCACACTCCTCTCTAATTTACAACCTCGGAACACTACCTCCAGGAAGACTCTGTTGCCCTAGTAACAAGAGGTGAGAACGTAATAATGCTGCCGCCTTGTGGCTGTTTCCCACAACAGCAGCTTTAAACCCAGTGCTAATGGTTGCTTAATAGTCACAAGGACTGCAGGGCTGTAAATGACACCTGCCCTCAAAAAATGCCCTGGGGTAGGGAATAGGCAAGAAAATTCAAGTTTTCTTTGACAAGTTTTTGAAGAAGTCAATATGAAGAGGGAAGTTGTACTCACTCTTTAAAAAAAAAAGGAAAAGAATAAAAAGCACATGCCTAAAGCTCAGTATAAGGAATTATTAGTCACATGCAAATCCAACCTCCAAAAAGGTTTCAGCTCACACCAGTCAAACGACCATCAGCAAAAAGTCTACAAACTGTAAATGCTGAAGGGATTTTAGAGAACTGTGTACCTTGTAGCTGCTGGTGGGATGTAAAGTGGTAAGAGCACTAACGAAAACTGAATGGAGCTGCTTTAAAAGGTAAAAATTGAGCTACCATATGACGCGGCAGGGCACCTTCTGGGCCTGTAACCTAAGACCACCAGAATCGGAAAGACAGAGGCAGGCAAATGTGCACTGCAGCATTACTGAAATAGCCAAGACGTGGAAGCAAAAAAAAGGTCCATAAACAGATGAATGGACAAAGAAGAAGTGGTATACGGACTAAATGGAATAGTAGCCTCGGGAAAAAAATGAAAAATGCCGTTTTCAGGACTACAGATGAGCCTAGAAATAATCATATCAGGTTAATTAAGTCAAAAGGGAATGACAGATATCCTATGATATCATTTATACCTGTTATCCTAAGATTGCTACAAATGGACATATTTCCACAGAAAAAGACACTCACAGACTTATAAAAGAAACTAATGGTTAACCAAAATGAAAGGTGGGAGGATGGATACATTAGGATTATGGGGCTAACATACATATCCTAATGTATGTTAAATGTATATAAACATATAACATATAAACTCTATGAATTATATAATCACCAATACATATAAAATATATAATGACAAAACACCTACCAAATACCATGCGAGGTCTACTCAACATTCTGTAATAAGACACATGGTAACAGAATCCGAACATGAACAGACATATGTATGAATCATTGAGCAGATTCTGTACAGCCAGACAATCACAACACTCTAATCCAATATTCTCCGATAAGAAATAGAAATTAAATTAAAAAACAAACAAAAGTAAGGAGACATAAACTTCTGGGGGCTTGTCCCAGCACATTCCCCTCTAATTTACAACCTCGGAACACTACGTCCAGGAAGACTCTGGTGCCCTAATAACAAGAGTTGAGAACGTAATGATGCTGCCGCCTAGTGGGTGTTTCCCACAACAGCAGCTTTAAACCCAGTGCTAATGGTTGCTTAATAGTCACAAGGACTCAGGGCTGTAAATGGCATCTGCCCTCAAAAAATGCCCTGGGGTAGGGAATAGGCAAGAAAATTCAACACATGACAAATCTTTCAAGAAGTCAACATGAAGAGGGAAGTTGTACTCACACTTTAAAAAAAAAAGGAAAACAAAAAAATGGACATGCCTAAAGCTCAGTACAAGGAATTATTAGCCACATACAAATCCAACCTCCAAAAAGGTTTCAGCTCACACCAGTCAAATGACCATCAGCAAACAGTCTACAAACTAGAAATGCTGAAGGGGTTTTAGAGAACTGTGTACCTTCTAGCTGCTGGTGGGATGTAATTGGTAACAGCACTAACGAAAACTGAATGCAGCTGCTTTAAAAGGTAAAAATTGAGCTACCATATGATGCGGCAGGGCACCTTTTGGGCCTATAACCGAAGACCACCAGAATCGGAAAGACAGAGGCAGGCAAATGTGCACTGCAGCAATATTGAAATAGCCACGACATGGAAGCCAAAAGAAGGTCCATAAACAGATGAATGGACAGAGAAGAAGTGGTATATGGACAGAATGGAATATCAGTCACGAAAAAAATAAAAGAATGGCATATGCAGCACCACAGATGAGCCTAGAGATAATCACACAACGTGAAGTAAGTCAGAATGCGAAAGACAAATGTCCTATGATATCCCTTATGTTATCTGAAAATTCATAAACATGAACATATTTCCATAGAGAAAGACAATCTCAGAATGAGAAGACAACTTATGGTTAAGCCAAAGAAAAGGTGTGAGGAATGGATAAATTAGGATATTGGGGTTAACACACATATACTAATACATATAAAAAATATAATCCCCAAAGACCTATGGAATACCAAGAGTGGTCTACTCAACACTCTGTAATAACCGACATGCAAAAAGGACCCAAAGATCAATAGATATATGTATATGTGTAAATGAACAAGATTCTGTACACCTAGAACAAAAGACATTTTTCAATCAAATTTGCTCTGATAAAAACTACAACTTAAAGACACAAACAAGAATTAAGGAGGCTAAAACTTATCGGGGTTTGTCCTGGCACATTCCACTCTAATCTGCAACCTCAAAGCACAACTTGCAGCAAGGTTCTGTTTCCCTAGCAAGCAGAGTTGGCAACTTAGAAATGCTGCCACCCTAAGGCCGTTTCCTCAAAGAGCAGCTTTAAATCTACTGCTCATGGTCACTAATATTCACAAGGACGGCAGGGCTGTAAATGACTCATGCCCTCAAAAAATGTCCTGGGGTAGGGAATGGCCATAAAAATCCAAACGCGGTAAATTTTTCAAGAAGGCAATTTGAAGTTGTAAGTTTAGCTCAATCTTAAAAAAAATGAAAAGGACACTGAGAAATGCAAAACATCAGGAATTATTAGACGCATGCAAATCCAATCTACACAAAGGTATCACCTAACACCAGTCACAATGACCATCAGCAAAAAGTCAACAAACAATAGATGTTGAAGAAGTTGTGGAGCATAGTGTAACCTCTCGGTCTAAGTGGGATGTAAACTGGTAACAGCCAATAATAGGAACAGAATGGCAGTGCGTTTAAAGGTAAAAATTGAGTCACCATATGATCCGGAAGGCCCACTATTGGGCCTGTCACTTGTGAAAGCCAGAATCAAAAAGACACGGGATGGAAAATCGTGTATTGCAGCAGTATTTACAATAGCTAAGACATGGATACAAACAAAATGTCCATCATCAGATAAATGGACAAAGAAGAAGTGGTATACGTACCGAATGGAATAGTAGCCTCAGAAAAAAATGAACAGTGCCGTTTTCAGGACTACAGATGAGCCTAGAAATAATCATATTAGGTTAAGTTATTCAAAAGGGAATAACAAATATCCTATGATATCATTTATACATGTTATCCTAAGATTTCTACCAATGAACATATTTCCACAGAAAAAGACACTCACAGACTTATAAAACAAACGAATGGTTCGCCAAAATGAAAGGTGGGAGGATGGATAAATTAGGACTATGGGGATAACATACATATACTAATGTATGTTAAATGTATATAAACATATAACATATAAACTCTATGAATTATATAATCACCAATACATATAAGATATATAATCACGAAACACCTGCCAAATACCAAGGGAGGTCTACTCAACATCCTGTAAAAAATTACATGGTAACAGGATCCGAAGATGAACAGACATATGTATGAATCATTGAGCACATTCTGTACAGCCAGACAATCACAACACTCTAATCGAATTTACTCCGATAAGAAAGAGAAATTAAATTTAAAAAACAAACATAAGTAAGGAGACATAAACTTCTGGGGGCTTATCCCAGCACACTCCTCTCTAACTTACAACCTCGGAACACTACCTCCAGGAAGACTCTGTTGCCCTAGTAACAAGAGGTGAGAACGTAATAATGCTGCCGCCTTGTGGCTGTTTCCCACAACAGCAGCTTTAAACCCAGTGCTAATGGTTGCTTAATAGTCACAAGGACTGCAGGGCTGTAAATGACACCTGCCCTCAAAAAATGCCCTGGGGTAGGGAATAGGCAAGAAAATTCAAGTTTTCTTTGACAAGTTTTTGAAGAAGTCAATATGAAGAGGGAAGTTGTACTCACTCTTTAAAAAAAAAAAAGGAAAAGAATAAAAAGCACATGCCTAAAGCTCAGTATAAGGAATTATTAGTCACATGCAAATCCAACCTCCAAAAAGGTTTCAGCTCACACCAGTCAAATGACCATCAGCAAAAAGTCTACAAACTGTAAATGCTGAAGGGATTTTAGAGAACTGTGTACCTTGTAGCTGCTGGTGGGATGTAAAGTGGTAAGAGCACTAACGAAAACTGAATGGAGCTGCTTTAAAAGGTAAAAATTGAGCTACCATATGACGCGGCAGGGCACCTTCTGGGCCTGTAACCTAAGACCACCAGAATCGGAAAGACAGAGGCAGGCAAATGTGCACTGCAGCATTACTGAAATAGCCAAGACGTGGAAGCAAAAAAAAGGTCCATAAACAGATGAATGGACAAAGAAGAAGTGGTATACGGACTAAATGGAATAGTAGCCTCAGGAAAAAAATGAAAAATGCCGTTTTCAGGACTACAGATGAGCCTAGAAATAATCATATCAGGTTAAGTAAGTCAAAAGGGAATGACAAATATCCTATGATATCATTTATACCTGTTATCCTAAGATTGCTACAAATGGACATATTTCCACAGAAAAAGACACTCACAGACTTATAAAAGAAACTACTGGTTAACCAAAATGAAAGGTGGGAGGATGGATACATTAGGATTATGGGGCTAACATACATATCCTAATGTATGTTAAATGTATATAAACATATAACATATAAACTCTATGAATTATATAATCACCAATACATATAAAATATATAATGACAAAACACCTACCAAATACCATGCGAGGTCTACTCAACATTCTGTAATAAGACACATGGTAACAGAATCCGAACATGAACAGACATATGTATGAATCATTGAGCAGATTCTGTACAGCCAGACAATCACAACACTCTAATCCAATATTCTCCGATAAGAAACAGAAATTAAATTAAAAAACAAACAGAAGTAAGGAGACATAAACTTCTGGGGGCTTGTCCCAGCACATTCCCCTCTAATTTACAACCTCGGAACACTACGTCCAGGAAGACTCTGGTGCCCTAATAACAAGAGTTGAGAACGTAATGATGCTGCCGCCTAGTGGGTGTTTCCCACAACAGCAGCTTTAAACCCAGTGCTAATGGTTGCTTAATAGTCACAAGGACTCAGGGCTGTAAATGGCATCTGCCCTCAAAAAATGCCCTGGGGTAGGGAATAGGCAAGAAAATTCAACACATGACAAATCTTTCAAGAAGTCAACATGAAGAGGGAAGTTGTACTCACACTTTAAAAAAAAAAGGAAAACAAAAAAATGGACATGCCTAAAGCTCAGTACAAGGAATTATTAGCCACATACAAATCCAACCTCCAAAAAGGTTTCAGCTCACACCAGTCAAATGACCATCAGCAAACAGTCTACAAACTAGAAATGCTGAAGGGGTTTTAGAGAACTGTGTACCTTCTAGCTGCTGGTGGGATGTAATTGGTAACAGCACTAACGAAAACTGAATGCAGCTGCTTTAAAAGGTAAAAATTGAGCTACCACATGATGCGGCAGGGCACCTTTTGGGCCTATAACCTAAGACCACCAGAATCGGAAAGACAGAGGCAGGCAAATGTGCACTGCAGCAATATTGAAATAGCCACGACATGGAAGCCAAAAGAAGGTCCATAAACAGATGAATGGACAGAGAAGAAGTGGTATATGGACAGAATGGAATATCAGTCACGAAAAAAATAAAAGAATGGCATATGCAGCACCACAGATGAGCCTAGAGATAATCACACAACGTGAAGTAAGTCAGAATGCGAAAGACAAATGTCCTATGATATCCCTTATGTTATCTGAAAATTCATAAACATGAACATATTTCCATAGAGAAAGACAATCTCAGAATGAGAAGACAACTTATGGTTAAGCCAAAGAAATGGTGTGAGGAATGGATAAATTAGGATATTGGGGTTAACACACATATACTAATACATATAAAAAATATAATCCCCAAAGACCTATGGAATACCAAGAGTGGTCTACTCAACACTCTGTAATAACCGACATGGAAAAGGATCCAAAGATCCATAGATATATGTATATGCGTAAATGAACAAGATTCTGTACACCTAGAACAAAAGACATTTTTCAATCAAATTTGCTCTGATAAAAACTACAACTTAAAGACACAAACAAGAATTAAGGAGGCTAAAACTTATCGGGGTTTGTCCTGGCACATTCCACTCTAATCTGCAACCTCAAAGCACAACTTGCAGCAAGGTTCTGTTTCCCTAGCAAGCAGAGTTGGCAACTTAGAAATGCTGCCACCCTAAGGCCGTTTCCTCAAAGAGCAGCTTTAAATCTACTGCTCATGGTCACTAATATTCACAAGGACGGCAGGGCTGTAAATGACTCATGCCCTCAAAAAATGTCCTGGGGTAGGGAATGGCCATAAAAATCCAAACGCGGTAAATTTTTCAAGAAGGCAATTTGAAGTTGTAAGTTTAGCTCAATCTTAAAAAAAATGAAAAGGACACTGAGAAATGCAAAACATCAGGAATTATTAGACGCATGCAAATCCAATCTACACAAAGGTATCACCTAACACCAGTCACAATGACCATCAGCAAAAAGTCAACAAACAATAGATGTTGAAGAAGTTGTGGAGCATAGTGTAACCTCTCGGTCTAAGTGGGATGTAAACTGGTAACAGCCAATAATAGGAACAGAATGGCAGTGCGTTTAAAGGTAAAAATTGAGTCACCATATGATCCGGAAGGCCCACTATTGGGCCTGTCACTTGTGAAAGCCAGAATCAAAAAGACACGGGATGGAAAATCGTGTATTGCAGCAGTATTTACAATAGCTAAGACATGGATACAAACAAAATGTCCATCATCAGATAAATGGACAAAGAAGAAGTGGTATACGTACCGAATGGAATAGTAGCCTCAGAAAAAAATGAACAGTGCCGTTTTCAGGACTACAGATGAGCCTGGAAATAATCATATTAGGTTAAGTTATTCAAAAGGGAATAACAAATATCCTATGATATCATTTATACATGTTATCCTAAGATTTCTACCAATGAACATATTTCCACAGAAAAAGACACTCACAGACTTATAAAACAAACGAATGGTTCGCCAAAATGAAAGGTGGGAGGATGGATAAATTAGGACTATGGGGATAACATACATATACTAATGTATGTTAAATGTATATAAACATATAACATATAAACTCTATGAATTATATAATCACCAATACATATAAGATATATAATCACGAAACACCTGCCAAATACCAAGGGAGGTCTACTCAACATCCTGTAAAAAATTACATGGTAACAGGATCCGAAGATGAACAGACATATGTATGAATCATTGAGCACATTCTGTACAGCCAGACAATCACAACACTCTAATCGAATTTACTCCGATAAGAAAGAGAAATTAAATTTAAAAAACAAACATAAGTAAGGAGACATAAACTTCTGGGGGCTTATCCCAGCACACTCCTCTCTAATTTACAACCTCGGAACACTACCTCCAGGAAGACTCTGTTGCCCTAGTAACAAGAGGTGAGAACGTAATAATGCTGCCGCCTTGTGGCTGTTTCCCACAACAGCAGCTTTAAACCCAGTGCTAATGGTTGCTTAATAGTCACAAGGACTGCAGGGCTGTAAATGACACCTGCCCTCAAAAAATGCCCTGGGGTAGGGAATAGGCAAGAAAATTCAAGTTTTCTTTGACAAGTTTTTGAAGAAGTCAATATGAAGAGGGAAGTTGTACTCACTCTTTAAAAAAAAAAAGGAAAAGAATAAAAAGCACATGCCTAAAGCTCAGTATAAGGAATTATTAGTCACATGCAAATCCAACCTCCAAAAAGGTTTCAGCTCACACCAGTCAAATGACCATCAGCAAACAGTCTACAAACTGTAAATGCTGAAGGGATTTTAGAGAACTGTGTACCTTGTAGCTGCTGGTGGGATGTAAAGTGGTAAGAGCACTAACGAAAACTGAATGGAGCTGCTTTAAAAGGTAAAAATTGAGCTACCATATGACGCGGCAGGGCACCTTCTGGGCCTGTAACCTAAGACCACCAGAATCGGAAAGACAGAGGCAGGCAAATGTGCACTGCAGCATTACTGAAATAGCCAAGACGTGGAAGCAAAAAAAAGGTCCATAAACAGATGAATGGACAAAGAAGAAGTGGTATACGGACTAAATGGAATAGTAGCCTCGGGAAAAAAATGAAAAATGCCGTTTTCAGGACTACAGATGAGCCTAGAAATAATCATATCAGGTTAAGTAAGTCAAAAGGGAATGACAAATATCCTATGATATCATTTATACCTGTTATCCTAAGATTGCTACAAATGGACATATTTCCACAGAAAAAGACACTCACAGACTTATAAAAGAAACTAATGGTTAACCAAAATGAAAGGTGGGAGGATGGATACATTAGGATTATGGGGCTAACATACATATCCTAATGTATGTTAAATGTATAGAAACATATAACATATAAACTCTATGAATTATATAATCACCAATACATATAAAATATATAATGACAAAACACCTACCAAATACCATGCGAGGTCTACTCAACATTCTGTAATAAGACACATGGTAACAGAATCCGAACATGAACAGACATATGTATGAATCATTGAGCAGATTCTGTACAGCCAGACAATCACAACACTCTAATCCAATATTCTCCGATAAGAAACAGAAATTAAATTAAAAAACAAACAGAAGTAAGGAGACATAAACTTCTGGGGGCTTGTCCCAGCACATTCCCCTCTAATTTACAACCTCGGAACACTACGTCCAGGAAGACTCTGGTGCCCTAATAACAAGAGTTGAGAACGTAATGATGCTGCCGCCTAGTGGGTGTTTCCCACAACAGCAGCTTTAAACCCAGTGCTAATGGTTGCTTAATAGTCACAAGGACTCAGGGCTGTAAATGGCATCTGCCCTCAAAAAATGCCCTGGGGTAGGGAATAGGCAAGAAAATTCAACACATGACAAATCTTTCAAGAAGTCAACATGAAGAGGGAAGTTGTACTCACACTTTAAAAAAAAAAGGAAAACAAAAAAATGGACATGCCTAAAGCTCAGTACAAGGAATTATTAGCCACATACAAATCCAACCTCCAAAAAGGTTTCAGCTCACACCAGTCAAATGACCATCAGCAAACAGTCTACAAACTAGAAATGCTGAAGGGGTTTTAGAGAACTGTGTACCTTCTAGCTGCTGGTGGGATGTAATTGGTAACAGCACTAACGAAAACTGAATGCAGCTGCTTTAAAAGGTAAAAATTGAGCTACCATATGATGCGGCAGGGCACCTTTTGGGCCTATAACCGAAGACCACCAGAATCGGAAAGACAGAGGCAGGCAAATGTGCACTGCAGCAATATTGAAATAGCCACGACATGGAAGCCAAAAGAAGGTCCATAAACAGATGAATGGACAGAGAAGAAGTGGTATATGGACAGAATGGAATATCAGTCACGAAAAAAATAAAAGAATGGCATATGCAGCACCACAGGTGAGCCTAGAGATAATCACACAACGTGAAGTAAGTCAGAATGCGAAAGACAAATGTCCTATGATATCCCTTATGTTATCTGAAAATTCATAAACATGAACATATTTCCATAGAGAAAGACAATCTCAGACTGAGAAGACAACTTATGGTTAAGCCAAAGAAATGGTGTGAAGAATGGATAAATTAGGATATTGGGGTTAACACACATATACTAATACATATAGAAAATACAATCCCCAAAGACCTATGGAATACCAAGAGTGGTCTACTCAACACTCTGTAATAACCGACATGGAAAAGGACCCAAAGATCAATAGATATATGTATATGTGTAAATGAACAAGATTCTGTACACCTAGAACAAAAGACATTTTTCAATCAAATTTGCTCTGATAAAAACTACAACTTAAAGACACAAACAAGAATTAAGGAGGCTAAAACTTATCGGGGTTTGTCCTGGCACATTCCACTCTAATCTGCAACCTCAAAGCACAACTTGCAGCAAGGTTCTGTTTCCCTAGCAAGCAGAGTTGGCAACTTAGAAATGCTGCCACCCTAAGGCCGTTTCCTCAAAGAGCAGCTTTAAATCTACTGCTCATGGTCACTAATATTCACAAGGACGGCAGGGCTGTAAATGACTCATGCCCTCAAAAAATGTCCTGGGGTAGGGAATGGCCATAAAAATCCAAACGCGGTAAATTTTTCAAGAAGGCAATTTGAAGTTGTAAGTTTAGCTCAATCTTAAAAAAAATGAAAAGGACACTGAGAAATGCAAAACATCAGGAATTTTATTAGACGCATGCAAATCCAATCTACACAAAGGTATCACCTAACACCAGTCACAATGACCATCAGCAAAAAGTCAACAAACAATAGATGTTGAAGAAGTTGTGGAGAATAGTGTAACCTCTCGGTCTAAGTGGGATGTAAACTGGTAACAGCCAATAATAGGAACAGAATGGCAGTGCGTTTAAAGGTAAAAATTGAGTCACCATATGATCCGGAAGGCCCACTATTGGGCCTGTCACTTGTGAAAGCCAGAATCAAAAAGACACGGGATGGAAAATCGTGTATTGCAGCAGTATTTACAATAGCTAAGACATGGATACAAACAAAATGTCCATCATCAGATAAATGGACAAAGAAGAAGTGGTATACGTACCGAATGGAATAGTAGCCTCAGAAAAAAATGAACAGTGCCGTTTTCAGGACTACAGATGAGCCTGGAAATAATCATATTAGGTTAAGTTATTCAAAAGGGAATAACAAATATCCTATGATATCATTTATACATGTTATCCTAAGATTTCTACCAATGAACATATTTCCACAGAAAAAGACACTCACAGACTTATAAAACAAACGAATGGTTCGCCAAAATGAAAGGTGGGAGGATGGATAAATTAGGACTATGGGGATAACATACATATACTAATGTATGTTAAATGTATATAAACATATAACATATAAACTCTATGAATTATATAATCACCAATACATATAAAATATATAATCACGAAACACCTGCCAAATACCAAGGGAGGTCTACTCAACATCCTGTAAAAAATTACATGGTAACAGGATCCGAAGATGAACAGACATATGTATGAATCATTGAGCACATTCTGTACAGCCAGACAATCACAACACTCTAATCGAATTTACTCCGATAAGAAAGAGAAATTAAATTTAAAAAACAAACATAAGTAAGGAGACATAAACTTCTGGGGGCTTATCCCAGCACACTCCTCTCTAATTTACAACCTCGGAACACTACCTCCAGGAAGACTCTGTTGCCCTAGTAACAAGAGGTGAGAACGTAATAATGCTGCCGCCTTGTGGCTGTTTCCCACAACAGCAGCTTTAAACCCAGTGCTAATGGTTGCTTAATAGTCACAAGGACTGCAGGGCTGTAAATGACACCTGCCCTCAAAAAATGCCCTGGGGTAGGGAATAGGCAAGAAAATTCAAGTTTTCTTTGACAAGTTTTTGAAGAAGTCAATATGAAGAGGGAAGTTTTACTCACTCTTTAAAAAAAAAAGGAAAAGAATAAAAAGCACATGCCTAAAGCTCAGTATAAGGAATTATTAGTCACATGCAAATCCAACCTCCAAAAAGGTTTCAGCTCACACCAGTCAAATGACCATCAGCAAAAAGTCTACAAACTGTAAATGCTGAAGGGATTTTAGAGAACTGTGTACCTTGTAGCTGCTGGTGGGATGTAAAGTGGTAAGAGCACTAACGAAAACTGAATGGAGCTGCTTTAAAAGGTAAAAATTGAGCTACCATATGACGCGGCAGGGCACCTTTTGGGCCTGTAACCTAAGACCACCAGAATCGGAAAGACAGAGGCAGGCAAATGTGCACTGCAGCATTACTGAAATAGCCAAGACGTGGAAGCAAAAAAAAGGTCCATAAACAGATGAATGGACAAAGAAGAAGTGGTATACGGACTAAATGGAATAGTAGCCTCGGGAAAAAAATGAAAAATGCCGTTTTCAGGACTACAGATGAGCCTAGAAATAATCATATAAGGTTAAGTAAGTCAAAAGGGAATGACAAATATCCTATGATATCATTTATACCTGTTATCCTAAGATTGCTACAAATGGACATATTTCCACAGAAAAAGACACTCACAGACTTATAAAAGGAACTAATGGTTAACCAAAATGAAAGGTGGGAGGATGGATACATTAGGATTATGGGGCTAACATACATATCCTAATGTATGTTAAATGTATATAAACATATAACATATAAACTCTATGAATTATATAATCACCAATACATATAAAATATATAATGACAAAACACCTACCAAATACCATGCGAGGTCTACTCAACATTCTGTAATAAGACACATGGTAACAGAATCCGAACATGAACAGACATATGTATGAATCATTGAGCAGATTCTGTACAGCCAGACAATCACAACACTCTAATCCAATATTCTCCGATAAGAAATAGAAATTAAATTAAAAAACAAACAGAAGTAAGGAGACATAAACTTCTGGGGGCTTGTCCCAGCACATTCCCCTCTAATTTACAACCTCGGAACACTACGTCCAGGAAGACTCTGGTGCCCTAATAACAAGAGTTGAGAACGTAATGATGCTGCCGCCTAGTGGGTGTTTCCCACAACAGCAGCTTTAAACCCAGTGCTAATGGTTGCTTAATAGTCACAAGGACTCAGGGCTGTAAATGGCATCTGCCCTCAAAAAATGCCCTGGGGTAGGGAATAGGCAAGAAAATTCAACACATGACAAATCTTTCAAGAAGTCAACATGAAGAGGGAAGTTGTACTCACACTTTAAAAAAAAAAGGAAAACAAAAAAATGGACATGCCTAAAGCTCAGTACAAGGAATTATTAGCCACATACAAATCCAACCTCCAAAAAGGTTTCAGCTCACACCAGTCAAATGACCATCAGCAAACAGTCTACAAACTAGAAATGCTGAAGGGGTTTTAGAGAACTGTGTACCTTCTAGCTGCTGGTGGGATGTAATTGGTAACAGCACTAACGAAAACTGAATGCAGCTGCTTTAAAAGGTAAAAATTGAGCTACCATATGATGCGGCAGGGCACCTTTTGGGCCTATAACCTAAGACCACCAGAATCGGAAAGACAGAGGCAGGCAAATGTGCACTGCAGCAATATTGAAATAGCCACGACATGGAAGCCAAAAGAAGGTCCATAAACAGATGAATGGACAGAGAAGAAGTGGTATATGGACAGAATGGAATATCAGTCACGAAAAAAATAAAAGAATGGCATATGCAGCACCACAGGTGAGCCTAGAGATAATCACACAACGTGAAGTAAGTCAGAATGCGAAAGACAAATGTCCTATGATATCCCTTATGTTATCTGAAAATTCATAAACATGAACATATTTCCATAGAGAAAGACAATCTCAGAATGAGAAGACAACTTATGGTTAAGCCAACGAAAAGGTGTGAGGAATGGATAAATTAGGATATTGGGGTTAACACACATATACTAATACATATAAAAAATATAATCCCCAAAGACCTATGGAATACCAAGAGTGGTCTACTCAACACTCTGTAATAACCGACATGGAAAAGGACCCAAAGATCAATAGATATATGTATATGCGTAAATGAACAAGATTCTGTACACCTAGAACAGAAGACATTTTTCAATCAAATTTGCTCTGATAAAAACTACAACTTAAAGACACAAACAAGAATTAAGGAGGCTAAAACTTATCGGGGTTTGTCCTGGCACATTCCACTCTAATCTGCAACCTCAAAGCACAACTTGCAGCAAGGTTCTGTTTCCCTAGCAAGCAGAGTTGGCAACTTAGAAATGCTGCCACCCTAAGGCCGTTTCCTCAAAGAGCAGCTTTAAATCTACTGCTCATGGTCACTAATATTCACAAGGACGGCAGGGCTGTAAATGACTCATGCCCTCAAAAAATGTCCTGGGGTAGGGAATGGCCATAAAATTCCAAACGCGGTAAATTTTTCAAGAAGGCAATTTGAAGTTGTAAGTTTAGCTCAATCTTAAAAAAAATGAAAAGGACACTGAGAAATGCAAAACATCAGGAATTATTAGACGCATGCAAATCCAATCTACACAAAGGTATCACCTAACACCAGTCACAATGACCATCAGCAAAAAGTCAACAAACAATAGATGTTGAAGAAGTTGTGGAGAATAGTGTAACCTCTCGGTCTAAGTGGGATGTAAACTGGTAACAGCCAATAATAGGAACAGAATGGCAGTGCGTTTAAAGGTAAAAATTGAGTCACCATATGATCCGGAAGGCCCACTATTGGGCCTGTCACTTGTGAAAGCCAGAATCAAAAAGACACGGGATGGAAAATCGTGTATTGCAGCAGTATTTACAATAGCTAAGACATGGATACAAACAAAATGTCCATCATCAGATAAATGGACAAAGAAGAAGTGGTATACGTACCGAATGGAATAGTAGCCTCAGAAAAAAATGAACAGTGCCGTTTTCAGGACTACAGATGAGCCTGGAAATAATCATATTAGGTTAAGTTATTCAAAAGGGAATAACAAATATCCTATGATATCATTTATACATGTTATCCTAAGATTTCTACCAATGAACATATTTCCACAGAAAAAGACACTCACAGACTTATAAAACAAACGAATGGTTCGCCAAAATGAAAGGTGGGAGGATGGATAAATTAGGACTATGGGGATAACATACATATACTAATGTATGTTAAATGTATATAAACATATAACATATAAACTCTATGAATTATATAATCACCAATACATATAAAATATATAATCACGAAACACCTGCCAAATACCAAGGGAGGTCTACTCAACATCCTGTAAAAAATTACATGGTAACAGGATCCGAAGATGAACAGACATATGTATGAATCATTGAGCACATTCTGTACAGCCAGACAATCACAACACTCTAATCGAATTTACTCCGATAAGAAAGAGAAATTAAATTTAAAAAACAAACATAAGTAAGGAGACATAAACTTCTGGGGGCTTATCCCAGCACACTCCTCTCTAATTTACAACCTCGGAACACTACCTCCAGGAAGACTCTGTTGCCCTAGTAACAAGAGGTGAGAACGTAATAATGCTGCCGCCTTGTGGCTGTTTCCCACAACAGCAGCTTTAAACCCAGTGCTAATGGTTGCTTAATAGTCACAAGGACTGCAGGGCTGTAAATGACACCTGCCCTCAAAAAATGCCCTGGGGTAGGGAATAGGCAAGAAAATTCAAGTTTTCTTTGACAAGTTTTTGAAGAAGTCAATATGAAGAGGGAAGTTTTACTCACTCTTTAAAAAAAAAAGGAAAAGAATAAAAAGCACATGCCTAAAGCTCAGTATAAGGAATTATTAGTCACATGCAAATCCAACCTCCAAAAAGGTTTCAGCTCACACCAGTCAAATGACCATCAGCAAAAAGTCTACAAACTGTAAATGCTGAAGGGATTTTAGAGAACTGTGTACCTTGTAGCTGCTGGTGGGATGTAAAGTGGTAAGAGCACTAACGAAAACTGAATGGAGCTGCTTTAAAAGGTAAAAATTGAGCTACCATATGACGCGGCAGGGCACCTTTTGGGCCTGTAACCTAAGACCACCAGAATCGGAAAGACAGAGGCAGGCAAATGTGCACTGCAGCATTACTGAAATAGCCAAGACGTGGAAGCAAAAAAAAGGTCCATAAACAGATGAATGGACAAAGAAGAAGTGGTATACGGACTAAATGGAATAGTAGCCTCGGGAAAAAAATGAAAAATGCCGTTTTCAGGACTACAGATGAGCCTAGAAATAATCATATCAGGTTAAGTAAGTCAAAAGGGAATGACAAATATCCTATGATATCATTTATACCTGTTATCCTAAGATTGCTACAAATGGACATATTTCCACAGAAAAAGACACTCACAGACTTATAAAAGGAACTAATGGTTAACCAAAATGAAAGGTGGGAGGATGGATACATTAGGATTATGGGGCTAACATACATATCCTAATGTATGTTAAATGTATATAAACATATAACATATAAACTCTATGAATTATATAATCACCAATACATATAAAATATATAATGACAAAACACCTACCAAATACCATGCGAGGTCTACTCAACATTCTGTAATAAGACACATGGTAACAGAATCCGAACATGAACAGACATATGTATGAATCATTGAGCAGATTCTGTACAGCCAGACAATCACAACACTCTAATCCAATATTCTCCGATAAGAAATAGAAATTAAATTAAAAAACAAACAGAAGTAAGGAGACATAAACTTCTGGGGGCTTGTCCCAGCACATTCCCCTCTAATTTACAACCTCGGAACACTACGTCCAGGAAGACTCTGGTGCCCTAATAACAAGAGTTGAGAACGTAATGATGCTGCCGCCTAGTGGGTGTTTCCCACAACAGCAGCTTTAAACCCAGTGCTAATGGTTGCTTAATAGTCACAAGGACTCAGGGCTGTAAATGGCATCTGCCCTCAAAAAATGCCCTGGGGTAGGGAATAGGCAAGAAAATTCAACACATGACAAATCTTTCAAGAAGTCAACATGAAGAGGGAAGTTGTACTCACACTTTAAAAAAAAAAGGAAAACAAAAAAATGGACATGCCTAAAGCTCAGTACAAGGAATTATTAGCCACATACAAATCCAACCTCCAAAAAGGTTTCAGCTCACACCAGTCAAATGACCATCAGCAAACAGTCTACAAACTAGAAATGCTGAAGGGGTTTTAGAGAACTGTGTACCTTCTAGCTGCTGGTGGGATGTAATTGGTAACAGCACTAACGAAAACTGAATGCAGCTGCTTTAAAAGGTAAAAATTGAGCTACCATATGATGCGGCAGGGCACCTTTTGGGCCTATAACCTAAGACCACCAGAATCGGAAAGACAGAGGCAGGCAAATGTGCACTGCAGCAATATTGAAATAGCCACGACATGGAAGCCAAAAGAAGGTCCATAAACAGATGAATGGACAGAGAAGAAGTGGTATATGGACAGAATGGAATATCAGTCACGAAAAAAATAAAAGAATGGCATATGCAGCACCACAGGTGAGCCTAGAGATAATCACACAACGTGAAGTAAGTCAGAATGCGAAAGACAAATGTCCTATGATATCCCTTATGTTATCTGAAAATTCATAAACATGAACATATTTCCATAGAGAAAGACAATCTCAGAATGAGAAGACAACTTATGGTTAAGCCAAAGAAAAGGTGTGAGGAATGGATAAATTAGGATATTGGGGTTAACACACATATACTAATACATATAAAAAATATAATCCCCAAAGACCTATGGAATACCAAGAGTGGTCTACTCAACACTCTGTAATAACCGACATGGAAAAGGACCCAAAGATCAATAGATATATGTATATGCGTAAATGAACAAGATTCTGTACACCTAGAACAAAAGACATTTTTCAATCAAATTTGCTCTGATAAAAACTACAACTTAAAGACACAAACAAGAATTAAGGAGGCTAAAACTTATCGGGGTTTGTCCTGGCACATTCCACTCTAATCTGCAACCTCAAAGCACAACTTGCAGCAAGGTTCTGTTTCCCTAGCAAGCAGAGTTGGCAACTTAGAAATGCTGCCACCCTAAGGCCGTTTCCTCAAAGAGCAGCTTTAAATCTACTGCTCATGGTCACTAATATTCACAAGGACGGCAGGGCTGTAAATGACTCATGCCCTCAAAAAATGTCCTGGGGTAGGGAATGGCCATAAAATTCCAAACGCGGTAAATTTTTCAAGAAGGCAATTTGAAGTTGTAAGTTTAGCTCAATCTTAAAAAAAATGAAAAGGACACTGAGAAATGCAAAACATCAGGAATTATTAGACGCATGCAAATCCAATCTACACAAAGGTATCACCTAACACCAGTCACAATGACCATCAGCAAAAAGTCAACAAACAATAGATGTTGAAGAAGTTGTGGAGAATAGTGTAACCTCTCGGTCTAAGTGGGATGTAAACTGGTAACAGCCAATAATAGGAACAGAATGGCAGTGCGTTTAAAGGTAAAAATTGAGTCACCATATGATCCGGAAGGCCCACTATTGGGCCTGTCACTTGTGAAAGCCAGAATCAAAAAGACACGGGATGGAAAATCGTGTATTGCAGCAGTATTTACAATAGCTAAGACATGGATACAAACAAAATGTCCATCATCAGATAAATGGACAAAGAAGAAGTGGTATACGTACCGAATGGAATAGTAGCCTCAGAAAAAAATGAACAGTGCCGTTTTCAGGACTACAGATGAGCCTGGAAATAATCATATTAGGTTAAGTTATTCAAAAGGGAATAACAAATATCCTATGATATCATTTATACATGTTATCCTAAGATTTCTACCAATGAACATATTTCCACAGAAAAAGACACTCACAGACTTATAAAACAAACGAATGGTTCGCCAAAATGAAAGGTGGGAGGATGGATAAATTAGGACTATGGGGATAACATACATATACTAATGTATGTTAAATGTATATAAACATATAACATATAAACTCTATGAATTATATAATCACCAATACATATAAAATATATAATCACGAAACACCTGCCAAATACCAAGGGAGGTCTACTCAACATCCTGTAAAAAATTACATGGTAACAGGATCCGAAGATGAACAGACATATGTATGAATCATTGAGCACATTCTGTACAGCCAGACAATCACAACACTCTAATCGAATTTACTCCGATAAGAAAGAGAAATTAAATTTAAAAAACAAACATAAGTAAGGAGACATAAACTTCTGGGGGCTTATCCCAGCACACTCCTCTCTAATTTACAACCTCGGAACACTACCTCCAGGAAGACTCTGTTGCCCTAGTAACAAGAGGTGAGAACGTAATAATGCTGCCGCCTTGTGGCTGTTTCCCACAACAGCAGCTTTAAACCCAGTGCTAATGGTTGCTTAATAGTCACAAGGACTGAAGGGCTGTAAATGACACCTGCCCTCAAAAAATGCCCTGGGGTAGGGAATAGGCAAGAAAATTCAAGTTTTCTTTGACAAGTTTTTGAAGAAGTCAATATGAAGAGGGAAGTTTTACTCACTCTTTAAAAAAAAAAAAGGAAAAGAATAAAAAGCACATGCCTAAAGCTCAGTATAAGGAATTATTAGTCACATGCAAATCCAACCTCCAAAAAGGTTTCAGCTCACACCAGTCAAATGACCATCAGCAAAAAGTCTACAAACTGTAAATGCTGAAGGGATTTTAGAGAACTGTGTACCTTGTAGCTGCTGGTGGGATGTAAAGTGGTAAGAGCACTAACGAAAACTGAATGGAGCTGCTTTAAAAGGTAAAAATTGAGCTACCATATGACGCGGCAGGGCACCTTTTGGGCCTGTAACCTAAGACCACCAGAATCGGAAAGACAGAGGCAGGCAAATGTGCACTGCAGCATTACTGAAATAGCCAAGACGTGGAAGCAAAAAAAAGGTCCATAAACAGATGAATGGACAAAGAAGAAGTGGTATACGGACTAAATGGAATAGTAGCCTCGGGAAAAAAATGAAAAATGCCGTTTTCAGGACTACAGATGAGCCTAGAAATAATCATATCAGGTTAAGTAAGTCAAAAGGGAATGACAAATATCCTATGATATCATTTATACCTGTTATCCTAAGATTGCTACAAATGGACATATTTCCACAGAAAAAGACACTCACAGACTTATAAAAGAAACTAATGGTTAACCAAAATGAAAGGTGGGAGGATGGATACATTAGGATTATGGGGCTAACATACATATCCTAATGTATGTTAAATGTATATAAACATATAACATATAAACTCTATGAATTATATAATCACCAATACATATAAAATATATAATGACAAAACACCTACCAAATACCATGCGAGGTCTACTCAACATTCTGTAATAAGACACATGGTAACAGAATCCGAACATGAACAGACATATGTATGAATCATTGAGCAGATTCTGTACAGCCAGACAATCACAACACTCTAATCCAATATTCTCCGATAAGAAATAGAAATTAAATTAAAAAACAAACAGAAGTAAGGAGACATAAACTTCTGGGGGCTTGTCCCAGCACATTCCCCTCTAATTTCCAACCTCGGAACACTACGTCCAGGAAGACTCTGGTGCCCTAATAACAAGAGTTGAGAACGTAATGATGCTGCCGCCTAGTGGGTGTTTCCCACAACAGCAGCTTTAAACCCAGTGCTAATGGTTGCTTAATAGTCACAAGGACTCAGGGCTGTAAATGGCATCTGCCCTCAAAAAATGCCCTGGGGTAGGGAATAGGCAAGAAAATTCAACACATGACAAATCTTTCAAGAAGTCAACATGAAGAGGGAAGTTGTACTCACACTTTAAAAAAAAAAGGAAAACAAAAAAATGGACATGCCTAAAGCTCAGTACAAGGAATTATTAGCCACATACAAATCCAACCTCCAAAAAGGTTTCAGCTCACACCAGTCAAATGACCATCAGCAAACAGTCTACAAACTAGAAATGCTGAAGGGGTTTTAGAGAACTGTGTACCTTCTAGCTGCTGGTGGGACGTAATTGGTAACAGCACTAACGAAAACTGAATGCAGCTGCTTTAAAAGGTAAAAATTGAGCTACCATATGATGCGGCAGGGCACCTTTTGGGCCTATAACCGAAGACCACCAGAATCGGAAAGACAGAGGCAGGCAAATATGCACTGCAGCAATATTGAAATAGCCACGACATGGAAGCCAAAAGAAGGTCCATAAACAGATGAATGGACAGAGAAGAAGTGGTATATGGACAGAATGGAATATCAGTCACGAAAAAAATAAAAGAATGGCATATGCAGCACCACAGGTGAGCCTAGAGATAATCACACAACGTGAAGTAAGTCAGAATGCGAAAGACAAATGTCCTATGATATCCCTTATGTTATCTGAAAATTCATAAACATGAACATATTTCCATAGAGAAAGACAATCTCAGAATGAGAAGACAACTTATGGTTAAGCCAAAGAAAAGGTGTGAGGAATGGATAAATTAGGATATTGGGGTTAACACACATATACTAATACATATAAAAAATATAATCCCCAAAGACCTATGGAATACCAAGAGTGGTCTACTCAACACTCTGTAATAACCGACATGGAAAAGGACCCAAAGATCAATAGATATATGTATATGCGTAAATGAACAAGATTCTGTACACCTAGAACAAAAGACATTTTTCAATCAAATTTGCTCTGATAAAAACTACAACTTAAAGACACAAACAAGAATTAAGGAGGCTAAAACTTATCGGGGTTTGTCCTGGCACATTCCACTCTAATCTGCAACCTCAAAGCACAACTTGCAGCAAGGTTCTGTTTCCCTAGCAAGCAGAGTTGGCAACTTAGAAATGCTGCCACCCTAAGGCCGTTTCCTCAAAGAGCAGCTTTAAATCTACTGCTCATGGTCACTAATATTCACAAGGACGGCAGGGCTGTAAATGACTCATGCCCTCAAAAAATGTCCTGGGGTAGGGAATGGCCATAAAAATCCAAACGCGGTAAATTTTTCAAGAAGGCAATTTGAAGTTGTAAGTTTAGCTCAATCTTAAAAAAAATGAAAAGGACACTGAGAAATGCAAAACATCAGGAATTATTAGACGCATGCAAATCCAATCTACACAAAGGTATCACCTAACACCAGTCACAATGACCATCAGCAAAAAGTCAACAAACAATAGATGTTGAAGAAGTTGTGGAGAATAGTGTAACCTCTCGGTCTAAGTGGGATGTAAACTGGTAACAGCCAATAATAGGAACAGAATGGCAGTGCGTTTAAAGGTAAAAATTGAGTCACCATATGATCCGGAAGGCCCACTATTGGGCCTGTCACTTGTGAAAGCCAGAATCAAAAAGACACGGGATGGAAAATCGTGTATTGCAGCAGTATTTACAATAGCTAAGACATGGATACAAACAAAATGTCCATCATCAGATAAATGGACAAAGAAGAAGTGGTATACGTACCGAATGGAATAGTAGCCTCAGAAAAAAATGAACAGTGCCGTTTTCAGGACTACAGATGAGCCTGGAAATAATCATATTAGGTTAAGTTATTCAAAAGGGAATAACAAATATCCTATGATATCATTTATACATGTTATCCTAAGATTTCTACCAATGAACATATTTCCACAGAAAAAGACACTCACAGACTTATAAAACAAACGAATGGTTCGCCAAAATGAAAGGTGGGAGGATGGATAAATTAGGACTATGGGGATAACATACATATACTAATGTATGTTAAATGTATATAAACATATAACATATAAACTCTATGAATTATATAATCACCAATACATATAAAATATATAATCACGAAACACCTGCCAAATACCAAGGGAGGTCTACTCAACATCCTGTAAAAAATTACATGGTAACAGGATCCAAAGATGAACAGACATATGTATGAATCATTGAGCACATTCTGTACAGCCAGACAATCACAACACTCTAATTGAATTTACTCCGATAAGAAAGAGAAATTAAATTTAAAAAACAAACATAAGTAAGGAGACATAAACTTCTGGGGGCTTATCCCAGCACACTCCTCTCTAATTTACAACCTCGGAACACTACCTCCAGGAAGACTCTGTTGCCCTAGTAACAAGAGGTGAGAACGTAATAATGCTGCCGCCTTGTGGCTGTTTCCCACAACAGCAGCTTTAAACCCAGTGCTAATGGTTGCTTAATAGTCACAAGGACTGCAGGGCTGTAAATGACACCTGCCCTCAAAAAATGCCCTGGGGTAGGGAATAGGCAAGAAAATTCAAGTTTTCTTTGACAAGTTTTTGAAGAAGTCAATATGAAGAGGGAAGTTGTACTCACTCTTTAAAAAAAAAAAAGGAAAAGAATAAAAAGCACATGCCTAAAGCTCAGTATAAGGAATTATTAGTCACATGCAAATCCAACCTCCAAAAAGGTTTCAGCTCACACCAGTCAAATGACCATCAGCAAAAAGTCTACAAACTGTAAATGCTGAAGGGATTTTAGAGAACTGTGTACCTTGTAGCTGCTGGTGGGATGTAAAGTGGTAAGAGCACTAACGAAAACTGAATGGAGCTGCTTTAAAAGGTAAAAATTGAGCTACCATATGACGCGGCAGGGCACCTTTTGGGCCTGTAACCTAAGACCACCAGAATCGGAAAGACAGAGGCAGGCAAATGTGCACTGCAGCATTACTGAAATAGCCAAGACGTGGAAGCAAAAAAAAGGTCCATAAACAGATGAATGGACAAAGAAGAAGTGGTATACGGACTAAATGGAATAGTAGCCTCGGGAAAAAAATGAAAAATGCCGTTTTCAGGACTACAGATGAGCCTAGAAATAATCATATCAGGTTAAGTAAGTCAAAAGGGAATGACAAATATCCTATGATATCATTTATACCTGTTATCCTAAGATTGCTACAAATGGACATATTTCCACAGAAAAAGACACTCACAGACTTATAAAAGAAACTACTGGTTAACCAAAATGAAAGGTGGGAGGATGGATACATTAGGATTATGGGGCTAACATACATATCCTAATGTATGTTAAATGTATATAAACATATAACATATAAACTCTATGAATTATATAATCACCAATACATATAAAATATATAATGACAAAACACCTACCAAATACCATGCGAGGTCTACTCAACATTCTGTAATAAGACACATGGTAACAGAATCCGAACATGAACAGACATATGTATGAATCATTGAGCAGATTCTGTACAGCCAGACAATCACAACACTCTAATCCAATATTCTCCGATAAGAAATAGAAATTAAATTAAAAAACAAACAGAAGTAAGGAGACATAAACTTCTGGGGGCTTGTCCCAGCACATTCCCCTCTAATTTACAACCTCGGAACACTACGTCCAGGAAGACTCTGGTGCCCTAATAACAAGAGTTGAGAACGTAATGATGCTGCCGCCTAGTGGGTGTTTCCCACAACAGCAGCTTTAAACCCAGTGCTAATGGTTGCTTAATAGTCACAAGGACTCAGGGCTGTAAATGGCATCTGCCCTCAAAAAATGCCCTGGGGTAGGGAATAGGCAAGAAAATTCAACACATGACAAATCTTTCAAGAAGTCAACATGAAGAGGGAAGTTGTACTCACACTTTAAAAAAAAAAGGAAAACAAAAAAATGGACATGCCTAAAGCTCAGTACAAGGAATTATTAGCCACATACAAATCCAACCTCCAAAAAGGTTTCAGCTCACACCAGTCAAATGACCATCAGCAAACAGTCTACAAACTAGAAATGCTGAAGGGGTTTTAGAGAACTGTGTACCTTCTAGCTGCTGGTGGGATGTAATTGGTAACAGCACTAACGAAAACTGAATGCAGCTGCTTTAAAAGGTAAAAATTGAGCTACCATATGATGCGGCAGGGCACCTTTTGGGCCTATAACCGAAGACCACCAGAATCGGAAAGACAGAGGCAGGCAAATGTGCACTGCAGCAATATTGAAATAGCCACGACATGGAAGCCAAAAGAAGGTCCATAAACAGATGAATGGACAGAGAAGAAGTGGTATATGGACAGAATGGAATATCAGTCACGAAAAAAATAAAAGAATGGCATATGCAGCACCACAGATGAGCCTAGAGATAATCACACAACGTGAAGTAAGTCAGAATGCGAAAGACAAATGTCCTATGATATCCCTTATGTTATCTGAAAATTCATAAACATGAACATATTTCCATAGAGAAAGACAATCTCAGAATGAGAAGACAACTTATGGTTAAGCCAAAGAAATGGTGTGAGGAATGGATAAATTAGGATATTGGGGTTAACACACATATACTAATACATATAAAAAATATAATCCCCAAAGACCTATGGAATACCAAGAGTGGTCTACTCAACACTCTGTAATAACCGACATGGAAAAGGACCCAAAGATCAATAGATATATGTATATGTGTAAATGAACAAGATTCTGTACACCTAGAACAAAAGACATTTTTCAATCAAATTTGCTCTGATAAAAACTACAACTTAAAGACACAAACAAGAATTAAGGAGGCTAAAACTTATCGGGGTTTGTCCTGGCACATTCCACTCTAATCTGCAACCTCAAAGCACAACTTGCAGCAAGGTTCTGTTTCCCTAGCAAGCAGAGTTGGCAACTTAGAAATGCTGCCACCCTAAGGCCGTTTCCTCAAAGAGCAGCTTTAAATCTACTGCTCATGGTCACTAATATTCACAAGGACGGCAGGGCTGTAAATGACTCATGCCCTCAAAAAATGTCCTGGGGTAGGGAATGGCCATAAAAATCCAAACGCGGTAAATTTTTCAAGAAGGCAATTTGAAGTTGTAAGTTTAGCTCAATCTTAAAAAAAATGAAAAGGACACTGAGAAATGCAAAACATCAGGAATTATTAGACGCATGCAAATCCAATCTACACAAAGGTATCACCTAACACGACTCACAATGACCATCAGCAAAAAGTCAACAAACAATAGATGTTGAAGAAGTTGTGGAGAATAGTGTAACCTCTCGGTCTAAGTGGGATGTAAACTGGTAACAGCCAATAATAGGAACAGAATGGCAGTGCGTTTAAAGGTAAAAATTGAGTCACCATATGATCCGGAAGGCCCACTATTGGGCCTGTCACTTGTGAAAGCCAGAATCAAAAAGACACGGGATGGAAAATCGTGTATTGCAGCAGTATTTACAATAGCTAAGACATGGATACAAACAAAATGTCCATCATCAGATAAATGGACAAAGAAGAAGTGGTATACGTACCGAATGGAATAGTAGCCTCAGAAAAAAATGAACAGTGCCGTTTTCAGGACTACAGATGAGCCTAGAAATAATCATATTAGGTTAAGTTATTCAAAAGGGAATAACAAATATCCTATGATATCATTTATACATGTTATCCTAAGATTTCTACCAATGAACATATTTCCACAGAAAAAGACACTCACAGACTTATAAAACAAACGAATGGTTCGCCAAAATGAAAGGTGGGAGGATGGATAAATTAGGACTATGGGGATAACATACATATACTAATGTATGTTAAATGTATATAAACATATAACATATAAACTCTATGAATTATATAATCACCAATACATATAAAATATATAATCACGAAACACCTGCCAAATACCAAGGGAGGTCTACTCAACATTCTGTAAAAAATTACATGGTAACAGGATCCGAAGATGAACAGACATATGTATGAATCATTGAGCACATTCTGTACAGCCAGACAATCACAACACTCTAATCGAATTTACTCCGATAAGAAAGAGAAATTAAATTTAAAAAACAAACATAAGTAAGGAGACATAAACTTCTGGGGGCTTATCCCAGCACACTCCTCTCTAATTTACAACCTCGGAACACTACCTCCAGGAAGACTCTGTTGCCCTAGTAACAAGAGGTGAGAACGTAATAATGCTGCCGCCTTGTGGCTGTTTCCCACAACAGCAGCTTTAAACCCAGTGCTAATGGTTGCTTAATAGTCACAAGGACTGCAGGGCTGTAAATGACACCTGCCCTCAAAAAATGCCCTGGGGTAGGGAATAGGCAAGAAAATTCAAGTTTTCTTTGACAAGTTTTTGAAGAAGTCAATATGAAGAGGGAAGTTGTACTCACTCTTTAAAAAAAAAAAGGAAAAGAATAAAAAGCACATGCCTAGAGCTCAGTATAAGGAATTATTAGTCACATGCAAATCCAACCTCCAAAAAGGTTTCAGCTCACACCAGTCAAATGACCATCAGCAAACAGTCTACAAACTGTAAATGCTGAAGGGATTTTAGAGAACTGTGTACCTTGTAGCTGCTGGTGGGATGTAAAGTGGTAAGAGCACTAACGAAAACTGAATGGAGCTGCTTTAAAAGGTAAAAATTGAGCTACCATATGACGCGGCAGGGCACCTTTTGGGCCTGTAACCTAAGACCACCAGAATCGGAAAGACAGAGGCAGGCAAATGTGCACTGCAGCATTACTGAAATAGCCAAGACGTGGAAGCCAAAAAAAGGTCCATAAACAGATGAATGGACAAAGAAGAAGTGGTATACGGACTAAATGGAATAGTAGCCTCGGGAAAAAAAATGAAAAATGCCGTTTTCAGGACTACAGATGAGCCTAGAAATAATCATATCAGGTTAAGTAAGTCAAAAGGGAATGACAAATATCCTATGATATCATTTATACCTGTTATCCTAAGATTGCTACAAATGGACATATTTCCACAGAAAAAGACACTCACAGACTTATAAAAGAAACTAATGGTTAACCAAAATGAAAGGTGGGAGGATGGATAAATTAGGATTATGGGGCTAACATACATATACTAATGTATGTTAAATGTATATAAACATATAACATATAAACTCTATGAATTATATAATCACCAATACATATAAAATATATAATGACAAAACACCTACCAAATACCATGCGAGGTCTACTCAACATTCTGTAATAAGACACATGGTAACAGAATCCGAACATGAACAGACATATGTATGAATCATTGAGCAGATTCTGTACAGCCAGACAATCACAACACTCTAATCCAATATTCTCCGATAAGAAATAGAAATTAAATTAAAAAACAAACAGAAGTAAGGAGACATAAACTTCTGGGGGCTTGTCCCAGCACATTCCCCTCTAATTTACAACCTCGGAACACTACGTCCAGGAAGACTCTGGTGCCCTAATAACAAGAGTTGAGAACGTAATGATGCTGCCGCCTAGTGGGTGTTTCCCACAACAGCAGCTTTAAACCCAGTGCTAATGGTTGCTTAATAGTCACAAGGACTCAGGGCTGTAAATGGCATCTGCCCTCAAAAAATGCCCTGGGGTAGGGAATAGGCAAGAAAATTCAACACATGACAAATCTTTCAAGAAGTCAACATGAAGAGGGAAGTTGTACTCACACTTTAAAAAAAAAAGGAAAAGAACAACATGGACATGCCTAAAGCTCAGTACAAGGAATTATTAGCCACATACAAATCCAACCTCCAAAAAGGTTTCAGCTCACACCAGTCAAATGACCATCAGCAAACAGTCTACAAACTAGAAATGCTGAAGGGGTTTTAGAGAACTGTGTACCTTCTAGCTGCTGGTGGGATGTAATTGGTAACAGCACTAACGAAAACTGAATGCAGCTGCTTTAAAAGGTAAAAATTGAGCTACCATATGATGCGGCAGGGCACCTTTTGGGCCTATAACCGAAGACCACCAGAATCGGAAAGACAGAGGCAGGCAAATGTGCACTGCAGCAATATTGAAATAGCCACGACATGGAAGCCAAAAGAAGGTCCATAAACAGATGAATGGACAGAGAAGAAGTGGTATATGGACAGAATGGAATATCAGTCACGAAAAAAATAAAAGAATGGCATATGCAGCACCACAGATGAGCCTAGAGATAATCACACAACGTGAAGTAAGTCAGAATGCGAAAGACAAATGTCCTATGATATCCCTTATGTTATCTGAAAATTCATAAACATGAACATATTTCCATAGAGAAAGACAATCTCAGAATGAGAAGACAACTTATGGTTAAGCCAAAGAAATGGTGTGAGGAATGGATAAATTAGGATATTGGGGTTAACACACATATACTAATACATATAAAAAATATAATCCCCAAAGACCTATGGAATACCAAGAGTGGTCTACTCAACACTCTGTAATAACCGACATGGAAAAGGACCCAAAGATCAATAGATATATGTATATGTGTAAATGAACAAGATTCTGTACACCTAGAACAAAAGACATTTTTCAATCAAATTTGCTCTGATAAAAACTACAACTTAAAGACACAAACAAGAATTAAGGAGGCTAAAACTTATCGGGGTTTGTCCTGGCACATTCCACTCTAATCTGCAACCTCAAAGCACAACTTGCAGCAAGGTTCTGTTTCCCTAGCAAGCAGAGTTGGCAACTTAGAAATGCTGCCACCCTAAGGCCGTTTCCTCAAAGAGCAGCTTTAAATCTACTGCTCATGGTCACTAATATTCACAAGGACGGCAGGGCTGTAAATGACTCATGCCCTCAAAAAATGTCCTGGGGTAGGGAATGGCCATAAAAATCCAAACGCGGTAAATTTTTCAAGAAGGCAATTTGAAGTTGTAAGTTTAGCTCAATCTTAAAAAAAATGAAAAGGACACTGAGAAATGCAAAACATCAGGAATTATTAGACGCATGCAAATCCAATCTACACAAAGGTATCACCTAACACGAGTCACAATGACCATCAGCAAAAAGTCAACAAACAATAGATGTTGAAGAAGTTGTGGAGAATAGTGTAACCTCTCGGTCTAAGTGGGATGTAAACTGGTAACAGCCAATAATAGGAACAGAATGGCAGTGCGTTTAAAGGTAAAAATTGAGTCACCATATGATCCGGAAGGCCCACTATTGGGCCTGTCACTTGTGAAAGCCAGAATCAAAAAGACACGGGATGGAAAATCGTGTATTGCAGCAGTATTTACAATAGCTAAGACATGGATACAAACAAAATGTCCATCATCAGATAAATGGACAAAGAAGAAGTGGTATACGTACCGAATGGAATAGTAGCCTCAGAAAAAAATGAACAGTGCCGTTTTCAGGACTACAGATGAGCCTAGAAATAATCATATTAGGTTAAGTTATTCAAAAGGGAATAACAAATATCCTATGATATCATTTATACATGTTATCCTAAGATTTCTACCAATGAACATATTTCCACAGAAAAAGACACTCACAGACTTATAAAACAAACGAATGGTTCGCCAAAATGAAAGGTGGGAGGATGGATAAATTAGGACTATGGGGATAACATACATATACTAATGTATGTTAAATGTATATAAACATATAACATATAAACTCTATGAATTATATAATCACCAATACATATAAAATATATAATCACGAAACACCTGCCAAATACCAAGGGAGGTCTACTCAACATTCTGTAAAAAATTACATGGTAACAGGATCCGAAGATGAACAGACATATGTATGAATCATTGAGCACATTCTGTACAGCCAGACAATCACAACACTCTAATCGAATTTACTCCGATAAGAAAGAGAAATTAAATTTAAAAAACAAACATAAGTAAGGAGACATAAACTTCTGGGGGCTTATCCCAGCACACTCCTCTCTAATTTACAACCTCGGAACACTACCTCCAGGAAGACTCTGTTGCCCTAGTAACAAGAGGTGAGAACGTAATAATGCTGCCGCCTTGTGGCTGTTTCCCACAACAGCAGCTTTAAACCCAGTGCTAATGGTTGCTTAATAGTCACAAGGACTGCAGGGCTGTAAATGACACCTGCCCTCAAAAAATGCCCTGGGGTAGGGAATAGGCAAGAAAATTCAAGTTTTCTTTGACAAGTTTTTGAAGAAGTCAATATGAAGAGGGAAGTTGTACTCACTCTTTAAAAAAAAAAAGGAAAAGAATAAAAAGCACATGCCTAGAGCTCAGTATAAGGAATTATTAGTCACATGCAAATCCAACCTCCAAAAAGGTTTCAGCTCACACCAGTCAAATGACCATCAGCAAACAGTCTACAAACTGTAAATGCTGAAGGGATTTTAGAGAACTGTGTACCTTGTAGCTGCTGGTGGGATGTAAAGTGGTAAGAGCACTAACGAAAACTGAATGGAGCTGCTTTAAAAGGTAAAAATTGAGCTACCATATGACGCGGCAGGGCACCTTCTGGGCCTGTAACCTAAGACCACCAGAATCGGAAAGACAGAGGCAGGCAAATGTGCACTGCAGCATTACTGAAATAGCCAAGACGTGGAAGCAAAAAAAAGGTCCATAAACAGATGAATGGACAAAGAAGAAGTGGTATACGGACTAAATGGAATAGTAGCCTCGGGAAAAAAATAAAAAATGCCGTTTTCAGGACTACAGATGAGCCTAGAAATAATCATATCAGGTTAAGTAAGTCAAAAGGGAATGACAAATATCCTATGATATCATTTATACCTGTTATCCTAAGATTGCTACAAATGGACATATTTCCACAGAAAAAGACACTCACAGACTTATAAAAGAAACTAATGGTTAACCAAAATGAAAGGTGGGAGGATGGATACATTAGGATTATGGGGCTAACATACATATCCTAATGTATGTTAAATGTATATAAACATATAACATATAAACTCTATGAATTATATAATCACCAATACATATAAAATATATAATGACAAAACACCTACCAAATACCATGCGAGGTCTACTCAACATTCTGTAATAAGACACATGGTAACAGAATCCGAACATGAACAGACATATGTATGAATCATTGAGCAGATTCTGTACAGCCAGACAATCACAACACTCTAATCCAATATTCTCCGATAAGAAATAGAAATTAAATTAAAAAACAAACAGAAGTAAGGAGACATAAACTTCTGGGGGCTTGTCCCAGCACATTCCCCTCTAATTTACAACCTCGGAACACTACGTCCAGGAAGACTCTGGTGCCCTAATAACAAGAGTTGAGAACGTAATGATGCTGCCGCCTAGTGGGTGTTTCCCACAACAGCAGCTTTAAACCCAGTGCTAATGGTTGCTTAATAGTCACAAGGACTCAGGGCTGTAAATGGCATCTGCCCTCAAAAAATGCCCTGGGGTAGGGAATAGGCAAGAAAATTCAACACATGACAAATCTTTCAAGAAGTCAACATGAAGAGGGAAGTTGTACTCACACTTTAAAAAAAAAAGGAAAACAAAAAAATGGACATGCCTAAAGCTCAGTACAAGGAATTATTAGCCACATACAAATCCAACCTCCAAAAAGGTTTCAGCTCACACCAGTCAAATGACCATCAGCAAACAGTCTACAAACTAGAAATGCTGAAGGGGTTTTAGAGAACTGTGTACCTTCTAGCTGCTGGTGGGATGTAATTGGTAACAGCACTAACGAAAACTGAATGCAGCTGCTTTAAAAGGTAAAAATTGAGCTACCATATGATGCGGCAGGGCACCTTTTGGGCCTATAACCGAAGACCACCAGAATCGGAAAGACAGAGGCAGGCAAATGTGCACTGCAGCAATATTGAAATAGCCACGACATCGAAGCCAAAAGAAGGTCCATAAACAGATGAATGGACAGAGAAGAAGTGGTATATGGACAGAATGGAATATCAGTCACGAAAAAAATAAAAGAATGGCATATGCAGCACCACAGGTGAGCCTAGAGATAATCACACAACGTGAAGTAAGTCAGAATGCGAAAGACAAATGTCCTATGATATCCCTTATGTTATCTGAAAATTCATAAACATGAACATATTTCCATAGAGAAAGACAATCTCAGACTGAGAAGACAACTTATGGTTAAGCCAAAGAAATGGTGTGAAGAATGGATAAATTAGGATATTGGGGTTAACACACATATACTAATACATATAAAAAATACAATCCCCAAAGACCTATGGAATACCAAGAGTGGTCTACTCAACACTCTGTAATAACCGACATGGAAAAGGACCCAAAGATCAATAGATATATGTATATGTGTAAATGAACAAGATTCTGTACACCTAGAACAAAAGACATTTTTCAATCAAATTTGCTCTGATAAAAACTACAACTTAAAGACACAAACAAGAATTAAGGAGGCTAAAACTTATCGGGGTTTGTCCTGGCACATTCCACTCTAATCTGCAACCTCAAAGCACAACTTGCAGCAAGGTTCTGTTTCCCTAGCAAGCAGAGTTGGCAAGTTAGAAATGCTGCCACCCTAAGGCCGTTTCCTCAAAGAGCAGCTTTAAATCTACTGCTCATGGTCACTAATATTCACAAGGACGGCAGGGCTGTAAATGACTCATGCCCTCAAAAAATGTCCTGGGGTAGGGAATGGCCATAAAAATCCAAACGCGGTAAATTTTTCAAGAAGGCAATTTGAAGTTGTAAGTTTAGCTCAATCTTAAAAAAAATGAAAAGGACACTGAGAAATGCAAAACATCAGGAATTATTAGACGCATGCAAATCCAATCTACACAAAGGTATCACCTAACACCAGTCACAATGACCATCAGCAAAAAGTCAACAAACAATAGATGTTGAAGAAGTTGTGGAGCATAGTGTAACCTCTCGGTCTAAGTGGGATGTAAACTGGTAACAGCCAATAATAGGAACAGAATGGCAGTGCGTTTAAAGGTAAAAATTGAGTCACCATATGATCCGGAAGGCCCACTATTGGGCCTGTCACTTGTGAAAGCCAGAATCAAAAAGACACGGGATGGAAAATCGTGTATTGCAGCAGTATTTACAATAGCTAAGACATGGATACAAACAAAATGTCCATCATCAGATAAATGGACAAAGAAGAAGTGGTATACGTACCGAATGGAATAGTAGCCTCAGAAAAAAATGAACAGTGCCGTTTTCAGGACTACAGATGAGCCTGGAAATAATCATATTAGGTTAAGTTATTCAAAAGGGAATAACAAATATCCTATGATATCATTTATACATGTTATCCTAAGATTTCTACCAATGAACATATTTCCACAGAAAAAGACACTCACAGACTTATAAAACAAACGAATGGTTCGCCAAAATGAAAGGTGGGAGGATGGATAAATTAGGACTATGGGGATAACATACATATACTAATGTATGTTAAATGTATATAAACATATAACATATAAACTCTATGAATTATATAATCACCAATACATATAAGATATATAATCACGAAACACCTGCCAAATACCAAGGGAGGTCTACTCAACATCCTGTAAAAAATTACATGGTAACAGGATCCGAAGATGAACAGACATATGTATGAATCATTGAGCACATTCTGTACAGCCAGACAATCACAACACTCTAATCGAATTTACTCCGATAAGAAAGAGAAATTAAATTTAAAAAACAAACATAAGTAAGGAGACATAAACTTCTGGGGGCTTATCCCAGCACACTCCTCTCTAATTTACAACCTCGGAACACTACCTCCAGGAAGACTCTGTCGCCCTAGTAACAAGAGGTGAGAACGTAATAATGCTGCCGCCTTGTGGCTGTTTCCCACAACAGCAGCTTTAAACCCAGTGCTAATGGTTGCTTAATAGTCACAAGGACTGCAGGGCTGTAAATGACACCTGCCCTCAAAAAATGCCCTGGGGTAGGGAATAGGCAAGAAAATTCAAGTTTTCTTTGACAAGTTTTTGAAGAAGTCAATATGAAGAGGGAAGTTGTACTCACTCTTTAAAAAAAAAAAAAGGAAAAGAATAAAAAGCACATGCCTAAAGCTCAGTATAAGGAATTATTAGTCACATGCAAATCCAACCTCCAAAAAGGTTTCAGCTCACACCAGTCAAATGACCATCAGCAAACAGTCTACAAACTGTAAATGCTGAAGGGATTTTAGAGAACTGTGTACCTTGTAGCTGCTGGTGGGATGTAAAGTGGTAAGAGCACTAACGAAAACTGAATGGAGCTGCTTTAAAAGGTAAAAATTGAGCTACCATATGACGCGGCAGGGCACCTTCTGGGCCTGTAACCTAAGACCACCAGAATCGGAAAGACAGAGGCAGGCAAATGTGCACTGCAGCATTACTGAAATAGCCAAGACGTGGAAGCAAAAAAAAGGTCCATAAACAGATGAATGGACAAAGAAGAAGTGGTATACGGACTAAATGGAATAGTAGCCTCGGGAAAAAAATGAAAAATGCCGTTTTCAGGACTACAGATGAGCCTAGAAATAATCATATCAGGTTAAGTAAGTCAAAAGGGAATGACAAATATCCTATGATATCATTTATACCTGTTATCCTAAGATTGCTACAAATGGACATATTTCCACAGAAAAAGACACTCACAGACTTATAAAAGAAACTAATGGTTAACCAAAATGAAAGGTGGGAGGATGGATACATTAGGATTATGGGGCTAACATACATATCCTAATGTATGTTAAATGTATATAAACATATAACATATAAACTCTATGAATTATATAATCACCAATACATATAAAATATATAATGACAAAACACCTACCAAATACCATGCGAGGTCTACTCAACATTCTGTAATAAGACACATGGTAACAGAATCCGAACATGAACAGACATATGTATGAATCATTGAGCAGATTCTGTACAGCCAGACAATCACAACACTCTAATCCAATATTCTCCGATAAGAAATAGAAATTAAATTAAAAAACAAACAGAAGTAAGGAGACATAAACTTCTGGGGGCTTGTCCCAGCACATTCCCCTCTAATTTCCAACCTCGGAACACTACGTCCAGGAAGACTCTGGTGCCCTAATAACAAGAGTTGAGAACGTAATGATGCTGCCGCCTAGTGGGTGTTTCCCACAACAGCAGCTTTAAACCCAGTGCTAATGGTTGCTTAATAGTCACAAGGACTCAGGGCTGTAAATGGCATCTGCCCTCAAAAAATGCCCTGGGGTAGGGAATAGGCAAGAAAATTCAACACATGACAAATCTTTCAAGAAGTCAACATGAAGAGGGAAGTTGTACTCACACTTAAAAAAAAAAAGGAAAACAAAAAAATGGACATGCCTAAAGCTCAGTACAAGGAATTATTAGCCACATACAAATCCAACCTCCAAAAAGGTTTCAGCTCACACCAGTCAAATGACCATCAGCAAACAGTCTACAAACTAGAAATGCTGAAGGGGTTTTAGAGAACTGTGTACCTTCTAGCTGCTGGTGGGATGTAATTGGTAACAGCACTAACGAAAACTGAATGCAGCTGCTTTAAAAGGTAAAAATTGAGCTACCATATGATGCGGCAGGGCACCTTTTGGGCCTATAACCGAAGACCACCAGAATCGGAAAGACAGAGGCAGGCAAATGTGCACTGCAGCAATATTGAAATAGCCACGACATGGAAGCCAAAAGAAGGTCCATAAACAGATGAATGGACAGAGAAGAAGTGGTATATGGACAGAATGGAATATCAGTCACGAAAAAAATAAAAGAATGGCATATGCAGCACCACAGATGAGCCTAGAGATAATCACACAACGTGAAGTAAGTCAGAATGCGAAAGACAAATGTCCTATGATATCCCTTATGTTATCTGAAAATTCATAAACATGAACATATTTCCATAGAGAAAGACAATCTCAGACTGAGAAGACAACTTATGGTTAAGCCAAAGAAATGGTGTGAGGAATGGATAAATTAGGATATTGGGGTTAACACACATATACTAATACATATAAAAAATATAATCCCCAAAGACCTATGGAATACCAAGAGTGGTCTACTCAACACTCTGTAATAACCGACATGCAAAAAGGACCCAAAGATCAATAGATATATGTATATGTGTAAATGAACAAGATTCTGTACACCTAGAACAAAAGACATTTTTCAATCAAATTTGCTCTGATAAAAACTACAACTTAAAGACACAAACAAGAATTAAGGAGGCTAAAACTTATCGGGGTTTGTCCTGGCACATTCCACTCTAATCTGCAACCTCAAAGCACAACTTGCAGCAAGGTTCTGTTTCCCTAGCAAGCAGAGTTGGCAACTTAGAAATGCTGCCACCCTAAGGCCGTTTCCTCAAAGAGCAGCTTTAAATCTACTGCTCATGGTCACTAATATTCACAAGGACGGCAGGGCTGTAAATGACTCATGCCCTCAAAAAATGTCCTGGGGTAGGGAATGGCCATAAAAATCCAAACGCGGTAAATTTTTCAAGAAGGCAATTTGAAGTTGTAAGTTTAGCTCAATCTTAAAAAAAATGAAAAGGACACTGAGAAATGCAAAACATCAGGAATTTTATTAGACGCATGCAAATCCAATCTACACAAAGGTATCACCTAACACCAGTCACAATGACCATCAGCAAAAAGTCAACAAACAATAGATGTTGAAGAAGTTGTGGAGAATAGTGTAACCTCTCGGTCTAAGTGGGATGTAAACTGGTAACAGCCAATAATAGGAACAGAATGGCAGTGCGTTTAAAGGTAAAAATTGAGTCACCATATGATCCGGAAGGCCCACTATTGGGCCTGTCACTTGTGAAAGCCAGAATCAAAAAGACACGGGATGGAAAATCGTGTATTGCAGCAGTATTTACAATAGCTAAGACATGGATACAAACAAAATGTCCATCATCAGATAAATGGACAAAGAAGAAGTGGTATACGTACCGAATGGAATAGTAGCCTCAGAAAAAAATGAACAGTGCCGTTTTCAGGACTACAGATGAGCCTGGAAATAATCATATTAGGTTAAGTTATTCAAAAGGGAATAACAAATATCCTATGATATCATTTATACATGTTATCCTAAGATTTCTACCAATGAACATATTTCCACAGAAAAAGACACTCACAGACTTATAAAACAAACGAATGGTTCGCCAAAATGAAAGGTGGGAGGATGGATAAATTAGGACTATGGGGATAACATACATATACTAATGTATGTTAAATGTATATAAACATATAACATATAAACTCTATGAATTATATAATCACCAATACATATAAAATATATAATCACGAAACACCTGCCAAATACCAAGGGAGGTCTACTCAACATCCTGTAAAAAATTACATGGTAACAGGATCCGAAGATGAACAGACATATGTATGAATCATTGAGCACATTCTGTACAGCCAGACAATCACAACACTCTAATCGAATTTACTCCGATAAGAAAGAGAAATTAAATTTAAAAAACAAACATAAGTAAGGAGACATAAACTTCTGGGGGCTTATCCCAGCACACTCCTCTCTAATTTACAACCTCGGAACACTACCTCCAGGAAGACTCTGTCGCCCTAGTAACAAGAGGTGAGAACGTAATAATGCTGCCGCCTTGTGGCTGTTTCCCACAACAGCAGCTTTAAACCCAGTGCTAATGGTTGCTTAATAGTCACAAGGACTGCAGGGCTGTAAATGACACCTGCCCTCAAAAAATGCCCTGGGGTAGGGAATAGGCAAGAAAATTCAAGTTTTCTTTGACAAGTTTTTGAAGAAGTCAATATGAAGAGGGAAGTTGTACTCACTCTTTAAAAAAAAAAAAAGGAAAAGAATAAAAAGCACATGCCTAAAGCTCAGTATAAGGAATTATTAGTCACATGCAAATCCAACCTCCAAAAAGGTTTCAGCTCACACCAGTCAAATGACCATCAGCAAACAGTCTACAAACTGTAAATGCTGAAGGGATTTTAGAGAACTGTGTACCTTGTAGCTGCTGGTGGGATGTAAAGTGGTAAGAGCACTAACGAAAACTGAATGGAGCTGCTTTAAAAGGTAAAAATTGAGCTACCATATGACGCGGCAGGGCACCTTCTGGGCCTGTAACCTAAGACCACCAGAATCGGAAAGACAGAGGCAGGCAAATGTGCACTGCAGCATTACTGAAATAGCCAAGACGTGGAAGCAAAAAAAAGGTCCATAAACAGATGAATGGACAAAGAAGAAGTGGTATACGGACTAAATGGAATAGTAGCCTCGGGAAAAAAATGAAAAATGCCGTTTTCAGGACTACAGATGAGCCTAGAAATAATCATATCAGGTTAAGTAAGTCAAAAGGGAATGACAAATATCCTATGATATCATTTATACCTGTTATCCTAAGATTGCTACAAATGGACATATTTCCACAGAAAAAGACACTCACAGACTTATAAAAGAAACTAATGGTTAACCAAAATGAAAGGTGGGAGGATGGATACATTAGGATTATGGGGCTAACATACATATCCTAATGTATGTTAAATGTATATAAACATATAACATATAAACTCTATGAATTATATAATCACCAATACATATAAAATATATAATGACAAAACACCTACCAAATACCATGCGAGGTCTACTCAACATTCTGTAATAAGACACATGGTAACAGAATCCGAACATGAACAGACATATGTATGAATCATTGAGCAGATTCTGTACAGCCAGACAATCACAACACTCTAATCCAATATTCTCCGATAAGAAATAGATATTAAATTAAAAAACAAACAGAAGTAAGGAGACATAAACTTCTGGGGGCTTGTCCCAGCACATTCCCCTCTAATTTCCAACCTCGGAACACTACGTCCAGGAAGACTCTGGTGCCCTAATAACAAGAGTTGAGAACGTAATGATGCTGCCGCCTAGTGGGTGTTTCCCACAACAGCAGCTTTAAACCCAGTGCTAATGGTTGCTTAATAGTCACAAGGACTCAGGGCTGTAAATGGCATCTGCCCTCAAAAAATGCCCTGGGGTAGGGAATAGGCAAGAAAATTCAACACATGACAAATCTTTCAAGAAGTCAACATGAAGAGGGAAGTTGTACTCACACTTAAAAAAAAAAAGGAAAACAAAAAAATGGACATGCCTAAAGCTCAGTACAAGGAATTATTAGCCACATACAAATCCAACCTCCAAAAAGGTTTCAGCTCACACCAGTCAAATGACCATCAGCAAACAGTCTACAAACTAGAAATGCTGAAGGGGTTTTAGAGAACTGTGTACCTTCTAGCTGCTGGTGGGATGTAATTGGTAACAGCACTAACGAAAACTGAATGCAGCTGCTTTAAAAGGTAAAAATTGAGCTACCATATGATGCGGCAGGGCACCTTTTGGGCCTATAACCGAAGACCACCAGAATCGGAAAGACAGAGGCAGGCAAATGTGCACTGCAGCAATATTGAAATAGCCACGACATGGAAGCCAAAAGAAGGTCCATAAACAGATGAATGGACAGAGAAGAAGTGGTATATGGACAGAATGGAATATCAGTCACGAAAAAAATAAAAGAATGGCATATGCAGCACCACAGATGAGCCTAGAGATAATCACACAACGTGAAGTAAGTCAGAATGCGAAAGACAAATGTCCTATGATATCCCTTATGTTATCTGAAAATTCATAAACATGAACATATTTCCATAGAGAAAGACAATCTCAGACTGAGAAGACAACTTATGGTTAAGCCAAAGAAATGGTGTGAGGAATGGATAAATTAGGATATTGGGGTTAACACACATATACTAATACATATAAAAAATATAATCCCCAAAGACCTATGGAATACCAAGAGTGGTCTACTCAACACTCTGTAATAACCGACATGCAAAAAGGACCCAAAGATCAATAGATATATGTATATGTGTAAATGAACAAGATTCTGTACACCTAGAACAAAAGACATTTTTCAATCAAATTTGCTCTGATAAAAACTACAACTTAAAGACACAAACAAGAATTAAGGAGGCTAAAACTTATCGGGGTTTGTCCTGGCACATTCCACTCTAATCTGCAACCTCAAAGCACAACTTGCAGCAAGGTTCTGTTTCCCTAGCAAGCAGAGTTGGCAACTTAGAAATGCTGCCACCCTAAGGCCGTTTCCTCAAAGAGCAGCTTTAAATCTACTGCTCATGGTCACTAATATTCACAAGGACGGCAGGGCTGTAAATGACTCATGCCCTCAAAAAATGTCCTGGGGTAGGGAATGGCCATAAAAATCCAAACGCGGTAAATTTTTCAAGAAGGCAATTTGAAGTTGTAAGTTTAGCTCAATCTTAAAAAAAATGAAAAGGACACTGAGAAATGCAAAACATCAGGAATTTTATTAGACGCATGCAAATCCAATCTACACAAAGGTATCACCTAACACCAGTCACAATGACCATCAGCAAAAAGTCAACAAACAATAGATGTTGAAGAAGTTGTGGAGAATAGTGTAACCTCTCGGTCTAAGTGGGATGTAAACTGGTAACAGCCAATAATAGGAACAGAATGGCAGTGCGTTTAAAGGTAAAAATTGAGTCACCATATGATCCGGAAGGCCCACTATTGGGCCTGTCACTTGTGAAAGCCAGAATCAAAAAGACACGGGATGGAAAATCGTGTATTGCAGCAGTATTTACAATAGCTAAGACATGGATACAAACAAAATGTCCATCATCAGATAAATGGACAAAGAAGAAGTGGTATACGTACCGAATGGAATAGTAGCCTCAGAAAAAAATGAACAGTGCCGTTTTCAGGACTACAGATGAGCCTGGAAATAATCATATTAGGTTAAGTTATTCAAAAGGGAATAACAAATATCCTATGATATCATTTATACATGTTATCCTAAGATTTCTACCAATGAACATATTTCCACAGAAAAAGACACTCACAGACTTATAAAACAAACGAATGGTTCGCCAAAATGAAAGGTGGGAGGATGGATAAATTAGGACTATGGGGATAACATACATATACTAATGTATGTTAAATGTATATAAACATATAACATATAAACTCTATGAATTATATAATCACCAATACATATAAGATATATAATCACGAAACACCTGCCAAATACCAAGGGAGGTCTACTCAACATCCTGTAAAAAATTACATGGTAACAGGATCCGAAGATGAACAGACATATGTATGAATCATTGAGCACATTCTGTACAGCCAGACAATCACAACACTCTAATCGAATTTACTCCGATAAGAAAGAGAAATTAAATTTAAAAAACAAACATAAGTAAGGAGACATAAACTTCTGGGGGCTTATCCCAGCACACTCCTCTCTAATTTACAACCTCGGAACACTACCTCCAGGAAGACTCTGTTGCCCTAGTAACAAGAGGTGAGAACGTAATAATGCTGCCGCCTTGTGGCTGTTTCCCACAACAGCAGCTTTAAACCCAGTGCTAATGGTTGCTTAATAGTCACAAGGACTGCAGGGCTGTAAATGACACCTGCCCTCAAAAAATGCCCTGGGGTAGGGAATAGGCAAGAAAATTCAAGTTTTCTTTGACAAGTTTTTGAAGAAGTCAATATGAAGAGGGAAGTTTTACTCACTCTTTAAAAAAAAAAGGAAAAGAATAAAAAGCACATGCCTAAAGCTCAGTATAAGGAATTATTAGTCACATGCAAATCCAACCTCCAAAAAGGTTTCAGCTCACACCAGTCAAATGACCATCAGCAAAAAGTCTACAAACTGTAAATGCTGAAGGGATTTTAGAGAACTGTGTACCTTGTAGCTGCTGGTGGGATGTAAAGTGGTAAGAGCACTAACGAAAACTGAATGGAGCTGCTTTAAAAGGTAAAAATTGAGCTACCATATGACGCGGCAGGGCACCTTTTGGGCCTGTAACCTAAGACCACCAGAATCGGAAAGACAGAGGCAGGCAAATGTGCACTGCAGCATTACTGAAATAGCCAAGACGTGGAAGCAAAAAAAAGGTCCATAAACAGATGAATGGACAAAGAAGAAGTGGTATACGGACTAAATGGAATAGTAGCCTCGGGAAAAAAATGAAAAATGCCGTTTTCAGGACTACAGATGAGCCTAGAAATAATCATATCAGGTTAAGTAAGTCAAAAGGGAATGACAAATATCCTATGATATCATTTATACCTGTTATCCTAAGATTGCTACAAATGGACATATTTCCACAGAAAAAGACACTCACAGACTTATAAAAGGAACTAATGGTTAACCAAAATGAAAGGTGGGAGGATGGATACATTAGGATTATGGGGCTAACATACATATCCTAATGTATGTTAAATGTATATAAACATATAACATATAAACTCTATGAATTATATAATCACCAATACATATAAAATATATAATGACAAAACACCTACCAAATACCATGCGAGGTCTACTCAACATTCTGTAATAAGACACATGGTAACAGAATCCGAACATGAACAGACATATGTATGAATCATTGAGCAGATTCTGTACAGCCAGACAATCACAACACTCTAATCCAATATTCTCCGATAAGAAATAGAAATTAATTTAAAAAACAAACAGAAGTAAGGAGACATAAACTTCTGGGGGCTTGTCCCAGCACATTCCCCTCTAATTTACAACCTCGGAACACTACGTCCAGGAAGACTCTGGTGCCCTAATAACAAGAGTTGAGAACGTAATGATGCTGCCGCCTAGTGGGTGTTTCCCACAACAGCAGCTTTAAACCCAGTGCTAATGGTTGCTTAATAGTCACAAGGACTCAGGGCTGTAAATGGCATCTGCCCTCAAAAAATGCCCTGGGGTAGGGAATAGGCAAGAAAATTCAACACATGACAAATCTTTCAAGAAGTCAACATGAAGAGGGAAGTTGTACTCACACTTTAAAAAAAAAAGGAAAACAAAAAAATGGACATGCCTAAAGCTCAGTACAAGGAATTATTAGCCACATACAAATCCAACCTCCAAAAAGGTTTCAGCTCACACCAGTCAAATGACCATCAGCAAACAGTCTACAAACTAGAAATGCTGAAGGGGTTTTAGAGAACTGTGTACCTTCTAGCTGCTGGTGGGATGTAATTGGTAACAGCACTAACGAAAACTGAATGCAGCTGCTTTAAAAGGTAAAAATTGAGCTACCATATGATGCGGCAGGGCACCTTTTGGGCCTATAACCGAAGACCACCAGAATCGGAAAGACAGAGGCAGGCAAATGTGCACTGCAGCAATATTGAAATAGCCACGACATGGAAGCCAAAAGAAGGTCCATAAACAGATGAATGGACAGAGAAGAAGTGGTATATGGACAGAATGGAATATCAGTCACGAAAAAAATAAAAGAATGGCATATGCAGCACCACAGGTGAGCCTAGAGATAATCACACAACGTGAAGTAAGTCAGAATGCGAAAGACAAATGTCCTATGATATCCCTTATGTTATCTGAAAATTCATAAACATGAACATATTTCCATAGAGAAAGACAATCTCAGACTGAGAAGACAACTTATGGTTAAGCCAAAGAAATGGTGTGAAGAATGGATAAATTAGGATATTGGGGTTAACACACATATACTAATACATATAAAAAATACAATCCCCAAAGACCTATGGAATACCAAGAGTGGTCTACTCAACACTCTGTAATAACCGACATGGAAAAGGACCCAAAGATCAATAGATATATGTATATGTGTAAATGAACAAGATTCTGTACACCTAGAACAAAAGACATTTTTCAATCAAATTTGCTCTGATAAAAACTACAACTTAAAGACACAAACAAGAATTAAGGAGGCTAAAACTTATCGGGGTTTGTCCTGGCACATTCCACTCTAATCTGCAACCTCAAAGCACAACTTGCAGCAAGGTTCTGTTTCCCTAGCAAGCAGAGTTGGCAACTTAGAAATGCTGCCACCCTAAGGCCGTTTCCTCAAAGAGCAGCTTTAAATCTACTGCTCATGGTCACTAATATTCACAAGGACGGCAGGGCTGTAAATGACTCATGCCCTCAAAAAATGTCCTGGGGTAGGGAATGGCCATAAAAATCCAAACGCGGTAAATTTTTCAAGAAGGCAATTTGAAGTTGTAAGTTTAGCTCAATCTTAAAAAAAATGAAAAGGACACTGAGAAATGCAAAACATCAGGAATTATTAGACGCATGCAAATCCAATCTACACAAAGGTATCACCTAACACCAGTCACAATGACCATCAGCAAAAAGTCAACAAACAATAGATGTTGAAGAAGTTGTGGAGCATAGTGTAACCTCTCGGTCTAAGTGGGATGTAAACTGGTAACAGCCAATAATAGGAACAGAATGGCAGTGCGTTTAAAGGTAAAAATTGAGTCACCATATGATCCGGAAGGCCCACTATTGGGCCTGTCACTTGTGAAAGCCAGAATCAAAAAGACACGGGATGGAAAATCGTGTATTGCAGCAGTATTTACAATAGCTAAGACATGGATACAAACAAAATGTCCATCATCAGATAAATGGACAAAGAAGAAGTGGTATACGTACCGAATGGAATAGTAGCCTCAGAAAAAAATGAACAGTGCCGTTTTCAGGACTACAGATGAGCCTGGAAATAATCATATTAGGTTAAGTTATTCAAAAGGGAATAACAAATATCCTATGATATCATTTATACATGTTATCCTAAGATTTCTACCAATGAACATATTTCCACAGAAAAAGACACTCACAGACTTATAAAACAAACGAATGGTTCGCCAAAATGAAAGGTGGGAGGATGGATAAATTAGGACTATGGGGATAACATACATATACTAATGTATGTTAAATGTATATAAACATATAACATATAAACTCTATGAATTATATAATCACCAATACATATAAGATATATAATCACGAAACACCTGCCAAATACCAAGGGAGGTCTACTCAACATCCTGTAAAAAATTACATGGTAACAGGATCCGAAGATGAACAGACATATGTATGAATCATTGAGCACATTCTGTACAGCCAGACAATCACAACACTCTAATCGAATTTACTCCGATAAGAAAGAGAAATTAAATTTAAAAAACAAACATAAGTAAGGAGACATAAACTTCTGGGGGCTTATCCCAGCACACTCCTCTCTAATTTACAACCTCGGAACACTACCTCCAGGAAGACTCTGTCGCCCTAGTAACAAGAGGTGAGAACGTAATAATGCTGCCGCCTTGTGGCTGTTTCCCACAACAGCAGCTTTAAACCCAGTGCTAATGGTTGCTTAATAGTCACAAGGACTGCAGGGCTGTAAATGACACCTGCCCTCAAAAAATGCCCTGGGGTAGGGAATAGGCAAGAAAATTCAAGTTTTCTTTGACAAGTTTTTGAAGAAGTCAATTTGAAGAGGGAAGTTGTACTCACTCTTTAAAAAAAAAAAAAGGAAAAGAATAAAAAGCACATGCCTAAAGCTCAGTATAAGGAATTATTAGTCACATGCAAATCCAACCTCCAAAAAGGTTTCAGCTCACACCAGTCAAATGACCATCAGCAAACAGTCTAAAAACTGTAAATGCTGAAGGGATTTTAGAGAACTGTGTACCTTGTAGCTGCTGGTGGGATGTAAAGTGGTAAGAGCACTAACGAAAACTGAATGGAGCTGCTTTAAAAGGTAAAAATTGAGCTACCATATGACGCGGCAGGGCACCTTCTGGGCCTGTAACCTAAGACCACCAGAATCGGAAAGACAGAGGCAGGCAAATGTGCACTGCAGCATTACTGAAATAGCCAAGACGTGGAAGCAAAAAAAAGGTCCATAAACAGATGAATGGACAAAGAAGAAGTGGTATACGGACTAAATGGAATAGTAGCCTCGGGAAAAAAATGAAAAATGCCGTTTTCAGGACTACAGATGAGCCTAGAAATAATCATATCAGGTTAAGTAAGTCAAAAGGGAATGACAAATATCCTATGATATCATTTATACCTGTTATCCTAAGATTGCTACAAATGGACATATTTCCACAGAAAAAGACACTCACAGACTTATAAAAGGAACTAATGGTTAACCAAAATGAAAGGTGGGAGGATGGATACATTAGGATTATGGGGCTAACATACATATCCTAATGTATGTTAAATGTATATAAACATATAACATATAAACTCTATGAATTATATAATCACCAATACATATAAAATATATAATGACAAAACACCTACCAAATACCATGCGAGGTCTACTCAACATTCTGTAATAAGACACATGGTAACAGAATCCGAACATGAACAGACATATGTATGAATCATTGAGCAGATTCTGTACAGCCAGACAATCACAACACTCTAATCCAATATTCTCCGATAAGAAATAGAAATTAAATTAAAAAACAAACAGAAGTAAGGAGACATAAACTTCTGGGGGCTTGTCCCAGCACATTCCCCTCTAATTTACAACCTCGGAACACTACGTCCAGGAAGACTCTGGTGCCCTAATAACAAGAGTTGAGAACGTAATGATGCTGCCGCCTAGTGGGTGTTTCCCACAACAGCAGCTTTAAACCCAGTGCTAATGGTTGCTTAATAGTCACAAGGACTCAGGGCTGTAAATGGCATCTGCCCTCAAAAAATGCCCTGGGGTAGGGAATAGGCAAGAAAATTCAACACATGACAAATCTTTCAAGAAGTCAACATGAAGAGGGAAGTTGTACTCACACTTTAAAAAAAAAAGGAAAACAAAAAAATGGACATGCCTAAAGCTCAGTACAAGGAATTATTAGCCACATACAAATCCAACCTCCAAAAAGGTTTCAGCTCACACCAGTCAAATGACCATCAGCAAACAGTCTACAAACTAGAAATGCTGAAGGGGTTTTAGAGAACTGTGTACCTTCTAGCTGCTGGTGGGATGTAATTGGTAACAGCACTAACGAAAACTGAATGCAGCTGCTTTAAAAGGTAAAAATTGAGCTACCATATGATGCGGCAGGGCACCTTTTGGGCCTATAACCGAAGACCACCAGAATCGGAAAGACAGAGGCAGGCAAATGTGCACTGCAGCAATATTGAAATAGCCACGACATGGAAGCCAAAAGAAGGTCCATAAACAGATGAATGGACAGAGAAGAAGTGGTATATGGACAGAATGGAATATCAGTCACGAAAAAAATAAAAGAATGGCATATGCAGCACCACAGGTGAGCCTAGAGATAATCACACAACGTGAAGTAAGTCAGAATGCGAAAGACAAATGTCCTATGATATCCCTTATGTTATCTGAAAATTCATAAACATGAACATATTTCCATAGAGAAAGACAATCTCAGAATGAGAAGACAACTTATGGTTAAGCCAAAGAAAAGGTGTGAGGAATGGATAAATTAGGATATTGGGGTTAACACACATATACTAATACATATAAAAAATATAATCCCCAAAGACCTATGGAATACCAAGAGTGGTCTACTCAACACTCTGTAATAACCGACATGGAAAAGGACCCAAAGATCAATAGATATATGTATATGCGTAAATGAACAAGATTCTGTACACCTAGAACAAAAGACATTTTTCAATCAAATTTGCTCTGATAAAAACTACAACTTAAAGACACAAACAAGAATTAAGGAGGCTAAAACTTATCGGGGTTTGTCCTGGCACATTCCACTCTAATCTGCAACCTCAAAGCACAACTTGCAGCAAGGTTCTGTTTCCCTAGCAAGCAGAGTTGGCAACTTAGAAATGCTGCCACCCTAAGGCCGTTTCCTCAAAGAGCAGCTTTAAATCTACTGCTCATGGTCACTAATATTCACAAGGACGGCAGGGCTGTAAATGACTCATGCCCTCAAAAAATGTCCTGGGGTAGGGAATGGCCATAAAAATCCAAACGCGGTAAATTTTTCAAGAAGGCAATTTGAAGTTGTAAGTTTAGCTCAATCTTAAAAAAAATGAAAAGGACACTGAGAAATGCAAAACATCAGGAATTATTAGACGCATGCAAATCCAATCTACACAAAGGTATCACCTAACACCAGTCACAATGACCATCAGCAAAAAGTCAACAAACAATAGATGTTGAAGAAGTTGTGGAGCATAGTGTAACCTCTCGGTCTAAGTGGGATGTAAACTGGTAACAGCCAATAATAGGAACAGAATGGCAGTGCGTTTAAAGGTAAAAATTGAGTCACCATATGATCCGGAAGGCCCACTATTGGGCCTGTCACTTGTGAAAGCCAGAATCAAAAAGACACGGGATGGAAAATCGTGTATTGCAGCAGTATTTACAATAGCTAAGACATGGATACAAACAAAATGTCCATCATCAGATAAATGGACAAAGAAGAAGTGGTATACGTACCGAATGGAATAGTAGCCTCAGAAAAAAATGAAGAGTGCCGTTTTCAGGACTACAGATGAGCCTAGAAATAATCATATTAGGTTAAGTTATTCAAAAGGGAATAACAAATATCCTATGATATCATTTATACATGTTATCCTAAGATTTCTACCAATGAACATATTTCCACAGAAAAAGACACTCACAGACTTATAAAACAAACGAATGGTTCGCCAAAATGAAAGGTGGGAGGATGGATAAATTAGGACTATGGGGATAACATACATATACTAATGTATGTTAAATGTATATAAACATATAACATATAAACTCTATGAATTATATAATCACCAATACATATAAGATATATAATCACGAAACACCTGCCAAATACCAAGGGAGGTCTACTCAACATCCTGTAAAAAATTACATGGTAACAGGATCCGAAGATGAACAGACATATGTATGAATCATTGAGCACATTCTGTACAGCCAGACAATCACAACACTCTAATCGAATTTACTCCGATAAGAAAGAGAAATTAAATTTAAAAAACAAACATAAGTAAGGAGACATAAACTTCTGGGGGCTTATCCCAGCACACTCCTCTCTAATTTACAACCTCGGAACACTACCTCCAGGAAGACTCTGTTGCCCTAGTAACAAGAGGTGAGAACGTAATAATGCTGCCGCCTTGTGGCTGTTTCCCACAACAGCAGCTTTAAACCCAGTGCTAATGGTTGCTTAATAGTCACAAGGACTGCAGGGCTGTAAATGACACCTGCCCTCAAAAAATGCCCTGGGGTAGGGAATAGGCAAGAAAATTCAAGTTTTCTTTGACAAGTTTTTGAAGAAGTCAATATGAAGAGGGAAGTTGTACTCACTCTTTAAAAAAAAAAAAGGAAAAGAATAAAAAGCACATGCCTAAAGCTCAGTATAAGGAATTATTAGTCACATGCAAATCCAACCTCCAAAAAGGTTTCAGCTCACACCAGTCAAATGACCATCAGCAAAAAGTCTACAAACTGTAAATGCTGAAGGGATTTTAGAGAACTGTGTACCTTGTAGCTGCTGGTGGGATGTAAAGTGGTAAGAGCACTAACGAAAACTGAATGGAGCTGCTTTAAAAGGTAAAAATTGAGCTACCATATGACGCGGCAGGGCACCTTCTGTGTCTGTAACCTAAGACCACCAGAATCGGAAAGACAGAGGCAGGCAAATGTGCACTGCAGCATTACTGAAATAGCCAAGACGTGGAAGCAAAAAAAAGGTCCATAAACAGATGAATGGACAAAGAAGAAGTGGTATACGGGCTAAATGGAATAGTAGCCTCGGGAAAAAAATGAAAAATGCCGTTTTCAGGACTACAGATGAGCCTAGAAATAATCATATCAGGTTAAGTAAGTCAAAAGGGAATGACAAATATCCTATGATATCATTTATACCTGTTATCCTAAGATTGCTACAAATGGACATATTTCCACAGAAAAAGACACTCACAGACTTATAAAAGAAACTAATGGTTAACCAAAATGAAAGGTGGGAGGATGGATACATTAGGATTATGGGGCTAACATACATATCCTAATGTATGTTAAATGTATATAAACATATAACATATAAACTCTATGAATTATATAATCACCAATACATATAAAATATATAATGACAAAACACCTACCAAATACCATGCGAGGTCTACTCAACATTCTGTAATAAGACACATGGTAACAGAATCCGAACATGAACAGACATATGTATGAATCATTGAGCAGATTCTGTACAGCCAGACAATCACAACACTCTAATCCAATATTCTCCGATAAGAAATAGAAATTAAATTAAAAAACAAACAGAAGTAAGGAGACATAAACTTCTGGGGGCTTGTCCCAGCACATTCCCCTCTAATTTCCAACCTCGGAACACTACGTCCAGGAAGACTCTGGTGCCCTAATAACAAGAGTTGAGAACGTAATGATGCTGCCGCCTAGTGGGTGTTTCCCACAACAGCAGCTTTAAACCCAGTGCTAATGGTTGCTTAATAGTCACAAGGACTCAGGGCTGTAAATGGCATCTGCCCTCAAAAAATGCCCTGGGGTAGGGAATAGGCAAGAAAATTCAACACATGACAAATCTTTCAAGAAGTCAACATGAAGAGGGAAGTTGTACTCACACTTTAAAAAAAAAAGGAAAACAAAAAAATGGACATGCCTAAAGCTCAGTACAAGGAATTATTAGCCACATACAAATCCAACCTCCAAAAAGGTTTCAGCTCACACCAGTCAAATGACCATCAGCAAACAGTCTACAAACTAGAAATGCTGAAGGGGTTTTAGAGAACTGTGTACCTTCTAGCTGCTGGTGGGACGTAATTGGTAACAGCACTAACGAAAACTGAATGCAGCTGCTTTAAAAGGTAAAAATTGAGCTACCATATGATGCGGCAGGGCACCTTTTGGGCCTATAACCGAAGACCACCAGAATCGGAAAGACAGAGGCAGGCAAATATGCACTGCAGCAATATTGAAATAGCCACGACATGGAAGCCAAAAGAAGGTCCATAAACAGATGAATGGACAGAGAAGAAGTGGTATATGGACAGAATGGAATATCAGTCACGAAAAAAATAAAAGAATGGCATATGCAGCACCACAGGTGAGCCTAGAGATAATCACACAACGTGAAGTAAGTCAGAATGCGAAAGACAAATGTCCTATGATATCCCTTATGTTATCTGAAAATTCATAAACATGAACATATTTCCATAGAGAAAGACAATCTCAGAATGAGAAGACAACTTATGGTTAAGCCAAAGAAAAGGTGTGAGGAATGGATAAATTAGGATATTGGGGTTAACACACATATACTAATACATATAAAAAATATAATCCCCAAAGACCTATGGAATACCAAGAGTGGTCTACTCAACACTCTGTAATAACCGACATGGAAAAGGACCCAAAGATCAATAGATATATGTATATGCGTAAATGAACAAGATTCTGTACACCTAGAACAAAAGACATTTTTCAATCAAATTTGCTCTGATAAAAACTACAACTTAAAGACACAAACAAGAATTAAGGAGGCTAAAACTTATCGGGGTTTGTCCTGGCACATTCCACTCTAATCTGCAACCTCAAAGCACAACTTGCAGCAAGGTTCTGTTTCCCTAGCAAGCAGAGTTGGCAACTTAGAAATGCTGCCACCCTAAGGCCGTTTCCTCAAAGAGCAGCTTTAAATCTACTGCTCATGGTCACTAATATTCACAAGGACGGCAGGGCTGTAAATGACTCATGCCCTCAAAAAATGTCCTGGGGTAGGGAATGGCCATAAAAATCCAAACGCGGTAAATTTTTCAAGAAGGCAATTTGAAGTTGTAAGTTTAGCTCAATCTTAAAAAAAATGAAAAGGACACTGAGAAATGCAAAACATCAGGAATTATTAGACGCATGCAAATCCAATCTACACAAAGGTATCACCTAACACCAGTCACAATGACCATCAGCAAAAAGTCAACAAACAATAGATGTTGAAGAAGTTGTGGAGCATAGTGTAACCTCTCGGTCTAAGTGGGATGTAAACTGGTAACAGCCAATAATAGGAACAGAATGGCAGTGCGTTTAAAGGTAAAAATTGAGTCACCATATGATCCGGAAGGCCCACTATTGGGCCTGTCACTTGTGAAAGCCAGAATCAAAAAGACACGGGATGGAAAACCGTGTATTCCAGCAGTATTTACAATAGCTAAGACATGGATACAAACAAAATGTCCATCATCAGATAAATGGACAAAGAAGAAGTGGTATACGTACCGAATGGAATAGTAGCCTCAGAAAAAAATGAACAGTGCCGTTTTCAGGACTACAGATGAGCCTAGAAATAATCATATTAGGTTAAGTTATTCAAAAGGGAATAACAAATATCCTATGATATCATTTATACATGTTATCCTAAGATTTCTACCAATGAACATATTTCCACAGAAAAAGACACTCACAGACTTATAAAACAAACGAATGGTTCGCCAAAATGAAAGGTGGGAGGATGGATAAATTAGGACTATGGGGATAACATACATATACTAATGTATGTTAAATGTATATAAACATATAACATATAAACTCTATGAATTATATAATCACCAATACATATAAGATATATAATCACGAAACACCTGCCAAATACCAAGGGAGGTCTACTCAACATCCTGTAAAAAATTACATGGTAACAGGATCCGAAGATGAACAGACATATGTATGAATCATTGAGCACATTCTGTACAGCCAGACAATCACAACACTCTAATCGAATTTACTCCGATAAGAAAGAGAAATTAAATTTAAAAAACAAACATAAGTAAGGAGACATAAACTTCTGGGGGCTTATCCCAGCACACTCCTCTCTAATTTACAACCTCGGAACACTACCTCCAGGAAGACTCTGTTGCCCTAGCAACAAGCGGTGAGAACGTAATAATGCTGCCGCCTTGTGGCTGTTTCCCACAACAGCAGCTTTAAACCCAGTGCTAATGGTTGCTTAATAGTCACAAGGACTGCAGGGCTGTAAATGACACCTGCCCTCAAAAAATGCCCTGGGGTAGGGAATAGGCAAGAAAATTCAAGTTTTCTTTGACAAGTTTTTGAAGAAGTCAATATGAAGAGGGAAGTTGTACTCACTCTTTAAAAAAAAAAAAGGAAAAGAATAAAAAGCACATGCCTAAAGCTCAGTATAAGGAATTATTAGTCACATGCAAATCCAACCTCCAAAAAGGTTTCAGCTCACACCAGTCAAATGACCATCAGCAAACAGTCTACAAACTGTAAATGCTGAAGGGATTTTAGAGAACTGTGTACCTTGTAGCTGCTGGTGGGATGTAAAGTGGTAAGAGCACTAACGAAAACTGAATGGAGCTGCTTTAAAAGGTAAAAATTGAGCTACCATATGACGCGGCAGGGCACCTTCTGGGCCTGTAACCTAAGACCACCAGAATCGGAAAGACAGAGGCAGGCAAATGTGCACTGCAGCATTACTGAAATAGCCAAGACGTGGAAGCAAAAAAAAGGTCCATAAACAGATGAATGGACAAAGAAGAAGTGGTATACGGACTAAATGGAATAGTAGCCTCGGGAAAAAAATGAAAAATGCCGTTTTCAGGACTACAGATGAGCCTAGAAATAATCATATCAGGTTAAGTAAGTCAAAAGGGAATGACAAATATCCTATGATATCATTTATACCTGTTATCCTAAGATTGCTACAAATGGACATATTTCCACAGAAAAAGACACTCACAGACTTATAAAAGAAACTACTGGTTAACCAAAATGAAAGGTGGGAGGATGGATACATTAGGATTATGGGGCTAACATACATATCCTAATGTATGTTAAATGTATATAAACATATAACATATAAACTCTATGAATTATATAATCACCAATACATATAAAATATATAATGACAAAACACCTACCAAATACCATGCGAGGTCTACTCAACATTCTGTAATAAGACACATGGTAACAGAATCCGAACATGAACAGACATATGTATGAATCATTGAGCAGATTCTGTACAGCCAGACAATCACAACACTCTAATCCAATATTCTCCGATAAGAAATAGAAATTAAATTAAAAAACAAACAGAAGTAAGGAGACATAAACTTCTGGGGGCTTGTCCCAGCACATTCCCCTCTAATTTACAACCTCGGAACACTACGTCCAGGAAGACTCTGGTGCCCTAATAACAAGAGTTGAGAACGTAATGATGCTGCCGCCTAGTGGGTGTTTCCCACAACAGCAGCTTTAAACCCAGTGCTAATGGTTGCTTAATAGTCACAAGGACTCAGGGCTGTAAATGGCATCTGCCCTCAAAAAATGCCCTGGGGTAGGGAATAGGCAAGAAAATTCAACACATGACAAATCTTTCAAGAAGTCAACATGAAGAGGGAAGTTGTACTCACACTTTAAAAAAAAAAGGAAAACAAAAAAATGGACATGCCTAAAGCTCAGTACAAGGAATTATTAGCCACATACAAATCCAACCTCCAAAAAGGTTTCAGCTCACACCAGTCAAATGACCATCAGCAAACAGTCTACAAACTAGAAATGCTGAAGGGGTTTTAGAGAACTGTGTACCTTCTAGCTGCTGGTGGGATGTAATTGGTAACAGCACTAACGAAAACTGAATGCAGCTGCTTTAAAAGGTAAAAATTGAGCTACCATATGATGTGGCAGGGCACCTTTTGGGCCTATAACCGAAGACCACCAGAATCGGAAAGACAGAGGCAGGCAAATGTGCACTGCAGCAATATTGAAATAGCCACGACATGGAAGCCAAAAGAAGGTCCATAAACAGATGAATGGACAGAGAAGAAGTGGTATATGGACAGAATGGAATATCAGTCACGAAAAAAATAAAAGAATGGCATATGCAGCACCACAGATGAGCCTAGAGATAATCACACAACGTGAAGTAAGTCAGAATGCGAAAGACAAATGTCCTATGATATCCCTTATGTTATCTGAAAATTCATAAACATGAACATATTTCCATAGAGAAAGACAATCTCAGAATGAGAAGACAACTTATGGTTAAGCCAAAGAAATGGTGTGAGGAATGGATAAATTAGGATATTGGGGTTAACACACATATACTAATACATATAAAAAATATAATCCCCAAAGACCTATGGAATACCAAGAGTGGTCTACTCAACACTCTGTAATAACCAACATGGAAAAGGACCCAAAGATCAATAGATATATGTATATGTGTAAATGAACAAGATTCTGTACACCTAGAACAAAAGACATTTTTCAATCAAATTTGCTCTGATAAAAACTACAACTTAAAGACACAAACAAGAATTAAGGAGGCTAAAACTTATCGGGGTTTGTCCTGGCACATTCCACTCTAATCTGCAACCTCAAAGCACAACTTGCAGCAAGGTTCTGTTTCCCTAGCAAGCAGAGTTGGCAACTTAGAAATGCTGCCACCCTAAGGCCGTTTCCTCAAAGAGCAGCTTTAAATCTACTGCTCATGGTCACTAATATTCACAAGGACGGCAGGGCTGTAAATGACTCATGCCCTCAAAAAATGTCCTGGGGTAGGGAATGGCCATAAAAATCCAAACGCGGTAAATTTTTCAAGAAGGCAATTTGAAGTTGTAAGTTTAGCTCAATCTTAAAAAAAATGAAAAGGACACTGAGAAATGCAAAACATCAGGAATTATTAGACGCATGCAAATCCAATCTACACAAAGGTATCACCTAACACCAGTCACAATGACCATCAGCAAAAAGTCAACAAACAATAGATGTTGAAGAAGTTGTGGAGCATAGTGTAACCTCTCGGTCTAAGTGGGATGTAAACTGGTAACAGCCAATAATAGGAACAGAATGGCAGTGCGTTTAAAGGTAAAAATTGAGTCACCATATGATCCGGAAGGCCCACTATTGGGCCTGTCACTTGTGAAAGCCAGAATCAAAAAGACACGGGATGGAAAATCGTGTATTGCAGCAGTATTTACAATAGCTAAGACATGGATACAAACAAAATGTCCATCATCAGATAAATGGACAAAGAAGAAGTGGTATACGTACCGAATGGAATAGTAGCCTCAGAAAAAAATGAACAGTGCCGTTTTCAGGACTACAGATGAGCCTAGAAATAATCATATTAGGTTAAGTTATTCAAAAGGGAATAACAAATATCCTATGATATCATTTATACATGTTATCCTAAGATTTCTACCAATGAACATATTTCCACAGAAAAAGACACTCACAGACTTATAAAACAAACGAATGGTTCGCCAAAATGAAAGGTGGGAGGATGGATAAATTAGGACTATGGGGATAACATACATATACTAATGTATGTTAAATGTATATAAACATATAACATATAAACTCTATGAATTATATAATCACCAATACATATAAGATATATAATCACGAAACACCTGCCAAATACCAAGGGAGGTCTACTCAACATCCTGTAAAAAATTACATGGTAACAGGATCCGAAGATGAACAGACATATGTATGAATCATTGAGCACATTCTGTACAGCCAGACAATCACAACACTCTAATCGAATTTACTCCGATAAGAAAGAGAAATTAAATTTAAAAAACAAACATAAGTAAGGAGACATAAACTTCTGGGGGCTTATCCCAGCACACTCCTCTCTAATTTACAACCTCGGAACACTACCTCCAGGAAGACTCTGTTGCCCTAGTAACAAGAGGTGAGAACGTAATAATGCTGCCGCCTTGTGGCTGTTTCCCACAACAGCAGCTTTAAACCCAGTGCTAATGGTTGCTTAATAGTCACAAGGACTGCAGGGCTGTAAATGACACCTGCCCTCAAAAAATGCCCTGGGGTAGGGAATAGGCAAGAAAATTCAAGTTTTCTTTGACAAGTTTTTGAAGAAGTCAATATGAAGAGGGAAGTTGTACTCACTCTTTAAAAAAAAAAAAGGAAAAGAATAAAAAGCACATGCCTAAAGCTCAGTATAAGGAATTATTAGTCACATGCAAATCCAACCTCCAAAAAGGTTTCAGCTCACACCAGTCAAATGACCATCAGCAAACAGTCTACAAACTGTAAATGCTGAAGGGATTTTAGAGAACTGTGTACCTTGTAGCTGCTGGTGGGATGTAAAGTGGTAAGAGCACTAACGAAAACTGAATGGAGCTGCTTTAAAAGGTAAAAATTGAGCTACCATATGACGCGGCAGGGCACCTTCTGGGCCTGTAACCTAAGACCACCAGAATCGGAAAGACAGAGGCAGGCAAATGTGCACTGCAGCATTACTGAAATAGCCAAGACGTGGAAGCAAAAAAAAGGTCCATAAACAGATGAATGGACAAAGAAGAAGTGGTATACGGACTAAATGGAATAGTAGCCTCGGGAAAAAAATGAAAAATGCCGTTTTCAGGACTACAGATGAGCCTAGAAATAATCATATCAGGTTAAGTAAGTCAAAAGAGAATGACAAATATCCTATGATATCATTTATACCTGTTATCCTAAGATTGCTACAAATGGACATATTTCCACAGAAAAAGACACTCACAGACTTATAAAAGAAACTAATGGTTAACCAAAATGAAAGGTGGGAGGATGGATACATTAGGATTATGGGGCTAACATACATATCCTAATGTATGTTAAATGTATATAAACATATAACATATAAACTCTATGAATTATATAATCACCAATACATATAAAATATATAATGACAAAACACCTACCAAATACCATGCGAGGTCTACTCAACATTCTGTAATAAGACACATGGTAACAGAATCCGAACATGAACAGACATATGTATGAATCATTGAGCAGATTCTGTACAGCCAGACAATCACAACACTCTAATCCAATATTCTCCGATAAGAAATAGAAATTAAATTAAAAAACAAACAGAAGTAAGGAGACATAAACTTCTGGGGGCTTGTCCCAGCACATTCCCCTCTAATTTACAACCTCGGAACACTACGTCCAGGAAGACTCTGGTGCCCTAATAACAAGAGTTGAGAACGTAATGATGCTGCCGCCTAGTGGGTGTTTCCCACAACAGCAGCTTTAAACCCAGTGCTAATGGTTGCTTAATAGTCACAAGGACTCAGGGCTGTAAATGGCATCTGCCCTCAAAAAATGCCCTGGGGTAGGGAATAGGCAAGAAAATTCAACACATGACAAATCTTTCAAGAAGTCAACATGAAGAGGGAAGTTGTACTCACACTTTAAAAAAAAAAGGAAAACAAAAAAATGGACATGCCTAAAGCTCAGTACAAGGAATTATTAGCCACATACAAATCCAACCTCCAAAAAGGTTTCAGCTCACACCAGTCAAATGACCATCAGCAAACAGTCTACAAACTAGAAATGCTGAAGGGGTTTTAGAGAACTGTGTACCTTCTAGCTGCTGGTGGGATGTAATTGGTAACAGCACTAACGAAAACTGAATGCAGCTGCTTTAAAAGGTAAAAATTGAGCTACCATATGATGCGGCAGGGCACCTTTTGGGCCTATAACCGAAGACCACCAGAATCGGAAAGACAGAGGCAGGCAAATGTGCACTGCAGCAATATTGAAATAGCCACGACATGGAAGCCAAAAGAAGGTCCATAAACAGATGAATGGACAGAGAAGAAGTGGTATATGGACAGAATGGAATATCAGTCACGAAAAAAATAAAAGAATGGCATATGCAGCACCACAGATGAGCCTAGAGATAATCACACAACGTGAAGTAAGTCAGAATGCGAAAGACAAATGTCCTATGATATCCCTTATGTTATCTGAAAATTCATAAACATGAACATATTTCCATAGAGAAAGACAATCTCAGAATGAGAAGACAACTTATGGTTAAGCCAAAGAAATGGTGTGAGGAATGGATAAATTAGGATATTGGGGTTAACACACATATACTAATACATATAAAAAATATAATCCCCAAAGACCTATGGAATACCAAGAGTGGTCTACTCAACACTCTGTAATAACCAACATGGAAAAGGACCCAAAGATCAATAGATATATGTATATGTGTAAATGAACAAGATTCTGTACACCTAGAACAAAAGACATTTTTCAATCAAATTTGCTCTGATAAAAACTACAACTTAAAGACACAAACAAGAATTAAGGAGGCTAAAACTTATCGGGGTTTGTCCTGGCACATTCCACTCTAATCTGCAACCTCAAAGCACAACTTGCAGCAAGGTTCTGTTTCCCTAGCAAGCAGAGTTGGCAACTTAGAAATGCTGCCACCCTAAGGCCGTTTCCTCAAAGAGCAGCTTTAAATCTACTGCTCATGGTCACTAATATTCACAAGGACGGCAGGGCTGTAAATGACTCATGCCCTCAAAAAATGTCCTGGGGTAGGGAATGGCCATAAAAATCCAAACGCGGTAAATTTTTCAAGAAGGCAATTTGAAGTTGTAAGTTTAGCTCAATCTTAAAAAAAATGAAAAGGACACTGAGAAATGCAAAACATCAGGAATTATTAGACGCATGCAAATCCAATCTACACAAAGGTATCACCTAACACCAGTCACAATGACCATCAGCAAAAAGTCAACAAACAATAGATGTTGAAGAAGTTGTGGAGCATAGTGTAACCTCTCGGTCTAAGTGGGATGTAAACTGGTAACAGCCAATAATAGGAACAGAATGGCAGTGCGTTTAAAGGTAAAAATTGAGTCACCATATGATCCGGAAGGCCCACTATTGGGCCTGTCACTTGTGAAAGCCAGAATCAAAAAGACACGGGATGGAAAATCGTGTATTGCAGCAGTATTTACAATAGCTAAGACATGGATACAAACAAAATGTCCATCATCAGATAAATGGACAAAGAAGAAGTGGTATACGGACTAAATGGAATAGTAGCCTCAGAAAAAAATGAACAGTGCCGTTTTCAGGACTACAGATGAGCCTAGAAATAATCATATCAGGTTAAGTAAGTCAAAAGAGAATGACAAATATCCTATGATATCATTTATACCTGTTATCCTAAGATTGCTACAAATGGACATATTTCCACAGAAAAAGACACTCACAGACTTATAAAAGAAACTAATGGTTAACCAAAATGAAAGGTGGGAGGATGGATACATTAGGATTATGGGGCTAACATACATATCCTAATGTATGTTAAATGTATATAAACATATAACATATAAACTCTATGAATTATATAATCACCAATACATATAAAATATATAATGACAAAACACCTACCAAATACCATGCGAGGTCTACTCAACATTCTGTAATAAGACACATGGTAACAGAATCCGAACATGAACAGACATATGTATGAATCATTGAGCAGATTCTGTACAGCCAGACAATCACAACACTCTAATCCAATATTCTCCGATAAGAAATAGAAATTAAATTAAAAAACAAACAGAAGTAAGGAGACATAAACTTCTGGGGGCTTGTCCCAGCACATTCCCCTCTAATTTACAACCTCGGAACACTACGTCCAGGAAGACTCTGGTGCCCTAATAACAAGAGTTGAGAACGTAATGATGCTGCCGCCTAGTGGGTGTTTCCCACAACAGCAGCTTTAAACCCAGTGCTAATGGTTGCTTAATAGTCACAAGGACTCAGGGCTGTAAATGGCATCTGCCCTCAAAAAATGCCCTGGGGTAGGGAATAGGCAAGAAAATTCAACACATGACAAATCTTTCAAGAAGTCAACATGAAGAGGGAAGTTGTACTCACACTTTAAAAAAAAAAGGAAAACAAAAAAATGGACATGCCTAAAGCTCAGTACAAGGAATTATTAGCCACATACAAATCCAACCTCCAAAAAGGTTTCAGCTCACACCAGTCAAATGACCATCAGCAAACAGTCTACAAACTAGAAATGCTGAAGGGGTTTTAGAGAACTGTGTACCTTCTAGCTGCTGGTGGGATGTAATTGGTAACAGCACTAACGAAAACTGAATGCAGCTGCTTTAAAAGGTAAAAATTGAGCTACCATATGATGCGGCAGGGCACCTTTTGGGCCTATAACCGAAGACCACCAGAATCGGAAAGACAGAGGCAGGCAAATGTGCACTGCAGCAATATTGAAATAGCCACGACATGGAAGCCAAAAGAAGGTCCATAAACAGATGAATGGACAGAGAAGAAGTGGTATATGGACAGAATGGAATATCAGTCACGAAAAAAATAAAAGAATGGCATATGCAGCACCACAGATGAGCCTAGAGATAATCACACAACGTGAAGTAAGTCAGAATGCGAAAGACAAATGTCCTATGATATCCCTTATGTTATCTGAAAATTCATAAACATGAACATATTTCCATAGAGAAAGACAATCTCAGAATGAGAAGACAACTTATGGTTAAGCCAAAGAAATGGTGTGAGGAATGGATAAATTAGGATATTGGGGTTAACACACATATACTAATACATATAAAAAATATAATCCCCAAAGACCTATGGAATACCAAGAGTGGTCTACTCAACACTCTGTAATAACCAACATGGAAAAGGACCCAAAGATCAATAGATATATGTATATGTGTAAATGAACAAGATTCTGTACACCTAGAACAAAAGACATTTTTCAATCAAATTTGCTCTGATAAAAACTACAACTTAAAGACACAAACAAGAATTAAGGAGGCTAAAACTTATCGGGGTTTGTCCTGGCACATTCCACTCTAATCTGCAACCTCAAAGCACAACTTGCAGCAAGGTTCTGTTTCCCTAGCAAGCAGAGTTGGCAACTTAGAAATGCTGCCACCCTAAGGCCGTTTCCTCAAAGAGCAGCTTTAAATCTACTGCTCATGGTCACTAATATTCACAAGGACGGCAGGGCTGTAAATGACTCATGCCCTCAAAAAATGTCCTGGGGTAGGGAATGGCCATAAAAATCCAAACGCGGTAAATTTTTCAAGAAGGCAATTTGAAGTTGTAAGTTTAGCTCAATCTTAAAAAAAATGAAAAGGACACTGAGAAATGCAAAACATCAGGAATTATTAGACGCATGCAAATCCAATCTACACAAAGGTATCACCTAACACCAGTCACAATGACCATCAGCAAAAAGTCAACAAACAATAGATGTTGAAGAAGTTGTGGAGCATAGTGTAACCTCTCGGTCTAAGTGGGATGTAAACTGGTAACAGCCAATAATAGGAACAGAATGGCAGTGCGTTTAAAGGTAAAAATTGAGTCACCATATGATCCGGAAGGCCCACTATTGGGCCTGTCACTTGTGAAAGCCAGAATCAAAAAGACACGGGATGGAAAATCGTGTATTGCAGCAGTATTTACAATAGCTAAGACATGGATACAAACAAAATGTCCATCATCAGATGAATGGACAAAGAAGAAGTGGTATACGGACTAAATGGAATAGTAGCCTCGGGAAAAAAATGAAAAATGCCGTTTTCAGGACTACAGATGAGCCTAGAAATAATCATATCAGGTTAAGTAAGTCAAAAGGGAATGACAAATATCCTATGATATCATTTATACCTGTTATCCTAAGATTGCTACAAATGGACATATTTCCACAGAAAAAGACACTCACAGACTTATAAAAGAAACTAATGGTTAACCAAAATGAAAGGTGGGAGGATGGATACATTAGGATTATGGGGCTAACATACATATCCTAATGTATGTTAAATGTATATAAACATATAACATATAAACTCTATGAATTATATAATCACCAATACATATAAAATATATAATGACAAAACACCTACCAAATACCATGCGAGGTCTACTCAACATTCTGTAATAAGACACATGGTAACAGAATCCGAACATGAACAGACATATGTATGAATCATTGAGCAGATTCTGTACAGCCAGACAATCACAACACTCTAATCCAATATTCTCCGATAAGAAATAGAAATTAAATTAAAAAACAAACAGAAGTAAGGAGACATAAACTTCTGGGGGCTTGTCCCAGCACATTCCCCTCTAATTTACAACCTCGGAACACTACGTCCAGGAAGACTCTGGTGCCCTAATAACAAGAGTTGAGAACGTAATGATGCTGCCGCCTAGTGGGTGTTTCCCACAACAGCAGCTTTAAACCCAGTGCTAATGGTTGCTTAATAGTCACAAGGACTCAGGGCTGTAAATGGCATCTGCCCTCAAAAAATGCCCTGGGGTAGGGAATAGGCAAGAAAATTCAACACATGACAAATCTTTCAAGAAGTCAACATGAAGAGGGAAGTTGTACTCACACTTTAAAAAAAAAAGGAAAACAAAAAAATGGACATGCCTAAAGCTCAGTACAAGGAATTATTAGCCACATACAAATCCAACCTCCAAAAAGGTTTCAGCTCACACCAGTCAAATGACCATCAGCAAACAGTCTACAAACTAGAAATGCTGAAGGGGTTTTAGAGAACTGTGTACCTTCTAGCTGCTGGTGGGATGTAATTGGTAACAGCACTAACGAAAACTGAATGCAGCTGCTTTAAAAGGTAAAAATTGAGCTACCATATGATGCGGCAGGGCACCTTTTGGGCCTATAACCGAAGACCACCAGAATCGGAAAGACAGAGGCAGGCAAATGTGCACTGCAGCAATATTGAAATAGCCACGACATGGAAGCCAAAAGAAGGTCCATAAACAGATGAATGGACAGAGAAGAAGTGGTATATGGACAGAATGGAATATCAGTCACGAAAAAAATAAAAGAATGGCATATGCAGCACCACAGATGAGCCTAGAGATAATCACACAACGTGAAGTAAGTCAGAATGCGAAAGACAAATGTCCTATGATATCCCTTATGTTATCTGAAAATTCATAAACATGAACATATTTCCATAGAGAAAGACAATCTCAGAATGAGAAGACAACTTATGGTTAAGCCAAAGAAATGGTGTGAGGAATGGATAAATTAGGATATTGGGGTTAACACACATATACTAATACATATAAAAAATATAATCCCCAAAGACCTATGGAATACCAAGAGTGGTCTACTCAACACTCTGTAATAACCGACATGGAAAAGGACCCAAAGATCAATAGATATATGTATATGTGTAAATGAACAAGATTCTGTACACCTAGAACAAAAGACATTTTTCAATCAAATTTGCTCTGATAAAAACTACAACTTAAAGACACAAACAAGAATTAAGGAGGCTAAAACTTATCGGGGTTTGTCCTGGCACATTCCACTCTAATCTGCAACCTCAAAGCACAACTTGCAGCAAGGTTCTGTTTCCCTAGCAAGCAGAGTTGGCAACTTAGAAATGCTGCCACCCTAAGGCCGTTTCCTCAAAGAGCAGCTTTAAATCTACTGCTCATGGTCACTAATATTCACAAGGACGGCAGGGCTGTAAATGACTCATGCCCTCAAAAAATGTCCTGGGGTAGGGAATGGCCATAAAAATCCAAACGCGGTAAATTTTTCAAGAAGGCAATTTGAAGTTGTAAGTTTAGCTCAATCTTAAAAAAAATGAAAAGGACACTGAGAAATGCAAAACATCAGGAATTATTAGACGCATGCAAATCCAATCTACACAAAGGTATCACCTAACACCAGTCACAATGACCATCAGCAAAAAGTCAACAAACAATAGATGTTGAAGAAGTTGTGGAGCATAGTGTAACCTCTCGGTCTAAGTGGGATGTAAACTGGTAACAGCCAATAATAGGAACAGAATGGCAGTGCGTTTAAAGGTAAAAATTGAGTCACCATATGATCCGGAAGGCCCACTATTGGGCCTGTCACTTGTGAAAGCCAGAATCAAAAAGACACGGGATGGAAAATCGTGTATTGCAGCAGTATTTACAATAGCTAAGACATGGATACAAACAAAATGTCCATCATCAGATAAATGGACAAAGAAGAAGTGGTATACGTACCGAATGGAATAGTAGCCTCAGAAAAAAATGAAGAGTGCCGTTTTCAGGACTACAGATGAGCCTAGAAATAATCATATTAGGTTAAGTTATTCAAAAGGGAATAACAAATATCCTATGATATCATTTATACATGTTATCCTAAGATTTCTACCAATGAACATATTTCCACAGAAAAAGACACTCACAGACTTATAAAACAAACGAATGGTTCGCCAAAATGAAAGGTGGGAGGATGGATAAATTAGGACTATGGGGATAACATACATATACTAATGTATGTTAAATGTATATAAACATATAACATATAAACTCTATGAATTATATAATCACCAATACATATAAGATATATAATCACGAAACACCTGCCAAATACCAAGGGAGGTCTACTCAACATCCTGTAAAAAATTACATGGTAACAGGATCCGAAGATGAACAGACATATGTATGAATCATTGAGCACATTCTGTACAGCCAGACAATCACAACACTCTAATCGAATTTACTCCGATAAGAAAGAGAAATTAAATTTAAAAAACAAACATAAGTAAGGAGACATAAACTTCTGGGGGCTTATCCCAGCACACTCCTCTCTAATTTACAACCTCGGAACACTACCTCCAGGAAGACTCTGTTGCCCTAGTAACAAGAGGTGAGAACGTAATAATGCTGCCGCCTTGTGGCTGTTTCCCACAACAGCAGCTTTAAACCCAGTGCTAATGGTTGCTTAATAGTCACAAGGACTGCAGGGCTGTAAATGACACCTGCCCTCAAAAAATGCCCTGGGGTAGGGAATAGGCAAGAAAATTCAAGTTTTCTTTGACAAGTTTTTGAAGAAGTCAATATGAAGAGGGAAGTTGTACTCACTCTTTAAAAAAAAAAAAGGAAAAGAATAAAAAGCACATGCCTAAAGCTCAGTATAAGGAATTATTAGTCACATGCAAATCCAACCTCCAAAAAGGTTTCAGCTCACACCAGTCAAATGACCATCAGCAAACAGTCTACAAACTGTAAATGCTGAAGGGATTTTAGAGAACTGTGTACCTTGTAGCTGCTGGTGGGATGTAAAGTGGTAAGAGCACTAACGAAAACTGAATGGAGCTGCTTTAAAAGGTAAAAATTGAGCTACCATATGACGCGGCAGGGCACCTTCTGTGTCTGTAACCTAAGACCACCAGAATCGGAAAGACAGAGGCAGGCAAATGTGCACTGCAGCATTACTGAAATAGCCAAGACGTGGAAGCAAAAAAAAGGTCCATAAACAGATGAATGGACAAAGAAGAAGTGGTATACGGGCTAAATGGAATAGTAGCCTCGGGAAAAAAATGAAAAATGCCGTTTTCAGGACTACAGATGAGCCTAGAAATAATCATATCAGGTTAAGTAAGTCAAAAGGGAATGACAAATATCCTATGATATCATTTATACCTGTTATCCTAAGATTGCTACAAATGGACATATTTCCACAGAAAAAGACACTCACAGACTTATAAAAGAAACTAATGGTTAACCAAAATGAAAGGTGGGAGGATGGATACATTAGGATTATGGGGCTAACATACATATCCTAATGTATGTTAAATGTATATAAACATATAACATATAAACTCTATGAATTATATAATCACCAATACATATAAAATATATAATGACAAAACACCTACCAAATACCATGCGAGGTCTACTCAACATTCTGTAATAAGACACATGGTAACAGAATCCGAACATGAACAGACATATGTATGAATCATTGAGCAGATTCTGTACAGCCAGACAATCACAACACTCTAATCCAATATTCTCCGATAAGAAATAGAAATTAATTTAAAAAACAAACAGAAGTAAGGAGACATAAACTTCTGGGGGCTTGTCCCAGCACATTCCCCTCTAATTTACAACCTCGGAACACTACGTCCAGGAAGACTCTGGTGCCCTAATAACAAGAGTTGAGAACGTAATGATGCTGCCGCCTAGTGGGTGTTTCCCACAACAGCAGCTTTAAACCCAGTGCTAATGGTTGCTTAATAGTCACAAGGACTCAGGGCTGTAAATGGCATCTGCCCTCAAAAAATGCCCTGGGGTAGGGAATAGGCAAGAAAATTCAACACATGACAAATCTTTCAAGAAGTCAACATGAAGAGGGAAGTTGTACTCACACTTTAAAAAAAAAAGGAAAACAAAAAAATGGACATGCCTAAAGCTCAGTACAAGGAATTATTAGCCACATACAAATCCAACCTCCAAAAAGGTTTCAGCTCACACCAGTCAAATGACCATCAGCAAACAGTCTACAAACTAGAAATGCTGAAGGGGTTTTAGAGAACTGTGTACCTTCTAGCTGCTGGTGGGATGTAATTGGTAACAGCACTAACGAAAACTGAATGCAGCTGCTTTAAAAGGTAAAAATTGAGCTACCATATGATGCGGCAGGGCACCTTTTGGGCCTATAACCGAAGACCACCAGAATCGGAAAGACAGAGGCAGGCAAAGGTGCACTGCAGCAATATTGAAATAGCCACGACATGGAAGCCAAAAGAAGGTCCATAAACAGATGAATGGACAGAGAAGAAGTGGTATATGGACAGAATGGAATATCAGTCACGAAAAAAATAAAAGAATGGCATATGCAGCACCACAGATGAGCCTAGAGATAATCACACAACGTGAAGTAAGTCAGAATGCGAAAGACAAATGTCCTATGATATCCCTTATGTTATCTGAAAATTCATAAACATGAACATATTTCCATAGAGAAAGACAATCTCAGAATGAGAAGACAACTTATGGTTAAGCCAAAGAAAAGGTGTGAGGAATGGATAAATTAGGATATTGGGGTTAACACACATATACTAATACATATAAAAAATATAATCCCCAAAGACCTATGGAATACCAAGAGTGGTCTACTCAACACTCTGTAATAACCGACATGGAAAAGGACCCAAAGATCAATAGATATATGTATATGTGTAAATGAACAAGATTCTGTACACCTAGAACAAAAGACATTTTTCAATCAAATTTGCTCTGATAAAAACTACAACTTAAAGACACAAACAAGAATTAAGGAGGCTAAAACTTATCGGGGTTTGTCCTGGCACATTCCACTCTAATCTGCAACCTCAAAGCACAACTTGCAGCAAGGTTCTGTTTCCCTAGCAAGCAGAGTTGGCAACTTAGAAATGCTGCCACCCTAAGGCCGTTTCCTCAAAGAGCAGCTTTAAATCTACTGCTCATGGTCACTAATATTCACAAGGACGGCAGGGCTGTAAATGACTCATGCCCTCAAAAAATGTCCTGGGGTAGGGAATGGCCATAAAAATCCAAACGCGGTAAATTTTTCAAGAAGGCAATTTGAAGTTGTAAGTTTAGCTCAATCTTAAAAAAAATGAAAAGGACACTGAGAAATGCAAAACATCAGGAATTATTAGACGCATGCAAATCCAATCTACACAAAGGTATCACCTAACACCAGTCACAATGACCATCAGCAAAAAGTCAACAAACAATAGATGTTGAAGAAGTTGTGGAGCATAGTGTAACCTCTCGGTCTAAGTGGGATGTAAACTGGTAACAGCCAATAATAGGAACAGAATGGCAGTGCGTTTAAAGGTAAAAATTGAGTCACCATATGATCCGGAAGGCCCACTATTGGGCCTGTCACTTGTGAAAGCCAGAATCAAAAAGACACGGGATGGAAAATCGTGTATTGCAGCAGTATTTACAATAGCTAAGACATGGATACAAACAAAATGTCCATCATCAGATAAATGGACAAAGAAGAAGTGGTATACGTACCGAATGGAATAGTAGCCTCAGAAAAAAATGAAGAGTGCCGTTTTCAGGACTACAGATGAGCCTAGAAATAATCATATTAGGTTAAGTTATTCAAAAGGGAATAACAAATATCCTATGATATCATTTATACATGTTATCCTAAGATTTCTACCAATGAACATATTTCCACAGAAAAAGACACTCACAGACTTATAAAACAAACGAATGGTTCGCCAAAATGAAAGGTGGGAGGATGGATAAATTAGGACTATGGGGATAACATACATATACTAATGTATGTTAAATGTATATAAACATATAACATATAAACTCTATGAATTATATAATCACCAATACATATAAGATATATAATCACGAAACACCTGCCAAATACCAAGGGAGGTCTACTCAACATCCTGTAAAAAATTACATGGTAACAGGATCCGAAGATGAACAGACATATGTATGAATCATTGAGCACATTCTGTACAGCCAGACAATCACAACACTCTAATCGAATTTACTCCGATAAGAAAGAGAAATTAAATTTAAAAAACAAACATAAGTAAGGAGACATAAACTTCTGGGGGCTTATCCCAGCACACTCCTCTCTAATTTACAACCTCGGAACACTACCTCCAGGAAGACTCTGTTGCCCTAGCAACAAGCGGTGAGAACGTAATAATGCTGCCGCCTTGTGGCTGTTTCCCACAACAGCAGCTTTAAACCCAGTGCTAATGGTTGCTTAATAGTCACAAGGACTGCAGGGCTGTAAATGACACCTGCCCTCAAAAAATGCCCTGGGGTAGGGAATAGGCAAGAAAATTCAAGTTTTCTTTGACAAGTTTTTGAAGAAGTCAATATGAAGAGGGAAGTTGTACTCACTCTTTAAAAAAAAAAAAGGAAAAGAATAAAAAGCACATGCCTAAAGCTCAGTATAAGGAATTATTAGTCACATGCAAATCCAACCTCCAAAAAGGTTTCAGCTCACACCAGTCAAATGACCATCAGCAAACAGTCTACAAACTGTAAATGCTGAAGGGATTTTAGAGAACTGTGTACCTTGTAGCTGCTGGTGGGATGTAAAGTGGTAAGAGCACTAACGAAAACTGAATGGAGCTGCTTTAAAAGGTAAAAATTGAGCTACCATATGACGCGGCAGGGCACCTTCTGGGCCTGTAACCTAAGACCACCAGAATCGGAAAGACAGAGGCAGGCAAATGTGCACTGCAGCATTACTGAAATAGCCAAGACGTGGAAGCAAAAAAAAGGTCCATAAACAGATGAATGGACAAAGAAGAAGTGGTATACGGACTAAATGGAATAGTAGCCTCAGGAAAAAAATGAAAAATGCCGTTTTCAGGACTACAGATGAGCCTAGAAATAATCATATCAGGTTAAGTAAGTCAAAAGGGAATGACAAATATCCTATGATATCATTTATACCTGTTATCCTAAGATTGCTACAAATGGACATATTTCCACAGAAAAAGACACTCACAGACTTATAAAAGAAACTAATGGTTAACCAAAATGAAAGGTGGGAGGATGGATACATTAGGATTATGGGGCTAACATACATATCCTAATGTATGTTAAATGTATATAAACATATAACATATAAACTCTATGAATTATATAATCACCAATACATATAAAATATATAATGACAAAACACCTACCAAATACCATGCGAGGTCTACTCAACATTCTGTAATAAGACACATGGTAACAGAATCCGAACATGAACAGACATATGTATGAATCATTGAGCAGATTCTGTACAGCCAGACAATCACAACACTCTAATCCAATATTCTCCGATAAGAAATAGAAATTAAATTAAAAAACAAACAGAAGTAAGGAGACATAAACTTCTGGGGGCTTGTCCCAGCACATTCCCCTCTAATTTACAACCTCGGAACACTACGTCCAGGAAGACTCTGGTGCCCTAATAACAAGAGTTGAGAACGTAATGATGCTGCCGCCTAGTGGGTGTTTCCCACAACAGCAGCTTTAAACCCAGTGCTAATGGTTGCTTAATAGTCACAAGGACTCAGGGCTGTAAATGGCATCTGCCCTCAAAAAATGCCCTGGGGTAGGGAATAGGCAAGAAAATTCAACACATGACAAATCTTTCAAGAAGTCAACATGAAGAGGGAAGTTGTACTCACACTTTAAAAAAAAAAGGAAAACAAAAAAATGGACATGCCTAAAGCTCAGTACAAGGAATTATTAGCCACATACAAATCCAACCTCCAAAAAGGTTTCAGCTCACACCAGTCAAATGACCATCAGCAAACAGTCTACAAACTAGAAATGCTGAAGGGGTTTTAGAGAACTGTGTACCTTCTAGCTGCTGGTGGGATGTAATTGGTAACAGCACTAACGAAAACTGAATGCAGCTGCTTTAAAAGGTAAAAATTGAGCTACCATATGATGCGGCAGGGCACCTTTTGGGCCTATAACCGAAGACCACCAGAATCGGAAAGACAGAGGCAGGCAAATGTGCACTGCAGCAATATTGAAATAGCCACGACATGGAAGCCAAAAGAAGGTCCATAAACAGATGAATGGACAGAGAAGAAGTGGTATATGGACAGAATGGAATATCAGTCACGAAAAAAATAAAAGAATGGCATATGCAGCACCACAGATGAGCCTAGAGATAATCACACAACGTGAAGTAAGTCAGAATGCGAAAGACAAATGTCCTATGATATCCCTTATGTTATCTGAAAATTCATAAACATGAACATATTTCCATAGAGAAAGACAATCTCAGAATGAGAAGACAACTTATGGTTAAGCCAAAGAAATGGTGTGAGGAATGGATAAATTAGGATATTGGGGTTAACACACATATACTAATACATATAAAAAATATAATCCCCAAAGACCTATGGAATACCAAGAGTGGTCTACTCAACACTCTGTAATAACCAACATGGAAAAGGACCCAAAGATCAATAGATATATGTATATGTGTAAATGAACAAGATTCTGTACACCTAGAACAAAAGACATTTTTCAATCAAATTTGCTCTGATAAAAACTACAACTTAAAGACACAAACAAGAATTAAGGAGGCTAAAACTTATCGGGGTTTGTCCTGGCACATTCCACTCTAATCTGCAACCTCAAAGCACAACTTGCAGCAAGGTTCTGTTTCCCTAGCAAGCAGAGTTGGCAACTTAGAAATGCTGCCACCCTAAGGCCGTTTCCTCAAAGAGCAGCTTTAAATCTACTGCTCATGGTCACTAATATTCACAAGGACGGCAGGGCTGTAAATGACTCATGCCCTCAAAAAATGTCCTGGGGTAGGGAATGGCCATAAAAATCCAAACGCGGTAAATTTTTCAAGAAGGCAATTTGAAGTTGTAAGTTTAGCTCAATCTTAAAAAAAATGAAAAGGACACTGAGAAATGCAAAACATCAGGAATTATTAGACGCATGCAAATCCAATCTACACAAAGGTATCACCTAACACCAGTCACAATGACCATCAGCAAAAAGTCAACAAACAATAGATGTTGAAGAAGTTGTGGAGCATAGTGTAACCTCTCGGTCTAAGTGGGATGTAAACTGGTAACAGCCAATAATAGGAACAGAATGGCAGTGCGTTTAAAGGTAAAAATTGAGTCACCATATGATCCGGAAGGCCCACTATTGGGCCTGTCACTTGTGAAAGCCAGAATCAAAAAGACACGGGATGGAAAATCGTGTATTGCAGCAGTATTTACAATAGCTAAGACATGGATACAAACAAAATGTCCATCATCAGATAAATGGACAAAGAAGAAGTGGTATACGTACCGAATGGAATAGTAGCCTCAGAAAAAAATGAACAGTGCCGTTTTCAGGACTACAGATGAGCCTAGAAATAATCATATTAGGTTAAGTTATTCAAAAGGGAATAACAAATATCCTATGATATCATTTATACATGTTATCCTAAGATTTCTACCAATGAACATATTTCCACAGAAAAAGACACTCACAGACTTATAAAACAAACGAATGGTTCGCCAAAATGAAAGGTGGGAGGATGGATAAATTAGGACTATGGGGATAACATACATATACTAATGTATGTTAAATGTATATAAACATATAACATATAAACTCTATGAATTATATAATCACCAATACATATAAGATATATAATCACGAAACACCTGCCAAATACCAAGGGAGGTCTACTCAACATCCTGTAAAAAATTACATGGTAACAGGATCCGAAGATGAACAGACATATGTATGAATCATTGAGCACATTCTGTACAGCCAGACAATCACAACACTCTAATCGAATTTACTCCGATAAGAAAGAGAAATTAAATTTAAAAAACAAACATAAGTAAGGAGACATAAACTTCTGGGGGCTTATCCCAGCACACTCCTCTCTAATTTACAACCTCGGAACACTACCTCCAGGAAGACTCTGTTGCCCTAGTAACAAGAGGTGAGAACGTAATAATGCTGCCGCCTTGTGGCTGTTTCCCACAACAGCAGCTTTAAACACAGTGCTAATGGTTGCTTAATAGTCACAAGGACTGCAGGGCTGTAAATGACACCTGCCCTCAAAAAATGCCCTGGGGTAGGGAATAGGCAAGAAAATTCAAGTTTTCTTTGACAAGTTTTTGAAGAAGTCAATATGAAGAGGGAAGTTGTACTCACTCTTTAAAAAAAAAAAAGGAAAAGAATAAAAAGCACATGCCTAAAGCTCAGTATAAGGAATTATTAGTCACATGCAAATCCAACCTCCAAAAAGGTTTCAGCTCACACCAGTCAAATGACCATCAGCAAACAGTCTACAAACTGTAAATGCTGAAGGGATTTTAGAGAACTGTGTACCTTGTAGCTGCTGGTGGGATGTAAAGTGGTAAGAGCACTAACGAAAACTGAATGGAGCTGCTTTAAAAGGTAAAAATTGAGCTACCATATGACGCGGCAGGGCACCTTCTGGGCCTGTAACCTAAGACCACCAGAATCGGAAAGACAGAGGCAGGCAAATGTGCACTGCAGCATTACTGAAATAGCCAAGACGTGGAAGCAAAAAAAAGGTCCATAAACAGATGAATGGACAAAGAAGAAGTGGTATACGGACTAAATGGAATAGTAGCCTCGGGAAAAAAATGAAAAATGCCGTTTTCAGGACTACAGATGAGCCTAGAAATAATCATATCAGGTTAAGTAAGTCAAAAGAGAATGACAAATATCCTATGATATCATTTATACCTGTTATCCTAAGATTGCTACAAATGGACATATCTCCACAGAAAAAGACACTCACAGACTTATAAAAGAAACTAATGGTTAACCAAAATGAAAGGTGGGAGGATGGATACATTAGGATTATGGGGCTAACATACATATCCTAATGTATGTTAAATGTATATAAACATATAACATATAAACTCTATGAATTATATAATCACCAATACATATAAAATATATAATGACAAAACACCTACCAAATACCATGCGAGGTCTACTCAACATTCTGTAATAAGACACATGGTAACAGAATCCGAACATGAACAGACATATGTATGAATCATTGAGCAGATTCTGTACAGCCAGACAATCACAACACTCTAATCCAATATTCTCCGATAAGAAATAGAAATTAAATTAAAAAACAAACAGAAGTAAGGAGACATAAACTTCTGGGGGCTTGTCCCAGCACATTCCCCTCTAATTTACAACCTCGGAACACTACGTCCAGGAAGACTCTGGTGCCCTAATAACAAGAGTTGAGAACGTAATGATGCTGCCGCCTAGTGGGTGTTTCCCACAACAGCAGCTTTAAACCCAGTGCTAATGGTTGCTTAATAGTCACAAGGACTCAGGGCTGTAAATGGCATCTGCCCTCAAAAAATGCCCTGGGGTAGGGAATAGGCAAGAAAATTCAACACATGACAAATCTTTCAAGAAGTCAACATGAAGAGGGAAGTTGTACTCACACTTTAAAAAAAAAAGGAAAACAAAAAAATGGACATGCCTAAAGCTCAGTACAAGGAATTATTAGCCACATACAAATCCAACCTCCAAAAAGGTTTCAGCTCACACCAGTCAAATGACCATCAGCAAACAGTCTACAAACTAGAAATGCTGAAGGGGTTTTAGAGAACTGTGTACCTTCTAGCTGCTGGTGGGATGTAATTGGTAACAGCACTAACGAAAACTGAATGCAGCTGCTTTAAAAGGTAAAAATTGAGCTACCATATGATGCGGCAGGGCACCTTTTGGGCCTATAACCGAAGACCACCAGAATCGGAAAGACAGAGGCAGGCAAATGTGCACTGCAGCAATATTGAAATAGCCACGACATGGAAGCCAAAAGAAGGTCCATAAACAGATGAGTGGACAGAGAAGAAGTGGTATATGGACAGAATGGAATATCAGTCACGAAAAAAATAAAAGAATGGCATATGCAGCACCACAGATGAGCCTAGAGATAATCACACAACGTGAAGTAAGTCAGAATGCGAAAGACAAATGTCCTATGATATCCCTTATGTTATCTGAAAATTCATAAACATGAACATATTTCCATAGAGAAAGACAATCTCAGAATGAGAAGACAACTTATGGTTAAGCCAAAGAAATGGTGTGAGGAATGGATAAATTAGGATATTGGGGTTAACACACATATACTAATACATATAAAAAATATAATCCCCAAAGACCTATGGAATACCAAGAGTGGTCTACTCAACACTCTGTAATAACCGACATGGAAAAGGACCCAAAGATCAATAGATATATGTATATGTGTAAATGAACAAGATTCTGTACACCTAGAACAAAAGACATTTTTCAATCAAATTTGCTCTGATAAAAACTACAACTTAAAGACACAAACAAGAATTAAGGAGGCTAAAACTTATCGGGGTTTGTCCTGGCACATTCCACTCTAATCTGCAACCTCAAAGCACAACTTGCAGCAAGGTTCTGTTTCCCTAGCAAGCAGAGTTGGCAACTTAGAAATGCTGCCACCCTAAGGCCGTTTCCTCAAAGAGCAGCTTTAAATCTACTGCTCATGGTCACTAATATTCACAAGGACGGCAGGGCTGTAAATGACTCATGCCCTCAAAAAATGTCCTGGGGTAGGGAATGGCCATAAAAATCCAAACGCGGTAAATTTTTCAAGAAGGCAATTTGAAGTTGTAAGTTTAGCTCAATCTTAAAAAAAATGAAAAGGACACTGAGAAATGCAAAACATCAGGAATTATTAGACGCATGCAAATCCAATCTACACAAAGGTATCACCTAACACCAGTCACAATGACCATCAGCAAAAAGTCAACAAACAATAGATGTTGAAGAAGTTGTGGAGCATAGTGTAACCTCTCGGTCTAAGTGGGATGTAAACTGGTAACAGCCAATAATAGGAACAGAATGGCAGTGCGTTTAAAGGTAAAAATTGAGTCACCATATGATCCGGAAGGCCCACTATTGGGCCTGTCACTTGTGAAAGCCAGAATCAAAAAGACACGGGATGGAAAATCGTGTATTGCAGCAGTATTTACAATAGCTAAGACATGGATACAAACAAAATGTCCATCATCAGATAAATGGACAAAGAAGAAGTGGTATACGTACCGAATGGAATAGTAGCCTCAGAAAAAAATGAACAGTGCCGTTTTCAGGACTACAGATGAGCCTAGAAATAATCATATTAGGTTAAGTTATTCAAAAGGGAATAACAAATATCCTATGATATCATTTATACATGTTATCCTAAGATTTCTACCAATGAACATATTTCCACAGAAAAAGACACTCACAGACTTATAAAACAAACGAATGGTTCGCCAAAATGAAAGGTGGGAGGATGGATAAATTAGGACTATGGGGATAACATACATATACTAATGTATGTTAAATGTATATAAACATATAACATATAAACTCTATGAATTATATAATCACCAATACATATAAGATATATAATCACGAAACACCTGCCAAATACCAAGGGAGGTCTACTCAACATCCTGTAAAAAATTACATGGTAACAGGATCCGAAGATGAACAGACATATGTATGAATCATTGAGCACATTCTGTACAGCCAGACAATCACAACACTCTAATCGAATTTACTCCGATAAGAAAGAGAAATTAAATTTAAAAAACAAACATAAGTAAGGAGACATAAACTTCTGGGGGCTTATCCCAGCACACTCCTCTCTAATTTACAACCTCGGAACACTACCTCCAGGAAGACTCTGTCGCCCTAGTAACAAGAGGTGAGAACGTAATAATGCTGCCGCCTTGTGGCTGTTTCCCACAACAGCAGCTTTAAACCCAGTGCTAATGGTTGCTTAAGAGTCACAAGGACTGCAGGGCTGTAAATGACACCTGCCCTCAAAAAATGCCCTGGGGTAGGGAATAGGCAAGAAAATTCAAGTTTTCTTTGACAAGTTTTTGAAGATGTCAATATGAAGAGGGAAGTTGTACTCACTCTTTAAAAAAAAAAAAGGAAAAGAATAAAAAGCACATGCCTAAAGCTCAGTATAAGGAATTATTAGTCACATGCAAATCCAACCTCCAAAAAGGTTTCAGCTCACACCAGTCAAATGACCATCAGCAAACAGTCTACAAACTGTAAATGCTGAAGGGATTTTAGAGAACTGTGTACCTTGTAGCTGCTGGTGGGATGTAAAGTGGTAAGAGCACTAACGAAAACTGAATGGAGCTGCTTTAAAAGGTAAAAATTGAGCTACCATATGACGCGGCAGGGCACCTTCTGGGCCTGTAACCTAAGACCACCAGAATCGGAAAGACAGAGGCAGGCAAATGTGCACTGCAGCATTACTGAAATAGCCAAGACGTGGAAGCAAAAAAAAGGTCCATAAACAGATGAATGGACAAAGAAGAAGTGGTATACGGACTAAATGGAATAGTAGCCTCGGGAAAAAAATGAAAAATGCCGTTTTCAGGACTACAGATGAGCCTAGAAATAATCATATCAGGTTAAGTAAGTCAAAAGAGAATGACAAATATCCTATGATATCATTTATACCTGTTATCCTAAGATTGCTACAAATGGACATATTTCCACAGAAAAAGACACTCACAGACTTATAAAAGAAACTAATGGTTAACCAAAATGAAAGGTGGGAGGATGGATACATTAGGATTATGGGGCTAACATACATATCCTAATGTATGTTAAATGTATATAAACATATAACATATAAACTCTATGAATTATATAATCACCAATACATATAAAATATATAATGACAAAACACCTACCAAATACCATGCGAGGTCTACTCAACATTCTGTAATAAGACACATGGTAACAGAATCCGAACATGAACAGACATATGTATGAATCATTGAGCAGATTCTGTACAGCCAGACAATCACAACACTCTAATCCAATATTCTCCGATAAGAAATAGAAATTAAATTAAAAAACAAACAGAAGTAAGGAGACATAAACTTCTGGGGGCTTGTCCCAGCACATTCCCCTCTAATTTACAACCTCGGAACACTACGTCCAGGAAGACTCTGGTGCCCTAATAACAAGAGTTGAGAACGTAATGATGCTGCCGCCTAGTGGGTGTTTCCCACAACAGCAGCTTTAAACCCAGTGCTAATGGTTGCTTAATAGTCACAAGGACTCAGGGCTGTAAATGGCATCTGCCCTCAAAAAATGCCCTGGGGTAGGGAATAGGCAAGAAAATTCAACACATGACAAATCTTTCAAGAAGTCAACATGAAGAGGGAAGTTGTACTCACACTTTAAAAAAAAAAGGAAAACAAAAAAATGGACATGCCTAAAGCTCAGTACAAGGAATTATTAGCCACATACAAATCCAACCTCCAAAAAGGTTTCAGCTCACACCAGTCAAATGACCATCAGCAAACAGTCTACAAACTAGAAATGCTGAAGGGGTTTTAGAGAACTGTGTACCTTCTAGCTGCTGGTGGGATGTAATTGGTAACAGCACTAACGAAAACTGAATGCAGCTGCTTTAAAAGGTAAAAATTGAGCTACCATATGATGCGGCAGGGCACCTTTTGGGCCTATAACCGAAGACCACCAGAATCGGAAAGACAGAGGCAGGCAAATGTGCACTGCAGCAATATTGAAATAGCCACGACATGGAAGCCAAAAGAAGGTCCATAAACAGATGAATGGACAGAGAAGAAGTGGTATATGGACAGAATGGAATATCAGTCACGAAAAAAATAAAAGAATGGCATATGCAGCACCACAGATGAGCCTAGAGATAATCACACAACGTGAAGTAAGTCAGAATGCGAAAGACAAATGTCCTATGATATCCCTTATGTTATCTGAAAATTCATAAACATGAACATATTTCCATAGAGAAAGACAATCTCAGAATGAGAAGACAACTTATGGTTAAGCCAAAGAAATGGTGTGAGGAATGGATAAATTAGGATATTGGGGTTAACACACATATACTAATACATATAAAAAATATAATCCCCAAAGACCTATGGAATACCAAGAGTGGTCTACTCAACACTCTGTAATAACCGACATGGAAAAGGACCCAAAGATCAATAGATATATGTATATGTGTAAATGAACAAGATTCTGTACACCTAGAACAAAAGACATTTTTCAATCAAATTTGCTCTGATAAAAACTACAACTTAAAGACACAAACAAGAATTAAGGAGGCTAAAACTTATCGGGGTTTGTCCTGGCACATTCCACTCTAATCTGCAACCTCAAAGCACAACTTGCAGCAAGGTTCTGTTTCCCTAGCAAGCAGAGTTGGCAACTTAGAAATGCTGCCACCCTAAGGCCGTTTCCTCAAAGAGCAGCTTTAAATCTACTGCTCATGGTCACTAATATTCACAAGGACGGCAGGGCTGTAAATGACTCATGCCCTCAAAAAATGTCCTGGGGTAGGGAATGGCCATAAAAATCCAAACGCGGTAAATTTTTCAAGAAGGCAATTTGAAGTTGTAAGTTTAGCTCAATCTTAAAAAAAATGAAAAGGACACTGAGAAATGCAAAACATCAGGAATTATTAGACGCATGCAAATCCAATCTACACAAAGGTATCACCTAACACCAGTCACAATGACCATCAGCAAAAAGTCAACAAACAATAGATGTTGAAGAAGTTGTGGAGCATAGTGTAACCTCTCGGTCTAAGTGGGATGTAAACTGGTAACAGCCAATAATAGGAACAGAATGGCAGTGCGTTTAAAGGTAAAAATTGAGTCACCATATGATCCGGAAGGCCCACTATTGGGCCTGTCACTTGTGAAAGCCAGAATCAAAAAGACACGGGATGGAAAATCGTGTATTGCAGCAGTATTTACAATAGCTAAGACATGGATACAAACAAAATGTCCATCATCAGATAAATGGACAAAGAAGAAGTGGTATACGTACCGAATGGAATAGTAGCCTCAGAAAAAAATGAACAGTGCCGTTTTCAGGACTACAGATGAGCCTAGAAATAATCATATTAGGTTAAGTTATTCAAAAGGGAATAACAAACATCCTATGATATCATTTATACATGTTATCCTAAGATTTCTACCAATGAACATATTTCCACAGAAAAAGACACTCACAGACTTATAAAACAAACGAATGGTTCGCCAAAATGAAAGGTGGGAGGATGGATAAATTAGGACTATGGGGATAACATACATATACTAATGTATGTTAAATGTATACAAACATATAACATATAAACTCTATGAATTATATAATCACCAATACATATAAGATATATAATCACGAAACACCTGCCAAATACCAAGGGAGGTCTACTCAACATCCTGTAAAAAATTACATGGTAACAGGATCCGAAGATGAACAGACATATGTATGAATCATTGAGCACATTCTGTACAGCCAGACAATCACAACACTCTAATCGAATTTACTCCGATAAGAAAGAGAAATTAAATTTAAAAAACAAACATAAGTAAGGAGACATAAACTTCTGGGGGCTTATCCCAGCACACTCCTCTCTAATTTACAACCTCGGAACACTACCTCCAGGAAGACTCTGTTGCCCTAGTAACAAGAGGTGAGAACGTAATAATGCTGCCGCCTTGTGGCTGTTTCCCACAACAGCAGCTTTAAACCCAGTGCTAATGGTTGCTTAATAGTCACAAGGACTGCAGGGCTGTAAATGACACCTGCCCTCAAAAAATGCCCTGGGGTAGGGAATAGGCAAGAAAATTCAAGTTTTCTTTGACAAGTTTTTGAAGAAGTCAATATGAAGAGGGAAGTTGTACTCACTCTTTAAAAAAAAAAAAAGGAAAAGAATAAAAAGCACATGCCTAAAGCTCAGTATAAGGAATTATTAGTCACATGCAAATCCAACCTCCAAAAAGGTTTCAGCTCACACCAGTCAAATGACCATCAGCAAACAGTCTACAAACTGTAAATGCTGAAGGGATTTTAGAGAACTGTGTACCTTGTAGCTGCTGGTGGGATGTAAAGTGGTAAGAGCACTAACGAAAACTGAATGGAGCTGCTTTAAAAGGTAAAAATTGAGCTACCATATGACGCGGCAGGGCACCTTCTGGGCCTGTAACCTAAGACCACCAGAATCGGAAAGACAGAGGCAGGCAAATGTGCACTGCAGCATTACTGAAATAGCCAAGACGTGGAAGCAAAAAAAAGGTCCATAAACAGATGAATGGACAAAGAAGAAGTGGTATACGGACTAAATGGAATAGTAGCCTCGGGAAAAAAATGAAAAATGCCGTTTTCAGGACTACAGATGAGCCTAGAAATAATCATATCAGGTTAAGTAAGTCAAAAGGGAATGACAAATATCCTATGATATCATTTATACCTGTTATCCTAAGATTGCTACAAATGGACATATTTCCACAGAAAAAGACACTCACAGACTTATAAAAGAAACTAATGGTTAACCAAAATGAAAGGTGGGAGGATGGATACATTAGGATTATGGGGCTAACATACATATCCTAATGTATGTTAAATGTATATAAACATATAACATATAAACTCTATGAATTATATAATCACCAATACATATAAAATATATAATGACAAAACACCTACCAAATACCATGCGAGGTCTACTCAACATTCTGTAATAAGACACATGGTAACAGAATCCGAACATGAACAGACATATGTATGAATCATTGAGCAGATTCTGTACAGCCAGACAATCACAACACTCTAATCCAATATTCTCCGATAAGAAATAGAAATTAAATTAAAAAACAAACAGAAGTAAGGAGACATAAACTTCTGGGGGCTTGTCCCATCACATTCCCCTCTAATTTACAACCTCGGAACACTACGTCCAGGAAGACTCTGGTGCCCTAATAACAAGAGTTGAGAACGTAATGATGCTGCCGCCTAGTGGGTGTTTCCCACAACAGCAGCTTTAAACCCAGTGCTAATGGTTGCTTAATAGTCACAAGGACTCAGGGCTGTAAATGGCATCTGCCCTCAAAAAATGCCCTGGGGTAGGGAATAGGCAAGAAAATTCAACACATGACAAATCTTTCAAGAAGTCAACATGAAGAGGGAAGTTGTACTCACACTTTAAAAAAAAAAGGAAAACAAAAAAATGGACATGCCTAAAGCTCAGTACAAGGAATTATTAGCCACATACAAATCCAACATCCAAAAAGGTTTCAGCTCACACCAGTCAAATGACCATCAGCAAACAGTCTACAAACTAGAAATGCTGAAGGGGTTTTAGAGAACTGTGTACCTTCTAGCTGCTGGTGGGATGTAATTGGTAAGAGCACTAACGAAAACTGAATGCAGCTGCTTTAAAAGGTAAAAATTGAGCTACCATATGATGCGGCAGGGCACCTTTTGGGCCTATAACCGAAGACCACCAGAATCGGAAAGACAGAGGCAGGCAAATGTGCACTGCAGCAATATTGAAATAGCCACGACATGGAAGCCAAAAGAAGGTCCATAAACAGATGAATGGACAGAGAAGAAGTGGTATATGGACAGAATGGAATATCAGTCACGAAAAAAATAAAAGAATGGCATATGCAGCACCACAGATGAGCCTAGAGATAATCACACAACGTGAAGTAAGTCAGAATGCGAAAGACAAATGTCCTATGATATCCCTTATGTTATCTGAAAATTCATAAACATGAACATATTTCCATAGAGAAAGACAATCTCAGAATGAGAAGACAACTTATGGTTAAGCCAAAGAAATGGTGTGAGGAATGGATAAATTAGGATATTGGGGTTAACACACATATACTAATACATATAAAAAATATAATCCCCAAAGACCTATGGAATACCAAGAGTGGTCTACTCAACACTCTGTAATAACCGACATGGAAAAGGACCCAAAGATCAATAGATATATGTATATGTGTAAATGAACAAGATTCTGTACACCTAGAACAAAAGACATTTTTCAATCAAATTTGCTCTGATAAAAACTACAACTTAAAGACACAAACAAGAATTAAGGAGGCTAAAACTTATCGGGGTTTGTCCTGGCACATTCCACTCTAATCTGCAACCTCAAAGCACAACTTGCAGCAAGGTTCTGTTTCCCTAGCAAGCAGAGTTGGCAACTTAGAAATGCTGCCACCCTAAGGCCGTTTCCTCAAAGAGCAGCTTTAAATCTACTGCTCATGGTCACTAATATTCACAAGGACGGCAGGGCTGTAAATGACTCATGCCCTCAAAAAATGTCCTGGGGTAGGGAATGGCCATAAAAATCCAAACGCGGTAAATTTTTCAAGAAGGCAATTTGAAGTTGTAAGTTTAGCTCAATCTTAAAAAAAATGAAAAGGACACTGAGAAATGCAAAACATCAGGAATTATTAGACGCATGCAAATCCAATCTACACAAAGGTATCACCTAACACCAGTCACAATGACCATCAGCAAAAAGTCAACAAACAATAGATGTTGAAGAAGTTGTGGAGCATAGTGTAACCTCTCGGTCTAAGTGGGATGTAAACTGGTAACAGCCAATAATAGGAACAGAATGGCAGTGCGTTTAAAGGTAAAAATTGAGTCACCATATGATCCGGAAGGCCCACTATTGGGCCTGTCACTTGTGAAAGCCAGAATCAAAAAGACACGGGATGGAAAATCGTGTATTGCAGCAGTATTTACAATAGCTAAGACATGGATACAAACAAAATGTCCATCATCAGATAAATGGACAAAGAAGAAGTGGTATACGTACCGAATGGAATAGTAGCCTCAGAAAAAAATGAACAGTGCCGTTTTCAGGACTACAGATGAGCCTAGAAATAATCATATTAGGTTAAGTTATTCAAAAGGGAATAACAAATATCCTATGATATCATTTATACATGTTATCCTAAGATTTCTACCAATGAACATATTTCCACAGAAAAAGACACTCACAGACTTATAAAACAAACGAATGGTTCGCCAAAATGAAAGGTGGGAGGATGGATAAATTAGGACTATGGGGATAACATACATATACTAATGTATGTTAAATGTATATAAACATATAACATATAAACTCTATGAATTATATAATCACCAATACATATAAGATATATAATCACGAAACACCTGCCAAATACCAAGGGAGGTCTACTCAACATCCTGTAAAAAATTACATGGTAACAGGATCCGAAGATGAACAGACATATGTATGAATCATTGAGCACATTCTGTACAGCCAGACAATCACAACACTCTAATCGAATTTACTCCGATAAGAAAGAGAAATTAAATTTAAAAAACAAACATAAGTAAGGAGACATAAACTTCTGGGGGCTTATCCCAGCACACTCCTCTCTAATTTACAACCTCGGAACACTACCTCCAGGAAGACTCTGTTGCCCTAGTAACAAGAGGTGAGAACGTAATAATGCTGCCGCCTTGTGGCTGTTTCCCACAACAGCAGCTTTAAACCCAGTGCTAATGGTTGCTTAATAGTCACAAGGACTGCAGGGCTGTAAATGACACCTGCCCTCAAAAAATGCCCTGGGGTAGGGAATAGGCAAGAAAATTCAAGTTTTCTTTGACAAGTTTTTGAAGAAGTCAATATGAAGAGGGAAGTTGTACTCACTCTTTAAAAAAAAAAAAGGAAAAGAATAAAAAGCACATGCCTAAAGCTCAGTATAAGGAATTATTAGTCACATGCAAATCCAACCTCCAAAAAGGTTTCAGCTCACACCAGTCAAATGACCATCAGCAAACAGTCTACAAACTGTAAATGCTGAAGGGATTTTAGAGAACTGTGTACCTTGTAGCTGCTGGTGGGATGTAAAGTGGTAAGAGCACTAACGAAAACTGAATGGAGCTGCTTTAAAAGGTAAAAATTGAGCTACCATATGACGCGGCAGGGCACCTTCTGGGCCTGTAACCTAAGACCACCAGAATCGGAAAGACAGAGGCAGGCAAATGTGCACTGCAGCATTACTGAAATAGCCAAGACGTGGAAGCAAAAAAAAGGTCCATAAACAGATGAATGGACAAAGAAGAAGTGGTATACGGACTAAATGGAATAGTAGCCTCGGGAAAAAAATGAAAAATGCCGTTTTCAGGACTACAGATGAGCCTAGAAATAATCATATCAGGTTAAGTAAGTCAAAAGAGAATGACAAATATCCTATGATATCATTTATACCTGTTATCCTAAGATTGCTACAAATGGACATATTTCCACAGAAAAAGACACTCACAGACTTATAAAAGAAACTAATGGTTAACCAAAATGAAAGGTGGGAGGATGGATACATTAGGATTATGGGGCTAACATACATATCCTAATGTATGTTAAATGTATATAAACATATAACATATAAACTCTATGAATTATATAATCACCAATACATATAAAATATATAACGACAAAACACCTACCAAATACCATGCGAGGTCTACTCAACATTCTGTAATAAGACACATGGTAACAGAATCCGAACGTGAACAGACATATGTATGAATCATTGAGCAGATTCTGTACAGCCAGACAATCACAACACTCTAATCCAATATTCTCCGATAAGAAATAGAAATTAAATTAAAAAACAAACAGAAGTAAGGAGACATAAACTTCTGGGGGCTTGTCCCAGCACATTCCCCTCTAATTTACAACCTCGGAACACTACGTCCAGGAAGACTCTGGTGCCCTAATAACAAGAGTTGAGAACGTAATGATGCTGCCGCCTAGTGGGTGTTTCCCACAACAGCAGCTTTAAACCCAGTGCTAATGGTTGCTTAATAGTCACAAGGACTCAGGGCTGTAAATGGCATCTGCCCTCAAAAAATGCCCTGGGGTAGGGAATAGGCAAGAAAATTCAACACATGACAAATCTTTCAAGAAGTCAACATGAAGAGGGAAGTTGTACTCACACTTTAAAAAAAAAAGGAAAACAAAAAAATGGACATGCCTAAAGCTCAGTACAAGGAATTATTAGCCACATACAAATCCAACCTCCAAAAAGGTTTCAGCTCACACCAGTCAAATGACCATCAGCTAACAGTCTACAAACTAGAAATGCTGAAGGGGTTTTAGAGAACTGTGTACCTTCTAGCTGCTGGTGGGATGTAATTGGTAACAGCACTAACGAAAACTGAATGCAGCTGCTTTAAAAGGTAAAAATTGAGCTACCATATGATGCGGCAGGGCACCTTTTGGGCCTATAACCAAAGACCACCAGAATCGGAAATACAGAGGCAGGCAAATGTGCACTGCAGCAATATTGAAATAGCCACGACATGGAAGCCAAAAGAAGGTCCATAAACAGATGAATGGACAGAGAAGAAGTGGTATATGGACAGAATGGAATATCAGTCACGAAAAAAATAAAAGAATGGCATATGCAGCACCACAGATGAGCCTAGAGATAATCACACAACGTGAAGTAAGTCAGAATGCGAAAGACAAATGTCCTATGATATCCCTTATGTTATCTGAAAATTCATAAACATGAACATATTTCCATAGAGAAAGACAATCTCAGACTGAGAAGACAACTTATGGTTAAGCCAAAGAAATGGTGTGAGGAATGGATAAATTAGGATATTGGGGTTAACACACATATACTAATACATATAAAAAATATAATCCCCAAAGACCTATGGAATACCAAGAGTGGTCTACTCAACACTCTGTAATAACCGACATGGAAAAGGACCCAAAGATCAATAGATATATGTATATGTGTAAATGAACAAGATTCTGTACACCTAGAACAAAAGACATTTTTCAATCAAATTTGCTCTGATAAAAACTACAACTTAAAGACACAAACAAGAATTAAGGAGGCTAAAACTTATCGGGGTTTGTCCTGGCACATTCCACTCTAATCTGCAACCTCAAAGCACAACTTGCAGCAAGGTTCTGTTTCCCTAGCAAGCAGAGTTGGCAACTTAGAAATGCTGCCACCCTAAGGCCGTTTCCTCAAAGAGCAGCTTTAAATCTACTGCTCATGGTCACTAATATTCACAAGGACGGCAGGGCTGTAAATGACTCATGCCCTCAAAAAATGTCCTGGGGTAGGGAATGGCCATAAAAATCCAAACGCGGTAAATTTTTCAAGAAGGCAATTTGAAGTTGTAAGTTTAGCTCAATCTTAAAAAAAATGAAAAGGACACTGAGAAATGCAAAACATCAGGAATTATTAGACGCATGCAAATCCAATCTACACAAAGGTATCACCTAACACCAGTCACAATGACCATCAGCAAAAAGTCAACAAACAATAGATGTTGAAGAAGTTGTGGAGCATAGTGTAACCTCTCGGTCTAAGTGGGATGTAAACTGGTAACAGCCAATAATAGGAACAGAATGGCAGTGCGTTTAAAGGTAAAAATTGAGTCACCATATGATCCGGAAGGCCCACTATTGGGCCTGTCACTTGTGAAAGCCAGAATCAAAAAGACACGGGATGGAAAATCGTGTATTGCAGCAGTATTTACAATAGCTAAGACATGGATACAAACAAAATGTCCATCATCAGATAAATGGACAAAGAAGAAGTGGTATACGTACCGAATGGAATAGTAGCCTCAGAAAAAAATGAACAGTGCCGTTTTCAGGACTACAGATGAGCCTAGAAATAATCATATTAGGTTAAGTTATTCAAAAGGGAATAACAAATATCCTATGATATCATTTATACATGT